>NC_138549.1:92831124-93481124 GCF_964273705.1 Natrix helvetica
TTTCCAGTTTGGTGCTACAGCAACTTGACAAGTTATAATATACAGCTGTTTGTTTATTAATAATATGAGTTTTCCAGACTGTAGATGCTTGCAGTTAAGTGAAGCCAGTAAAGAAGAAGATAGAAATGTAACGTTCATTGATTAAGAATTTGTTTTGGAGTCTAGTTTAAAATATTAGTTTTGATTTTAAATGCCTAAATGATTAAAACTATCTTAATAAATCCTTTCATACGTTTTCTGTTCTCAACCAACAAATGCTCTGCCTTACACATTGGCAAAAAAAATCAGAACACAAAATATAAGCTGAGCGGATATGACCCCACTCTGTCAAGGACCTTGGAGTACTCATCTCTAATGATCTAAGTCCCGGAGCCCACTGTAACAGCATTGCCAAAAAGGCATTAAGAGTTGTTAACCTAATCTTGCGTAGCTTCTTCTCTGGTAATATTGTACTGCTAACTATAGCATACAAAACCTTTGCTAGACCAATTCTCAAATACATCTCCTCTGTTTAGAACCTGCACTGCATATCAGATATTGATACAATTGAGCGAATCCAGATATATTTCACGAGAAGAGTCCTCCATTCCTCTGCTCTCAACAGAATACCTTATGCCACCAAAGTTGAAATTTTGGGCTTAGACAATTTAAAACTACTTCGCTTTCGGTCTGAACTAAGCATAGTACATAAAATTTTCTACTACAATGTTCTACCTGTCAATGACTACTTCAGCTTCAACCATAACAATACACAAGCACACAATAGATACAAACTTAATGTAAACTGTACCAAACCCGACTGCAGAAAATACGATTTCAGCAACAGAGTGGTCAATGCCTGGAATGCGTTACCTAACTCAGTGGTTTCTTTCAAAAACCCCCCCAACTTTAACCTTAGACTGTCAACTGTTGACCTCACCCCATTCCTAACAGGCCTGTAAGGGACATGCATAAGTGCACCAAGATGTCCCTGTCCTAACAATCCCATTTCTTCGTATCCATTTCATATATTCATAATCTTCTATATATTTATATCTATTATCTTATACACACTTGACAAAACAAATAAACAAATAAACAAAAATAAATAAATAAACTGTTATACCCCCCAATATTGCTGGCCTACAACTCTGAACAGTCATAGGCAATACAGTCAATAGAGTGATACTTTAGCAGAGTATACTAAAAATATTTTTAGAATAACAATGTAGCACGTTTTGGCTTATCCCCAACTCTGGGAGATAAATTTTTAAGCAGCTTAGTATTTGTAAGAACCGAGGGGTTGTGGCTTAACATCTTATTTCCTGTTGGTTAGAGAGGAGAGTGCATTGTAATTATTATTTTCTGTCAGAATACATATTTGGTTTGCAGAAACCTAGGACCATTATATTAAGCAACAAAAGCACAAGATCAAAAGTAGAGAACTTCTAGGTTTTGTGGAGCATTTTATCTGGTTGTTGACACCTACTATAATCGGGGGAATCCAGATTCAAAAATCAAAATATAACAGTGTTTTTGCCGTTTGAGAAAATGCCACTAGCAAAACTTTTACAGTGAATTTGTGTGACTGCTGGCTTGATATTGCAAGAGGAAGATAATTTCCAACTCCACATAAATGCACTAATTGCTATAATCCCCAAGATATTGAACAGCACCTAATCCATCATTGTGGTGCACTCATTGAGTATTAACTGTAGTCTACTGCAGAAATAATTGATTGGTCTATTATTAGCTAATTCTATCAAATTTTATTGATTGGCTATTGAAATAGGCTACCATACAGTGTATATGATAGCTTACATTCAGTGATTTTAAATAGCATGGAGTTCAGATTTATTCTATGAAATATTCTATAGAATGGATGGGAAATCTGTGGTTCACCATGTTATTACACTACAATTTCAAATGTCCCTCACAACTGGCCATGCTGCCTGAGCTGCTAGATGTAGCATTGGAGGACTATTAAGTGCAAGAATCTCCAGGCTGTTCAAATGAATGTATAGGTTTATTATTGTATGCTAAAGCTCTTTACAAGAATATGAACTATTAATGGTTAAAGCTAGTTGGTGGTAGATAAGAGTCAAAGGAATTCAAGGTGGGCTGGACTTAGATTTCTTGTGAGTGCAAAGGAACTCAATGATGTATTTGACACCTCCTTTCGGCTCAGCTTAATCATCTCCTAAAAGGGCCATGAATTTCCAACTTTGATCCTATTGGGAAGAACAGTGAAATGTAACTAATTCTATATTTTTGAACCTTACTCAATTTTTCTGTTAAAAGGAATAATATCCTCATATATCATCTTTGTTCTACAAAGCACTAATAAGCTTCTATATACACATATGTTCCCCTGATTTTCAAATGTTTTTTTTTGTTTTAATAGCTTTACAGTATTAGTTTTATGTAAAAATAAAATTTAATAATACAAATCATTAAACATTTTGAAACATGAATTAAAATGTTACACTGCATAGTGCAAACATTTACTCTTTCTCTATCTGTGGTTAAGTGTTCATGCTCCAATTATAATAGCATAGGTAAATAATACAGGCAAAGTAAACACATTTTAAATGTAATTCATTATTTTGGAAATTTCATATGTTGTAAAATTTGTAGTATTTGTGTAAATATTCCCTCCTTCACAAATAAGAGGATTTTTTTCCAGATAGCTAATATGATTAGTTGGAACATTTGCAAGTAAGGATCTTGAACGTTTGATCTAGGACAGCGATGGCGAACCTTTTTTGGCTCGCGTGCCATAAGTGGGGGGAGCGCAGGGGGGTTGTGTGCGGGCGTGCTGCACCCATAATGCAATGTGCGAACCTCCCAGTGCACATGTGCACACTACAGGTGCGACCCCCCATTTTTTGCATGCTTTTTTCACCTTCCCCAGGCTCCAGAGGCTTTATAGGAGCCTGGGGAGGGCGAAAACAGCCTCCCACCCTGGAGGCTTCAGGGACCTTCAGGATGCTTCTCTGAAGCCTCCAGAGCAGTCAAAACGAACCTCCGAGCAAACCAGAAGTCCATTGCTGAACTTCCGATTTGCCCGTAGGGCTGGTTTTTTGTGCTCCGGAGGTTTCAAGGAAGCTCATGAAGCCTCTGGAGGGCCTCTGGGGGCGGGGGCAGGGCAGGCTCTTTTCGCCCTCCCCAGGCTCCTATAAAGCCTCTGGAACCTGGGGAGGGCAAAAAATGGCTTTTAAAAAAGGTGAACTCATCTGGCCAGCGCGCACATGCGCGCTGGCCAGCTGACAGGGCAGCACCTCGCGTGCCCTGACAAATGGCTCCACGTGCCATAGGTGGCACGCATGCCATAGGTTCGCCATCACTGATCTAGGATTCATGCATATATGTGAGTGATGGAATGTTTTGTACATACTGTGATTTGTATTTAACATTCCTGAAAATGTTCTGCCCATTTTCTCAGATTAATCGAGCCCCCAGCTTTGGTACTGACCAGAAAATTGATTATGATGTGAAAAAAGGTGTCCTTTTGAATGCATTACAGCTTCTCAACATCAGGTAAATATGCATAGGCCAGTTATCATTATTTATTTTGGTTATAAAAGAAATAGAGTTATATTTACCTTATTTTCCAAAAATTGTTTTCATACAATTTAAATTAAACCCTTTGCCTCTGAGTATTTAATCCAAATATAATACAATCTTTGTCATTATTAGAAAAGAGTAAGTTAAATTCTAGTTTGATCCAAGAACTATACTGGTCTGGCCAGATTTTTATGAAGTAGTTTCTTGAGGCATAAGAAGGACGTGTTTGTGTGTCTGTTGTCCATCTGATCAGATTGAGAAGATTAGAATGAGACTGGTACTACTGTGTGTATCTATGCATGTTGTCTTAGAGTATGGAAATGCCTAGAGCTATAGGATTTCTTTTTAAACAGCTTATTATAAATGAGGCCTCTGAGGACAGTGTGTATTCCTCTGATCTAGTTGATGGTAGGAATTCCAATGTCTTGTTTGGTACCATCTGTTCAGCGTCTTTAGGAGGAATTAGTTGTTCAGGTATTACCAGGTGAAGCATCTGAAAGCAGCAGGATCTGGCAATTGCCAAGTGTTCACCATCCTATCAGGGCCTGATGTTAATAACCAACTGAGGAGGATTGTTTCTGAGGAGAACCTATAGTATTTCTGCTCTGTCCTGGGGAGAGTGGTTGTAGTAGTAGCAACTTTCCCACCACCATTGTAGCTTGTCAGTACCAAGCACTCATTGGCTTGCCAGTGCAGGTAGATGAAAACAGAAACGGTATCTTGGAATAGCTGCCAGGTAGGAAAAGGAAGTAAATGGGCGAGCTCTATTTCTGTAACCATGGCAAACTGAAGTATTTGTCCTTCTCCATATGGGTGGTTGGTAGGTATGGGGAAAAAAGCGAGCTTGCCATTCATTAGCAAATAAAGATAGCCCTGGACTCTGACATCATTGTGCTGGAAAAGCTGAAACCCCCACTTGTTGATCCTTTCAAGTATTTTCTTTTCAGGACAAGCGATAAAAGAAAAAATTTAGCCAAGCAAAAAGCAGAAGCTCAGAAGAGACTGTACGGCCAAGGGTCAATGAAAAGGCTGTCACCTATATCTTCTGACTGGGAAAAGCAACGGCGTTCCCTAGAAAGGAGGAGAGAAGAACTGGTAATTTAAACCATCTATGTATATATAAATGAAGGAGCCATGTTTTCTACCTTTTTCTCTAGCGGTATGTTCAGTCATTTCCACATGTTCTTGGCTTCCAGAAAGAGAGACTTGCACAAGTACGCAGGCAGATCTCCAAAGAAGAGCATGAAAACAGGCACCTGGGAAATTATAGGTAACTATGTAATCCCTAGATTCCTAATTCAAAGTATATCTTGGATTCATTTGATTTAGAATGGAATTCACTTTGCTTGTATCATGCTTGCGTAAAGGTGCTTTTTTCTTGAATGATGAAATGGGCTAATAATAATAGACCTTAGGATGGGTGTAGGCTATATGTTCTCAAAATACTATATCCAACCACATGATGAATCATGGATCTATATTTCTCAGACATATTTATTTCCTCTATTGAGAGAGAATTCTTTCTCTCGCTAAAATGGAAGTTTAGTATAAAGACAGATGTAGTATGAAATCAAAGCCATAACAAAGCTTAAACTAAGCTTTCTTAAACAACATTTTCCCCAATAGATCTCAGATGATAAAAGCAAGCTCTTACTGAGTTTTTCTTTCTGTTAAACTTTTAAGACAGATTTTGAGACATGTCAGCCTAAGTTCTTTTGATAGTCTACAGAGGAATGTCTTGTCATGCATCAGGAGTTCCTTAAAAATAATGATAGCTCTTTTTAAAAATGAGATACAGAAATGTGTTTCTTCTTAAAGGAATCTCAAAACGCAGCATAAGGAAAGATGAAAAATAGAGAACTAGTTTAAGAGCTTTATAATGTATTTTACTGGCATGTAGCAGCAGAATACCTGGTGCCTGATTGCTCCCCAATTAAAAAGGAAAAAATAACACCCTAAAATCTAATAAAATTTCAGATCAAGTTGATTGCATACTGTTGCATAAGATATTATAAAATATAGAGTAAGGATAGAAGAAATTTGGCCTGTGTTAATTTTTTACTATCTTGATTTTTAAATTTGTACTTTTTTAGCCCTTGCAGTTTAATGAAAAATTGTTAGATCTCTCACCGCCCACCTGGTTTCTAGAATTAGATGCTCCTGATACCAACCTGTTTATTAGTTTGGAATCAGAAAAAAAATATCATGATTATTATTTCTGATATCTTAATCTGGTAATGTGTTCATTAGAGTGTTCTTGGAAGCTTTTTGTTAGAACTTCTTTAATTGATATAAAGTTAAATATTTTTATTACTATGTTTTGTTTGATATTTCATTTGGGTGATATTTGTGTGTTTTAAGATGCCTTGGGAAAACCAGGTTTTGAAGGATGACATATACCAATATCAATAGCACTTAAACTCATATACCACTTCACAGTGCTTTACAGCCCTCTCTGAGAGGGTTAACAGAGTCAGCATATTGTCCCCAACAACCTGGATCATCATTTTACTGACCTCAGAAGGCTGGAAGGTGGAGTCAGTCTTGAGCCTATCAGGATTGAACTCCAAACTGTGGGCAGAGTTAGCATACAATATTGTATTCTAACCACTGTGCCGCATTTTAATTAAAGTATCCTTATGTGTCTGCTGCTAGATAGGCATTGGTGTGACTATAAGGGATCGACTTTCAGAATTGTTTAGGGGATTTAATTTTTCTTGATTAGTTTTGGCAACTAATAGATATAGTGTATAGGAAGAATTCAGTTCCCTAGCTCTTTTTTTTTTATAGCCCTAGGAAGCTTTTCACTTTATACTATTGAAATTTAGTAGTATTCTTATTTTATTTTTAAATATTTTGATCACAAAAGAAACAAAAAAAGACTGAAAATGTTAATCCTTTCTCTTTCAACTTTTCATTATTAATTCTTGGCCACAGAAGCATTGTTTATATAACACGGTTTAATCATCCTTAGCAATAACTATTGAGGAATTTCCCTCTCCCATTATGCCCATTACTCCCATTAACAGTGCCAAATAATAGTCTCAATGTATATAAAATTTGTAGTATTGTGTGTACCCTCCTTTGTAATGTGTTTTGAAATGTACCATCACAGAGAAAAGTTGTATGTTGGAAAGAACTTCTTTTTCTCAAACAAAGCATCCATGGCATATTGCCATTACATATAGCAGATCTAGTAAGATTCCAAAGTAGTTGTAATACTTTGCATATTTATCTATGCAGCAGCTTTAATTCTGGTGTATTCCAGAATTTATAAATGGCAGAAGGAGAGGCAGGTATCTGTCCTGAAGTCTGGAACTTTTTTGGGTGTGTGTGTCATCCAGCAATCCATACTAGCCAAGCTGGATATTAATAATAAATTACAATCTGTGTGGTCAGAGAGGAACAGAGAGCAGTCATTTCAGCTGAATAGAAAGGAGGAAATGGATTATAATTGATAGCTGTTATTGGAAAGAAAGTGGTGGGTGTCTAATGCAATTTTTGTGGTTTTTGTAACGTCCTTCTCAAACTCACTCTCTCTGTCTCTGAATTATGAATGCAATACATAATGTTTCGTGTCTCACGCAAACCTGGTTGACAGTACAGTGAGTATTTGAACACTTAAGCTTATTGTTTGTATAAAGACAAGCGGATCTGTTTATTCCTATTTTGCTTTTTTTAGTTGTAGTGTCTCCTTTCCCCAGTAAGAATACAGTAGATTTTAAGTAGAATAAGTGTTTTCACGGTCTGTGTTTTGCTGAAATATATTACCAAATTAGTGTTCTCCCTGAAAATATCTATGGCGTAGCTCTGTGTATAAACCAGTGCAATGCAATATATATGTGTTATTGAAACAACAGAAGCCATACATTTTGCTTAACTTCATTTTAATTAAGCATGTATACAGGATAACAGGTTGTGGAGTTGCTCACATCTCATACATTTTTCTTTTCTTTTATTCATATTTTAGGCGTATTTACCCTCCCGATGATAAACTTCTACTTGAAAAATATGAAGGTTTGTTAGCCACAGCTTTTCACACATTTCTTGCTGGGAGGGCAGCTTCTCTTCAACGGGAAATGAACAACCCTTTGAAAAGGATGAAGGTATCAGTAGTGCTGTTATTGACTTAATGGTTTCAAATAATTCATTTATATGTAGAAATACTAAAAGGTTTAGATTCTTTTTTCTTCCCATCCAATTTGTAGTACTGTCATACAGAGTTGTGTTTATACCACAGTGAAACCAACATTATTTTTATAGATTTTACTAATAATTCAAACATAGCTTGATGAGAAAAAGTACAATTTTCCGATTTCGTAGCACTTGCTTACTTTTAAATGTCGGTTTAAAAACCAGAATGGCTGGATCCATACATCAAGGATTCATAAACCATGTGTTACATGTCTTTGCATGTTGCATCCAATTATGGTTTGTCCCCCCATACACTTTTTTTCTGGCTACTCATCTATCAAGTTTGCAAATAGCACCGTGAAAGAAAAAAGCATGTCGTCTTACTTCAGCATTTCCAGGGAGAAGATCTGATAGATGTTGCCTGGTTTTGAAACCTCAAGCAGCTTTTTAAAAAAGGAATGCTAAACTGCTTGTTCATTTCATGCTTGTTTGGAATGGCTTTTGCATGGACCAGCTGTGCTGGAATTCCTATGTAGTGATCTCAGCTGTGGTTAGCTAGTATAACCTTGTCTTTTCATTGTGGAATGTGAATGTTCCTAGGCTCATAGATCAGTAAATGTATAGGATTGCCGTGGGTTAAGTTATTGAGTTCAACTGGCTAGTTGGGAATCAAAACTTTTTCAACTTAAAAGTTTAACTTTTGGGCACCTATCAATAAAACATGGCAAATTCAATTATATAGGAGTGGAATAAAAAGTGACGCCTTCGCCTCCATAACTCAATTTAAATAGGGATAATTTAATAATGAAAACCGATCATGATCCTTGTACTGAGCACTTTTGTTACTTGTATTTACTTCTCCACATAATCACCACCATTCACTCCACACTTCTGCCAACAGTGGACAATCATCACAAAAGAACTCCACACTTTGTCTCTTCAACCAGGTCCTGATAGTCTTTTCTGCATCTTCGTTTGAGTCAAACAGATGCCCACTAAGGTATTCCTTCAATTTTGGGAAAAGGTGGAAGTTGCACAGAACCAAGCCTGGA
Source organism: Natrix helvetica (assembly GCF_964273705.1). NCBI lineage: Eukaryota > Metazoa > Chordata > Lepidosauria > Squamata > Natricidae > Natrix > Natrix helvetica. Next base: position 92,839,857 of record NC_138549.1, read on the forward strand.
CTCTTATGGCGGATGAAATAAGAGGTGAGATCCAACTTAGCAATTGCCTCTTGTCATGGCTGATGAGGTATAAAAGGTCTCGTGTTGTCACCTTGCGGCAAAATTTCTTTCTTCTGCTTCCAAACTCCGTGTAATTGTTGTTTCAGAGGTATAGAGGTGGAAGAGATGGAAAGGACTGTCAGGACCTGGTTGAAGAGATTTAAAGTGTGGAGTTCTTTTGTGACAGCTGTAACTCATTTGGACATCATTGGCAAACGTATGTAGTGAATGGTGGTGATTATGGGAAGAAGTAAATACAAATAGCCAAATAAATTACAATGGAAAATAATCCTTGAAGCTGTTAAAATAGCCCTATTTAAACTGGAGGTGGAGGCATAGTTTTTCTTTCAACCTTTGTAATTATCTCAACAATAATAATTGCAAGTTTCCATTGATATTGTTTTTAGGACCCAGACACTGTTAGATAAGAGGGGGGGAAGGTTTTTTTTTTAACAGCATACTAAATGTGTGCATTCTGACTTTTTCACATTTATTTCAACAACGTATCTTTTCAGGAAGAAGACATATTGGATCTTCTGGAACAGTGTGAACTTGATGATGAGAAACTAATGGGAAAATCTGTCAGATCACGTGGACCAAAGGTATGTATTGAATGAAATTAAATGATATCTATATTTTTAAATGAAATGCATGTGGTTCATCTAAATTCTGAGCCGAATTAGGCGGTTTTGGAACAGTTCTGTGTGCCATAGTCCCAAATTGAATTTCATCTGAAATAACCAGAAACTGATTGCTGCTCATAAAATTTCATGAGCAATTTAACATTCTGGAAGATGACAAAATGGTATTTTCATTTGCCAAAGAGGTTACTGCGCTTTCATGTTGCTAGAAGCTAGGGTGAAGCCGAGGGAATAAGAAGGGAACCAGTTGAGTGATTGACAGCCATGACTGACAAGCCTACCTTTCAATTTAACCATTAATCAGCAGCCCTTCGGTCATACTAGTTTGCTACATGCTGTTCCCCACTCTTTATAGTGGTTTTTCAGCCATGCTGTCACACTTTAAAGAGCTTTCCTGTGGTGTTAGTGAAATGTATGTGTGCAGTTAATTTTCTGTCTTCCTATCCTGAAAATCAACGTGGGTGGCACTTAATGTAAAAGACTATAAACCACTCTTTTAACAATTTGTCAGGCTTCTTAGGAGAGGGTCCCTCTGTATTGTTGGTTATCACAAAATTAGAGCACCAAACAAGTTTCTGTTTCTTCTCAAATTTGTAAATCGGTATCGGATCCATGGTAAAACTCCTTCTGAGGTTGGCTGTTTGCTAGCAGGTGTTTCATTACCCAGCTGGGTAACATCATTGCACCAAACCAACAACCAAGCTCTGAGAACACTAAGGATTCCACAGATCAACCTAAGCTATACTATATATATATATATATATGTGTGTGTGTGTGTGTGTGTGTGTGTGTGTGTGGTATTTGTACTGATAAATAAATAAAGGGAGACTAGTATAGATCTATTTCGAGCTAATTAGCTCTCATTAGCTCGAAATAGATCTATACTAGTCTCCCTTTATTTATTTATCAGTACAAATACAACACAAATATAAAAAGGCAACATTAAAAATAAAAATATGGTTTTCTGCCTGGATGGTCTTCTGTGATGAGCCCAAGGATAGAAAGAGGGAGTAGTGAGCTTCCTCCCATATTTAGGCATACCAGGGGTTGTAACACAAATACATATATATATATTCTCTTCTACTAAAATGCCTTGTGTCTGAAATTTGGCAGGTCCTCCTCATAGAAGGGGCAGTGTGTTTGCATCTTTTATCTAATTCTGATAACACTGAAAAAGGTACAGGTTCTTTAAAAAAAAACAGTATGTAAAGAAACATATTCACCTCAAACCTTCCCTCCTCAATGCATTTGTTTATATGAATGCCCACAAAGGGCTATTATTTCTAAAAACATTATTCTGTTTAATAATAATAATAATAATAATAATAATAATAATAATAATAATAATTCACTTTCACCTCTTCTCTTCATCATCGCGATGATCCCACTATCAGTAATCTTTAAAAAAATGAAATTAGGCTACCAAACAGCCAAAGAAGCCGAAAAAAATTCGCATTTATTATATATGGATGATTTGAAACTCTATGGAAAGTCAGAAATAGAAATCCAATCATTGACAAACACAGTCCGAGTATTCAGCACCGATATTTCAATGCAGTTTGGCATGGAGAAATGTGCCACTGTATCCATAAAAAGGGGCAAAATCACTACATATGAGGGAATTGAAATGCCCAATGGCCAACTAATTAAATGCAACGAAAATGAAGCCTACAAATACTTAGGCATTCTGCAGTTGGATAACATCAAGCACGGAGAAGTAAAAACTATTGTCAGGGGAGAGTACACCAACAGAGTTAGGAAAATTTTGAAATCTAAATTGAATGGTGGAAATACAATCAAGGCCATAAACACCTAGGCAATACCAGTTATAAGATACACAGCTGGTATAGTTAACTGGACACAAGCTGATTTGGACATTTTGGACCGAAAAACCAGGAAACTAATGACAATGCACTACAGTTTACATCCACGTGGTGATATTGATAGACTATACCTACCCCGAAAATCAGGTGGCAGAGGATTATTACAAGTGAAGCAAATAGTTGAAGAAGAAAAACATGCACTGGCTTACTATTTAAAAGAAAGTCAAGAACATCTATTAATCGAAGTAAAGAACAAAAATCTATTGAAGGCCCAACAGACGAAACAAGAATACAGAAAAAGATGTGATAAAATTAAGAATGGAGAGTTGGCAGAACAAAGCATTGCATGGCCAATTTCTGGAAAACATAAAAGATAAAGTGGACAGTGAAAAAACTTGGTTATGGTTAACAGCAGGTACATTAAAGAAAGAAACAGAGTCACTAATCCTGGCTGCGCAAGAACAAGCTATCTGCACAAATGCCATTAAGGCCAAAATCGAAAATTCCTCTGATGATGCCAAATGTAGACTTTGCAAAGAGGCTGATGAAACTGTTGACCACATACTCAGCTGCTGTAAAAAAATCGCGCAGACTGACTATAAAATGCGGCACAATTCAGTGGCACAAATGATCCACTGGAATTTGTGCAAAAATTATAATATTAAAACAGCAACAAACTGGTGGGAACATAAGCCTGAAAAAGTCATCGAGGGTCAGATGGTCAAGATCTTGTGGGATTTTCGCATACAAACGGATAAAATACTGGCGCATAATACACCAGATATCACACTGGTTGAGAAAAATAAGGTCACAATCATAGACATCGCAATACCAGGTGATAGCAGGGTCGCCGAGAAGGAATATGAAAAAATCGTGAAATACCAGGACTTAAAAATCGAAATCCAACGATTATGGCACAAACCAGCAGTGGTAATTCCAGTGGTAATCGGCACACTGGGTGCTATTCCAAAAGCACTGGAATTACATTTAAAACAGTTAAAAATTGACAAAATCACCATCAGTCAAATGCAAAACTGCTTGGATCCGCACACATATTACGAAAATACGTTATGACATCCTAGGCCCCTGGGTGGGGCCCGACTAGTAATTAATGCCAAATCCAGCGAAACAACTGGCCGCTGTGATACAATTCTGTTGATGCAATAATAATAATAATAATAATAATAATAATAATAATAATAATAATAATAATAATAATAATAATAATAATAATAATAATAATAATAATACAAATAAATAATAGGTTATTGTTGTTTAGGCATTTCTAGGCTATTTTGTTTGAGGCACAAAGCTTTGTTCTACAAATCTCACTTTGGAATAGCTTGCCTTCCTGCCATTCTAACTATTGTACAACACCTGTGCTTTTAGTCAACATTCAAAGGGAGAGATGCTTTTTTTTAAATCATGTGGGCAAAAGACCACCTCGATAAAGAGAAGTGTTGTTCCTTTAAAAGAAAAAGAGAGAAATCCAAGGACAAAACATGACAAAAAACAAGACGTAGAGGAGGAGGAGGAGGAGGACGACGACGACGAAGTAGTAGCAGTAGTAGTAGTGCCTGAGCTGGGAAATAAAGCAGCAGCGTACCATCTCCCCAATAGTTTTGATGTAACTGGGGCAGATCCAGGGGAAAGAAATAGAGGATTTTGCTATAAGATTCAGGTTTTTCTATAGAAGTAGAATACTTTTAGTCCAGAATCTGCAAAAAAGGTGACAGTGAAGGGTGTGAAAGTCACTTCCAGAAGATCATCCCAAGTTGTGCAAGCTGATTCTTTAACACAAATCAGATCAGAAAGACCAGGCGAGTTGTAATATCGGGCAAGCACCTACACTAGGGCAGAAAGTGAGGCCAGCTTGTGTAGATCCAGGGGGCTTCTTGAGGTTTGAAACCTCCAGACTTAAAATCAGTGGGTCCTGCCGCCATGTTGCTATATGGTGCAAGAGACCCTGACCCTAACCAAAACTAATAATATATGTTGTTTTTTCTTCTTTAAAGAATGTCATTTTCTACCTGACTTGAATATTACCTCCCCACCTTCTTCTGTTTAAATTCTTTATAGCAGAAATATAAAAAGGATTGATGGGTTATTTGCATTTTTAGCTTCCAGGTTTGACACAATAGCTAGGTTAGTATTATAACACAACCATTAGGGGGCAGAACTGCCCTCTATGCTAGTCATTGTTAACCTTGACAACTTAAGATGTCTGGGCTTTGGTTTGTGTGTGTCCACACATCTTAAAATTGCCAAGATTGAAAAACAATACTCTATGCTATTGGGAAAACGTATTTGCTTATCCAAGCAGCAGTCAACATTTTAAGGGATAGCGAGTGCGATTCCAAGACTGTGGTTCCAGAAGACTCTTAATGGAATCTATCAACTCACTGGAGTTTAGCAAATTAGAATTCCAAGCTCAGGTAGAATTAGAAATAATAGAACTAAGATAAAGAAGGAAGAGAATCGTAACTAAATGGAAGTAGAGAAAAACTTTAAAAATGGAGCCGGGAAAAAAGAAACATTGAAACTCTAGTCAAAAGAAAAGGAATCTCCCTAACAAGTAGAAAAGAAGAGGTGAAGAGCAGAGTTCTCTGAATCTAGTATTTTTGTAGGAAACTAGACATTTTCACAAAAGGAAGGGAAAATCCAGACTGCTTCCTGAACAATTTTTAAAAGATTTGTCTTATCTACAAAGTTAGGGAAATTTGGTTTATTCAGTTTTTTTAGAGAACTAGTTCATTATTTTTAGTGGTCTATGAAATGACTTGGAATGACATGGATAACTATACAATATTCAGGACTGTAGCAAATTCCTGGCTAGGACACACTTGGTAAAGGGATCTTGGTCTTACTCAATATTTCACCACAAAGTGAAAAGAATGTATAATAGTTGGCAGGATCATGTGGAAGCCAACATGATTCGATGTCACTGAATTAGCACAATTTGTATAATTCATGGCCCAACAACTGACCTCTTCTATGATCTTGTCTCCTAATGGGACTCAAGGTCCTAGAAGCAGTAGGAAAGATGGTCCAGAAGCTGGATTACTCAAGTCCTCCGGGAGCCAAAAATATGCAATTCAATGTGACTATCTCAAGATGTTACTAAAATGAGAAGAATCTTGGCTAATTAGATTAATCCAGGATCGATGGCATGTTCAGTTCCAGCTACATCATATCAAAACAACTTTATAATATCCGACATCACTCAACCTACAACCAGAAGTTAAGTTTCCTGATAGGCTAGCTTTCAAGTATTTTAAATTCAGGTCACTCCAAAAGGGCTCAAGAAAACCAAACTGAAACTTGGAGCTACAGGCTAAAGAAACCGCTCAGAAAAAGCTTCTTTAAATTCTCTGTGGGGATTTCATTACACCTGTGAGTTGAATAAAAGTGATAATAGTTAGACATCCACTAATGTCTACCCTAAAGATACTGGAGGCATGATCTCCATTATACATAATTCACTCATCAAGGATTCACACATGGTCAAGTATGATTGCACATTCTGTGTGCCAAAGGCCAAGCTGAAAATCCTCTTATCAAACTACTTATTCAGTGGAACAGACAGAAAGAGGAGTGGGTCTTTGCCTATTACTGTGCCATGCTGCCTGGAGGCATATTTCTTTCCTCCCAGCAAGAAAGAAAGAACAAAAATCGGCAAAGAAGGACTTCTTAAACCTAACAGCAAAGGATTGCCCAGAACTTGAAACTAGAAGACACAAATGGAGCAGAGGAGCCCTGGTCAAACAGGTTAGGTGAATGCATAGTCCCATCCACTCAAAGCCTGATCAACTTAGATAGTATGGAAATAGACTGTGTGAAAGGGAGATAATCTACAAAAATGCCAGGAGCAGTCCTCAGAGACAACAGACAAGAAAAGGCCCTGACAAGTACACAAAGCTGTTCCAGACACAGTCACCATTGCTCTTCCAACTGGGTTTTGACTCTAGGAGGACCTTCAGATTAAGAACCATCTTTGTAGAGCAGATCAGAACTTATCACGGATCATAAGAAGATAGAATACTCCACCCTACCACAAAGCTTAGAATTCCAGCTTCATCAAAAGGAAATGACGATTGTGTCAGTGCAATTATATTAACACTGTTTATATTGTAATACAGTGAAACTGAAGTTGGGGACTTTAAAACTTGAGAATGTAACAGGGTTGTAGACAGAGGCAAGCAAGAAGGTTTATGTCAGAACTGTTATCTGAGGTTGCATTTTACTTGGACAATAATATTAATAAAATACTATTTTCTTTTTAATGTAATAAAAGACATTCCAAAACTGCACTGACTGCAAACAAAACCCTTCCTTCCTTCCTTCCTTCCTTCCTTCCTTCCTTCCTTCCTTCCTTCCTTCCTTCCTTCCTTCCTTCCTTCCTTCCTTCCTTCCTTCCTTCCTTCCTTCCTAACTGGTACTGTAGTTTGTGTCCTCTAGAGGGCATACTATGCTTTCTAACTGGACATTCTTCATAATCATTCACATTGGTTTAATACTTTTTTGCTTGCTAATATCAAGCTTCTTGTAGTTATTGGATATTCATTCACAAAATGGCATATGCATGCCTCATATGCATATTACCTCTTTCATTCTATGTCTGGAAGATTTCTTAAGGCAGTTTTGTATAATTCTGACTTGGTTGTTTCTGTGTCGGGGGAAAGAAAGAGAGGACTGTGTCACTTCAAACGATACTAAAAAAAATTGGATCTTTTGTGTATTGAACTACATCCCTCCACTCCTCTCATCTATCACAATATCATGACCTAAATTTAGTCGTCTCATCCATGGAATGATGAGAATTGTAGACCAGAGCTAGGAAAGACTGCCATTAACCACACAGTTCAAGTCTCATAATAACAAACCGTATGTTTTGCTAAACTTTCCATTTCCATGACTGCCATATGGAATCTTGTTTGTGTCACAGCAGTGACCACACCCACCCGCCCTGAAAAAATACCTAATTGGCATTTTTCTATGTTGCTTTATAGCTTGAGTTTGTACATAGGTTTAAACCAAATATATCATCTAGATCAGGGCTGTCAAATTCGTGGCCTGTGGGCCGGATGCGTCATGCGCTGGCCACGCCCATGCCCGGTTTAGTAAAGGGGGGGAAAGTCACGATACGGCATGTGACGGTGCCCTGACAATGCAAGATTGACACCCCTGATCTAAATCCAAGTGATCATGACCAAACAAACCTATGGTTTAACAAACTCCTAGATTCAGTGTTCTTTAGTAGCTGTCAAGAAATATTGTTTGCTGACATCAGAAAAAAATAAATACAGTATCAGATCCTTCAAATATCTCTCATTTTGACAGGCTATAACTATGTTGGAGAATAAGATGAGGTTGAAGGCCCCTTGTATGGGAGGCGGAAACTAGCAAAGAGGTGACTCGTTATCTCATTGGCCCACCAGTTTCACTAAGGGCAAGGGATAATGGGAGTTGTAGTCCAAAATCTCTAGAGGACATCTGGTTGTCTACATCTGTCTCCCCACTTCCTTCTCCTATGAGATACATAGAAATTCACGGTCACTGCTTGCTTAGCCTATTAGATGATAGTAACTATTGATTCACAGCAGTCCTTTCAGGAAGATTGAGTCCCACTGAAAAACGGGGCATTTAGATACCTTTAACCATGAATTGCCTTGTAGCCCTTTGAGATGTCAGTTTAATGACAGCCCTGTGGAATACAAAGGACTGCAGGGTATATAGCCTAATCCTCTTCTGTACACGTGGCACAGCATTGGAAGATAAATTAGCTACTTTGTGTCAAGTGACCTATTTTTCATTTAAGTTTTTATTTGCCTGATAATTCCTAGCCCTCAGCTGGTAAAAAGATTAACAGTCTCAGCTGAGGAGGGTATTGGAGGCAGATTGCAAGAAATGATACCTTCCACTGTCCCCTGTATGAAAGAAGGACACCTAAATGACCTTATTTATTGCTCTGGCTGTTTTTCCTGAATTTTGTGCATATTTTCCTTTCCTTTCTGTTCTGTTCCTCCCCTCTCCTCCCCCAATTTCTTTATTGGGGGGGGGGGGAGTCATATAATTGCTTTATTTCTCGGTAAAATTGTATGTTGCTTAAATATATAATTAGCTTTTTAAATATAAGCAAAGATGGGAAAACCGATCTAATATGAATAGGTCTGTGATTTTAACTTTTTGGCCATGCTAATTCCACAAATATATGCATTGATAGAAGATCCAATGAAGTGAATTTCTTTTTTGTTTTGTGAGAGAATATGTTGAAAGTCCCACCTTTAATTTGTGGTTTTTCCAATTATTAAGTAAATTCCCCAGATTATGATAAAGAATTCCTTTCTATTTCTTCGCTGGCATTAGTCAAAAGTACACAGCACCAATAGCTTTGTCTAGGTATAAAATAGTTTGATATATTTTAATGACCCTCTCCTCTGACTCTAACTTATAACTATTTTCTTTGGTGAATGGCCGGAGTCATGGAAATTATGTCATGGTGATATTTATTTTCTATTAGCGTTGTTGCCATCTAACATAGCAATGAATCATGAGGTTCCAGCTTCCAGTGTGATATGATATCTCCTTACGTTACTAATGTACTGAGAATATATTTGAAAATAGGAAGGAATTTTATAGTGCCAAATATGTTGTGGATGATCTCTGATAGGAAATCTGTCAAAAGCTTCACTTGGAAAATTGGGAAGTTCTGAACTTTCAGAATCCTTGTATCGTTTTAAATTAAAATATTAGCTTTTTCACTGAATATCTGTTGAAAAATTCCAATACAGTAGCATAAAAAATATTGAAAGCAGGCTTCCTGGTGTTTTCTCAAACACCCTGAATCATTTATATATACACATACATACATACATACATACATACATACATACATACATACATACATACATACGTGTTACTTTAATTAGTTGTTTCCAAAATGCCCAAGATGGGTAGGTTTTTAAGATAAGAATATTTTTTTTTTTAATAATAAAATTTTATTGGGTTTTCAACATTTATAGGGAAAAGGGTAAATGGACAGGTCTACAAATTTTGGCAGTTGCAAAATGTGAAAGGCGCCCCTCCCTCCATACCCATAGTATACATTTATATATAATGCATTGGTATATAATTGATTACAATCAGCATATTAGTTCTATTACTAAATTCAATCAGATTAAACATTACAGTATAAAATCCAAGTATAATTCCATTATCACTTTCCGTCAATTTATAATAATATGATTTTCTTGTTTATTTTTGTGATCTGAGTCTTCTTGCTATTACCCCATCTCCCTCCACTGGCAGAGCTCTGGCCCCTCCCGTGTCCTGCGTGTCCGTTGTAATGTCTGGTGTTTTCTCTAGGAGTGTTTTATTTTTTTCCATAAAGGCCTGCGCCTCTATGGGTGCATTGATTCTGATTCTTGTCTCCTCCCAGAATATCAGCATACCTTCAGGCATCAACCATCTAAACCACACCCCTTTCTGGTATAATTTATTCGCTAATTGCGAATAATTCTTCCTTTTTTCTCTAATCTTCTTAGGGATCTGCTTCAGAATGGTTATCTCCATATCATGATATGTCAATGCTTGCCCCCTTTGTACACCCAGAATTTCATCTCTTGTGCTTTTTCTAAGAAATTTAATGTGAACCTCCCTGGGTACATTGTGTGTTCTAGCATAAGCTGAGTTCACTCTATAAACCAGGTCTATATCCCACCCCATCTGTTGTTTTTCTTTGTGTGTGTAGTCAGCCAGGATGTTTGTCATGATGTCCCTTATGTTTTCCCCATCTTCTTCTATAACATTTTGAAATCTAAGATAATAGGACATTCTCTCAAATTCTAATTTCATCTGTTGGATGTCAAGATCTTTGTTCCCTTTCTGCACAGCTTCTACCACCCCCTTCACCTCCTCCACCCCCCCTTCCACAAGGTTCAGTCTTTGTGAGTTCTTATAAATTTGGGCTTGATTTTCTTTAATTTCATCTTTCATTTCCCTTAGCTGTTTCTTGATTTCCTCCTGGCCCTGTAAAATTTGTTGAAGCATTTGTTGAAAGTCCATCTCTGTAGTCTTGGGTTGCATCAGTTCTGTTATCTTTGACTGTGTGGCTGGACTGGATGTTGCAGATGTTGGAGCAGACGTGGCAAAGCCAGGTTTTCCAGGAGGTGGTCTTTTGGATGCCATCCTTTATAACGTTAAAAGTTCAGTCCATATATAAGATAAACAGTTAGAAAAGAAGGGTAGCCAGGTGAATTCCGGGAGCAGGAGAACCAGGCAGAAGAGAATCTCTCTAATAAGTCTGGCAATAGATGAAAAGTTTCCCCTAGAAAGTTCAAAAAATACCAATCCACAAGAGTTTCCTCTGGGAGACACGGAGACAAAGACCGGAAGCCTGAATTTTAAAGGTGGAGTCAGGTTTCACAGTTCATAAAGACAACAGAAGTGTGCCATCTTGCCCTGCCAGTTTTGGGCACAGAGGCATAACAAAGTTTTTAAAAAAGTTCCAGAAGTCCTCAAATCACAGTAATATATAAAATTAAATTGAAAAGAAAATCATCTCAACCTGGGTGAGGCTTCATTCGTTGGCTCTCCCCCCTCCTCCTCCCCCGGGGGCTGAGAGCAAAATTGTTCCTCGCCGCTTGTCCAAGGGGGGGGAAACCCCCCTCCCTCCAGCCGCGCCTCCAACTTGCTCCGAAAGTTGTTTTAAAGAAAACTGAATAATCCTTCGTGCAGAATAGGGAGTGAAGAGAGAAGCAACCTCACCGCACCGCAGCTGCGTCCTTCTATTGTTGCATTCTCCGGTCGGCTTTAGCGAGGCGCGAGGCGCAGAAACGCGAAGCGCCCTCCGATCTTGCTCCCCGGTGCCTTGGGCGCGCGAGAGACCTCCTGCCGGCCGCCGCCGCTGCAGGAGACCCCCGCGATGCCGCCCCTCCGGCAGGACCCCTCTGCGGGGTGTCCTGTGCCCCCCAAGGAGTGGGGAAGCCCACCGGGGAGCCGGAGCTGGCAAAGAGCTGCCTGTCGCCGCCGCCGCCGGAACCGGAACTCCTAAAATAAGAATATTGAGCTTGGCTGTTTTCCTTTCAGAGAAATTTCAAGCACTTCAAGATCTGTATACCACAGGGAATTTCAGAGAGCATAGCTTTCATTTTCTGAAATCCCTTCTTCTCCTGGACCCTTAAAGGCCTAAGATCCCTTTTCTGTTTTGCATCAGGTCATCTTACCCACAGCTTGAGAATTTAAAGATATCTAAAATAGGTTTAATGCTGCTGGATTATGATTAGGCGTCTCCAAAGTAGTGTTCCGTCAGATAATTTGAATTTCAATTCTCAGAATTTACTTCTAGTCTAGGACTTGGTTCAATATCCAACACTGTTATTCTGCTCTGCTCTGCTCTGCTCTGCTCTGCTCTGCTCTGCTCTATTCTACTCTACTCTACTCTACTCTACTCTACTCTACTCTACTCTACTCTACTCTACTCTACTCTACTCTATTCTATTCTATTCTATTCTATTCTATTCTATTCTATTCTATTTCTTTGAGGTTCCAAGCTGTGGATGCCAAAGATTGTAACTGTCTTTTACTTACCAAAGTATTGTAAAGTAAGGAATGTTATAAAAGCTAAGCTCAGTAATACTTTATGTAATATATGTAAAGATTTGACTCTAATAGGCAAACCTTATTGCAGTCAACAGAATCGATCGAAGCTCTTATATTTTGCCTCTTAAAATTCCTTGCAGATTCGAAATCAGGTTGAATCGATAAAAATGAAGACTGATCAGAGGCTTATTACATTCTTCCTCTTTTCCTTTGCAGCCTCTGTATTCGATGCCAGAAAGTGCACAATTCATGAAAAAGAACAAGAACGTCAGCAGTGGCAGTAGTCATGAAAGCAGCAGTGACATCTCTGAATGGGAAGAGGAAGCTGAGAAAGAAGATGACAGTGGGAAGAAAGAGAAAAATGTTACATTTGATCTCGAAGATAGGAAATTAATAGAGCGATCCAGTAAGTTACATGAGTGGAATTGATTAATTTTATATTAAAATACTCCCTTTTTTTGTAAAAAAAGGAGATCCACTGGTCATTTAATTTTATAAGACCACTTGATTGAGAATGTTTTCTAAATGTGCAAACATATGTGATATTTCAAAATACTTCAAAAATTAATTAATACATTCTCAGTTGTTATGGGGAGGCAGAAAATTTTTGGTATAATAAGAATTAAAGCACATTGCAATTTTTTTTAAACCCACTTGTTCCCCAATGCCAGTTGATTGTTTTTCTTAGTCCTCGTAATTTAACAGAAAGGACACCATAACTACAATCCATCCCAATTGGCTATATTGACTGGGATTGCTGTGAGTTAAATCAGCATTCTTAGTCGTAACTGAACAAATGGATAAACATTTAAACTGAACAGCGGAGACAGAGAATTAATTGATGCAGAACATTTCTGTCCCCAGCAATCTAAAACTCATAGGGTTATCAGTGCATGTAACATAGATGTTTGTGCGGGTAAGGTTATTGTGAAGGCTCCAAGAGTTGCCCTAATTAATTTACAAGCCCCGAGATGAAATTTAAAAAAACACCCATTTGTTTATTAGGACTAACATCTTGGCATGGACTTCTATGTAGCTGAAACTAAATCACACTTAATGGCATCTGATCTTTACCCCTGTGCCCCCTCCCCTCTGGCTGAGGTCATCAATCACATTCTCCAACAGGACGTTATGGCAGGGTTCTGGACATGCACATTCACATCCCAGTACAGAAATATGAGACTTTTACTCTGGCCAAAAGTATGCATGGCATTTCCCTCCCCTTATCAAGGTGATAGTAGTCATGGAAACGCCTTAGGTGTTGACATCTGGCTCCCCTCACTTCCTGAAAGCGACCTGTATAAAACAAAGCAATTTGAGTACAGGTGTATAACTTAGGGATGTGTCCCTCCCCCAGGCTTGCTTGGATTTTCTGCATGGAATTTTGCTATAAGGCGATCAGCCTGGATAGTTCTACTTTTCACCCAAGATACCTCTGATAAGGGGTAGCCCTTCCACTTGATTAAGTATTGGAGTTGTCTCCTGTGCCACCTTGAATCAAGGATATGCTGAATTTCATAATGGGTTTGGCCCCCTATGACCATAGGGCCAGGGGACTCCCGGGATAGTGGTCTCAGAGTGGATCCAATCACGGGTTTTAAGAGGCTGCTATGGAATGCTGGGTGTATCTTTCCCAACAATCGAGGCAGTTTCAATTGCACTGTGACTGGGTTGATGATCTTTACTCTCTAGGGAATGGTCCCATAAACTTTGGCCCCAGTTTCTTGCTGGGCAGTTTTAATCTCAAATATTTTGTGGAGAGATAAACCTTCTCTCCCACCCGGAATGGCCTTTGCAGAGCCCAGTGTTTGTCTGCCTGTTTCTTATAGGTTTGTGCCGCTTTAGCCACTGCCTTTTTGACATTTTCCCAGGTCGCTTTCAGCATCGACATCCAGTCAGCCAAGCTGACTGAGGAGGGGGGATCCCTTGGATACTCAGGCATTGGGACAAAGTCCATACCGCTCACTATTTTGAATGGTGTGAGTCCTGTGCTACTGTGGACAGCATTATTGTACGCGACCTCAGCAAAAGATAAAAGGTCTGCCCAATTGGACTGCTGATAGGTCACGTAACACCTCAGGTACTGCTCTACCATGGCGTTCAATCTATCTGCTGCCCCATTGGTGCTCAGATGAAAAGCTGAACTAAGACCCTGAGATGATCCAATGGACCGCAGGAACTCCCTCCAGAACTTAGCCATGAACTGGACCCCTCTGTCTGAGATAATTCTTCGAGGTACTCCATGCAGTTGGTAGATATGCTTCACGAACAGTTTAGCCAGCTTGTGAGCTGAGGGTAGTCCGCTACAGAGTATGAAGTGTGCCTGTTTGGAGAACAGATCTATTACAGTCCAAATCACTGTGTTTCCCCCACTTTTTGGCAACTCTACTATAAAGTCTATTGCAATCTCCTCCCACGGCCTTGTTGGCTCTGTTACTGTTTGCAGTAGTCCAGGGGGTTTTCCTGGTCGTGTCTTCATTGTGGCGCAAATGGTACAATTTTTCATGTAACTATCTACATCTTTCTTCATGCCAGCCACCAGAATTGCCTCCGGGCTAAGTGTAAAGTCTTTAGGAACCCAAAGTGGCCTGCTGATTTGGCATCATGACTCCTCTGGAGGACTAGGGTACGTAGGGATTCTGGTATGTAGAGTTTTGTCCCCTTCCATGCAAGGTCATCTCTCTTTGTCAAGATGTGTTAGTTGGTTTGGAACCAGGGGTCTACTAGCAGTTCAGTTTTGAGCCTCGTGGTTGGTCGCTTGCAAGTTGGTCTTGCCAGTCACAGCGTTGCCATCTGGTGGTCACTTGGGCAGCAGTTTGGGTAGAGGGAATAATGGTGTCCACCATGTGCTCCCGTTCGCATTTGTACTGAGGCATGCGGGAGAGGGCGTCAGCTAGAAAGTTCCTCCTGCCTGGAATGTGCTTTAAGACAAAATCAAAACAGTTGAAGTATTGAGCCCATTGGACTTGTTTGGGTGATAGTTTCTGTGGGGTCCTAAGCGCCTCCAGATTTTTGTGGTTGGTCCAGACTTCGAACGGTTTCTGGCTCCCTTCACCTCCCAACAGGTGTCTCCACCTGTAGTACCCATCTCACTGCGAAAGCCTCCTTTTCCCATGCGGCCCATCGTCTCTCTGTGTCTGTGAGCTTGTGGGAGGTGTAGGCACAGGGTTGTAAGCTTCCTTGGTTGTTTCTTTGGAGTAGCACCGCTCCCACTGCCACATTGCTGGCATCTGCCTGGATCACGAAAGGTTGCTCGGGGTCAGGATGCTTCAGCACTGGCTCCTTTGCAAACATTTCTTATAGTGTCTCCAACGCTTCTTGGCAGGTTAGGTCCCATGGTAGGGGTTGTACCGGACGAAGTTTCGTTCCTGGGCTCCCTGTCTTCGGAGGTCTGTCAGGGGTTTGGCAATCTTCACAAAGGAGGGAATGAATTGCCTGTAGAAGTTCGCGAACCCTAGGAAGATTTGTAGCTGTCTGTGGGTGCAAGGGGGATGCCATCTTAGGACGGCTTGCACTTTCACTGGGTCCATCTCTATTCCCTCATTTGATACTCGGTAACCCAGGTAGTCTAACCGTGCACGGTGGAATTCGCATTTTGATACCTTGACATACAGGTTGGCTGCCAGAAGTTTCTCCTGTACTTGGCAAACCAGGGGTACGTAGTCGTCCATGTACTCCATGTAGATAAGGATGTCATCTAGGTAGACAAGGACTCCCTTGTAGAGGTGCTCGTGCAACACCTCGTTTATTAACTGCATGAATACCGCTGGGGCCCCCTGCAGTCCAAAAGGCATCGCTTTGAATTGAAAACTCCCTAGGGGGCAGTTGAATGCTCTTTTCCACTCATTTCCCTCTCTGATTCGTACTCAGTAGTATGCTTCACTGAGGTCTAGTTTGGTGAAGACTTTTCCCTTGGCCAGATGAGATAGCATATCCTTCATGAGGGGGAGGGGGTATAGGTTGTGTACGCACACCCCATTTATCCCCCGAAAGTCCACACACAGCCTCATGGTGCCATTTTTTTTTCTTTAAAGAGGACTGGTGCTGTGACCTGTGGCTTGGCTGGCTCAATAAACCTCCTTGCTAGGTTTTTGTCTATGTATTTGCGCATCTCTTGCGTTTCCCGGGGCGTCATGGCATACAGTTTGGGCTTGGGTAGTTTTGCCCTGGGGATGATTTCGATGGCACAGTCTGTCTCCTGGTGGGGAGGCAGAACATCGCACTCGGCCTCGCTGAATACTTCTGCGAGGTCCTGATATTCTATCGGAATCAGTTCGGCCTCTGGGGTTTTGTTGGATGTGGTTGCCAGTTGTTCTCGTGGGCTTTCTTGGGGGATTTCCAGCGTGGGTGGTGTTTCTGCTTGCTGGTGTGGGAGGGGTTGGGGACCCCTTGATATCCTAAGTCTTCGGGTACCCCCTTGCCATCAGATGGTTGGTCCCCACTTGTCTAGTCAGGAAAGTCCCAGTATGACTGCGTCTGTCATTTTGGGGGCTATTATGAATCAAATTACTTCCCAGTGATCCGCTAGTTCTAGCCTCACTGGTTCAGTTAGGTGGGTGGCATAGGCTCCTCCTATTAGGGACCCATTGACGGGTGGGCCAGTCTTTTTGCTCTGATCCTCAGTTTCAGGACTTGTGCAGCCTGAGTCTATTAGGGCTTGAAAATCCACCTGGTTAGCTGTTTTGGGGTCTGTGATGCATATTGGAAAAAGGAAAGGGTGAATTGATTCACTCACCATTGGGTCATTTTCTCCCTCGTCCTCGCTGTCATATGATTCGGGTGACTGGTTGTCGCTGCTTGAGGTTCCATCACTTTCGCCTGAGGGAAAAGGAGCCTTTGCAGCCTTGAGGGCTTTACTGGACGTGTTGGTAGTCCGTTTGGACCCTCATTCTGGTCGTGCCCTGGGCAGTGGGTCTGGCCTTGGTTTTGGGGCTAGGGTGGGGCATGCAGCTGCCATGTGGCCCATCCCCCCACATATGTAGCATTTAAGAGGACCCCCCACATATGTAGCATTTAAGAGGGAGAGCTGGTCTCAGAGCCTGCTGTGGTGCTGTGGTTCCCTGCCGCCTGGGTGGTTTCAGGTCGGGTTGACCTCTCTCTTGTATGTCTGGTTGCTTTTTCATGTCGTTGGTGTGCAACCCGCTATCGACTTTTGTTGCTACTCGGAACCACTCAGAGAGTTGATTTGGGATGTTGCAGTATTCAGTTACCTGGGCAATTTGCTTGTCCAGGCTTGTTCTGAAAAGTTGCACCAGCAGCTGCTCTGTTAAAGAGGGTAACCCCTTTTTTTGACCCTCCTAAATTCACGGATGTGCTCTTTAATGGGGCAGCCCCTTTGCTTTAGGTTGCTGAGTTCCTCTTCTGCATATGGGTCCTCCTCTTCCACCTCCTCAAACCTGGCCTCTAGCAGTTGCAGGAAGTCATCTATGTCGTGCAGTTGGGGGGCTCTCCTCTTGTGGAGGGCTGCTAGCCATTCCCTTGCTTCTCCCTCTAGACCCTCTGCGATGGCATTCACCATGGCTCTGGGGGATGGGTAGAGGTGCCCATAGCGTTCTAAGTGGATATCAGCTGAATCAAGGAGTAGGGCTAGCTGGTCTGAGTCTCCATCGAACTTTCTCCTGAATTGGGGTGGGTCATCCAGCCCTAATCTCCCACCCTCCTGTCGGCCTTGGTATGCTTGCGCCTGATATGGCTGGTTATCTCTTTCACCCCTAGTTCGGACAGAGGAAGGGGGTGGCCTGCTCTTGGCAGCCTGCCTGCTATGTGGGAGAGGCACTGGTTGCCATTCTGGGCTCCTTCTCCTTCCATTGGGATGGGGAGGGGGGCTGCGCTCCAGTCTGCATCTCTTTCCTTCAACAAGATCAGATGTCCCTCCCCTCACTTCCTCCTTCCGTTGCTCTTTTGCACTCCCTCGGGATTCCATCTGGGGCTTTAGACTAGGGCAAGGGAATTTCCACCAGTATTTATCTTCTGTTGCTTCTGCTTCTGAGTTTTGCTGCATACCTCCAGCTGCAATCAATCTCCTGTTGCCTGATTTTCCCTCCAAGCAACTCAAACATCGGAGGAGGGGGTGCTTGGAGGGGCCGGGCTTCAGGAAACCTGAAAAAAAATATTTTAAACGTGAGTTTCAGCTATCTGTGAAGGTTCCAAGAGTTGCCCTAATTAATTTACGAGCCCCGAGACGAAATTCAAAAAACCCCATTCGTTTATTAGGACTAACATCTTGGCATGGACTTCTATGTAGCTGAAACTAAATCACACTTAATGGCATCTGACCTTTACCCCTGTGCCCCCTCCCCTCTGGCTGAGGTCATCTATCACATTCTCCAACAGGACGTTATGGCAGGGTTCTGGACATGCGCATTCACATCCCAGTACCGAAATATGAGACTTTTACTCTGGCCAAAAGTATGCATGGCATTTCCCTCCCCTTATCAAGGTGATAGTAGTCATGGAAATGCCTTAGGCGTTGACAGTTATCACTCCTGCTGTCAAGCAAAACCAAGCATTTAATAGTGAGTGCCATACCATGTGCATGAATCATACAAGTGGCAAGAAAATAGGGGCAGTCACGCATAACACAGGTTATGTAGACAGTAAACCCAGGGTCAATCAAAATGGACTCAAATGTCTATACACCAATGCACAGAGTATGAGGAATAAACAGGGTGAATTAGAAATTCAAGTAAATGAGGGCAGATACGATATTGTTGCCATTACAGAAACTTGGTGGGATGAAACCCACAAATGGAACATACAGCTAGAAGTATTTAAATTATTTAAAAGAAATAGACCAAATAAAAGAGGAGGTAGAGTTGCACTATATATAAGAAATAACTATATCTCTACAGAAATAGAGCACAACAATAATGAGAACTATCTTGAGTGCATTTGGGTCAATATTAAATGTTGGGGGGGAAACGACATTGCCATATGTCTATACTACAGGCCACCCAACCAAGCAGAGGAAGTAAATGAACTTTTTGCTAGTCAGCTAACTAAGGTATGTAGGAAGCACACCACAATAGTAATGGGAGATTTTAACTACCCTGACATCAACTGGGAAACAAACTCTGCACCAAATGGAACATCCAACAGGTTCCTAATGAACGTAGCAGACAACTTTGTTTCCCAAAAAGTAGAAAAGGGAACAAGGGGATCGGCCATATTTGACTTAATTCTCACTAGCAGAGAGGAAATGATAGAAGGTGTTGAAGCCACAGGAACCCTGTGAGCAAGTGACCATGCAATATTAGAATTCAACATTATGCAAACACAAATAGTAGAACAAAGTCAAACTAGAGTCTTGGACTTTAAGAAAGCTAATTTCAATAAACTTAGAGCTTGGGAAGAATTCCATGGATGAGAATCCTCAAGGGGAAAACAACTCAAGAAGTTTGGGAAATTTTGAAAAATAAGATTACAAAAGCTCAGTCTAGCACAATACCAATGAAGAAGAAAAATAACAGCTCCCAAAAGAAACCAGCATGGCTGCATACAGAACTCTCTGACAAATTGAAAGACAAAAAAGTTAAGTATAAAAGGTGGAAAGAGGGGGACATAACTAAGGCAAAATATCAGCAAATAGCCCGAGCCTTAAAGATAAAGTAAGGAAAGCTAAGGCTCACAATGAAGAAAGGTTTGCCATATAGTAAAAAATAGCAAAAAAAGCTTCTTCCAACATGTTAAAAACAAGAAAAAGGTTAAGGAAACAATTGGTCCATTATTGGGAGAAAGTGGCAAGAAGGTGACAAGCAACAGGGAGAAAGCAGAACTATTTAACTCATTTTTTGCATCTGTCTTTACATAAAGGGATAAAGCAGTCCAACCTATCAAAAACAGCACCACAAAAATCAGATTAGGAACACAAATTGAAATAGGGAAGAAAATGTTAAGTGAGCACTTACTTGCCTACCCTAGACGAGTTCAAATCACCAGGACTGGACAGATTACACCCCAGGGTTCTGAAGGAACTGGCAGATGAGATCTCAGAACCACTGAACTATATCTTTCAGAGATCCCAGAGCACTGGGGAACTGCCAGAGGACTGGAAAAGAGCTGATGTGGTTCCCATCTTCAAAAAAGGGAAAAAAAATAGATCCAGGAAACTATAGATCTATCAGCCTGACCTCAATACTAGGAAAGATTCTGGAAAAGATAATCAAGCAACTAACACCTAGAAGTAAACAAAGTAATAGCCAAAAGCCAACATGGGTTTGTCAAAAACAGATCATGGCAGACTAATCTTATTGCATTCTTTGACAAAGTGACAAAATTAGTGGACCAGAGGAATGCCGTCGATATAGTTTACTTGGACTTCAGTAAGGCATTTGATAAGGTAGCCCATAGCCTACTACTAGATAAAGTAGAAGAATGTGGGTTGGACAGCATCACCACCAGATGGATTCGTAACTGGCTGACCAACCGCACTCAACATGTAGTCTTCAACGGAACTGCATCTACATGGAGGGAAGTATGCAGTGGAGTACCCCAAGGCTCTGTTTTAGGCCCAGTACTCTTCAACATCAATGATTTGGATGAGGGAATAAATGGGGAACTCATCAAATTTGCAGATGACACCAAGCTGGCAGGAATAGCCAACACTCCAGAAGATAGGCTTAAGATACAGAAGGATCTTGACAAACTTGAACATTGGGCACTATCTAATAAAATGAAATTCAATGGTGAAAAGAGTAAGGTTCTACATTTAGGCAAGAAAAACGAAATGTACAGGTACAGTATAGGTGGTACCTTGCTCAATAGTAGTAACTGTGAGAGGGATCTTGGAGTCCTAGTGGGCAACCATTTAAATATGAGCCAACAGTGTGCAGCAGCTGCCAAAAAAGCCAACACAGTTCTAGGCTACATAAACAGAGGGATAGAATCAAGATCACGTGAAGTATTAACATCACTTTATAATGCCTTGGTAAGGCCACACTTGGAATACTGCATTCAGTTTTGATCGCCACGATGTAGAAAAGATGTGGAGACTCTAGAAAGAGTGCAGAGAAGAGCAACAAAGATGATTAGGGGACTGGAGGCTAAAACATATGAAGAACGGTTGCAGGAACTGGGTATGTCTAGTTTAATGAAAAGAAGGACTAGGGGAGACATGATAGCAGTGTTCCAATATCTCAGGGGTTGCCACAAAGAAGAGGGAGTCAAACTATTCTCCAAGGCATCTGAGGGTAGAACAAGAAGCAATGGGTGGAAACTAATCAAGAAGAGAAGCAACTTAGAATTGAGGAGAAATTTCCTGACAGTTAGAACAATTAATCAGTGGAACAGCTTGCCTCCAGAAGTTGTGAATGCCCCAACACTGTAAGTCTTTAAGGAGATGTTGGATAGCTATTTGTCTGAAACGGTATAGGGTTTCCTGCCTAGGCAGGGGGTTGGACTAGAAGACCTCCAAGGTCCCTTCCAACTCTGCTATTGTATTATATTGTAAATAAGACAGGCAATTGGACTAACACATTTGGTGGAGTAATAATATTTGATAATGAGCAAAACACAGGAAGAGAGAATCCAAATGAGCTCCCACGGCACTGAAATCTGTATTATACGTGGCATAACAGAAAGCTCCACTGATTATAAATCAAGAGATGTTGAATTATACCATAACATGCACAATTAACTGAGGGAAGATTTTGAAAGAGCTTGTAGGTGGTTTTGTTATTAGGTCTCTTTTGACAGCTATAAAAAGTGTTAACACTGTGTGTGTTTGTGTGTGTGTGTGTGTGTTTATAGCATATTTTAAGCCTATTTAATGTCTTATACAATAGAGTTTTAAATTAAGAATCAATACTAATGAATTTTAGCAGCAATGGTCAGAAGTAGCCTGACAGAGATAGGGAAGCAGTGAAGGGTAGGGCCTATGCTTTCGTGGCCTGATTGCCTATACCTCTGCCATAGAATAATATGTTCTGAAAAAAAAAGATCAAAACCAAAATCCCATCAAAGAAAATAAGGCATTAATTCAAACTCTTCCAGGTGCGTTTGGAGCAGCTGAACGTCATGAATTGTTTTCATACTACATGTCTTCGGTCATGTTAGAATATATTAAGTGTAGAATTTTCTTTGGGTTCCCATAATTCTGGAAACAAATGGTGATGGAGAATAGATTTTAAATACAGCATCCCCGGGAAAGAGACCTACTGCAAGAAGAATATTGCTCAATGTAATCTGGTATAGATTACATTTTTCATAAGAATCATGAGATTGGCGAAAGTTAACATGAGTGACACTCAGTATTATCTGATGTATTTTATGTTTCCATAAGACTTGATGGGACAGGAGAAGCGAACCATTTATACTTCCACACAAAATTCAGAATACGTATATCCTGAATAGATGCATACAAGTTTAGAGGCTGGGTCTTTTTTTTTTTTAAAAAAGTCTATAATTGTGATTTGGGAGAGGAGTTGAGTCTTTTGTATTCATTTCCAGGCAGAATGCACTGGAAGCAGCCTCTGAAAAAAGTCCCATCTTATGTGTCTGCCGCCTCTTCGACTAGTCCTATCCGGCGTTCTGTAAGCTGCCCTCGATCCATTTCAGCTTTGGCTATGCAAATGCAAGCTGAAAAACGCCCTTTCACAGCCAAACCAGTAATGCATCTCTCTCGGTCATCCCTCGCGAGCAGGTCACACTCTTTAAACAGAGGTTCATCTACTATCAAAGTGTCTCACACTGCCAACCAAGGTTCTGTACATTCATCTGGGGTAAGTGAGCAAAGCACGTCTATTTTGTGCAATAACAAATATTTAATGAAATGTTTGGATGGGGGGGGGAGTTGAAGAGCAACGATATTAATATTTTACCATCCATTTTGCTATGCAAAACCATTTTTTTAAAAAAAAAATTACATTGAGAAATTCAACTAGTTGCACTTGTGGAAATAAAGGGGAAATAAAGGTGGCTTAGGCATTGTATTCTACACAACAGCCTTGTTCTAAATCAGGGGTGTCCAAACTTGGGAACTTTAAGACTTGTGGACTTCAACTCCCAGAATTCCCCCGCCAGCACAGCTGGCTGGGGAATTCTGGGAGTTGAAGTCCACAAGTCTTAAAGTTCCCAAGTTTGGACACCCCTGTTCTAAATGAAATTTTTTTTTTTGCTTCAGATTGGAAAATGAAAATAGAGGGAATTTTTTGCAGAAACTCCTAGGGGTGGGAATTGGTGTACCTATTTTATAAGATGAGTAAGGATTACTTAGTTTAGTTTTTCATTTACATGTATATCTATACTTTAAGAAGAATTCTTGCTCTTCATGTTGATAATTCATGCTCCATCCCTGAAAGTTTTAAAGAAGAGATTGGACACAATTTGTCCCGAATGATATAAGGTCTCCTCCTTGAGCAGGGGGTTGGGCTAGAAGTCCCTTCCAACTCTGTTATTCTTTACTCTGATAGCATGGATTCCTAGAAACTCCCACAGAGTTTTAAAAAAAAAATCTGATGTTCACTTTTGGGAAACAGATTTGAGAAATCCATCTAAAAGAAACTTCTCAAGAACTTCTAATTTAGGTCCACTTGTAAAAATGGCATAGAGGCTATTTGTGGAAGATGCATCTGAAAAAGAAAATATATTAGATTCATAGACTCATAAGGTTGGAAGGAAACATGGTGGTTTTATAGTTCAGACCTTGCTGAGGGCATGAATCCTCAGAGTACCCCAGAGAAATGCTTGAAACCCTTCAGTGATGGAGTGTCCATAACTGTAAGAGCCAGGATGTTCTTGCTGGTTAAATGCTCTAACAATTAGGAAAGTCCTCCTTTTATTGAATATATTGGATCTCCCTCTATAAAGCTTCAACCAGCTAAAACAATTGCTTTTTGTCCTATCCTTGGGAGCTACAAAGAATAAATCCATACTATTAGACACCTTTGAGGATAAGACTGGTATCCTATCTTTCCTTAGCCTTTTCTTTAGGCTAAATATGCCTAGTTCCTTTAGCAATAGCACTTAGATTTATATACTGCTTCACAGTGCTTTACAGCCCTCTCTAAGCAGTTTACAGTCAGCATATTGCCCCCAACGATCTGAATCCTATTTTACCCACCTTGGAAGGATGGAAGGCTGAGTCAACCTTGAGCCTGGTGAGATTTGAACTGCCAAATTGCAGTCAGCCAGCAGTCAGCAGTAGTAGCCTGCAGTACTGCACTTTTAACCACTGTACCACCGTGGCTCATAGGATTTAACTATTCATTATAGGATTTAATCTCCAGGCGATTCCAGCATTCTTTTTTGCACTTTCAATTTCTCAGCCTTTTTCTATTGGGTACAGCATTCTAGATGCATTCTCATCATTGCAGCATGAAAACAGAGTTATCACTTCCTATTTATAAGTTATTTTAAAAATATTTACAGTGTATGTCAGGTTAGTTATGGATTAATCCTTCCATGTTAGCCACTGTGTTTTTTCTTGTTGTGATTATACATGGTTTTTATTGTTGTTTGCCACACAACAACAACAATATTTTTTTAAAGCAGGGTGAAGTTGGATAAAAATTTAAAAAGCCTGTTTCTGGAAAATGTGTATTATTTCAGAAAAATTGTCAGGGAATTATATTAAAAGGTTGTAAACATGTGAAATGGCATATAGATGTTCCATTTGTTAAGGAAACTTGCAAAGTAAAATTGTATTTTTAAAAATAGATCTTCAAAATATTAAAAATGATAGACTGGAATACTGCAGCACTAACTTGAAGAATCAATTGATCACAATTTATAATGATTCACATATTTCTAATGTAAAGATGAGGAGGTCCATGGAAAAGAGCTAAATAACTTCTTTCTTAAGAAGGCTATAGGGCTTCTATAAGCATCACTGACTGGAAAACCTTTAGGGAGGAGTTCCACGCAATCTTGATTGGTACTGCAAGTGATGGAGAGGTTTTCCATTCTAAACGTTATAGGAGAAAAAATATCCTGAAAGAGTCTTTATTGAGATTGTAAAAAAGCAATTAATTCATTCCTCCAAATATAATTTTTCTGGGAGATTCGTCAGCTCCTCAAAACATTTCTTTCCCCCCATTTAAAATTACCAGATTTGGGTTGCAAAAATGTAGATGACCACTAGCTGTCAGTAAAGATACATATAGAACATTTCAAACTCTGCTTCTATCTTGTGATTGCTTTGGTTTTTGCAGACTAGAATTAGTGAGTTTGCCTCCTTTCCCCAAACGTTTCAGATGCCCCAAGTAGGCATAGAGTCTTGTATTCAGCCAACAAGATAAATGAAAGTGTTTTTAAAATGTAGAAAAAGTATTTATTTAGAACAGTATATGTGATTTGAATTCAGCTACCAGAAATTGACAATGTATTATTGTATATTGTATGCATTTGTTCACTACTAACCCATAGCACTTTAAATCAGTTACGTTATCCATGGCTACAAAATGGATGGAATTTATGATTACCACATGTTTAAATAGCACTTCATTGTACAATTCATAGGGCCTTATGCCATGCTGATAACAGTGGGTCTTCATTTTCTTCTCTCAGCCTCTTTCTGCCTTTTAGATCATGCTCTAGAGGGTTCCTAAACACAATAGAGAAAATTTGCACAGAGGAGGAATTTGCAAGGAAAAGAAGCTATCTGCTTACTTTAAAAAGCCCCTATTGAAGGACTTCCGGCGGATGCCACCAGGGCAATGGACGCTCCCTTTAGAGCGTCCGATCTACAGCTGATTGTTTCACCGGGAATCGCGGACATCGGCGATTCCCAGGGGCGAAAATCCTCTGCCTCGGGCAAAGAGGCGGAGGAGAGCTTTTTCGGGCTGGGTTGAGCCCGTTTGGACCCTCCAGGAAGGAATTCCTGGAGGCAGAAGCGGTGCTCCCCAGGTGGCCCGAGAGGAAGCTCCAACAGCTGGATCCCCCTGCTTTGCAGGGCAAGCTCTGGAAGGCACGTCTCCGTTTACATTGTTGATTGGTGCTGAATTGTAACGGTCAGACTGAGACTGAAGCGGTGGCTGCAAGTATTTTTTGGGTTTTTTTTTTCTGCTTTCTCTTATTATTCTACAGCTTTATAACAAAGACTTTCACTTTGGGGAAAAAAAAACGGATAACTTTTTCCTTTTAAAATGGCTACTTTTCTTTCTCTGCTTGTTCTCCTTAATTGACTCTTACTGAAACCTTATACAACAGTGCCATCTGGTGGTTGGAATTGAAAAAGAGGGGGAAAAAAGAAAAGAGGATTTTCCTTTTTTTTGTTTTTTTGTTTTTTTTTGTTTTGACTTGCTTGGCGCCTTGGCAAGTTATGGCTGCACAGAGAGGTACCAAGCCCAAGGGCACCTCCTCTCCTTTACAACAATCTCAGCTGTCCTTGTTGGCACAACTTCAATCTCAATCCCAAAATCCACCACCTGCAGCAATTACCAATAAAGAAATATTGGATACTTTGAACATTAAGTTTGGTGATATGGAGAAAAATATGTTGGATTTGAAACAACAAATGAGAAGCCAACAGCACCAAATGGATCAAATGAACCAAACTATGGAAGAGATGAGGGATCAGGCAGCTCGGGCTAATCAAGATATTAGAAATGATGTTGTTTCTGCCCTTTCTGGACTGGCTGTAAATTTGGAATTCCTGGATGATGCGGTTAAAGAGACTCAGAAGGGTGTTGGAAAATTGGAATACCGGGCAGACAAGTTGGAAGAGAGGGCGGATAGAATTGAGCTTGAGCAGTTGTTATTCCAGTACAAGCAGTTAGAGGCTGTTTTGCGGGTAAGGGGTTTGCCAGAGGATAAAGACAGCGGGAAAGGAGAAGATTTGAGGGTGATTTGCGCGGAGGCTTTTGCCCCCCTTCTACAAGTGGATCCAAAAGAGATTCTCCAACAGATTGAGAAAGCCTACAGAGTTAACTCCTGGTATGCAAGACAGCGAAACTTGCCAAGAGATGTGGTGGTTCATCTGGAAAGGAGATACCTGCGTAATGAGATTGTACAGGCTGCATATCATCAGAGATGTACTGTGCGAGATCAGGAGGTGAAAGTTTTGAAAGAAATACCATTAAAAATGCTTAGGCTGCGCAAAGAGTTTAAAGTTTTGACGGATGAGCTGAAGAAACGTAACCTGCAATTTAGATGGGAGTTGCCAATTGGCGTTACTTTGATTTACTCTGGGAAAAGATATCGATTGGATTCTACTCAGAAGGCCAGAGATTTTTATTCCAAGGTTCTGAATGCTGGCGAGCCAGGATTGGAATCGGAAAAGACCCAGCCTGTTCAGCAGGAGCCAATAGAGATAGCAGCCTCGGCACTTGCGTCAGTTGATAAACAGTTTGTGGAGAGACTGGAAGAAGCAGTAGGCTTGGGATTGGAATTTAAAGAACAGAGAATTACTAGAGCAACGGCAAAGAAAATGGAGAAGACTATACAGCAAACTTCGAGTATCTCTGTTGATGTACCTACACAATCTGAAGCCGTGGGAGGAGCAAGGCCTAAGAGATTTCCTACTGATATGAGGGCTATGCTTCAGAAGCTTCAAACTAAGCTTGACGATGGTCAGGCTGCTGACCTGGAATGTTAATGGACTCAATTCCCCACAAAAAAGAAGAAAGGTTTTCTATTATTTGAAACAGCATAAAAATGATGTAATTTGCCTTCAGGAGACGCATATTAAGTCTAGTGATCAAAAATTTTTGGACAATCGGAAATTGGGACAATGCTTTGTAGCCTCAGCTCCTGAAAAAAAAGAATGGTTTGGTGCTGCATGTTATTTTGAAAGTTAAGGCTTTATGGATTAAAATATGGTGGATAATGCAGAAGAAGATTCTTAAAAAAAAAAAAAAATTAAATTTGCTCCCCAATTTTTTCTATTGGGCATAGTACCTGACTGCACTGTTGCTGAAACTAAATTAATATTGTATATGATTACAGCAGCTAGACTGCTGGTAGCACAATATTGGAAGAAAGCAGAATTATGCTCTATAGAAGAATGGATACTTAAGGTAGCAAATCTTGCCGAAATGGATAAAATTTCTGTATATCTAAAAGATCACTCTTACGATAAGTATATTATAGATTGGTATCCCTGGATTGATTTTGTAAAATTAAGGTACGGTTCAAAGGAAGTGTCTATGGGATTTGGTTGAGAAATGTTTCATAAATATGTAGTAATGGTTTTGGAAAGGAGGTTATGATGGTTTTTTTTTCCTTTTTTGTCTTTTTTGTATTATCCTGTTCTTATTCTGATATATGCATATTATTATTGGGATATTTGTTTTTCAGATTTGCTGGTAACTGTGCTTCTGTCTCTATCTGGGAAGTCAGGGGTTGGGTTAGGGAGGGTTAGGGTGGGGAAACGGGGGGGTGGGTGGGGGGAGGGGGAGGGGAGGGAGAAAATGTTTAAAAAAATTTTTTTGTTTTGTGTAAAACTTTTCAATAAAAAAATAAAATAAAAAAACATAAAAAAAAAATAAGAAAAAAAAAAGATAAGGAAAAAAAAAGCCCCTATTGAATTCAGTGAGGCCAGCGAGGGTAGAAATAGCTATATGAGATTTTGCCCATGGGCAAAATCCTTCGTGCTCATGGGTATCACAAAATACCCTTAGTGGTACAATCAAACAATGCTGGCCTCCTTTCCTTTAGGGAAATAAGGATTATGGGGCAAAACAAATGCCTTTAGCCTTTAAAAATCTTTGAATTCTTTGCTCACTCCACTCGTATCCAAATTTTTGATCTTGCCCTTGTTCCAAGGAGCCCCTGGAGACCAAAAATAATTTTTATGAGACGTGCAGCACATAAGTCACAGGAAAGGTGCCCATTCCTACTTTATGCAGGTAGTCCTTGACTTACGACCACAATTGAGCCCAACATTTCTGTTGCTAAGTGAGACAGTTGTTAAGTGAATTTTGCCCCATCTTACGATCTTTCTTGCCACAGTTGTTAAGTGAATCACAGTAGTTGTTAAGTTAGTAACAGGGCTGTTAAGTGAATCTGGCTTCCCCATTGACTTTGCTTGCCAGAAAGTTGTGAAAAGTGATCACGTCATCCCAGGACACTGCAACAAATTGGCAAGCGTCCAAATTTTGATCATGTGAGCAAAGGTTGGGATGCTGCAGTGGTTGTAAGTATTAAAAAAAACCATTCATAAGTCATGTTTTCCGTGCTATCGTAACTTTGAAAAGTCACTAAATGAATGATTCTAAGTCAGGGGTGTCCAAACTTGGCAACTTTAAGACTTGTGGACTTCAACTCCCAGAATTCCCCAGCCAGCTCTGCTTCTGGGAGTTGAAGTCCACAAGTCTTAAAGTTGCCAAGTTTGGACACCCCTGTTCTAAGTCGAGGATTGCTTATACCAGCCCAGGAGGCTACCAAGTAAAAGTACCATAAGACAGGATAAATATGACTTCTTGGCTCATTAAATTTTCTTCTTGACTGTATAAGGGTGCTGTTTCCTTCTTTATGGACTGTCTCAAAGGATAAGCAGCACTAGGTCAAACTGGCTTCCATGCCTGCTATCCTTCCACAAGGTCATAAATTAAAATGTGCTGTTTTATTTATTTCCGTTTTATGAATAGTGTTATTGTCAAGGAAGATATTGTCTAGATCAGGGGTATCAAACTCAATTTCATTGTGGGCTGCATCAGGATTGTGTTTGACCTCAGGGGGCCAGGGTGGGCGTGGCCAGCTTGATGTCACTCATGTCAGGGGCGCCTGTGGTGGGCTGCGGTGCCTCTGCCAGTGAAGACAGGCTCCCAATCTCCATTTTCATCTGGGACGGCCTCCTGCAACCCTCTGCCAGTGAAAATGGAGCTCCATTTTCACTGGCAGAGGGTTACAGAAGCCCATCCCAGATGAAAACGGAGATTGGGAGCCCGTTTTTGCTGGCAGAGGCACCATGGACTGGTCCTTTGCTGTTTTCAAGATGGCCCCATGAGCCACATCTAAGCACCCTGAGGGCTGCATCTGGCCCTCGGGGCTTGGGTTTGACACCCCTGGTTTAGATATATTAAAGAGCTACCTGTTAATTCAATTTCACATTGACCATTTAAACACTGAATGGTTTTGCAGTCACTGGCACTGAAACAGAATTTTCCAGCTATCTCATACCTTTGTTCTGACTTGGCAGGGTGAAATGCATCAGGGAACCGTGGAACAGGAAGAATTATTGACAAAGGAAACTTTAGCCATTTTCAATGACATGAAGATACGATACCCAGGGAAAACAAACGAAGAAGCAGATCTAATCATCGAAGATGTAAGTAGCGCAGAAGAACATTGGCACTAAGGCAAACTTTAGTTGCGGGTGAGGTGGGGGGGGGGGATGTTGCCGAAACCTGCTTAGCAGTAGTAGCTGCTACACCAGGTTTTGCAGTGATAACCGAGCGATGAAC
Source organism: Natrix helvetica (assembly GCF_964273705.1). Taxonomy (NCBI): domain Eukaryota; kingdom Metazoa; phylum Chordata; class Lepidosauria; order Squamata; family Natricidae; genus Natrix; species Natrix helvetica. The sequence goes on from NC_138549.1 coordinate 92,870,301, forward strand.
AGGATGGGAAAGTGATAGACAAAATATTCTCACAGAAAACTTCCTCGGAGAAATCGGAGGTGTTGATTGATTTGATAACAGCATTTCTATCCCATTCAGCTGCCAAAATGATTTATTTGTAATCAGTAAACAAGGTACATTCTGCCTGCAGGCATACCGTCTGAAAACCTGACACACTAAAAACAAGTGTGTGCGTTTTGAGGAGCTGGGAAAGTGTAGGAATAAAAAGTCTCTGGCCCTCATTTATCTAGATAAACAGTAGTTCTTGCAATGAAGAACTGGAATGGAAGCAGTTTAGGGACAGAAAACCCCCCTTGGATCCTATTTTCAGCACCAAGTTTGCATACTTTTGCTTACCTCTCTGGGATGAAACCAAATGGGAGGTGTTAAGTAAGTAAGCTCCCCGTTAGGAGAGCGAGTGTGCAGAGAAGCGTAATGAGAGTGGTATGGAAGAACACGCACAAACCAGCATACAGGGACACCGAATAGCATAAATAATAGTAGTTTACTATTTGGAAATATAGAGGTATTCAGAGTTCAATTTACAGTCCAAGTCATACACGGTTCAGTCAGTCAGTTATCAATGTTCTCAGTTAAGGAATGATCCTTCGAACACAGTCCAGTATCAAATAATCAGTTTAGCACACAAAACAGCTAACAGTAGCAAAAACACAGTAACTCACGATACATCCACCGATCAGCATCTAACTAACAGAGAGCTAACAGTCATTCTGGCTCCCTCTTATGGCTACTTGAGGTAACAGCAACCAATCACATTACAGCAGTACTTAAAGCTACAGTACTACCATCCTGGTTTATATATTGCTAACCCAACTGTTAGCTTACATTCCTAACAGGAGGCTTGTTTTTCTGAAATCAGTCCATCACAAGTACAGGTAGTTCTTGACTTATGACCTGAATTGAGCCCAGCATTTCTGTTGCTAAGTGAGGCATTTGTTAAGTGAGCTTTGCTCCATTTTAGAACCTTTCTTGCCCCAGTTGCCAAGTTAGTAAGACAATTGTTAAGGAAATCTGGCCTCCCCGTTGATTTTGCTTGTCAGAAGGTCACAAAAGGTCATCACGGGATACCAGGACACTGCAACCGTCTTAAGTGTGAGTCAGTTGATAGGCACCTGAATTTTCATTATCTGACCATGGGGATGCTGCAACAGTCATAGGCTTGAAACATGGTCATATGTCACTTTTTCAATGCTCTTGTAACTTTGAATGGTCATTAAATGAACTGTTGTAAGTTGAGGACTATCTGTATTCCAATCTGTAAACAGTGTAGCTCATGGGTGCCCATGCATGTGCTGCATTGAATGCACAAGAATTGTTTTAGGCCACTTATAAAATATATGTGGCCTAAAGTTGTTGATATATAAATCACATAATATTTAAAGTGTATGATCTTGTGGGACTGCATTAGTAGCTGTCCAGGGCCATGGGTTGGCATGCCCGGTGTATGTGGAATACTGATGGATTTTCTACCTGACTTGAGTTTTTCTAAAGTCATGAAATATTTGGGATCTGGCAATGGAAAAGATTATTTTCTCTGGGGCAAATTACTGTCAATATATAGTATGTAACCTGTTTGTCTGAGCTATATATATGTTTTTTCAAACTAACAGCTTACATGTTGGGGAAGCTGCAATCTAAACTAGAAAGTCAGGTACTAAAAAGTTTTCAGAAAATAATGGAGTACAATTATCAATCCTCTCAATTATTGCATGCCTTTGTTAAAGCAGATTTGCAGATCAAAAACGTATGCCACAATCAACTTATTGTTCTTTACGATGGCACACAGAATCCTTTATGTATGTTCCATAGCTACTACACAGGACTGCTTTTCAATTAATAATAACTTTTGGAAAGATTAGATCCTAATCCTGATTGGTTTATCACTAGAATATCGTTGCACTATTGCTTTTTTTCTTTTGGGTGTGTGAAATTTTATTTTCTCTCGTAAATTATCATCAATATTGCTAGTCTTTCAGCATATTCCTTTTAAAACAACATATTTGTGCCATCTAGTGGCACAACTGGAATAGTACTCAGCAGAACTACCTATAGTAGCAGTATTTTAAAGGAATGTTTATGTTGCAATGAAATGCGTTAACATCATGCTATGTTTTCAAAATCATGCTATGTTTCCAGTCTATACCTGTTTACAAAATTGACAGCTGTAAAACAAAACAAATACAAAATGTACACTTAGGAACACTTAAAAAATTTCCACTTGAGCATTAGCAGATTCAGCAGCAATAGGAATCTTTTTGAATTGCTAATTCCTAAATAGAAATCTGCAGTTTAGAGCAATGTTTAGAAGAGGAATGGGCATCTTCAGTCTATTTAAAAATGAGCCATGAGATAGCCAGGATATTTAAACAGTTCATAGTTCATGGTAGCAAATTCAAAGTGGGATTACAAAGAGCTCCGAAGAAGCACGCTTAAGTCTCAACATGACAAATGATTTCAGAGTAAATAATGTAAGTGCAAAATATTGGAGTAAAATATTTGAAATTCCCCCCTGCATTATTGTTACGTATTAGTGATATTAATAAATATTCCGTTAATGAAGTATCAACATAACATGCAAGCATTCTATGAAAAGGAAATTCCATGCCTCAAATCATTACCAAAAGAATTACTGTATTTTTTAAATAAAAAAATCAGCTATTCAGCAACACTCTTAAAACAATTTGGAATGCAAGGTATAGTTTTTATGACCAACCCCCCCAGGGATGACACAGTAGAATGAAAACAAAAATTTTAAAAATTCTAATCAAAATTATTATGAGATGATTGATATCTGCTGAGAGGGGAGATACAGTTTAACTATACAAATTCATGGAAGGAAAATATACATAAGTGGAAGAAGGTTTTCCCCTTTTTTTCACAGTGTTAGAACTTGGAGTCATCTTTAAAATTATATGCGGTGGGATTCAAGACTAATAAAAGAGAAATGATTTTTTTTTAATTTTTACATAATTTAGGCAAAATGGCTATCAGATATAGAAGTAGTCTTCAGTTTCAATGGTATCTAAAGGATACTAGGCACCTTCATGGAGAATCCAGCTATTAATATTGGTGTCTATAGCCTGAATCACAGATAACATATCTTAAATGTCATCTGCTAAAGGGCAATAGTAAAAGAAGAAAGATTGCTATCCTGAATATGTTTGTGAGTTTCTTGAATGCATATGGTTGGCCACTGCCAATCAGAGCTAAGTGAGCCCTTGACCTGATCCAAAAGGGAAATTTTACATTAGATATACTTATCTGGCAGGTGAGATACCTTGATCACATTAGGTACCTCCAGCTGCAAATACCACCTCTCTGAGATGTATGTGTAACATTATGATGAATGTACAAAAGGGATGGGCTTTCCATCATAGGCCATGTGATTTTGTGAAATCGGCTAATTTGACCTCCTCATGGATATTATTGCTTCATGGTTAATTTGCAGGCAGTCCTCACATTTGTGCACTAATGATTACGACGTTTTTAGTCCTGCATGGTGGGTAATGAATATTCTCATAAGAGCTGACTAGGCAAGAAGCAAATTCAGTTGCATTTGACATATGACAGTAGAAGAAATGAATGAGCAAAAGAATGAATAGTATTAATTAGAAACTACCTCTTTCTCTTTTCTAACTTTAATTCTTTTCTCTTTGATATAGATAATGGATAACTGGAAATACCATAAATCAAAAGTGGCATCATATTGGTTAATAAAATTGGACTCTGTAAAACAGCGAAAGGTAAGAAGCAACTTCTTGTTTTCACTCTAGCTTAGCCATGTGAACTATTATTATTATTAGTCATTTAATCATTAGTCATAGTCATTTATTAATAATACTACTAATACTGTACCTTTAAATTCAGGAGTCTTCCACATTTTTAAGAATGAATATCAGGGATATAGACAGTGCTGTTTCTCCATTTCATCTGAGCAGGTGACACATTCCAGAGTAACTATATTGCCACCTAAGCAGAGTAAGGGAATGGCAGTTTCAAAATAGTAAAATGGTGGAACGTGCTATACAGAGAAATGTCTCTGTTTTCTGTTTATCTTTATGCTTAACAGTAATTGTAATACTGTGGTGCTAATAAATTGCATATTAAAATAAGAGCAGCCCTAATAGGAAAAACATGTTTTGTTCAAACCAATATAAATAATTTAATAACGAAACCATCATCTTGACAATTTATTTAATCTAAACCCAAGGTTTTTACATCACAATGTAGGTCTAGGTAAAATAACTGCACCATAAGGTTTCTCAAAAGCAAGCATATCAAGACACAACATTTAAGGAGGAAATGCATTTCCACAATGCGTTATGCACTCCGAAACACATTGGTGTAATTGGTGCACAATTACACTATGATCAGTTGGCACAGATAATATTTTGGTGCAGTTGTCAGTCCTGTGTAGCTGATTCTTGTTTCAAATGACATTTCCCCTCTATGATGTCTCCTCTTGTTTGCCTGCAACTTCCTCTTCCTTATGGAAGGGTCTTCTTCATATATCTATCTATATTCAGGTGCAGAAGCATCTTCCTTTTATAGTTAGAACTTAGCTATGATCCAATTACTCATGCTGCCTTAAAAGTCCCCGTGGTGGGGGAGGGGAGGAGGAAGAACGGATGTAAAGCTGTTCTTTTGCACACATCTCTGTATACTTCTCCATTGGTAGACCATTTCCTTCCACTTTCCTTCTCCTTCCTTCTCTTGGAGAGGTGTACTCACTGTGACCCTATTGGAAAAACCAGTGCTTTTTATAGGAGCAAGAGCAAGTGCTTAAAAAAAGGAAGAAAATCAAAGAGAAAGTGGCGGTATAAAATACATATTTTTCCAAGGTATCGGTTGAGGACAATTATGACAAATCAGAAGTACCAAACAATACTTGGGTATAATAGATCCATTTTAAGGATTAAGCTAATGGAAAAGTTGTGTCTGTGGCCAGACTTGCTCTGCTGATTGAGAGATAAGATAGAAAGGTTTTTGGTAGCCATATCGTGTGGGGGTTGGTATAGAAACTATTTTCTAAATCTGCTTTCATTGTATTAGATTTCTGATCATAATTTTTATGATTTCATTATCTTGACTTGGCAATTTATGGCCAAGTTCAAAGAAGGGTATATTTTTGGAACATGCTATCAATAGACTAGTGGAAAAGGTATTTGAGGTTTTGAAGTTCTTAAACAATGCAAAACATGTCTGCAAAACCACGCAGTCACTATAGGCAACACAAAACATCTCTGCAAATAGAAAATTGGTTTTTTGTCCCTGTAAGGCTTAAGTCTAAATTCAGTTTTACTGCATTGTGTATAAAATTACCTGTGGTTTCCAGGCATTTGTGCACCCTGGTATGTCCATCCTTCTGTCTATTGCTTTGTGCAGAGTTTCTAGTCCAGGCATCCTTAAATAGTTTTTCTTTAAGATCAGCTTTTATTATAATTCATAGCCAATTCACCTTAAAGCCGCAAAATAGTTTCTGCAATGCTGTTATATTTACAGTTCCACATTTGATGTTGAGTGGAACATGTTGGTCCAGTATAAAGTCTATGAATCTTCAACATTCATTTACAGAAAATTGGAATTGATAAGTTAATTGCAGCAAGACATGGGTCTGTGAGATCTAGTTAATGCTAAAAGGAATTGAAATAAGGTTATTACTGTCTTAAAGTAGAAGTACTTGGTTTCATGTGACCACTTTTGATTTCTCTTCCAAGTCTCTGTATATATCTCCAGCAGTGAGGTCTGCATCTAAGTGGCCACATGGCCCTTTAATGGGCCTGTCGTATGTCATTTAATTATAGAAATCAGCCCTTCAGATATTACATTACTGAGTGGTAAAGTACAATACATAGCCACAAAAAAGAAGAAATACTTCAAATAGGCTAACCGTGGCTGGATCCAGGAGGGCAGTAAAATTATATATTTTGTTCAAATACATAAAAATATGGTACATAAATAGAAGATAAATTAAAGCTTCCATAAGAACAACTGTAGGTCTATTTTTATAAGAAAAAATGATAACAGTAATGTCTCACTATGAGCCAGAAACAGTTATAAATAAGTCTAGTCGAATTAAACAAGAATAGTATCGGTTTCTATTTGAGAGATCATATTAGCCATGCCTGGGCTGCCATAATTTACTGGCTTCCTGTGTAATCAAATGAAAGAACTTACCCTCAAACCATCTGCAAGATATTCAGAAAACAATGAGAATTGTAGATGCCTTTGTTTGAAAGCATTCACTTAGAATTTAACTAGCTTGGATATGATTTTAGGTAGAAAAATAGAATGTACAAATAGTGTCAGCCTTATAGGAAATCAAAGGTGAATATTGAAGCACAGAAATGTCACGGACTTTCTTTTTTTCAGCAGGTCAAATTCAGTATTTGCTCGTGCTTGGAATACCAGTGGCACAAAAACGTATTAATCAGAACACTAAAATTAGATCACTTTAATTTTCACATGTCAGGCAGAGTTTTTCTCTGTTTGAGGCACTGATGTACTGATTCAAAAACTTCTTCATTGTTATTATCATGATCACTGAAACAATGTTCTAGAGGTCAACTCATGACATCAAAGATTTATAGCCAATCAATACTGCGTTTAGCTGGCTTGGGTTGCAAATGGGAAGAATCGGTTTCCTTTGAATTAGACCTTTATCAGAAAATGCTACATCTCGACAATCATGGTAAATGGAGTCAAATTTTGTAAATCTGGAAGCCTCCTAATAGCAGTCGTTTTATACCTCTGAAAATAGTTCTGGTTTCTAGAAGTTGCCGCCTCCGTCCCTTTTATATTTCCTTTTGTTGTGGTTGTCGTGGCAGGAGTTGCCTTATGCCTAATAAATAATTTACATTTGTTTCGAGTCACCTTGGACAGTGTATAAATGTAATAAATGAATAAATAAAAGGTTTTTGATTAATATAGTGGATGTAATAGGCAATAAGTGAAGCGCTAAAAGTGTATTGTTTGTTTTTAAAATTAATCTATCCTAAAACTGTGAGGTAATTTTCAAGGTGCTTTCTAAACTGTTCCTTAACTTTTATTTATTTATTTTGTCAATGTAATCTTTTTCATAGGTTTTAGACATTGTGAAAGTCAGTATTCGCTCTGTCCTGAAGCATATCTGGAGAGTTTCAGATGTGGAATGTTTACATTTATACCGACTTTTTAACCGTGTGTTTAATCGCCTGCTCTGGAGCCACGGCCAAGGGCTGTGGAATTGTTTCTGTAATTCAGGGTAAGAGTATATACACTCACAAAAGACAGACACAGAAATTGTTTTTCTTGAATAAAAAACAAGGCTCTTTCTCTTTTTGCGACTTGCTGTAGATTAATTTTCCTCATAGTTAATTTAGTAATGCTGTTTACTTATTTAGACTTTCGCAAAAATATTCATTTCTCTGTTTCCATATTTTTTAATATTCTGAGGGTTGAAAAGATTATGGATGCAGGACTTTCTAATCAAGACAGAATTGCTCAAAATCACAGGCACGTTCTTTTGGGAAGTAGTTTGGACTGAAATTTTTACTCATACTTGTTGCTGCTTTGATCGTTTGCTCAGCTCTCGTGTTCCCTAATCATCTGGTGATCCATGGGCAACAGTCATCCTGGCAGGAGCTACTCTGGAGTCAAGAGCAGAAATAGCTCCTATGTCTCCTGAATTCCCCTGTGTTCCTTCCAGAGCTCATCCTGACAATGTTACTGGATTTCAAAGGCACGGTTGTTGGGAATAAAGAAGAATACAATTCCCATCCCAAAACTCTATTCTTCTCAAAAACAGTTCTGCCACAGAAACTCTGACTAGTGCAGCCTTTGAAATACAAAGGCTGAATTATTAATTTGTATTTTCCTATTTCCCACCAACTGTGGGTGAAACAGTACCAGCTCTTTACTGTAAACTAACAAGGTCATACACTAATTCACTTCCTTCTCTGTAGCTAAATTTCTCACGTAAAGATTTCAGATTGTCATTTGTGGCAGAAAAGCATGAGGTCATGTCTGTTTCTATGCCAACAGGAGCTCTTGGGAGACAATATTCAGTAAAAGCACAGAAGCCGTGACTGCCGATCAACTCCAGTGTTGCCAACGAATAGTTGAACTTTGTAAACAGTGCCTGCTAGTGGTTTACAAATACTCGTCTGATGTTAGAGGGACCATCTCTGGAATGAATTCTGATTGGGACGACACAAGGTATGCACAATGCTGAATTTGACATTTTGCGGTCTGTTGTTACAAGCAATTTAGGAATGCAATGGCATGATCCATACTGTTGGATTTTGTTGCGGAATCTCAGTTGATACTAAACTTTAAATTAAAAGTTTAAGTTAACTTTTAATTTTTCATTCCAATTTAGTAACTGCAATCTAGCAGTTTACACGTGTTTAAACTAATTCTTGTAAGAGCCAGTATGATATAGTGGTTAAGGCATCAGGCTAGAAATTGGGAGATTGTGAGTTCAGTTTTGCCTTCCTTAATCACAAAGCCAACCAGGTGAACTTGGGCAAGTGACTTTTTCTCAGCCCCAGGAAGGAAGCAGTGGTAAGCCATGATGGAAAACCTTGCCAAGGAAATCACAGGGATTTGTCCAGGCAATCTCCCATTATTGGACACCATTGAATGGAAGAAGATCCACCTCCACCCCCAATTAATATATATGCAATTTCTAGCTTCTGGTTGCTGCCTATACATTTTAGTGCAGAAATATAATCACTTTCTTACCTTTGTTTTCCAAGACTTAGTGATGTAAAATATCTCAGGGGCAACAAGTTGGTGCATGTTAATATAATGAATATGAAATCCCAAGCTCGAATAGATTGGTTGTCAGAGTTTGTTGCAGCAATCACATCCAGAAAGCACACACAGGTAACTGATTCAGCAGGATTCATTAATTTCTCTTTATATATAATATGATACATGAACTAAATATACAATACCAAAAACAATTCCAACATAGTAGCAAATACAAGCAAACACAGGCAGAGGAGAGAACAATTTAGTTTCAGTTTAGAGCAGCAGACTAGTTTTGAGCTCAGCACAGCTAAGCCATGCCTTGGCTCCTAGCTGTCTCCTTGTTGCTCACGCAGCATATACTGTTTCAGTTTCCAAACAGCCCTCATTGTCTAACCCAGTTGCTATGCCTATTCATTGGCTGACCTTGTTACTAAGCCCTATTCCAGTTCATGAATACTACTACACTGACATTGGTGTAGCATGGATGCACGTCTATACAAATTCTTTTTGGGTCGTCTTTTTAATAAGTAGGAGAAACATCTATTAGAACTTTTCCCAATTTGGAGCTAATTTTAAAAAGCTGTTACTTGTACTGAGTGATCTGGAACAGTTTGACAAAGATTTCTTCAAATAGTAATAGTGTTCAGAATAATTTTTCCATCAGCTTCCCAATTCAGTTTTGAATGTTTTAGAAAGTACAGTACACATTCTTTGCTCAAGACATCTTTGTTGATTGATTAGCATATGGATATTGATATCTGGGGCACAATCAAAGAGATGTAAGGTCACACTGTACTTCTAAAAGAACAATAAACTTTACAAAATGGTTCCTTAGACTAAAATTTTATTATAATTATAATTGTCTAATTCTCAGAAGACAATATCGTCTTCACAACCCAAAGTAATTTTTTTCCTGTTAAATGGGCAGCAACAACAACCAAGGGCTTTATCTGCACCAATTCTGATTTAACTTATAGAATTTGCTGCTATACATTGTAGTAGTAGCCATAGGTTTTAATAATCCAGCTGTGATATACCCTTCCATTTATTTTTGGACTGATACTGGCCATTGCTAATAATGATTGAGAACGTATAGGCCATACCTACCCTTGCTGTATATTGAGTAGTTGAGAATTACAAGAATATTATTATAAAATTGTGAACTCAAAATAATTCATGCTACTTACAAGAAATGAAAAGCGTTTTCCCCAAAGCATCTAATGTACCATTATTAGAAGTGATTTTAGGCTAGATGGAACATTATTTTAATTCAACAGACCTTTCAAAAAGGAGCAAAATTAAGCATAGGTATTATTTGATTTAGAAATATAATTTCTATATATATATGACAAAAATTGAAATACCTTTCCAGAGGTTAGTCTCTGCAAAACTTAAAAAAAAGGGTAATAGTGTAATAAAAAATGGCAACATTAGATTGGAGTAATCCAGGTTCAAGTCTTTGACTAAGAATTTTGTCAGAGAAAGGCATTTTTCCCCTCAGCTTTTCAGTTTGACAGGCCTATAGCAGAGGAGATAAGATAAAAAGAAGTGAGACGCCATGTTAACCAGTTTGAACTTCTACGAGAAAGGCAAGATTTAAATGTAAAGTAATAGACATATACAAAAATGTTCTGAATTCAATTCTCTTGAGGCCAAAATCATTCCAGAAATCTCTGAAATCACCTGTTTAATATACTAGGGTAGGCCTTCAGCCTGTTTAATGTTCAAAAGGGCATTTTAAATTGAACACAGTTCAAATTCAGAATGTTTGTTCTATCTTTTTAATGTAGTAATTTTAATGCACAATAGTTATGCAATATCCTTTGTCAGAAAAAAAAGCAAGCTTCAGTCATTTGACAACTTTGAGAAAGAGGATGATGATTGCTGGCAGGTGTCTGTAGGGCTGAGAACTCCATGATGTTGCAGAAAATTTGCAGTAAATCTACTCCCTTTAAAGATCCACTCTGACTTCTTCCCCCCCCCCCTTCTTATAACTGGCCTTTCTTGGAAATGCTCCAGTCCTTAATTTCCAGTTCTGAAGTATGTAATTTCTTTCCAGCAATTAACCACCAGACATTTGTTCATCAGTATTTCCTTTGGAAAGAAATGAAAATGTATCCTCTCCAATTCAAAGCTCATATGAAATTATCATCAGGAACCTTCTTCTTGTTTCCTCCAACGAAAGTACAGAATCTTCTTAATGCCTTAATCAAATCTGCTTTTCAAATAAGATAAGGGAAGGTTCGTATCCTTTGAATTCTCCTTTTCCATAAACAACATGGTTCCAAAGAAAATCACCACCTCAAGTTGAGTAATTTGAAATAATTAGAACCAGATTTTGATGGGGAAACATCTCAAAGATGAACCATACTGCTGAGAAACAACATAATTCAGGGCCAGCATCTTCAGTTAAGACCTTAGTAGCAAGGCTGGGAAAAATTCTTGCCTTAGAAGCTAGAGAACTGTTATAAGGTAGGGTTGTAGTCCAACAGGTCTGGAATGCGCCATTTATTTATTTGTTAGATTTATAGATCTGCCTTTTCTCTAGGAGTTCTGGGTAGCTACATGAACTCTCCCTTTATTTTATCCTTATAATAGCAATTCCAAGGAGGTAGGTTGAAACTCCCAGGGGGTTTACAAGGCTGAGAGTAGACTTGAACCTGGACCTTTCTGATTCTCATGACACATTGTACTTGTTTTCACATCATATTGACTTGCCAAGTTAGAAAAAGCTGGGTTATACATAAAGTGCTTTCACATCTTGACTCTTGAAACAAAGGTTATTGAAACATCTGTGACAAACTGTAGAGCATTTAAAGTTTAGGAAGATTTTATCAAAATGCTGCTCCTTATATTACAAGTTGTCCTCACTTAATGACTGCAGTTGGGACCAGCAACTCTGTTGCTAAGTAATATGGATGTTAAGTGAAACCTTACATGACCATGCCAGATGTACTATATCAGTTGTTAAGCAAATCATCTACAGTCATGAAGTGCAACACCCTGTGAGTACAAATTGCAACTTATTGCTGGCTTTTCTATTGCCGTTGCTTGTTGGAAGCTGGCTGTGAAGTTGGCCAATGGCAGTCATGTAATTGCGGAACAGTGCAACACTCATAAGTTCAAGGACCAGTCATAAAGCTACTTTATCAGCACTGTTGTAACTTTGAGCCATCATTTAAAAAAGGCAGTTGTTAATGAAGAACTACCTATAATTCTAATTTTTAAATTTTAAATAGTTAGGTTTAATTTTAAATGGTTTCTTTTCCCCGAGTCCGTAATCAATTCGATTGAAATCCATTTTTTTTAATTTCCAGGATTTAAATGAGTGCTTATTTCATACAAAGACTCTAGGCAGTTCACAACAATCTGTAATTAAAAACATACCTTTCCTCCCAGGTGCCAGACAAGACAACCTCATAGTTTTAACTCCCCTCCCCCTGTTCTAGCCTGGTGCTTGGGGGAACAGCCAGGTCTTCACACATCCCAGAAGGCTGAAAGGGTAGCAATTCCTCTGAACTCTGGTGGGATCCCCCTAGCTAGAAGTGGTCCTGAAAGTAACCTGAGTCTGTGTCATGTACGGCTTTAAAGAAGATAACCAGCACTTGAATCACACCCAGAAAGCAAGTGAAAACCAGTGCAATTCATGCAGGGGTGCAGTTACTTGGGTGTACCATAGGATAGGGGTCCCCGACTCCTGGTTTGTGGATCAGTATTGGGCCATGGCATGCCGGAAACTGGGCCACACAAACAAGCAAAGCTCCATCCATGGGATGCAGGCAGCATGTGTAACCACGCCCCCTCCTGTCTGCGGAAAAAACTTCTTCCCATGGAACCGGTCCCTGGTGCCCAAAAGGTTGCGGGGGACGCTGCCATAGGGTACTGAATGCTGCTGCATTCTGCATCAGTTGCAATTTCTGATAGTCTTCAAGCCCCATGTAGAGTACATTGCAATAATCCAAACAGGAGTTGACTAAGGCATGGATAACTGTGAGCAAGGCTTCCCATTTGGACTATTGCAATGCATTTGACATATTAGCAAAGGCAAACTTAATTTTGCAAGTGATTATTGTATATTTTGAAGAAATCAATAGCTTCAGCTTCTGGACAGAACTCGGAGAGTAATTAATTACAGGTAGTCCTTGACTTAAGGCCACAGTTGGCCCTGAAACTGCTGCTCTAAAGCAAGGCAGTTGTTAAGTGAGTTGTGCCAAACTATTTGATCTTTTTGCTGTGTTTGTTAAGTGAACCAATATGGTTGTTAAGTGAATCATGTGATGGTCAAGCAATTTCAGCTTCCCCATTGACTTTGCTTGTTGGAAGTCAGCTAGGAAAGTTGCAAAAGGTCATCATGAGTGCAATAGATGGTGCAATACATGCCCATTGAAAAGTCCCTTGATCATATGATTTGTGGATGTTCAGCTATTGCATGTGCGCAACTCAATTGTAAGCGGGAGGACTGGATAATTTTCAGCATCTTCATAATTAAGAAAGTTGCTAAAAATGGTCTTAAGTCGGGGACTAACTATACATATATTTAGTAGATGCTTCTTTGGAGGGGCAGAACATATATAGAATAGTAAGGTAAGGTAAGGAGTCCCTGCAGATTTTACTCTGTTAGTTGTTGCCAACTATAGGGATAGCACTCATCTCCATTTCAAGGACATTGAGTCAACATTGTCCAAAGACATTTGTGCAGTCATGTGGCCAGCGTGATGTCATGGTTTGCTGTTACTTTCCCACTGAAGTGGTACCTATTTATCTACTCACATTTGCATGCTTTCAAACTGCTAGATTGGCAGGAGTTAAGAAGAGGCCAGGAGCTCACTCCATTGCATGGTTCTCAGGTCTCAAACCTGGGCTGCCAGCTTTCCAGTTGACAAGCCTAGTGTCTTAACTACTGAGCCACTACGCTACATAGATAGAATAGTATCTACATGGAGTTAATTCTTCTAAACTGAATGGAAGTTTAATCTGTCATTGAAGCAATGTTTTTTTTTTAATTTTAAAAGTGCTGAAGTGGAGAATATATTTAACATTCTTGGTTTGTTAATTTAGAAGCACGAAGCCTTTAAGGAGGCATTTCTAATACCTTTATTAATAACCATATTTGATTTCTGTAAGTTACATACATTTGCTTAGTAGAATTTTCTGGAAGCAGAGTGTTTTTTTTTAAAGACTCTGGAAATCTTTAAAGCAGTAGGTGACGATGTCCACTTCTTTGCTATAACTGTATTATTAGATACTCAGTCACGTGTGTCATGTAACTTAAAGCCAAATGTAAAAAGCATTTGGCAGGGCAGTGAGTTGCTCCAAAACAAACAAAACAAAACAAACAAGCAAACAAACAAACAAAACAAGCAAACAACACATAGCTAATATTTTATCTTTGTTCATTGATGATCTAACATTTATCAACTTTGACCAAAGATCATTCTTGCTTTTCATTATTTACATTACCGAGAATTATTTGAGTGCAGCTTACATATTCACATTAAGTACTGTAAATGCCACTTACACAGTTGAGCTAATCACTATTGCCTGTCAAAATGTCCAGGAATTTCTCTTCTTCATTTCTGAGTGATAAAATGCCATAGGTAAAGACTTTTATCACCAAGAAGTGTCTTTAAAAAAAAATACTCCACTCCTTCATCTCTTCCTTTGCCCTTCACAAAAAGCTGCTTTCCCCACTTCTTTCTTTAATTTATTTATTGCCCCCCCCCCCCAAAAAAACCCCTTCAAAACCTGTAATTAATGTGTTTTTTCTACTGTGGACATATTTAATGATCTTTGCATGCAGCCTTAGGGCATGAATTCTGCCATTTTACACACTTCATTGGATTTGATCCGGGAGGAAAGGAACCTGAAATATAGGCATCGTTCTGCTAAAACAGGCCTTTGTTTGCAGCTCTTTCACAGGAAGCTCTTTCATAATAACAACCTGGCTTTAGCATATGCTCTCATGGCATTTAATCATTGTGACTCTTACAGCACGGTGCTTAGAATTCATCATCTCACGATGTAACGTTTTCTAAACAGTGTCCTCTATTATGTGCACTACTTCTGGCATAATACATTACTTGTAACGTAGCTTCCACTTAGGGTAGGTGTTATTTTAATACATTTTTAGAGCATCTAATATCTGCAAGTAATTATAGAGCACTAGTAATGGGAAATAAATTAAAGGGTGATTATTAGGCAATTTATGATAAATGATTGTTTGTAGGTTTTTATTCAAGTTCTGTTTCTGCTGGTGTTGCCAGCGATTTAAGTATATAAATCAAAAGAGTCATTGATGAATGGTGAATTAGCTATGTGCTAAAATCATGATAATGTGGTGGCTATATCACAACTTTATTAACTAATGGTATGGGTTTAGTCTAATGCAGCAAAATTTGGTATTAATGTTTTTGGATCAGAGTTTATGCAGGCAATAATGTATTAAAGCAACACAAAATGATTTACCCTTAAATTCTATGTCTTCCTTCACAATGACCCTGTCATAATTTGGGCAGCATAAGCAGAATAAAGGCCACGCAGAATCCGCTAGTCTTTTTAAAAGAAAATATGAGGAACAATAGAATAGAAAATCTGTCATTCTTAAATGGGTCATGTGTTAACTTTCTTTTAAAAGTTCTGTAGGCATGTGATGGGTGAGGAAAAGAAGTGTTATCATTACTGATACATATTTCCAATATGTGTGTATGTAATTGGTAGTACCACACTGCATGCATGAAGCATGATAATAGTGTGCTAAGCATTAAAAATGTATGTTTTCCACATAAAGCATAATTTCTGGCCTGAGCACCAGGGAGAAACATGAATTTCAGATAATATCTCAAAATAATATATCTGAATTCATTTCAAAGAAGAAGTTAGGATTGTTTGATGGACTTTCAAATATTATATTTCTTTATTAAATGTTAATGTTGAAACTACCCAATTTGGGAAGCATTTCCAAAATACATAATTTATGTAAAAGGGCAATATTATTCAACTGAGTAAGCCTGATTGGGGTAGATTGTAGGGGTGATACCAAAATATAATTTTATCATATTTTATTTATATATTAAATTATTGTACTTTATTCCAATTCCATTTTAAACTGTTTTTATCAGACTTTAGTAATAATTTATTTCTGGAACTCTGCACTTTGATATGGCCCAGGGGTTAATCAATAAAGGAAAGTAAACTAACTAACTATTATACTGATACTTGGTTGGTCATATTATGATTGAATCATACAAGTGTATGCCCCTCTTCCTTATAGATTATTTATTGATGAATACTTGCTAGTTGAATTGAAGACATCTGTTGAATTTTTATGCCTTTGTTTCTTAAACCCTTTTCTAGGTATTTACTACCAGGACCATTGCAATTCGTCATGAAGCCCTCCACCATTTTTGGGTGTAGCTCATCTGGAATGACTCGCTCGGTTTTGTTTACATCTAAATATGACCATTCATGAAACTAAAAGGAACATTATATTAATGAGCAATTCACTTTATTTTTCTCCTCAAATACAAATGTGTGACGGAACTGAACATAGATATTGTTATATATTTATTACCATATGTAAGATGTAACTCAAAAATCTGCTGTAAACACATAACATTTCTCAGAAATATAATAAACCTTATTAAAATGTTTACAGAGGTATGTGAATGTCCACATTTGCTAGATGACTAAATAAATTTGTACTAAAAATGATACTTTGGCTGCAGAGGCACAGAGGGCACAATCCTATACTGGAGATCTCTTAGCTGAGGGGCTGGAGACTTTAGTGGAAGCCCTGCTATCTGGTGAAATACCAGTTATGTTGCAATATTTATTCATGTGCTACTAGAGCTCTCTGCAGGCAGAGCTGGTCTCTTAATGAAGATAATCTTTACAGAAAGGGTAGAGCATAGCAGAGATAGGAGTTGAATAGAATAGTTTAGAATAGTTGAATAGGAGTTGAACCAATCTTGGTCACATCCCATACAACTACAATCTGTTGGACGAATTCCCACAGAAGGTGTGTTTTTTCTCTAGGTCCAGATCTATTAGGTTCTCTCCCATTGAACTTAATGGGAGAGGGGAAATCCATGAGTGCATTGGTTGTCTTGCCTTTGTTGCCTATATCTGGGACATAGTGTGGCTCAAAACCCAATTGTAGCAAATCATCACTGTGTATAAAACCACAATCAATAGGTTAACCATTGCTCTGATGAAAGAGTGCATAACTTAGGAGTCTATGTTTGATCTCATGTTGCACGCATTTTAGAGGGCACAAGATTGAAGAAGTTGGGGAAGAAAAAGAAAGGAGCATTATGCAGAAGCAGCCCTTTATGAAATACTCATAAAGCAGATTGCCAACACTTCTCTGCCCAGAATCCTAACTGGCATTTTGCTTTAAGACATTAAACAGACGGTCAACAATCAACTTTGTTTTTGGGATGAGGACATGGCAGGTCAGAGTCCCTCATTCAAAGAACTAAAGGAGGAAGAAACCCAGACCACAAAGTATACTTCTGTGGTTCATTCCCCATTTATCCAAGGAAAAACAGGGGCAAGGAATGGGAAGGACTGGTTAGCCATCAGATTACTAAAAGGAGGAATTAGTATACAATTGCCCACAGCCCCTCCCTGGAATATTTCAAGGCTCCACAGCAACACAGTTAATGGGAATACTGCATTGATAGCCGAGTGAATTGGGAACATCTCCACAGAGAAACCAATGTCTCAAGGAAAAATCCACAGACCCCAGACAAGGGATTTGACGAAGGGAAAGAATAAGAAAAAGGTTGTGAGTATGTGGCCAGGCTATTTTGAATGTCCTAACCCTAATTTATACTTGTCCGCATTGTAGGTCAGTGGACAGCTTATAGGGACTATTCTACTGGTCTAATGGCTCCAGGACTCCATTCTCAGCATCATCTGAGTATAGGATTGCTTTGCCCAACAAAACTGACCTTGCAGGTCCTGTTACAATTTTAACTTATTTTATAGGCAGAATGTCTTTAGATTTGAACTATTTATGTAAAGCTTATTGGGTTTTTTTTTGTTTTCCTTCTCTTGTAGGGAGCAATGTGCCATTAGGATTAGATGATAAGGCTTAGGGGAATGAAGATAGTAAGCCCCTAAGTATGTTGCTTCTGTTTCACAGTTAAAGACACTTGTATAAATGCCGAAGTCTACTGTACCTTTGGGCATATTTTTAACTGAAGAGAAGGATAAGAAATGTGCAATTTTTATTTTTCAGTAAGGGCATGCTGAGACCTCTTAGTTAAGTGAAGTCAATCCTCTGGGTAAATTATTCAAGACCATCCGTTCTGATCCATAGCTTCTAGCTGGAGCATTGTAATATTATTACTACTAATAAAAAACACGGGCAGCAAGTATTTGTATTGGCTCTTTTATTTGTGTGCGCGCGTGTGTGTCTGTTTGTGTGTGTATATGTTGAGCTGCTTGCTTTCTTCAAGAAGATAATTTAGTTTTCAAAATAAGTACTGTACTTTCTTTCTACCATGTTATTGACAGTACAAATATCATTTTAAAATCCTTAGGATACTATCATATCTCTTTCAAATATTATATAATACACATTTGTAATAAGATACACTTCTGAGTGATGCAGTGGGTCCCAGGGACTATAAACAATATTCTATGGGTTTTAATAGAAAGTGTTCATTTCTCAGAAGGGAAGGGGAAAAGTATGCTACTGCCAGAGCAACCGTTACCCTACCAAATAAATTTATTTTTATTTATTAATCCAACTTAGCCTGCTTTTCTTCAAAAGCATTCTCAAAAAGAGCAAATCCAAAGTCGTAAGTGGAACGGAGAGAGCCCCAATGGCTTCCTGCATTTGGAATGTCATCCAGTCTCAAGTACAATAGTGGGATAGTGGCAGATGGTTTATTGACCAATAGCACAGTGAAGGCAGAAAGTTCCAACAGCCACTTGCCCCAACATGTGAAAACTAGAAAACGAGTAGATTTAGAAGGGCAGCTATATAGTTTGCCTGCATGGCCAAAGGCTTGGAGGTCAGTATGAGTAGGATATGATGAGCATATGCCGGCAGTCTTCTACTCAGTTTGAAGCCTTTCCATGTTTAATTAAAGACAGTGTAGTCAGCTTAAATATAGCTTAATCAGTCATATTTCCCTGTCCTTGTTCTTTCCCCTCCCCCGGGTTTAAGTATCTTGCCACTTGAAAAATTATGCCCCCTCCCCCTTTTTTTGCAAACCATTGTCTGGATAAAATTCTTATTCTCAGTAAGAATTTTGAGGCACCTCCCTCCCCTCTTATGGTCAGTATGATTGCTGTTGATTTGTATCTTAGTGTTTTCCAGATATACAGTAGATGGCCATAAAGTAAAAAAAAAAAATGAGAATTTGTTCTATTCATGTTAAAATTCTAAAAAAGAAGAAAGAAAAGCTCTTCTGGGACGAATTCAATGTACTTTGTTCAAAAAAACAGGCACAGAGTGAAAAACTGAAGGGAGTCAAAATTAAATGCTCAACTAAATATGCCACCTACAAATGCTACTTGGGAAACAATAGAAAAACCTTCACAGATGAAATAGCACATTCCCATTCAAATACACATTATTGTCAAACCAAGACAAATGCTTGATAGCAATTATGAACATTTAGGAATCTAAAGTGTATGCTCAGCAATTTTGGAATCAAATGAGACCTTTAAAAGGAAGGAAGAGCTAAATAAATGTATTAATTCTGGAACGGTTGTAAACAAACTTTATAAAAGTCCTGCAGTTGAATACACACCACTCTGAATATTTTAATTGGTTTACTTCCTTATTAATAAACTAATAATTTAAGACAAGAGGTCTAAGAAATTTTGGGATTTATAACTGAGTTTTAAGTGGCAAAGTAGGAAAAGGCCTTGGGCTAAGACCTCAAGATCTGGCCTGCAAAAAAGCTGGAAACTGCTAGGTGGCAGTAAAGAGAAACAGCTTTTTGTAGCTTGTTACTTCCTTCTGGGTCCCATGAGATTTTTACAGGCTGGATCTGTGACGTATTCTGTGGGTTGTTCCAGAATGTATAGGGAGACACAGCTGCCATTTTATTAGCACACATCACCTTTTCCCTACTAATAATTGTCAAGAAGGCACCCTTGAAACAACTAGTTCTAGCATTAGGATTTGGGGCAATAGAAGAGAATATCTGTAGCACAGAATTGAACTCTGGAGTCCATGGTGCTCTCTGAACTTGGTTGTTTGGCTGAAGATGTTTCATTATCCGGCTAGATCACATCATCAGTGCACAAAGTATTGTGCACAAGTATTAATAATGTCATTTAGTGAAACATAGTAAAATATCTACAACCAAACAACCAGGCTAAGAGAACACCAAGGACCCTACAGTTTGGGACAATACAGTATTGGTGTAAGGAAGAGTCACATCATGACCTTCTAATATGACACTGTCAAATCAAGGTAATCTTGACTTAATATGGCATCCCCCAATTAAGGTAATGTTGGGAAGAAGCCATAACTGCATTTCTTCTTGTCAAACAAATATTGAAGGATTCCCTACAATGAAGCATCACACAACAGACACAGCCCTTGTCCTCTCTGCCTGTTCTAGGTCAGTGTTGGTGAATCTTTTCAGCTCTGTATCGAAACGGGACCACGTAGATGCCCACGGTTTCTGGCGTGTGCATGCACGCCACTCACTTGATCTTCCGTTTTTTGGTGTGCATGCGCACATGAAGACTAGCTGGCCGGCTTGCATGTATGTGCTGGAAACTGGAAGCTTAGCTTTCCAGCACACGAATGTGCGTCAGGGAGCTGTCTTCCAATTTCTGGTGCTCCCGCACGTGCGAAGACGTGCTGGCATGTGGGTGACGGAACCAGGAAGAGCAACTGGCGATGGCCGGTGTGCCCGGAGAGATGGCTCTGCGTGCCACTTCTGGCATGCGTGCCATAGGTTCGCCATCATGGTTTTAGGTTATTGCTGAAACTGAGGCTGAAGGTATGGTTAAGGCTTCCTATCCCCAGAGACTTCCCTTTCAGTACTGGGTTACAAATAATGAGAATATCCTTGAAATGTGAGCCTCGTATGTAATTAACACATACCCTGACAGGCTTTTGCATGTGATAGATTTAGAGAGGAAAAAAGAGAGGGAATGCTTATTTCAATTATTCAGTTATACATAAAGTAATAAAACATAGACAAATCATACCACAGCTGCCTTCTGTTGCACAAATCATTGTTTTTGCTCTTGATGGTACAAATGTTTGCCTTCCAATTAAACATGCAGGCAAATGTGACCTATTTCTCACTAACACGCATCTTCTCTATGACATAAAGGGACATAAAGGAACAGCTCTCCATGTCATTAAAGTCAATAAAATGGAATGGCTTTTGAGCGTTGCTGGTTACTAGGTAGTCTCTTTCCAAAGGCTGCTTACATATTTTTTTATTGTGTATTCTACACAACGACAACACTCATAAGTCTTAATTTAATGAAAGATTATGTTATCAGCATTTTTTTTACCTCAGCTTTCAATTTGGCAGATAAAAAAGGAACTGGAAATATACTAGCAGCCTATTCTGAAGTGCTATAAGTCCTCTACTAATAGGGATTTCACTATATCATAGGGATTTTTAAAGCCTATTTTTTTATTGGGAAACAGGAATCATTTTTCATATCACAGTATATTGATGGATATCATAGATTGCGATCATTAGAGCCAAAAACTTTCAGTTTTGGAACTAAATGGCTATCTTGTAGGTTATGCAAAATATGTAGAGCATCCCATAATGCAACATTTTGGCATTGAAGTAATTTCAGGATATAGGAAGACAACTGAATTTTCCTGGACAGGAGAAGCTAATCAGATTTCCTTTTGGCTGGAACCTTGATTAAACAATACGTTTGTTGGGATGATCTGATTCTACACATTTCCATCTTTGATGTTTAACTCATATTTCTCAGCTGTTACCTCACTTCCAATTATTTCCTGTGGCTCCTAACGGTGGCCTTACCTTTGTTGAATAATCTCCGAAGAATTTATAGACCTGTTCGAATTGTAATGCATTTTAGATCATTCCACAGTGCAGTCTTAATTTACCATAAATCATTAACTACTAGACCCGTGATGGTGAACCTATAGCACGCAGTGCCCTCTCTGCGAGCACCCCAGCGGTTGCCCCAGCCCAGTTCTACCATGCATGCATGTGTGCTTCCTGCTGGCCAGTTGGCCTTTGGGTCTCTGCCGTGCATGTGCAAGGGGCGAGGTCTTCCCCGATCTCCAGCGCACCCTACCTTTCTCCTCCATTTCTGGCACCCATACTAATCTGGAAACCAAAGCAGGGCATGGGGGGGAGGGGGGATGGCACATGTGGGGGAGGGGGCGCTTGCATTGCAGTTTAGGGATTGGGGCACATGCGCGCACACACATGCACACACTTTAGGCACTCAGTACCAAAAAGGTTAACCCTCACTGTACTAGACCATTCATTAGGAACAAAAATGAGACTGGAACATCTGCAAACAAAGCAGTTTCTAGTTTTAAAATGTCAAGAATAACTTTCCCTGACATGAAGCCATTCATATTATGGGTCGTGGTTGTGCAGTGGTTAGAATGAATGCAATATTTATGCAGACTGCCAGCAGTTTGATTCTCACTGACTCAAGGTTGATTTATCCTTCCATCCTTCTGAGGTCGGTAAAATAGGACTCAGATTATAAGGGGCAATATGCTGACTTTGTAAGCTGGTTAGAGAGGGATGTAAAGCACTGTGAAGTGGTATATAAGACTACCATATTTTTCAGAGTATAAGATGCACCTTTTTCCCTCAAAAAAGAGGCTGAAAATCTGGGTGCGTCTTATACACTGAATACAGCATTTTTTTGCCTCCCAAAACCTTGCCCCTTCACCAAAATAGCCGTGCATAACTTTTAGGAGGCTTTCAGAGTGCTCCTGGGGGCTGGGGAGGGCAGAAATGAGCGAAAGGTTTTGCCCCCCCCCAGGAGCACCCTATAAGCCTCCTAAAGGCTATGCATACCCTTTTTTTGGGACAAAAAATGGGCCTGTTTTCACAAAAAATGGGCTGTTTTTTGCTTGGGTTTTTTTTGGGGG
Source organism: Natrix helvetica (assembly GCF_964273705.1). Taxonomy (NCBI): domain Eukaryota; kingdom Metazoa; phylum Chordata; class Lepidosauria; order Squamata; family Natricidae; genus Natrix; species Natrix helvetica. Next base: position 92,893,150 of record NC_138549.1, read on the forward strand.
GGCAGCCCCCAGGAGCACTCTACAAGCCTCCTAAATGCTTGTTTTTATTTTTTTGAAAATAAAAACAGGCCTGTTTTCACAAAAAATGGGCCATTTTTGGGAGGTCTGCAGAATGCAAAACCCCTTTTTTTGCCTCTTCAAAATATTTGCCTCTTCAAAATCTCTTATACTCCAGTGCATTTTATACTCTGAAAAATACGGCAAGTGCTATTGCTGTATTTATTTGGCTGTAATTTCCACCTTATGCAAACAGTAGCTGGCAAAGGATAGCCCAACATTTTGAGAATGTTCTAGGTTAGAGATAGTTCCATCACAGATGCTCTTCTCAAAAAATGTGACGAAATATTTGTTGAAAGCCTTCCTTCCTTCTTTCCTCCCTCCCTCCATCTTTTCCACCTGTCTGCAATTCAATTATAATCCTAGATCTCATTTTAATACAAATAGTTCATTTCACTCAGAACATGTTGCCGCTTGTCTTTTCAAATGTATTGATATGCCTTATACTTCCTTTTTAACAAAATGAGCGTTGGATGCAACCAGTTTAAAAAGCTTAGATCTCGCGTGGTTAAGAATGCATGCCACAAAATACAGTCCAAAGCATCCAACTTGCTTGTGAGCAAATCTTTGCAGCCACATTTGCTGAAATTGCTATCTTCCCTGTAAGGTATCTACACTTTTATGAGGTAATTCTAAAGATGAAAGCAACGAAACTCCTCTGAAGTTGCTATTACATAGCATTGCTCTCCGAACTGCTTTGGAGAACCTGTGAAAGTTATTGGTAGCTAAATTCATGAAATCCTGCTTCGTCGGAAGTGTTGAGGCTGCCATGTAAAACTAGTTGGGTTTTTATGAAAGCTGTTATGATGGTTGCAGTGAAACATGCCTTGAACCAAGCATAGTTAGGTCCTGCAGAATCATTGTAATGCTGACACCAAGCAGTTGGCTATGTTTAGGAAAAGATGGATTTAACGAGATAAAAGCAGAGAGGAAATAGATATCACATGCCTGATAGAAGCAGTGATCATTTCAATATTGCTTCTTGGTAACAAAGGAAATACTAATCTCATTAAAGGTAAAGGTTCCCCTCGCACATATGTGCTAGTCATTCCCAACTGTAGGGGGAAGTGCTCATCTCTGTTTCAAAGCCAAAGAGCCAGCGCTGTCTGAAGACAACTCCGTGGTCATGTGGCCGGCATGACTAAATGACAAAAGATGCACAGAACGCTGTTATCTTCCCACCAAAGTGGTCCCAATTTTCCTACTTGCATTTTTAACGTGCTTTCGAACTGCTAGGTTGGCAGAAGCTGGGACAAGTAACGGGAGCTCACTCTGTTATGCAGCGCTAGGGATTTGAACCGCCAAACTGCCAACCTTTGTGATCGACAAGCTCAATGTCTTAGCCACTGAGCCACCGTGTCCTTTCTACTAATCTCATTGAAGGTGAAAGTGAAGGTTCCCCTCACACATATGTGCTACTGGTTCCCGATTCTAGGGGGCGGTGCTCATCTCTATTTCAAAGCCGAAGAGCTAGCACTATATCCGAAGACATCTCCATGGTCATGTGGCCGGCATGACTAAACACCGAAGGCACACGGAACACTATTACCTTCCCACCAGTGGTGGGTTCCTACCAGTTTGGATTGGTTCGGCCAAACTGGTAGTGGTTTGGCGGCCCGGGTCGCTGGAACAGGCAGAGACCCAGGCCTGCCACGCCCCTGAATTGGTTCTCCAGGTGGCACCATAGACGACACCATAGGCGGTGCCATATTGTTTTTTGCTTCTGCGCATGCGTGCACAGTAGTGCCTGCCGGAACCCATCCCTGCTTCCCGCTAATCTCATTACGTGGTGGTAAAATAAAGCGGAGAAATTCCTGGCTGTGCAGGTGCTACTGAGCTTCAGGATCCATAACCTATCAGAGCCCATTCCAGCTTTCTGTTAAAACTAAAGCTCAAGATTCAAAGCCAATTAGATTTATGATGATGATGATGGTCAAAGATCAGCATATCAAAGAAATAAAGCCAGAAAGCTAAAACTAATAAAATGAAATAAATAAAAATGAGTGCGGGGGGGGGGAGGTTCTCAGGTTGGCACTAAATGCAGTTGTTGCTACATTTTCATTGCAGTCCCACTGAATTCGTCTACTGAGCTGGTGATTGCATAGTTAGAATCTGAAAGACGATTAGTAAGTATCACACTCTTTCCTGAGAGGTTGGGAAGCAGGCATAGTGTGTAATCTTTCAGCAAATCCCTATAAAAACTGCAGCGAATACTTTCCATACTGGAAGGCTCCTATTTCTCTAGGGTCAGAGGACAAGTGTGTGAGTAAGTGCTGGTGAACCTACCCTGTGGTACTTCAGATGGAAACCAGCTTCAGATGTTTCTGGCTTAAAAAAAAATCCTTCCTCAATCTGGGAAAACTTGATATATGAAAGATAGCTTGTATTAGCAAGTGCCATTGCTACCAAGATTCTGCAGCTCTGGGAATGGATACTAACGTTGGTTTGATATTCAATACAATTTAACTTTTGAAGGACTGTTTTTTTTTAACTGGTCAAAACCGGAAGATAAAAACAAGTATATAGCTAACCCAGAGCAAACCCATCTCTGATTACTGCTCATATACATGGTGGGAAATGATCATCCTTCTGAATGAGCAAAACCAAGCCATGGCAGAAGAATATATCATAAATGGAGATTTTCAGGCATCAAGATCATAGCTGTCCTAAAGGTGTTTTTTTCAAAAGGCAACTGGACATCTCATCCAAGAAGCTTCTTCAGTTTTGATGGAGGGAGCTTCTTCATTTATTTATTTATTTTATTTTATTTGTCAATTGTTTACAAGATAATAGGTATAAGAATAAACATGAGTATGAGTGAAATGGCCGATATACAGTCCGAATTACAGACAGATAAGCTTTATTCAAGAATTGGTCTGGCAAAGGTTTTGTATGCCCTAGTTAGCAATACGATATTACCCGAGGAGAAGCTTCATAAGAATATATATCATATCTAACAACCATGCCCTATGTGGGGCATTTCCACCTTGAGATTCAGTTCTGCACTTGGGACATCCTTGGAGCCACAAATATGGGCCTTCAAATTTTTGTTCAAGGATATTTTTTTTCATATAAGGTCCTTCCTGTATTCTGTATAAAAATGAGGCAAAGTTTTTAGCTTCGAACAATGTTACAGCTGCCAGTATTAATTCCTTTCCTGAAATGAAAAGGAATAACTTAATCATCATTGAGGATTTTAAAGCACCCATTTGATTTTAATTCTATTTATTGTCGAACTGCTCTGCTTTGGTTTTCTTGCATATACCAGCACTTTTGATTTTTAGTAATTTAAGTTCATCTTATTTACTTTGCTGAATTGAATTATAGGCTTAAAGTCCAGTCAGAATGCACAAAGCGACTGCTATATCATCCATACAGAAGAGAAGAAGGAACCAAACAAATAATTGTACAGAAATCTACCTCTGATTTCGTAGACATCTGGCATTAAGTACGGATTATGATTTGTAAGGAGTAACAAGGATGGAGTAAAGCAGGTATTTCTCCAGCAGAATAAAACAGCATTTTTATGGGAGCTGTCCAGACGATATGCAACATATTAATAGAGGGAGAAAGAGCCAGGTTATGGTGACAATGGATAACATTGATGAAAAATGGTCTTTAAAAGTTAAGTGCTACCATATCAAGGCTGCAAAAAATTCAGATCATCACTAGATAATGATAAACAGAAGAGCTAAATAGTCATCCTTTGCTGACATCTAGCAGCTGCCAAGGTTTTTGCAGATAAGCTGGTATCTGCATTAAAAATAGGCTATGCTTTTACGGTCCATCTTTGAAAAGGCTGTTTAGCTACTTGAAGGTTTGAATTCTAAAGACCTATTTCTTTATATATATATATATATATATATATATATATATATATATATATATATGTATGTGTGTGTGTGTGTGTGTGTGTGTGTGTGTGTGTACGTCTTTGGTTGTTCGGGTTTTCTCCCGCGTAGAATTGGAAGTATGTTCACGACGTTTCGATGAAGTCTCATTCATCATCTTCAGGCTGCTGCTTCCGGCTTGGTGCTTCCAGGAGCAATGTGAGATCTCAGCCGGTTCCTCTTTTTAACTGCCAGTGGGGGTTTGAGCTGATTGGGTGGGAGCTTGGCTGCATTCTGATTGGGTGGAGATGTATTCTGATTGGTAGGGGGCTTGGCTGTGCTCTGATTGGATGGGAGTTTGGCTGTGCTCTGATTGGATGGGGGCGTGTTCTGTTTGGGTGGGGGCCTGGTTGTGCTTGTGTTAGTCTGAGTTGCAGAGGGATTTGAGCTGGTGAGCTGCGTTATTGTTGTTTGGCTTCGCGTTTGTGGTTGTGCCACATCTCCGTGGTGGGCATCAGTTTGCTTCATGTATGGATTGGAGGGGTTTAAAGTGGCTAATAATGCAGCTGTGGTCTGGCTTCTGAATTGTGGTCGGGCTTCTGGTTTGTGGTCATCATCGGTGTGGGTTTGGGCTTGCTTTTTGCGTGGATGTGTGATAGTGACATCCTGTGTGGTTTTCGTGAGTGTGGGTCTGGTATCATTCTTAGTGTTAGGGACTCGTTTGTCAGTGAGGGCGGGTTTCCAAATGGCTGGTAGGCGGGAGGTATCATCTCGTTTATTCATGCTGTGTGGTCGTTTTTCTATCTCAATAGCTTCTCTGATTATTCTGTTGTTAAAGTGTTCAATTTTGGCAATAGTTCTGGTCTTTTAAAAGTCTATATCATGTCCTGTGGCTTTGAGGTGTTGGACCAGGGAAGAAGTTGGTTCCTCCTTTCTGACTGAGTTTTTGTGTTCTTCAATGCGTGCCTTTATTCTTCTGTTCTTCTGTTGGTTTGTCCGATGTATGTGGTGGTGCAGGTGGTGCATGGGATTTCATATACTCCTTGATTTTCTAACTCTATTTTGTCTTTGGGGTTTCTTAGGATGGTGGATATTTTTTGGTTTGTGTAGAATGCTGTCTTGATGTTGTGTTTGTGGAGGATCTTGCTGATTCTGTCTGTGGTGCCTTTTATGTATGGGAGGAGGGCTTTGCTGTTTTCTTGTTCACTGTCTTGGATTTTAGTGGGGTTTTCTTTTTGGATTAGGTTAGTGATATTGTTTCTTTGGAATCCGTTGGATGTTAGTACGTTGGTGAAAGTGTGTAGTTCGGTTTTGAGGTGTTGTTCGTCAGCTAAGCGTTTTGTTCTGGAGATGAGTGTCTTGGGTACAGAGTTGATCTGTGCTGGGTGGTGGTGTGAGAGTGCTTGCAAATAGCGGTTTGTGTGTGTTTTCTTCTGGTAGATGGTGTGTCCTAGGGATCCATTGGATTTCTTATAGACTAAGACATCCAGGAAGGGGAGTTGGTTATTGGCTTCTGTTTCCATGGTGAACTGTATTTTGGGGTGTAGGCTGTTGAGGTGTGTGAGGAAGTTGTCCAGTTTATCTTTCCTGTGTGGCCAGATTATGAAGGTGTCGTCTATGTATCTGAGCCAGAGTTTGGGTTTGTGATCGGATTTTTCTAGTGCTTGGGTTTCAAAGTGTTCCATGTAGAGGTTAGCAATGACAGGTGAGAGGGGTGATCCCATGGGTGCTCCTTCTATTTGTTTGTATTTTTGTCCGTTATAGATGAAGTATGTGTTGGATAGGCAGTGGTTGGTCAGATCTAGGATATGTTTGGGGGGGGGGGGTTGTATTTGTTTTCGATAGCTGTCAAGGCTTCTTTGATTGGTACTTGGGTGAAGAGGGATATGACATCGAAGCTCACGAGTAGGTCGCTGGGCTGTAAGTTTTGTTTCTTTATGATCTCTATGAACTGGAATGAGTTTTTTTACGTGTGAGGTGATGGATTTTGCATAGGGCTGTAGTTGTCTGGCGAGAAATTTGGCTAGGTTTTGTAGAGGTGAGCCTATGGAACTGACTATGGGTCTGAGTGTGGTTCCTTCTTTATGTATCTTGGGGAGACCATAGAGCTTAGGGCATCTGGATGATTTTTCTCTGGGAATGATTCTTTGCTGGATCTCTTCTCTGATGGGGGAGGCTTTTATTTTGGATCTGGTGGTTTTTTCTAAGTAGGTGGTGGGATCCGTGCTTAGGGGTTTGTAAGTGGAGTATATATATATTATGTGTGTGTTGTATTCGGGTCTTTTCCCATGTAAGATCTTACACGGGAAAAGACCCGAATACAACAAGATCAGCATATATATATATACTGTATACACATACATATACATACATACATACATACATACATACATACATACACACACATACACACACACACACACACACATATACATACACATACACACACACATACACACACACACACTATATATATATATATATATATATATATATATATATATATATATATATATATATATATATATATATATATACACACACACACACACATACATACATATATATATATATATATATATATATATATATATATATATATATAGAGAGAGAGAGAGACATACATACATACTGTGTATGTATATATATGCATGTGTGTACGTATGTGTATATATACACACACATACATATACACATATGCTGCATATATAGTTTTTTCTCTATTCATCCCTTTTATTAGCTGTTTTCCAGATGCTAAAAGCAGATGTTGATGAACAGCATTTTCCAGTTGTGTGATATCTGAAGAGGCCTAAAGCACACCATACTTTGTTGACGTCCTTGTTTTATAAAGCTGAAAAAGCACTGCATCCTGAATAGAAAGGAGCAGCTGAAAAAGAGTTTTGCATGAATTACACAGCCCAGCAGGTTAAAAGCTTTCACTAAAAGATGTTCTTTCCAGATTGTACAAACACCTTTGCCTTCAAAACATGTGCAGCACAGAGATATAAAACTGAGATAGATGTACTAAAATTTGTCTAAAGGTAGATTCTGGAGATGTGAAAACATGACCAGTGTGGCAATGCCTTTAGATAAATCTGTGATGCAGACACAACTGGGATACCTCCTCTGATCACATCATCTGAAAAAGAAATGACAGAGCTGGAAAAAATGTCAATAAAAAACACATATGATGATCAGCTTGCTAGAGGAATTTTCCCATGAGCCAAAGGTAAAGTAACTAGCTTTGTTTTTCTTGTTTGATTCGGGGGGGAGGGGGGAATACACTTGGGGAGAGGCAATACTTGATGACAGACACTGATAATGTTATGCATAGTGTGGAGAAAATGTAGATATGACAGCATTCGTGTCAGACTTCACAAGCATCAAACTGTTTACTATATTTAAAGATTAGATTATTGCAAGATGCTCCAAACCAGCATTCTTTAAAGCAAGCTTGCACCAGCTCCTAAAACTTCTAAATTCTTATGGACATTGCTGACAATTCTACAACTTTAAGGCCCTACATCCGAAGAGATCTAAGCTGAAGAGAGGACCTATTTTTGAAGAATACACTGCAAAACTGTTAAGATTTTGCATACTTATGGGATCATAGTAGAACAGGATAAAGAAACCATTATCCTCCAGTTCTACTATATCTCCTTCTATCATTTGATACTGAACATACCAGAGCTACCAGTTCTGGGGTGTAGAAAATTGGACAATCACTAGGTAACATCAGATAGTTAGGATTTTCTATTTTTTTCTGTTCCCAACTAGTGGTGATTCATATTTTTGCAGTTCAAATCTTGTAGTCATAATCATGCTGCTCTGGGTTGATTGAAGTTCATAAAAAAATTAATCTAAGAGAATCAGGCTGTTTATTGTGTATAGCACAAGTCCTGCAACATCTATCCCTGCTATTAGTTAAATGTAAACATTTTATACAATATAGATAATCCTTACTTATCCAGTGCCTCCTTTCGTGTCCTTTCAAATTTACAGTGGTATTAAAAAAAGCTTTGCAATGAATCCTAAAATTTATGACTGTTGCAGTGCCATGTGGTGGTTGCAATCACCATTCACATGCTTTACAACCAGTTTCCAGTACTAACAGAGAAAATGGAAGTAAGGAAGTTACAATCACATGATGTCTCACTTAACAACCAAAAGGAAAATAATGTGGTAATTAGATTTTCTACTTGGGGACTATGGCACTTAGCAATGAAGTTGCTCATCCCAATTATAGTCTCTAAGTGAGGACTACCTGCATTATTGATCTTGTCCAGATGGATCATTTCTTTCCATAAGGACAGAAGCTGATTGTTTGGATTGGCTTAAATTTCTATTTAATGTAACATTTTGTGCTTAAAATGGCCATGCATAGAATTAATATTACTACAACACATACAATTAATACTTGTTATTAACAAGTAATAACAATTAATAATAATTAATAATTGTTACTGAACAATTAACATACAGAGGCTTTCTGCCTCCATCAATGGAGGAAGTTATATTTAAGGTCCACTTTTTGTTAACTGACTTTTCTTGAATCACTTCCTATTGCATACACAATTTATTGCAAGACACACTACGGTTTAGGGTGAAAGTTTTTTAGGACATGCTCCATGTGTGCTCCAAAATCAGATCTGAAAAGGGGTGGGATAGTCCATGAAGAACAAGCATAACAACTTCAAACACATTTGTTGTTGTTAGTTGCAAAGTCTTCTCCAACCCGTCATGACCCCATGCCTACTGCTTCAGTGACTCCATCCAGCCATCTTATTCTCTGTCGTCCCTTTCTTCCTTTGCCCTCAATCGTCCAAGCATTAGGCTCTTCTCCAGTGAATCCTTCCTTCTCATTAGGTAGCCAATGTATTTGAGTTTCATCTTCAAGATCTGGCCTTCCAAAGAGCATTCAGGATTGATCTCCTCTAGGACTGACCAGTTTGATTGCCTTGCAGTCTAAGGGACTCACAGGAGTCTTCTCCAGCACCATAGTTCAAAGGCCTCACTTCTTTGATGCTCAGCCTTTCTTATGGTCCAACATTCACAGCCATATATTGCAGCTGGGAAAACCATAGCCTTGACTATACACTCCTTTGTTGGCAGGGTGATGTCTCTCCTTTTTAGTATACTGTGTAGATTTGCCATAGCTTTCCTCCCCAGGAGTAAGCGTCTTTTAATTTCTTGGCTGCAGTCCCCATTAGTCAAACACATACACACCAATAAAAGGGGAGAGGAGTTAGTCATGGGAGGTTGAACTCTTCCTTCTCTCATTTTGTTTTGTTTTATCACTTCTCAGTCTATAGTGGAGGAAATATTTGCTATTACAGATAGATCAGAGGAACAAATGACAAGATCTGCTATTAGCTTACATAGATCATGGTAAATTCTTATTCTATAGATTGCAAGCTGGTACATTTAATGCAAAAATGAATAAACTTGAAACTTTATAAATAAATTATAGAGATGGGTGGAGAGTGGGGAGGGAGATTATCAGACAAATGCAAAGTTGATCATTTTCAGATTGATTGTCCAGTAAATAGTCTTAATACTTAAGATTCTTAATACTCCGCTGAACCTTATTTAAAATTTGACACTGCAATTAAAAGCATCCATCTCGAATAAAGCTCAGCTAATTTTCTTTTGGGCTTTTATAGCCTAAGTGCAGATTTTTCCTGCTATTTAAACTACAAGATAAGGGAAAGGGAATCATCATATTTTAATTACCAGTAAATTCCTATCAGACTAGAAATGAATAACACATCGATTTCCACATGCTAACTCGAAAGAAAGTGCCATGGACTTCATTCAAAGTTGCTTCAACATAAGTGTGTTCAGGAATGAAGTCTCAAGGTCAACAGCAATAGAGTTGTCTCCATATGAGACAGCTAACAGAAATCAAAGTGAGTACAAAGGCTGAATATTAATGCTTACATTTAATTAAAAGATTAAGCTCACTAGCTTAATACTTCTGTTTCGGCCCCTGTAGTGAAGGTTTATGAAGAACATTTTCCTCTTGTTTTCTTTGCATCCATAAAATCCCAGCTGTATTGAAAAGATCATATGCCTGTCAATGGAATCTCTCCTGAGAGGTTCGGAGGGAGAAGGAGCTGAAAAATTAAACTTCTGCTCTCCAGGCAGGATATTCCCAGTCCATATCTGTATCTTTATTTTGGAATTTTTTAAAAAATGAAAGAAAGGTAGTAGGCACACACTGTATAATTAACACAAGTTATACTTATTCATCTGTGGCTATTCTCTTTAGAATCAATCAAGGTTTAGCTGGAAGCTAAGATCTTGCTATTAGGAATGTACAAGGCTGTGTAACAATTTGACCAGAATTCCTAAGACTCACCGATCAAATTTACCTATTGTGCTAAAGTATTACCTGACTTGTTTATATAACTATGTTGGATAAACACAGCCATTCTGGTTTGAACAGACTAGTAAAACTTAGTATAGTGCATGAACCCAACACCTTTGGATTGTGTGCCAGTTGTGCCCATTTTTGGACTAAGAGGATTTGCTCCCAATCACTAATGCCCTTGGGACCTTTTGTTTGCATCAGCGGAAGGTGCTGTACATGGGGTTGCCCTTGAAAAGCATTTGGAAGCTTCAGCTGGTGCAGAATATAACTACATAGTTAATAAATGGTATCTGTTATCGGCACATGTAAAACCTTACTGTATGAACTGCATTGGTTGTAATTGTGTTTCTATGTGTAATTCAAGATGCTAGTTGCCATCTTTAATGTTCTCCATGGCTTGAGACTGGGTTACCTGAGGAACTGTCTCCTCTTAGTTGTTCCTGCCCATCAAGCAGGTTGGACATGTTATGGGTCCCATCAATGAAGAAATGTCAGCTGGGAAACTAGGAAATGTGCCTTCATTCCTGTACCTGTCCTCTGAAGTATCTTCCTTTTAGAGATTAGGATGACCCTGACCCATTGGCCTTTTGTAAAGCCTTGAAGACCTAGCTAGGTAGCTGGGCCTTAGACCATGGGTGGGTGAATGGCTCCATTGCCTGGCAATATTGATATCTATATTGTAATTATTTTTCATTGTTTTATGACTGTACTCACCCAGATTCACTTGTCTGCAATGGGTAGCTATAGAAATTAAATAAATAAAATACACAAAACATTGAAGATTGAAGCATTCTGTGCATACATCTGAACGTTCTTGAGAGTAGAAGTCTCATCTAAATAGTGACTAGTAAAGCTGGTTTTATAACTGTAACTGAAGAGATTTATTTACTAAAAGGTAAAAAAAAAGTATTACAAGAATAGAATCAAAGAATATGTGCTCTGCATGTACTGTTATGTGCCTGGAAAAAAAGCAAAGGGAAGGACATCAGATCATCAACCACTTAGACAAAGAACAATCAAAGTGAGAGACAAAGACAGGACAGATAGTAACCTTTAGCTATCTATCTTCTACAACTGCTTTGTGGTAATTAGATAATGAGATGCTGAAAAGTCACTACCTTTGGATTAGGACCTCCAAACTGGATTAAAAAAAATCATGATATGAAAACTTAATTGTGAACAATTGAATCAATATTCCAAGTGCCAATAGCATATGATAAAAGCAAGGAACCAGTTTTATGATGTAGTTTCGTGTTAAGTGGAAAAAGACACACTTGGTCACGAATGGGGCGTCAGCTACAGACAACTAGGAAGCAGAAAATGATGAGAATATATGAACCTTTTGACTGAAGAGTAGATTAGTCCTAGAGTTTTAAGTAATTATTGATAGTGCACATCTATGTATGTTGATTGAGTCTTGCTGATTTCAGTGGAATATACTAGACAGAAATGCAATCTAAAATTTGAACGGTGTCTAATATTTTAAATAATACCAGGACATAAATCTATCTCTTTCCCAATGCAGGGGTAGAGGGATAAAGCTACGTACAATTACCCCCAAGGCCCTAGCTCTTTGTCAGAAATTACAGGTGTTGTTGACATGGAACACAAAGAATACATGTCATGTTTCCCATTAAAAAAACATTTATTCTTCTTAATTTAGGTCTGAGGGAAAGCTTTCATTGGGTTTTTATGATTTATAGGAAATAGTGACTTGATCAGATGAAAGGAGAGCAAATGAAAATTAATTAAGTCAGTGTCTGTTATAGTACGTAGATTAAACAAATGTCAAACACTGATTATGGACATTCCCACAGGAGCGCGATCCGATCTAATCACTCTGCGGCATAATCACTTTTCTTTTGTTTTTGCAAACCAATGGGATTAAAAGTATTGTAGCTACATCAAGTCATTTTTTTTCTTTCTTTCTCTACTCCCACTTTGCTTCCCATCTAGCCTGCTGGTTAACATCTAGTTCTGGAAAACTGTAAAGCTTGTTCATCATATTATATTTTGGTTATTCATAAAAAGCTTGTTTTATCAATACATTGTCTAAACAGCATGCATGAAAGCCGATTAAATGTTATTAAATAGATTGTAGAGTCCATTTTATCATCCACTAATAACTATAGACTTGTAATACAGTGTGCAGCATAGAAGAGCACAAGAAAAGAAATTAAGGAGTGATATTATTCTGCCCCATTGCCTCTATGACATGTCTTTAGATCCTTTAATTTATTCTGTCTAGCACAGATTGTATGTCATATGGCTGTGAACAATCCATGCCTTCCATCTTAATCTCTAGAGATTAGTTAACTCTTGGAAAAACCTGATTTTATCTCTCTAGGTAGATCATACCAGGAAACCAACTCCACAGAAAGATTAGAACTACTCTGATTGAAACTGGCTATAATAACAGAGGCTTGTAAGTCTGATTGTGCAATACCTTTTCCTCCTTCTTATGCTCCAATAAATCAGGGAGGTGTCTGTCTGAGCCACTTCCAAAAATTGCTGTATATACCCACGGGGTAAAATAATCCTTCAAATTTTTGTATGTTTTGTATATTTTAATTCTCACAATTGGCTTCTCCACAGTTACACATTTTTCATGCTGTTTTGGTTAAAGGTTTTAGCATCAGGTTATCCAGAGCTGGGTTTGCAAGTGTATATGGAGTGTAGGAGTCCACAGATAAAGTGCACCCAGTTTTTGGTACCCAAAATTCTTGATTTATCCATGAGTATGTTTTGTTTCTCAGGCTTAAAAATGTTTCACCTCCCTTTGTCTAGATGAAACATATTTCTATCAGGGTCATCTTCCTTACTCTGTACGCAGAGTATCTGACTGGTATCAGACATCCTGAAAATTCTCCATTTTAAAGTTGTGATCACAGGATCAATAGTTGTTTCTGTCAGCAAAGTATAACTCTTTTTAGCTCTTCATTCTGGATATTTGCTTGCAATTTACCAACCATAAAACCATCTAATCTCTGTACCAGTAACCTAACCTTCACCAATATTCCATATATATCTTTTTATTTTTAATGTTGCCTTTTTTATATTTGTGTTGTTTTTGTGCTGATAAATAAATAAAGGGAGACTAGTATAGATCCATTTCGAGCTATTTAGCTCTCATCAGCTAGCCATACCCTTACTGGGATTCGAACCTGGGCTGTATTACATATTAGGCAGGAGTCTTAGCCACTAAGCCACAGGCTCTCCTCCCTTATCAGCTGAGCCAGGGAAATCGGTATGTATTTGTGTTACAACCCCTGGTATGCCCAAATATGGGAGGAAGCTCACTACTCCCTCTTTCTGTCCTTCGGCTCATCACAGAAAACCATCCAGGCAGAAAACCATTTTTTTAAATGTTGCCTTTAGGGAGGTGTAAATGGGTTCAGTATAAATATATATATATATATATATATATATATATATTTAATACTGAACCCATTCTAAGCAATAAAATCTACTTTGGAGTCTAAGAAAATATAATTGAATCATATGAGCTGAACTTTTCTGGATAGTGAGATTCCTGGTTTCAGATACAAATTTTCATGATTTCAGAATCAGTGTGCAAAACCTGTGCAGTGGGATTTGTCTTCAAGTCTTCCCAAAATCCGTTGAAAAGTAGAATAGGAAGAACAGGGATTCACACCAAGCTTGGAAAGTAAGGATGAAACCTTTAATCACAAAACATTCCCTCAGGACCTGAATTAAGGCCCAATCACATATGTGCTTAGTTTGTGTTTCCTGCTAGGACGCATCTCTACCTAATCCAGTACTCTGCTCATTTACAGAATAGGAATTCTAGCTGTTTAATGCCAATTTATTTGTGTAACGGCCCGCAGATCTGATATGCTGGGACTCCAATTTATTTATTCTGCTCAGCTGATTCTGTTAACAAGAAGAAGCCACAGGAGGGCTTGATTTGAAATATGAAGGCATTCATCTTTTACTGTCAGGTCTTATTGTCTTTCAGATTTGTATAGTTGTGCCCCTTTTTCAAGATGAAAGCTTGACAAGCCTTTGGCAATGCCTCCCTCTCTCCGTTTTGCAGTTCCAGTCAAACAAACAAACAAACAAATAAACAACCCCCCAAAGTGGAAAGGGAGGGAGAGAAGAAAGAAGGAACCCACTTCCAACTATCCAGGAGGTTAAATAACTTCCTACCATAGCCATGTGGTGGTTTAGCTCACTCTATCACAGATTATGTGGGAATATTTTATCAGAATGTCTTGGAAGAAAGCCAGTGGATTGAAACGAAGTGAATTGATGTTAAAAAAAGCTACATCTGGCTGAGATCCAAAGCACAATCCACTGGCCCAGTGGAATTTTGAAATTTGAACATCTGACCACATGTCATATTCGTAAATGCCTCTTTCATTCACAGCCGTTTATCATGTAGCATTTTCCTGAGGTATCTGTTTCAAAAACGAATAAACAGCTCAAACAAAGTCTGCTGTGTTTCTACATTTTCTGTCTTCATTTCATGATTTTTTGGACCCTGGCCCATGTCTTAACTCTAACTGCAGTTATTTTAACGATTCTTCATTTGGCCTACATTTCGAATTAGCCAAGCAATTGCCCCACTGCAGATAATTCACATTTGGGGTTAGGCAGGAATTTATGCATTGATTTTGGTGTCTGTGTTGTGTTTTAAACGCCCCTTCTTGCATTTTAAAATACACGTGCAACTTTGACTCGATGCTGCATTTTTAAAAAAGATTTGACATATATTTCTTCTCCTCTGACCTATAGAGAAGATAATTTCCTCATTGATTATTCTTGTGTGGAAATGATTTCCCCCTGTGTTACTTATATTACCATATTTCTTCTTCTCTGTCCATAACATTAAAACCTTAATCTTCTTGCATCAGTTGTCATCTCTCCCTCTCTCTGTCTCTGTCTCTGTCTCTCTCCCTAGCTTTTCATTCTGACATTTGAATGAAACAGCTCCAGCTGTTTCTATTATTACCACATATATAACATCCTTTGGTCCAAAAAAAATGCACCCTTGTTTTGATTCCTTTCCACTGTCTGTTGTTAAGAAAAACATGGAACAATTAATTAAAATGGCTGTATTCCTGCCCCAGAGGTCTTGTGCTGTTTATAAATTATCCCACAATGCTGTCAGCATTCATGGCTTCTGCGACAATCATTTGACTGAAATATGGCTCAATTAATCTCTCTCTCTCTCTCTCTCTCTCTCTCTCTCTCTCTCTTTCTCTCTCTCCATAATTTATACATAATAATTAATTCATTTTAAAATTTCAAGCACCAGGATCATCACATTGAGGCATAACAACTTGAAGTGAATCCCGGGGCACAGGGTGTCTTTAGAATACTAAGCAGTAGAAGAGGCAGACATTGGGGCAATGGAGAATTGTGAAGGCAGCTTCTCCAGCTGAGCCACAAGAAGTCTTCTTGTTTTGTGATAGGCCTATTGAACTTCTGCTGAAGGATGCAAGTGCTTGGGATCCAACTGTATTTCACCCATGCAACTTGTTTTCAGAGATGCATTAGGTTACAGATGTGCCCAGCCAAGAAAACTGGGAAATGTAACCCCTAAAACACCTGGCGATTGATACGTTGGAAAAACCCAATTGCTAAAATTAAATACAAGTATATTAAAGTAAGTATGTTTCCTAGATGGACTTTAGGATTATGATGAAAGTAATATTGCACCAACTCTGACTCTTATGTGTTTGAGGACATGAGATATATACAAAATAAAGTGCTGTCATGACACATGTGCAAAAGAGACTGAGATTACATTGTAATATTTCCACTCTGATCTCATCACTCCAACCCCTTTGATCTCTCCCCATCCCAGGGATTTCATTGCCTTATGATTTGTGTTCCAATGTATGGCTGTGAAGGTGGACCATAAGAAAGGCTGAGCACCAAAGAATTGAGGCCTTTGAATTATGGTGCTGGAGAAGACTCCTGCAACTTCCTTGGACTGCAAGGTGATCAAACTGGTCAGTCCTAGAGGAGATCAATCCTGACTGCTCTTTGGAAGGCCAGGTCTTGAAGATGAAACTCAAATACATTGGCTACCTGATGAGAAGGAAGGACTCACTGGAGAAGAGCCTAATGCTGGGAACGATTGAGGGCAAAAGAAGAAGGGGACGATAGAATGAGGTGGCTGGATGGAGTCACTGAAGCAGTAGGCATGAGCTTAAATGGACTCCAGAGAATGGTAGAGGACAGGAAGGCCTGGAGGACATTGTTCATGGGGTCATGATGGGTTGGACACTAACAACAACATGGTGCGTGTATTCATTGAGTGAATCTGCTCCAAATTGGTGCTCTCCAGATCTGTTGGATTTCAGTTGTCATATTGCCCCAGATGGTATGCATAATAGGCTAGGAGAATAACCTTGAGGAACAGGAAGAAGAGCTACATAGAAGGCAAAAGTCAGATAACAGAAATCTGAATCCAAAGCAGAAATGTGACTTGAGGAAGACTCTTCCTAATCCTTGTAAATGTAAAGGAAAATCACATTCAGACTTTCAAGATTATATTACTCTAACCTTACAGTAAAAATAGTATTAGCATTCATGAATTTGGTTTCCAGATCTGAACTACCATAAAGTCCTGACAGTATGGCTGCATTAAACTTTTGTTTATATCCGATCTTTCATTCAAAAAGGGACATGGTGGGAGAATGAGCCAGACATTGCGACGACACAACGTGCGGTCTCGATAGTCCGAGACCTCCGTTGATTCTTTTACCTGCTGCATGGTCTGTAGGGACCTAAACTATCCCAGAGAGATGGTGACAGGGAGACAAATCCTTGCTGGTCTCAGGGACACCACAAAGTCCCTGATTGACCCAAGGGAAGTTCTCCAAGCCAGCGGTAAACAGACAGCCCCAGGCTGACAACGTTGGAGACGGCTCCAGAAAGAAGGCAGTGAAAGTGAGTCCAGCTGGTGAGATTTTTTTTTCTTTGAGAATGATTGCCCAAATAATTTTTTAAAAAGATAAGTTAGTCCTTTAAGCAAAAGAATAAAGCGGCAAAATTTATCTTTATTGGACTGGCTTAGAAAGTTTTTTTCCCTCTTCTATGTAACAGCGTTTTGTGGATTGAAGTGATTGGAATGCTTCCTGTTTCTCCTCTTAAGTGAATGAATTGATTTTTTCCCCTAATTTGTGCTACCTTTATTTTTTGGCTGATCTAAAACTTTTTTCACTTTAATAATCCTTCCTCTTTCTGACTATTAAATTTTATTAAAGACACTTAGAGATCTTTGTTCTCCTTAAGCTTGATACGACCAAGAGAAAGTTGAATCTGCCATTCGGAAGCCAGAACTTGGTTTTTTTCTCCTTTTGAAACAAAGTATCCTTTGCTCTATTTTCTCTGAGTTTGTTGACATTGTAACTAGAGGGTTTGCAGCTTGTCTGTAGAGACTGATACTGGCTCAAGGACACAAACTGTTTTTCTTGCAGGTGTCCTTGTGGAATATTTTGGACAAGGGAAGAGAAAGAAAAGAAAAGATAGAACCCTCATTTCTCTTTTCTTCTTGAAAAAATTAAAATCTTATGTTTAAGTAATTTTAAAACAAAAAAATTTTTTATACATAAAAGAGATATTGAAGGCGAGAGTGGCAGAGGATTTCAAACTTTTTCTTTTCTTCTGGGAAATATGCATTCATATACAGATGAAGAAACCCTAAGCTACCAGGATTTTTTGGATGGAATTTTAAAGATATTGGAAGGATTTGAGAGGTTTGATAAGAAGCTAGATAGATTATTGTCTGGCTCAACAAAAGATGAAGGGACTGGAGCCTCAAAAATTAAAGAAGAGAGTGAAGATATAGAAGATAAATATAAGATAACAGATGAACCTAATAATGGAGCACCTAAGAGTGAAAGTGGAAAGGAGGGAACATGGAAAAGTGAATTTGATTATTATTACATACTTGAAGATCTGGAGCTCTACCCCTCCTGTCAAGATATGGATTTGATGATGGAATTAAGAAGAGAAACAGCTTTAGAAAGACATTGGATAATTAAAGACATGCCAATTTTAATACTAATTCAAGGGCAACAAGTCTATATGAGAGATCTTTCAAGCAAAAAAGTGCGGAGAGAAGTTTTTAAAAACTTTATAAAGAAGTTTATAAGAGAATTGACACAACAACTTGCTAAAGAGATAAGACAGTTTCGTTCCTAGAAAGACACAGGCTGATGATTAATGTTGATAACTCAAAACTTAGTTAACTTTTGGTGATTAATAAGTAGGATTTCTTAGACACTTTTAGAATGTTTTCTTTAAAAAATTTTTTGTTAATTAATAATTCATTATGATAATAAAAATAATAATGAAGTAATAATCTCAATTAGTAAAAATAATTTGAATATAAACTGTAAATTGCGACCTGGGGAAAAGATTCATCAATTCCACTAATATATTTTTGTTTAGATTTTATTATAAAGATGTAATTTTTCTTGGGCACTTATAAACTCTACTAACAAATTTTTGTTTAGATTTTATTATAAAGATGTAATTTTTCTTGGGTCGGTGGGGAGGAGATGTGATATAAATGACAAAAAAATCTTTTTTTTCTTTTTTTCTTTAGATAACTATAATAACAATAAGAAAATGTTAATGGATAATGTTTAATGATTTTTATATGTCTTGGCATTGGTAAAAGCAATTAGATATAAGCCTTAGATAGTGAGTTGGAAAAAAAAGGGAATATGCTATAAAAGGGTAATTATTGGAGGTTTATAGGAATAGCTAATGAATGCCAGTAGATGGTTGTGTCTTCAAGTGCAAATGATTCTAGACAAAAGCATATTTAAATAATTACAGCTAAATGAGAATGATGGTATATTGATGGTAAAATACATA
Organism: Natrix helvetica; assembly: GCF_964273705.1. Classification (NCBI taxonomy): domain Eukaryota; kingdom Metazoa; phylum Chordata; class Lepidosauria; order Squamata; family Natricidae; genus Natrix; species Natrix helvetica. The sequence continues at coordinate 92,912,272 of NC_138549.1, forward strand.
AAGATCTTCGATTTTAAAATGTAAATTAAAAATATGAAGGATGTATAGTAATGCACGAAATTCATTTGTAACCAATCGACATGCTTTCTACAAGATGTAATGAAGAATGTTTTTTGTTTTGTATTTTTGTTTAATTAAAACAATAAAAAAAAATTCAAAAAAAGGAACATGGTGGCTCAGCGGCTAAGATGCTGAGCTTGTCAATCAGAAAAGTAGGCAGTTTGGTGGTTCGAATCCTTAGTGCCACGTAATGGAGCGAGCTTCCGTTACTTGTCCCAGTTTCTGCCAACCTAGCAGTTTGAAAGCACGTAAAAATGCAAGTAGAAAAATAGGGACCACCTTTGGTGGGAAAGTAACAGCATTCTGTGCATCTTCAGCATTTAGTCATGCCGGCCACATGACCACAGAGATGTCTTTGGAAGCGCTGGCTCTTTGGCTTTGAAACGGAGATGAGCACTGCCCCCTAGTGTTGGGAATGACTAGCATATATGTATGAGGGGAATATTTACCTTTCCCTTTCCCTTTCATTCAGTAGCTCAAGGTAACATACATAGAGCTATTAGTCTATTTCCCCCCATATCATATTGGGACTTATTTGCCTTTAACAAGTGTGTTGCAAGATTAGGCTGGCCATGGAATGATGCTGGACAATCTGGATTTTATAAAGTTTGATCTTGCTCATCTCCTGGATGGAAACATCATTTGTCTGCCTTTTTTATGTTTCTGACTTTTCTCCCATCATCGCATGAGACATTAATTGCATGGTAGGTTTAACAGATCTAATCTGAGAAGGTCTGGATGATCACTGGATGGGAGGAAGGAAAGAATTAGTTTTCTATGTGTGTCTGCTAACATTTAATGGTTGCTTGGGTTTTGCAGTTAAAGTTTGGTAAGCCTATCTTTTTTTAAAAAAACCAAAATTCCTCTGTGTGTGTGTGTGTGTGTGTGTGTGTGTGTGTTTATATACGGTAATTAAGGAGCAGTAGATTTTATGGCTTTGTCCGGGCTACTTTGGATGCAACACACTTATTAATTAGGTGGGGAAACATGCAGACAGAAATATAATCTTCTACCTCTAAAGTCCACTAAATAGGAGTCCTTTAAAGTGAGATTTCCATTTGGGAAGTGGGGGAATAAAGATATCATTTTTGACTGTTCTACTATGCCAACCAAACCAAGCCAGACATCAACCAAGCTCAAACAGAAAAGGTAATGCAGAGAAGTCTCTAAGTAAACCTTGTGTCTTTTGGTTTTATACGCATGACTTAAAAAAAAAAGGTAGTATAAAGGAACATTCAAAAACGTAAATCTCCCACATGGTATATCTCATGCTAGCAACTCAGCGTGTTAGTAACCTCATTCTGCTTCAGATATAACTCTAGGCCTGAGGGATTGCCTTGAAGCTATCTGCCTTTTTTATGTCTCTGAGTGCCAGCAATAACCTATAATTTGATAGTTGAGGATTTAAGGTTGTGTTATTTCATAGACCATTTGAAATTTGCATATTTTGAGATATTGCTGCCATAAAGTGGATGAGCCTTCCGTGCTTTGCCTTTAAGGCATATCTTAACTGCAGACCTAAACTGGTTTAATAGTCATTCCCTCACTGCAGGGTACCTGAGAACCTGCTGTTGTATGATCAAGGAGCTAAGGAGCTCTTGCGGAGACTTCTCTCAATTTCCAAGATTCGGGGGAGGGGGGAGCAATCATACTGGTTAAATTGATACCAGCCTAATATGTATTTGTGGTACAGGTATGCTTTAGGCAGCCAGGTAGAATCTCTTGCTCTTATTATCTCAGGCATTTTGAGTACGTCTATCAATTGCACAGAGGAAATGCCTTGATCTCCGTTATTTCAGTAACTCCAAAATTGTGTGAACTCATTATTTCCTCAGAAGTTATTTAGTGAACTGTAGGGACAGGCTGAAGGTCATTTAGCTCACTATGAATTTCAACCACGCTAGAGTATAGTTCGGAAATGATACAGACTAACAGAACCAAGAGAATTATGATAGAGTTTTATATTGACAGCAGAAGCAGGGGCAGCATGCTTAAACAGCTGACAATAGCCAGGAACGAACCCCATCGTAACCCCCCAAAACTGAGGCTCAGGAAAAGCAAGGTCTTGGAAGGAGCGAGTTTATACATCTATACTCAGCCATCGTGCTGAGAAACACCTTATAATTTACAGTGTATAGTATTTGGAACAGTTTGATTTAAGTGGCACATTTTGCCTTGGCCAAATTGTTCTTGTTTATAGAGCACACAGTATTTTCTTTCATGCAACTTCTCTTCTCTTCTCTTCTCTTCTCTTCTCTTCTCTTCTCTTCTCTTCTCTTCTCTTCTCCTCTCCTCTCCTCTCCTCTCTTCTCTTCTTTCCTCTCCCCTCCCCTCCCAAAGTCAATATATATGTATATATCTAGGGGAAGGAGGACAGGAAGAGGGGAGGAAAAGACATGAAGGGATGAAACAATACAATTAGTTTTACAATAGAGGAGGCGTCCATTTGTCTGAGTTGTTCTGCCAGTGTTTGTGCATTTCTGGCTGTGGCATGTGTAGGCATGCATGTGTGTATATGAGAGGAAGAGGGCAAGAATGAGAACGATCTTGGCTGTCTTCCTAAAACTAAAATGAATTAGCAGACTTATATATATATATATATATATACACACACACACATACATACATACATACATACATACATACATACATATATATATATATATATATATATATATATATATATGTTGTAATTGTACTGATAAATAAATAAAGGGAGACTAGGATAGATCTATTTCGAGCTAATTAGCTCTCATCAGCTAGCCATACCCTTACTGGGATTAGATGTAACATAAATATATATATATATATATATATATATATATATATATATATATATATATATATATATATATATATATATATATATATATATATATATATATATATATATTGCAAAGAACAAAACAAAGAAAAAGGGCTTCAGATTTAAAAAGGTTAGAAACCGAAAGAATGAGGTGAAGGAAGGCTTACTGTTTGGAGTGGGAACTGTCATCCCTCTATTAAACTATAAATGCTAGGTGAATTGGCAGAGAGTGAATGAAAAGAAACAAAAGGTTAGCATTCCATTAGAGAGAGGCTGGCTGGATCAGTACTGTGTTTTCACCAAGAGAGAGCAATCTAAGCTCATTGTAGAAACGTAAGTGTTTGCAGCCATTTCCAAGTGTACACAGGGAGATACTGTTCTCTGTTTTGTACAGCTTATTATTTTTACCTCTGGATTTGATGGATGTGCTGCAATTATTAGTTCGGTTTATAGCTGCTGCTGATATATGTTTTATGGATCACATATTAGTCTTTTAGCATTTTTAATCCACAATATCTTCATTCATTATGCTCTTGTTTAAGATACCTTTTATGTGTTTTCTGAAACAGTATGAGGGGGGGGGGGAGGTCTATCAAAAACAACAACGTGGACATGCATACAAACATATATCACCCAATCACCCAAATCTATCATTGGATTTACTTCAGGTAACACAAATCCTTATCTCTCTCTTTTTCCTTCCATTGTTTTCATTTTGAAAAGATACCGTTTGCCTTTAGCTTGGAAAGAATTCGTACTCCTGTAACAGCAATAGTGAGGATTCAAGAAGACAGTGATTTCAATTTCTAATCAAGATGGCGTCCACTTACAGCGACGCTGTGTCACATATCTTTAGTAACATCGAAGCTTGAATTCACAAGAAAAAAAGTGGTTAATTAGTTATAAGAAGAATCTTATCGACCAAAGGAGGTGTTCTTATCTGCCAAAGTGGTTACCCAACTGCCTTTAAAAGTCCAAAAAGTGTTTTGATTTCTATTCTTGGTCCTATAATGGTTATTCTTAGAAGTAATATGGCCTCGCTGGCTAACGTCAATTCACATTTGCCAATTTTCCTTCCTAAGCCATCTAGACCATGGGGGCCCTAACTCCTGGATCATGAACAGAGGTGGTATTCGGACCGCTTTGGGCAAACCGGTAGCAAAGATCATGGGTGGGCCTGCTCACCCCCCTGGGGGGCTGCTCTATATGGCCCCATTTAGCCATGTTTTTGAGGCCAGGTGCATGCGTGGAAGGTGCATGTGTGAGAAAAACGCATGCACAGAAGGCTGGGCGCATGTGTAGAAGGTACACACACACACAACAAACCAGGGGTAGAAATAAGTGAAACCCACTGCTGGTCATGAAGCAATACTGGTCCACAGCCCTTTGGGAACTGGGCCATGCAACAGCAGGCAAGTGCGCAAAGCTTCATTTGTGTATGTGCAGGATCTAGGTTGCGTGTGTGAAACTATCCCCTCCCCACAGTCACATTCTCTGCTGCCACTCCATGGAGCCAAAACGTTTGGGGATCACTGATCTAGACTGAGTCTCGATAACTATTTATCTGACAAGAAACCTCAGTACACTCAATGAGATTTTCTTTTGAGCAGACCTACAAGACTTCTGCCGCTAATGGAAATTCCATAATAGTGTTAGGCATAGTATGGAATACTTTGCTTGCTGATCTCAGACCCTCTGCTCTCAATTTCACCTGATCACATGGATTTTACTTAGAAGAAAGTCATTTGCATTTGTGCGTATGTGGGGGAGAAAACTTTTCTATTTTTGTTTCACAAGATGCACAATTTTTATTTACCATTTTATATACTCCTCTTAAATTCTGGGGTCTTTTGGCTATCTTTCCCATACTGTGATATCCACTAGTTTGGAAAGTTGCTATACTTTCAGTCCCTCAACATATGATATTTTGCTTTTAAGCAATAAAAGAACTTCCTGAGACGTAACCATTGGAGATCAGCAACCATAACCCTTTTACGAAGGTGATCTGTACTCGAAACCTAATTGGTTTAGGATGAAAGCTGACACATCTGCTTTTGCTTTAATTAATTAGAGGACTGTATGTATGGCTTGATAGAGAAAATAAATAGGGAACAAGGAAGTCATATGTTTATTTTTCAGCATGTTAGGGCTTCACATTACTTTCCTAGAGTTTCTTATTCCCACTTAATGGGGTTCTATTTTTTTTTTTACTTTGCATTCCAGGCACAATTTAGACTCTGCTCACATTAGATTGTAAATAAATAAGTCTTATTTCCCCATAAATATTAGTTCCTATAAGTATTGCATATGTCTTGTAATTAATCCAAATAAAACTGGATAGATAGCTGCCTGCTATACAGGAATAGTTACATACACTTTGATTCTTTTCTAATGTAATGGAATGTGGCAAAAGACCTTGGGAGACCAGGCAAAAAGTTGTTGCTTAGGGAATGGTGAGATAAGAGAATATTCTGACCTAGGCTTCCCCAAAAAGCACAAGGCGGAGTCCTGGTCCTCACAAAACCGCTTTTACTAAATGAATATGAATTCCTCTCATTCACATTCAGCAAGGACTGGCAAACAGTCTTTCAAAGAAGCACTTATGACTACAGACCTTATCTATCTTGGAAAGCTGCCATGTAAATATTTTCCAAGTGAGGTGCTGTGCAAGGAAAGACTGGGCACAGAGTCTCTGAGATTCACGGACAGATTTTTACACTCCTGAAAAGAATCTAATGGCTGACCGACCGAATTGTTTCCTGCAAAAGTCCACTCCCCTTTCGCTTCTCTTTTATTTCCTATGGGAAATAAATCACCTTCTACCTGTGACTTTACTCACACGTCGACCCTGACTTCTGAGTTGCTCTTTTCTTCTGGCAAGTCTGCACATGCGCACACTGGGAACAGGCTCCAGCCATTCACTGCTGTTTAGCTCCGAAGGCAGCTGATAACTGCCAGACGGTCTTGGCCCCATCTCTGCCTCTGACACAGAGCCCTTGTCCAAGCCTTCCCCAGCCTCCTCACTGTCTGACTCTGCTGCCAGCTCTGCTGGCCACTGGCAGGCCACAACGGAGATAGCATAGCCCACTACTGGACAGCGGATTGGACAAGAGGCTCAGAAGGGCCCTTCCCTAATTTCTTTAAAGGAGATGGCAGACTATTTGTACTTTGAGACTTGCAAGATTGATGTCAGCCTTGCCAAGAAGACAAAGCAGGAAGCACAACCACATAAGCTTATTTTACATTATGATAAAAGCTACATTACAAATCTGAAAGTACCAATCTCCCACTGTCTCATTTACAGCCTGAGAAACTAGGCAGGGTCCTTTCTGAGCCTCTTGCTCCACCCACTATCTATCTGAGGACTGTACCCTCTCTTATCTGACTCTTCCCTAGCCAGGGGTCTTTAGACCGGCTTTTCAAGGTCTTCCCACAAATCATTACAAACAGTGGTGAGGCTCCAGCTTTGTAAATTATCAGTATACGGTATATATTTAAGCTAATCTAATGCTGACCAAGTACAGGAAGTCCTCGACGTACGACCACAATTGAGCTTAAAATTTGAGTCAGACATGTATTAAGTCAGCTTTGCCCCATTTTGCAACCTTTCTTGCCACAGTTGTTAAGTGAATCACTGCAGTGGATAAGTTAGTAACCCGGTTGTTAAGTGAATCTGGCTTCCCCGTTGACTTTGCTTTTCAAAAGGTTGCAAAAGGGGATCAAATGACCTTGGGACACAGCAATGGTCATAGGTATGAAGCAGTTACTAAGCAGCTGAATTTTGATCCCATGATCATGGGGATGCTGCAAAGGTTGTAACTGTAAAAAATGGCCATAAGTCACTTTTTCAGGGCCATCACTAAATGAACTGTTGTAAATCGAGGACTACCTGTATTTTTGTCTTGCTGTCAGTATTATTATGCTGCTAGATTCATGAGTCTATTTAGAAGGAATGTGAAAGGAAGAAAAACTAATCTTAAAACAGAACAGAGATTCAAGGAGAATTAACTTGCTTGTAATATCTTAACAAAGATATTATTCTGTAAGGTTGGCTACTACTGCTAGTTATCATGTTATCTTGTAACTAGGGACTTTGTTACTTGTGAAGTTCCAGACTTATAGAAAGAAAACTTAACTATTCAGGGTAGTCCTTATCATTATTAAGCCAAAGACTGGCCCCTTTGCACCCACCAGGCCCAAGACGTTTTCCCCAAATCTCCAAAATTAAAAAACTACCCAACTCATCAATTTTGTCACCCTCATTACCTGCCTTGTACTTTGTGTGCCAATCTGTACTCAGAAATACAGAAGGCAAACATGGCTCAACTGTATAGTAAAAATACTTTTTATCTGCTAACCTAAGTCTACTTTGGCTCATGGGATGATGGAGACCTCAGCTTATCGTTTATCCCAGGTAGCTTGATGTCTTGAGTTGACATGCCTTGAGCTGATCAAGTAAAGTGATAATATGTAGAGAAAGAAATAGAAACATGCATTTTTGTAAGTGTACCCAACAATACTTGAAACCAGACAAAAGAAAACTAAAAATACCCAAGCAGAAGGCAGGCACAAAAGAATCTACTGTATAGATTCCAAATTCCATTTTTTTCCTTTCCCCTTCATATCACTCAGAAAATAATTTCATGTCAAAGTATAGTTGTTGTTAATATAATAGCACTGGTGAATAGCACTGGTGACACTGGTGAATGGTGACAAATTGCAAAATCCAATTTTGGCAACAACTAACCTACCTTAAAATTCTCTGGGTGGTCTCTCAGCATTCTCAGACCCTGTAGCTTATTATTCTTTATTCCAAAATACGACATCATATCCTATAAGCTGAAACAATGCAGTCTTTCTTCTGTTTTTTTTAAAGAGAGAGCTGATGGATCTTTCTTTTTGTCTATTTTATGTGAAGAAAATGTTGTCTATAAAATCCTTTCTAGGAGTGCCGTCCTTAGAAATATTAATTATAGCATTTTTATTCCTAGCAAGCAGAGCTGGTTTGCGGGTCTATGATTGCCAAAAGTAAGACGGTATTGATGATTTCTTATTCTGTTATGATAGCAGTCATCTAATTAACCTTTAAAGAAGAAGAAGAAAAAAAAAGAAGTAGGTACATTTATTTGTTGTTATAGCTTTTCCCATGTTCCTTTTAAGAAGCTCAAGATGCATTATAATCTTTGCCTCTGCCGTTTTATTTTTATAGTGATTGTGTGATGCAGTTTCCAAAAATAACCAAATCATTGGTGCTCTGAGAGGGAACTAACAAGAATAGAATAACAGATTTGGAAGGGACCTTGGAGGTCTTCTAGTCCAACTCCCTGCTTAGGCAGGAAACCCTACACCACTTCAGAGAAATGGTTATCCAACATCTTCTTAAAAACTTCCAGTGTTGGAACATTTACAACTTCTGGAGGCAAGCTGTTCCACTGATTAACTGTTCTAATTGTCAGGAAATTTCTCCTTAGTTCTAAGTTGCTTCTCTCCTTGATTAGTTTCTACCCATTGCTTCGTGTTCTACCATCAGGTGCTTCTTTGTGGCAACCCTTGACATATTGGAACACTGCTATCATGTCACCTAATCATATTTGTTCTTGTTCTCTGCACTCTTTCTAGAATCTCAACATCTTTTTTACATTGTGGGGACCAAAACTGGATGCAGTATTCCATGTGTGGCCTTACTAGGGCATTATAAAGTGGTATTAACACTTTATGTGATCTTGATTCTATCCCTCTGTTTATGCAGCCTAGAACTGTGCTGGCGAATTGTTGCAATCTTGTATTGTAATTATTGAGACTCCCTGGTTGAGTTTCATGAGGCAAAAAAAATATGACAGCTGTGAAGAGGACTTGGCTGATGACAATATCTCAAGTCCTGTTTACCTCAAAGGTATGGTTGTCCACTTCAGTGAGAAAGGGCTCATTCACACAACTTGCGTGTCCCAGTGCAAGCAAGGCCCAACTATTTTTTTTCAGGAGAACAGTTTGCCATCCTCAAAATGCCCTCACACTCTGCCTATTAGAAATTCTGTTTAGATAAAGCACCATAGAACAAACAGAGTACAGTCACTATGTACTCAACTAGTTAACTGTAATAGGAAACAGAAAACACTACTCAGAACAAAAGAGCATAATGCATATACCATAGATCCAAACTTGTAAATACTGCTATCTACTGGCTGAATACTATTATGGTTGTTGCATAGAAATACATCCCAACAATGAACCCAACACTGCCAGACTTTCAAGATTGATGGAGGGAGGCAAGGTCAGGAAATAGACACCACTAGGTGTAGTAACAGAAACCCGGAAGCCTGCTAGAGTTTTTCTCTGCCTGCTCTTAGACCAAACAGAATCAAGGTGATGTGATGGTGATTTTCTTTCTCAGCCTTTCCCTTTTCCCAAGACTGAGTTGGCTCTTGAATTCATCAATCAAGATTATTGTGTCAAGTGTGGGGGAAGTCAAGAGATTCAGACTGTTCAAATGAGCATAAAGATTTATTGCAAGCTTGAGCTCTCTACAAGTATCCGATCAATTGGCAGTCAAGGGAAATGAGCAGAAGATAAGAGAAGCATTCAAGGTAGGCTGGACTTAGATCTCTTGCAGGCATGCAGGGACTCATGACTTATAATGCATTTGACCCCTCCTTCAGGCTCAACCGGGTCATCTCCTGCATCTTGTCCACATTCTTTTATGCTGATCAACCAATGAAAGGACAAAATGGTGAAAAAATGGAGGAGTAACTTTCCCTCCCTCTTTAATTAATGAACTAGTGTAAAAGTGTTACGGTAAAACAGCAGAGCAAAGAAACAGCAGAGCAAAGGCAACTGACAAAACTTCTGCCTATACTGACAGCCCTTCTTTCAACACAAGGGATAGCCAGAAAGGACCAGAAGGAAACATTCTAAAGTTTTCCACAAGACTAGAAAACCATTATTAAAAACAGAAGGCGATTTATGGAAAAGTTTGGTAAATGCAAAATGCATGTCTTCAAAAAAACTACCCACAGAAAGGAACATGGAGGGTTCTTGCAGTGTTAGCTTGAATAGGAACAAGAAAAAGGCAAGAAAATCTACTGATTGGGGCTGGAGGAGTAGGAATCTAATGTCTGGACAGAATACCTGACTGTCATCACTGCCAAAGTGGAAGAATAGATTTAAATTGGGATGGCAATGTCATTATTTCCATCAGGGTTCAGCTTGGGAAACAAGCAGCTTAAGGCTGCTTTGCGGAAGAGCTTTCAGGCACGTCAAAATACGCCCTACTAACTCTGTGGGGAAAGCGCTGTTTGAAAAGGCAGTGTGCAGTTTTAAATCATCCAATGCTGAACAAACATATCATATACAGAATTCTCTGCTTCATTTGGTTAAAATCAGACTTCTAATCCTCGGGGTCTCAAAAATGTGCTTGGAACTATGTGGCAAGGCTTGACAACATCTGCAAGGTTAGAAATTTATTAAAAAGAGGATTCTGGTGGCAATAGGGAAGAGTCGGGGCCTCTCGTGACTCATAGTCTCCAGCAATTAGCGCAAGCAGAAGAAAGTTTGCAAACAGGCACAACTGCTGCATAACCATATGTGTGTGTGTGTGTGTCTTAACTTGAATAATCTGTATAGGCTGCAGAATTCAGGTTTTTTGGTATTTCTATCCCTGAACACTAGAACACACATTTTTGTTACTATTTAGTCCTGTTCTCTACTAGAGAAACACTTTCAGACACAACACGCATACACACACACACACACAGTACAAGGACACAAAAAATTCAATGTTGCCATCATCACCCATGCTAAAACTTTATGAGCAACTCCCTTTGAGTTACCTTGAACTGCAAGGAAAACAAAGGCCAGGGTTTTGCATTGAATGAATCTCAGCCCCCATTTAGTTGCAACAGCAAGATCCCTGTAAAAATGATGAAGCTCTGGAACAGGAATTATCGGTGCGGAGTAAGTCGCCTGTAGCCAGACACTGTAAACTGCAAGATCCCAGGTGATGGATGGGGGCAGGTGCTTGTTAGTACGATTTTAATAAAGCTACAGCTTGGTAGTGGTGCCTAAAATCATTCCTGCCACCTGTCTTCTTTCCGGCAAAGCCTGAACAGTAGATCCACAAATACTACAGCTTTTGCTTGGGATGACAGGAGTGCCCTTTATTGCAAACTCAGAGCCGTTGCCATGAATGGTCAGAAATGCATGTGCCTGGAGTGCCAAAGTCCAACAGCATTTTTTTTTGCTTGACTGTGAAAGCTTTCAGAAGATTAATGGACAGGCAAAGCCATTTGCGCACATTACTGCAAATATAATGTGAATTACAATCTCGTCTTTCATCTTGCCTCTTTATATTTTGTCATGATCCTCCTAGTTCTCTAAGTCAAAGCTGTCGGTGACCTCGCTTCTTAAATTCTGGTGATGACACAAAATCAGCTCCCTAGACTATGCATATGCACATATTGTATTCTCAGAAATCCTCCGTCGGAGTCCCGCCCGCTTTCGTGCCATCGCTGTGCTCTTTTGACTGATGAAGAAAATGCCTCAATCCTTATTGAGTAGGGAAAATAGCTTTAACTCCATGCAGCTTCGTGTGCATTTCATTCAGATTGGTACTCAGAAATATCCCACTTGATTCAGGGGCTGCACAGATTGATAAGGCCCAAAGCTTGCTTATATAACTATCTGCCAGATGGGCCTTTATTCCTAATCCCCATTAATCTCCCAAAAGCCCTTTGATAGTGGACCTCTTAAAAGGCCACACTGGAAGTCATGCTGCTCTTTTATTTAGCCATTTGCTCCTATGTTCAAAAACTTAGTGAGTAATTTCAAGTCCATTTAAAGAGATATAGCCTGATTAAAAGCAATGGATTACCCCAATGAGTAATCAGTCTGGATGGCATGAGATGTTTTAAACAGCTGCTTGAACTGACCCTGCTCTTGTAATATTAAACAATGCTACCTATTCATTCCTATCCCTCCGAGTTCCTTCTAGACAGCTGACACAAATATCTGCTGGTTTTGTGGCTCAACATGATTCATAAATTGCCGCCTCAGGGAAACAGGGGAAGTCCTTTTCTTCAAGCGACAGGATACAAATATTATTTGCACAGGTACAGTATAGGTGATACCTTACTCAGTAGTAGTAACTGTGAAAGGGATCTTGGAGTCCTAGTGGACAACCATTTAAATATGAGCCAGCAGTGTGCAGCAGCTGCCAAAAAAGCCAACACAGTTCTAGGCTGCATCAACAGAGGGATAGAATCAAGATCACGTGAAGTGTTAATACCACTTTATAATGCCTTGGTAAGGCCACACTTGGAATACTGCATTCAGTTCTGGTCGCCACGATGTAAAAAAGATGTGGAGACTCTAGAAAGAGTGCAGAGAAGAGCAACAAAGATGATTAGGGGACTGGAGACTAAAACATATGAAGAACGGTTGCAGGAACTGGGTATGTTTAGCTTAAGAGAAAGAAGGACTAGGGGAGACATGATAGCATTATTCCAATATCTCAGAGGTTGCCACAAAGAAGAGGGAGTCAAACTATTCTCCAAAGCACCTGAGGGTAGAACAAGAAGCAATGGGTGGAAACTAATCAAGGAGAGAAGCAACTTAGAACTGAGGAGAAATTTCCTGACAGTGAGAACAATTAATCAGTGGAACAGCTTGCCTCCAGAAGTTGTGAATGCCCCAACACTGGAAGTCTTTAAGAAGATGTTGGATAGCTATTTGTCTGAAACGGTATAGGGTTTCCTGCCTAGGCAGGGGGTTGGACTAGAAGACCTCCAAGGTCCCTTCCAACTCTACTATTGTATTGTATTGTATTGTATTTGGAGATCTAAAGTTCTTGGAGAACATCTAGCAAATACTGGTGAAAGTTTCATGTTATTTAGGTAGCCAGGTGGGTCAAGGGCTCCAAAACATATATAATGAGCAGGGTCCCATAAATGCTGCTGTCACAAAGATGTGCTGCAATGTTGAAGTTGTTAGCTTTTTATTATACTAAAGAGATCCAATTTATGAAGATTTTACTGAACCAGAATTAGGAATTTACAATATCTCTACAGTAATATCCAGATATGTGTGTGAAAACTGCAAGGCATGTCATAATATAAACCCCACACCAGTGGTGGGTTTCAAATTTTTTTATAACCTATTCTGTAGGTGTGGCCTGTTTTCTAGGAGTGGCTTGGTGATCATGTGACCGGGTGGGAGTAGCTGGGCAGTCATGTGATTGAGTGGCAGTGGCTTGGCAGTTATGTGATCGGGTGGGAGTCGATGTCACTGAATTCTTTGCTCCAAAGAATGACTTACAAAAAGAAGATATAAAAAAAGGAAATTTATTATTTTGTGCACTTACTACTTAAATAAGAATAAAATAAGTACACAACACAATAAAACAGCTACTTACAGAGGAAATATGGCTGTCCTTGCCGGTCTTCAACATTACTGCCAACCTTATACACATACTTCCAGCCTCTCTGCCCCTTCCCTCTTCCTGGACTCAGTCAGACATTTTAAAAACTCACAGCCTGTGCACAGCGTACACATTTTCAGCCCCTCTGCCTCTTCCCTCTTCCTGGATTCACTCAGATGTTTTTAAAACTCACAGCCTATGCACAGCACACACTCTTCCAGCCCCTCTGCCTCTTCCCTCTTCCTGGATTCACTCAGATGTTTTTAAAACTCACAGCCTGTGCACAGTACACACTCTTCCAGCCCCTCTGCCTCTTCCCTCTTCCTAGATTCACTCAGATGTTTTTAAAACTCACAGCCTGTGCACAGCATACACTCTTCCAGCCCCTCTGCCTCTTTCCTCTTCCTTGATTCACTCAGATGTTTTTAAAAGAGCGGAAAAGTGTGTGCATGTGTGCAGGCTGTGAGTTTTCAAAACATCTGAGTGAATCCAGGAAGAGGAAAGAGGCAGAAGGGCTGGAAGTGTCTGTGCTGTGCATAGGCTGTGAGTTTTAAAAACGTCTCAGTGAATGCAGGGAGAGGGAAGAAGCAGAGGGGCTGGAAGTGTGTGCATGTGACAGGCTGTGAGTCTTAAAAATGTCTCAGTGAATGCAGGGAGAGGGAAAAGGCAAAAGGGCTGGAAGTGTGTGTGTGTGACAGGCTGTGAGTGTTAAAGATGTCTCAGTGAATGCAGGGAGAGGGAAGAGGCAGAGGGGCTGGAAGCGTTTGTTCCTATAGTATCTTCCAGCCCCTTTGCCTCTTCCCTCTTCCTGGATTCACTCAGACAGTTTTTAAAACCCACAGCCTATGCACACGCACACACTCTTCTAGCAGCCCCTCTGCCTCTTCCCTCTTCCCCAACATCCTCCCTCTCAGCCACTCACCAGTTCTTTCTTCTTCTGGTTCTTCTTCTGAGAACTTTTCGGCAGCATGGTGTGAATGGATGGGGTGAGTGAAAGAGCGAATGAGGGGAGGGAGTGTTCCGGTGTGGGACCTCCTGACCAACGGGTATGGGAAGGTGTGCTAAATTTCACCATCCGGTATGGCCGTACCAGTCCGTACCAGTTGAAACCCACCCCTGCCCCACACCCTTTGAACATGCAACTGGTGTAAGTTCATGTACAAAAGGGACTTGCACTACAATACTCCATCCACCTTTTTGTTAATTTTGATCAATCTCTATGGTTGCTGCTGGATCTTTCTTTACCTTTTCTTCTTAATACTCCAAACTCTCTACATTGTTGTAATTTCTTGAAAGGGTTTTGGAAGTAAGCTATTTCGTATTGGAATCTGACTTTCACCCTATAGAATGCCTGACAAGTGGGACCAAGTAATAGCATGCCTTAATGGGTTTTCTTCGGTTTGCAGTGTTTCACATGGCATTCTGAGACATTAGGGATGCTCGCATTAACAGGAAGGAGAAATGGATGTATGTTGGAGGGCAGGTAGGAGGGTTCTTGAGAATAGGGATGCAATTGGAACAATGCTTACTGAAGCGGATTTCATAATTTATCTATGTATTTATTTAAAGAACTGATATGGGCTCCTATCTCACACAGCAATCCTAGGTGGCTTTCCAGCTTGGTGATCCAGTGAGGGAGAGGAAGGGGATAGTTCTTTTTTTTAAAAAGTTTTTTATTTTTTCATTTTCATAGCACACAATCACATGTATACTATTACATAGCGAACATCGTATTCTATTATTAAATGTTTACATTAATTCATCTTACTATCAACTCCCAAAAATGATTATTGGCTCTTCTGCTCTCCATACATCATATTTGCACCTTATCCATCACTTTCTTCTCCTTCTCTCCTCCCCCACCCTACCTCCTTCCTTCCCTCTGTCACCCTTATCTTCTCTACTTTCCCTTCCGCTCTCCTTCTCCTCTCTCCCCTTTCCACTCCTCCTTTCTCTCCTCCTATTGACCCCCATGCCCTCTCTCCTATCCCTCTCTTCTTCCCTTGCTTCTCTCTTCTGCTTCCCACTCTTCATCTCATTTGTTTGGTGTATTTCAGCTTCTGATCGAGCTCCATTTTATGTTGGTGGTATTTATGCTTCCTTTTCAATATACATATTTAATTTTAACATATATCTTCCTCCTTTTTAAAAAAAGAAATAGAACAAGGAGATAGTTCTGTGTGAGCGGTAGGCATGCTTGTGTGCATGTAGCTCCATTTGTGTGAGCGGCAGGTGCATATGGCCACCGCTCACACAAATGGAGCTTTACGTGTGATCGCAAGCACCTGCCATTTGCGCAAGTGGAGCTGTGCGCATATACATGGTCATCCACTACTCACTTAGCCTGGTTCTGAACAGGCTGTGGCTCACTGGTGGGCTGCAGTCTGGGAGTTGGGGACCCCCGCAAGGGTGGGTTCTGGCTTCTGTTACTGCTGGTTTGCTCAGGGATGTGCTTTGCATGCATGCACTTGATGTGTGCTACTTGCGCATGCGCCGTAGTAAAAAATGCTTCTGCACATGCGCAGAAGCAAAAAAACAAGATGTGTTTTTGGCCATAGGCTCTGCCAATAGAACCAGTTTGGGGGCGTGGCCGGCCGAGTTACTACCTACTTGGCTGAACCGGTACGCACCGGTAGAACCCACCACAAGTAGTACATAAAAACACATCATATATTTTTTTTTTTTTTTTTTTTTTTTTTTTTTTTTTGAATTTATTAGCCGCTCCCTTTCCAAGTAGGACTCGGGGCGGCGTACAATGGGGCATATAAAACACAGAAAATATATAAAAACACATAGGCGTACATACAGAACATACATACAGATACACAAACACGGACTCGAACTCGGAGGAGGTAAACAATTTACATCATATAGACAGTTAAAAAACCCGCATTAAGATACCCCAATTATAAAAACCCCATATAGAATTAAAATTTAACGTTTAAAATACAATTTAAAACCAGTTAGGAGGAATAAGAATAATTACGATTGAGCCAGGCCAGATAATTGAAAGAGGTGGGTCTTCAGCTGTACACGGAAGGAGCGGAGATCGGAAATAATCCTGATGTCACGGGGGAGGTCATTCCACAGGGCTGGGCCCACCACAGAGAAGGCTCTGCTCCTGGGTGTCGCCCCCCGACACTGTTTGGCGGACGGCACCCGGAGAAGTCCCTCTCTGTGTGAGCGAATTGGTCGTAGGGATGTGTGAGGCAGGATGCGATCCTGCATATAACTAGGCCCTGTGCCATGGAGCGCTTTAAAGATCATAATCAAAACCTTGAAACGCACTCGGTAGACCACAGGAAGCCAGTGCAGCTCGCGCAGGAGAGGTGTTACAGGGGAGTATCTAGTCCTCCCCATAATCACCCGCGCGGCCGCGTTCTGGACCAACTGTAGTCTCCGAGTGCATCTCAAGGGAAGCCCCATGTAGAGAGCATTGCAGTAATCCAGGCGAGACGTCACTAGCGCATGGGTGACTGTGCGTAGGGCATCCCGGTCCAATAAGGGGCGCAATTGGCGCATCAGGCGAACCTGATGGAACGCCCCCCTTGCCACGGCTGTTACATGGTTATCCATGGACAGCCGGGCATCCAGGAGGACGCCCAAATTGCGCACCTGTTCCATGGGGGCTAGTTGGACGCCCCCGATGGCCAGAGATGGAAGCACCTGGTTGAACCGGGAGGCCGGAAGCCACAGCCACTCCGTCTTGGAAGGGTTGAGTTTTAGTCGGTTGCCATCCATCCAGACCCGTACGGCCTCCAGACACCGGGACATCATTTCGACGGCCTCATTGGGGTGGTTCGGAGTGGAAATGTATAGCTGAGTATCATCAGCATACAGATGATATCCCACTCCAAAACCACGGATGATCTCGCCCAGCGGTTTCATATATGTGTTGAACAGGAGAGGCGAGAGCACCGATCCCTGTGGCACTCCACATGTGAGTGGCCTCCGGGTCGAACTCTGCTCCCCTGTCAACACACGTTGCGTCCGACCAGAGAGGTAGGAGCCAAACCACCGTAAAACGGTGCCTCTGACTCCCAGCCCCTCTAGCCGGTGCAACAGGATACCATGGTCGATGGTATCGAACGCCGCCGAGAGATCTAATAGGACCAGGATAGAGGAACAACCCCTATCTCTGGCCCTCCAGAGATCATCAACCAATGCGACCAAGGCCGTCTCCGTGCTGTGACCGGGTCGGAAGCCGGACTGGCGCGGGTCTAGATAATCATTTTCCTCCGGGTGACGTGGGAACTGCTGTGCTACCACACTCTCTACAACCTTCGCTAAAAAAGGAAGGTTGGAGACTGGACGATAATTGACTAGGTCCGTTGGGTCCAGGGAAGGCTTCTTGAGCAGGGGCCTCACCACCGCCTCTTTCAAGGCGGCCGGTAGAGACCCCTCACCCAGCGAGGCGTTCACCAGGCCCAGGAGCCAGTCACGCGTGACCTCCCAGGATGCCAGTACAAGCCAGGAGGGACATGGGTCCAATAAACATGTGGTGGGTCGCAGACGTCCACGCAACCTGTCCAAATCCTCGATGGCAACCGAGTCAAACTCCTCCCAAAGCGGTCCCTCAAGACTCGCAACGGGCGTCTCTACTGAACCACTGAAAGGGGTCCATCCCATCCGGATTTGAGCGACTTTGTCCTGTAGATAATTCCCAAACTCCTCTGCTCTACCCTGTAAAGGGGCTTCCCGTGGTCTCTCAAACAAGAGGGAACGGGTCACCCGAAACAGGGCGGCAGGGCGGTTATCTGCAGACGCAATAAGAGCAGCGCAATGTTGACGTTTGGCCGCTCTTAGTGCCACAAGGTACGTCTTCAAATATGCTCGTGCCTGTGCTCGGTCAAATTCGGAACGGGAGGATCTCCAACGACTCTCTAGGCGTCTCTTGTGGCGTTTCATCACCCTTAGCTCCTCGGTAAACCAAGGTGCCAGGGTGGTTCTTCGCCGCAGGAGAGGCCGCAAAGGCGCCACCCGGTCTAGGGCCCCGGTAGCCGCACTATTCCATGTGACTACCAGGTCCTCTACTCGGGGGCGGGTCAGGTCCACAGGAGGTGGCCCAAGTTCCGTCTGGAACCTATCCGGTTCCATCAGGCGCTTGGGGCGGAACCATCTAATACCTTCCAGTTCCGCCTCCTCGCGGCGGGGGGTAGCACCAGGGAAGTCCAGCCGGAGAAGTGAGTGATCCGACCATGACAGGGGAATAGTGTCTAGATCCCCTATTCCCAGATCACTCGTCCACTGGCCAGAGACAAAAACAAGGTCCAGGGTGTGGCCTCCCTCGTGAGTAGGGCCCTGAATTAACTGGGTCAGGTCCATGGCTGTCATGGAAGCCATGAACTCCCGAACCCCCTCAGACGCTTCCCCCATCGACGGCAGATTAAAATCCCCCATCACTAAAAGTTTGGGGGTCTCAACCGCCACCGATGAGATCAGCTCAAGGAGTTCGGGCAGGGCTGCTGAAGTATAGCGAGGAGCCAGGTATACTATCAGCAGGCCCAACTGCCTCCCTGGGCCCCATCTCACGACGAGGGACTCACACCCGGATGTCTGCGGCACAGTGAACTCTCTCGGCTCTAAGTCTTCCCGGATAATCACTGCTACCCCACCGCCCCTTCCCTGGGCCCGAGGCTGGTGAAATGCTCGATAACCTGGAGGGCACATTTCCACAAGGGGTAGACCTCCCTCGTGGCCCAACCAGGTCTCGGTTATTCCGGCGAGGTCCGGGTCCCCCTCCAAAATTAGATCGTGGATGAGGGGGGCCTTATTAACAACGGACCTCGCATTGCATAACAGCAGTCTCAGGCCTTGGGTCTGCAGATCCTGACCACCTAGTATGCAGGGATTGGTACAAACGACCGGGAATGACCAAAAACCCCGGTCTCCCAACCGACTACGTGCTCTTAAACTGTCCTCGCACCTGCCCCTCCCTACGACCGTTGGTATTAAGGTGCCCTGCATAGGAATGCTATCTTCCCTCTCCTCCCCCACTCCGCCCCCTCCTCTTTCGACCACACCTAAGTGCCTGGCTCTTCCATCCCTCCTAACCAGTTCCCCCCCCCCATCCCTACAACCCCTCCCCCCCCCATCCTTATAACCCCTTACAACTTTTAAAAAACATTTAATTAAAAAACCCCTTAACGTGCGCTTCCTCCACCTCTCTGGGTTAATGAACCCGTCCTCAAGGTGGGCCCTCGAGAGGGCTGGGGGCCAGACCTGCGAGAGAGGGGACTCCCGCAGCTGCAGTAAATCCGACTTCGTGTACATAAAGATCATATAGAAAAAATCATAGGGGCAAAGTTAGTATATATATTTAGGGAACTAGGTATGTAAACTGTATCCAAGAGAAGGATTAGAACCGTGATGGTGAACTTAAGGTACGCATGCCAGAGGTGGCACACAGAGCCCTCTCTGCTGGCATGTGGACTGTTGTCCCAGGTCAGATCTCTTTGTCATTTCTTTCATGAGCTTCGATTTCCCTGCAAATTATGAAACAGAAGCACACAAAAGAAGATCTTACCTCTTGCTGTGCTGCTCCCCCTGGTCTTTGGGTCTCTGCTCCGCATGCATGCATGTCCATGTGCATGTCTGCACATGCGCACACTCATGCATGCCCATGCATGGATGCGTGCGTGTGCATGCGTGCACCCCTTTCTGTTTGGGCATGCATGTGCAGTTTGAGCACTCGGTGTCTAAAAGGTTCTCTATCACTGGATTAGGGGGTACATGATAACTATCTTTCAGTACTTGAACAGCTGTCACAGGGAAGAAGGAATTGACTTATTCTCCAACGCATCAGAGTGCAGGACAAGAAATAATGGATGGAAGTTTGTTAAAGAGAGAGCTAACCCAGAACTAAGGAGAAATTTTCTAACAGTGAGAACAATTACTGGTAATCAATGGAATAGGTTGCCTCCTGCAGTTGTGGGTGCTCCATCACGGGAGGTTTTCAAAAAGTAGATTGGATTTCCATTTGTTTGGGATAGTATAAACTCTCCTGTCTTGAGCAAGGGGTTGGACTAGAAGATCTCTGAAGTCCCTTCCAGCCCTAAGATTCTATGATTCTATTCATACTGTGGACTCCCCATCCCAACCCCATTCTACCCAATGCTTGGTGGAATAGTCAGGTCAGAAAGGAGATGATTTCAGGAAATACATGGCAAGGATAGGCAAAGGGTAACACCCAGTGGTAGGTTTCAAATTTTTTTAGAACCTCTTCTGTAGGTGTGGCCTGCTTTCTGGGAGTGGCTTGCTGGCCATGTGACCGAGTGGGAGTGGCTTGCCAGCCATGTGACTGAGTGAGCGTGGCCAACTTGTAAAATATGGTGAAACTCACTTAACAATGCTCTTGCTTAGCAACCAAAATGTTGGCTCAGAAACTCTGGCATTTAAAGCACACAAGTCTTAAAGATGTCAAGTTACAAGACCCTTGCACCCCTAACCCTTTAGAAAAAAAACCCAGGGGTGTTCAACTTGACAGCTTTAAGACTTGTGGACTTCAACTCCCAGAATTCCTCCTCTCGCTCTTCATCTTGATGATGTGGAGACGGGCGGGGGGAGGGAGCTGGAACTGGTCCTAAACGGAACTGTAGATTTGTGGAACCTCTTCTATAGAAGAGGTTAGAACTGGCAGGAACCCACCCCTGGTAACACCTAACTTATTACATCCTGTCAGGAAGCGAGTACATAAGCAAACAGCCCACATTTATTGTCTGAGAACAAAAGCAGGAGGAAGTGATTTGAGATTAATAATCTCATTTAACAAAGAACAAGCAGAATGACAGACACAGAGAGAATGCAGCATAAACTCTAATCCCTAATATATACTCTTGTATCTCCTGTGGGCAGTAGATTGTGATACAGTGAAGACTCAGGGCCCCAATGTAGGATGCTCTTGTTCATTGTTCCCCACTTTCCATACAGTATAATATCTGTTTCTCCTTGTTGCTTTAGGTTTCCTCTCAGCTGGCTGGGCAGAAACTAATGAAACAAATACACAAGAGTCCAAGAACTTCCGAAGTGTAATTTATTGAGGAAAAGTGACGAAGCCATCACAAATCAATTGCAGCAAGTGCAGAGTGTCAAATGCAAGTCCTAGTTATAATAATCAGTGCCTTGCGTTTTTTTTCTCCTGCCCACTCTGAGTAAAGGGTTAGAAGATGGGGAGGACCTCTAGTTTCCATCTGATCCTTTTTAAAATAACAGCCTGATTTTTAAAAAACAATTCTGACTATGCGAAAATTGCACAGTTGCTTCACCTTTTGGTTTCCTCTTGTAGATCTGTAAGAGAACTGGTATTAGTTTTCTCAAAAGGAAGGGATAATGGTGGAAGGGATTATATAGTATCTTTATAATAATGATATAAATTACTATATCATGAGAAGAAATGGTAATAAGACAGTAGAAGAGAATTTAGATCATGCATCATTTTATAGCCCATTGTGGCACCCTAATCACCTTATACCAACGTCTCTAGATGGTAAACCATCAATATTTTCATACCAGAAAGAGAAACATGGAAACCAGCCATCCAGAGGTGGTATTCAGCAGGTTCGGACCAGTTCTGGAGAACCGATAGTGGAAATTTTGAGTAGTTTGGAGAACCAGTAAATATCATCTCTGACTGGTCCTGCCCCCATATATTCTTTGCCTCCCGAGTTCCAACTGATCAGGAGTTAATTTTGCAGTAACTTTCCGCTGGAGTGGGTGGGAATGGAGATTTTACAGTATCCTTCCCCTGCCACACCCATCACACAATGTCATGCCCACAAGCCCTTCCCACTAAAACGGTAGGAAAACAAATTGAATCCCACCACTGCAGCCATCCCCCACCAATAACCAAGGGGGCTCTGGGACAGTTTAGGCTGACTAAAAGTTGTATAGCTGGGCAATCCACCAGTTTAGTTCCTAGGCCACATCAATATGGAAACAGGAACACTTTAATATGGAAACAGGAACACTTTAATCATCTTTGATCTCCATCCATCCATTTATAATTTAAATTTATAAGACACCCAACTCCCAATGACTTGAGTGACGTATAATTTTAAACAGTATGTTCAATTAAAATCATAATAAAAATGGCTAAAATTCAGAGAACTGACAACCTCATCCATATTAACCTCATACCATTCAGGTGCCCTCCTTTCTTTCCTCTGGCCCAGAGCCTGGGAAAAAAGCCAGGTCCTCAAAGCTCTTAAAGAGTTATAGAGTGCTTCAAATTCAAAATCAGAAGATACTTCACAAAATGCCAGTGGCACTCACATAGCACCTGTCCTTAACCTAAGTCTGTTCCAAGGATCATGTGGCTCGCGGCTGCACCTGTAGCACCAGTTCAGGAAATGGCACCTTTCTTTTAAGAAAGTGCAGATATATGCGATATGCACATCCTTACACTCTCCAAAACACCTTTCTGCCTCCAAATCTGAAGCCTCACAAAGCCCTCATATTTAATGCATTGACAAAGAAACAAATCCAGAATGGATTAGTTTAAGACTCAAGCACTAATTTGTTTTAGTTTTCTTGGAAGTTATAAAGTTTTTCAATTTTAATTTTTGCAAGTGGTCCTGAACTGTTTGTTCCCCTTCTTTTTCTAAAAGAAAGCACATATTTTTCTGCCTTAATCAACTAAGAGCTTTCTTAGACTTTCCCTCCCCTGTCCTCTTCGTGTTGTCATTTAGAAGTTGTTTCAAAAGCAGGAGACCGCTGAGGCATCACTTAACGAGATTAGAAAAGATCTTACTGAAATGCTCTCCTGGACCAGAAATCCAATAGCTGTCTGTCTGATAATATAAAACACATCTTCATTTTCGGCAGGGACATGGTAACCGATCTTGCCAGGATACTGGCCACTTTCCCAAAGCATTCAGGATCGGATGCTTTTGAAAAATTTAATTCCATAATGCTGATTTCTTTGGCAGCCAACATATCTAAATGATTCTTACTTCTACTGAAAACTAAAGTAGATTGTATAAACGGCAACCACCAACATAGGAGTATCAAATAATGCAATTGGGTGGAATAGCATAGAATAGAACTGTAAGGTACCTTGGAGGTCTTCTAGTCTAGCTCCCTTCTCAAGCAGACAAGTCACTGTCTAGTCCAGTGTTTCTCAAACTTGGCGACTTTAAGTCCTGTGGACTTCAACTCCCAGAATCCCCCAGCCAGCATAGTCTAGTCTATGCTATTTCAGACAAGTCACTGTCTAGTCTATTCTTAAAAACTTCCAGTGATGGAGTGGCCATAATTTCTGAAGGCAAGCTGTTCAATCCAATCCAATCCAATCAAGATTAAATCCAGGTTTTCAGTGTAGAAATTTTTACCATGTAGTAAGTCACTACTTTGTATGAAATAAAAGGAAAAACATATATGAAACAACAACTTAACGTATTGATATCATATGAACTATCTACATTCACTCTGATTAAAAACGCTGCTGTTTGTTGCATACATAATTTGTGCAACCCAGGCAAATCAGATATAGGGAATATATGACACACAGTGAGTCCCTTTCTCTGCTGTCCTGTCAATCACAGTGACAAGCATTTAGCTATTACCCATTGGTATTCAGCCTAGATGAGTCTATTAGTCAGTCCAGGATTCCTACATTGTCCAATATCTTTTCAAGAATATTTGGAAAGGGAGAGAATGCAAAGAGTGATCATATTCTCTTCCCTTTTTCATAGTTGTTCTCCTAAAAAAGCTGTTAGTTTCAGTGGAGTCAGGTTTATTGAGATTTTTTGGGGGGAAATTGCTGGACTAAGGACAAAATTTGTCCTTGTCTCTTGAAACAAAGAATTATTGTTCAATACAATACAATACAATAGTAGAGTTGGAAGGGACCTTGGAGGTCTTCTAGTCCAACCCCCTGCCTAGGCAGGAAACCCTATACCATTTCAGACAGATGGCTATCCAACATCTTCTTGAAGACTTCCAGTGTTGAGGCATTCACAACTTCTGGAGGCAAGCTGTTCCACTGATTAATTGTTCTAACTGTCAGGAAGTTTCTCCTCAGTTCAAAGTTGCTTCTCTCTTTGATTAGTTTCCACCCATTGCTTCTTGTTCTACCCTCAGGTGTCTTGGAGAATAGTTTGACTCCCTCTTCCTTGTGGCAACCCCTGAGATATTGGAACACTGCTATCATGTCTCCCCTAGTCCTTCTTTCTCTTAAGCTAAACATACCCAGTTCCTGCAACCGTTCTTCATATGTTTTAGTCTCCAGTCCCCTAATCATCTTTGTTGCTCTTCTCTGCACTCTTTCTAGAGTCTCCACATCTTTTCTACATCGTGGTGATCAAAACTGAATGCAGTATTCCAAGTGTGGCCTTACCAAGGCATTATAAAGTGATGTTAACACTTCACGTGATCTTAATTCTATCCCTCTGTTGATGCAGCCTAGAACTGTGTTGGCTTTTTTGGCAGCTGCTGCACACTGCTGGCTCATATTTAAATGGTTGTCCACTAGGACTCCAAGATCCCTTTCACAGTTACTACTACTGAGCAAGGTATCACCTATACTGTACCTGTGCATTCCGTTTTTGTTGCCTAAGTGTAAAACCTTACTCTTTTCACCATTGAATTTCATTTTATTAGATAGTGCCCAATGTTCAAGCTTGTCAAGATCCTTCTGTATCTTAAGCCTATCTTCTGGAGTGTTGGCTATTCCTGCCAGCTTGGTGTCATCTGCAAATTTGATGAGTTCCCCATTTATTCCCTCATCCAAATCATTGATGAAGATGTTGAAGAGTACTGGGCCTAAAACAGAGCCTTGGGGTACTCCACTGCATACTTCCCTCCATGTAGATGCAGTTCCATTGAGAACTACACGTTGAGTGCGGTTGGTCAGCCAGTTACCAATCCATCTGGTGGTGATGCTGTCTAACCCACATTCTTCTACTTTATCTAGTAGTAGGCTATGGGCTACCTTATCAAAAGCCTTACTGAAGTCCAAGTAAACTATATCAACGGCATTCCTCTGGTCCACTAATTTTGTCACATTATCAAAGAATGCAATAAGATTAGTCTGGCATGATCTGTTTTTGACAAATCCATGTTGGCTTTTGGCTATTACTTTGTTTGCTTCTAGGTGTTCGCAAATTCGTTGCTTGATTATTTTTTCCAGAATCTTTCCTGGTATTGAGGTTAGGCTGATAGGTCTGTAGTTTCCTGGATCTAATTTTTTCCCTTTTTTGAAGATGGGAACCACATCAGCTCTTTTCCCGTCCTCTGGTAGTTCCCCGGTGTTCCAGGATCTCGGAAAGATATAATTCAGTGGTTCAGGATAGGAATGTACTGTAATTCTGTCCCCACCTTTCCTTTTATGGTGGTCATAGGCATTTTACTCTAATTTTCCATGAACACGGCAGTTAGTGTCATGGAAGAAAGTGAATAAAAGTTTATAACTCCTCC
The DNA here is from genome assembly GCF_964273705.1 of Natrix helvetica. NCBI lineage: Eukaryota > Metazoa > Chordata > Lepidosauria > Squamata > Natricidae > Natrix > Natrix helvetica. Next base: position 92,937,963 of record NC_138549.1, read on the forward strand.
CATTTGGATAGTAAGAGACGAATTACCCATTTAAAAGTCGAATTAAATCACAATGTATGCTAAATATTTGTAACTCGTTCTCAATTGGACCCTGAAACCATTTCCCCCCTATCCTGCATCTAATTCTACCTCTATAGGAAGCCTTACTTTTCACTGTTCTGAAAACAAAGACATTTCATGTTTCTATATACTTTCATTGTCTGACTTCCTTAACCTATGTGCTCTGAGGATTGTTCGGAATTCAACCACGATAATTAAGTTGTAGCTTTTAAAGCACACAGAACTGGACTTATTGAAGAGTCCACAAGCACGAGGAACCTTTCCTGCTGTCTTGTTTAATCTGACAACGATTGCTCGATTATACAGTGTTGTGTGATTAGGTGATCAGAAGCGAAAAGCAGTGGCGCCTTTGTGCTGTTTTGGTGTGGAAGGGTTGAAATCTTAATAATAATAACACTGTCTCTGCAAAGAAGCTGAAGAAACAGTGGACCATCTAATTAGCTGCTGCATGAAGATCATACAGACTGATTACAAACAATGGCATGACAAAGTGGCAACAATGGTACATTGGTATATCTGCAAGAAATACCATTAGCCTGCAATCAAGGAATGTCAGGACCACAAAATAGGCAAAGTAATGGAAAATGAAGAAGCTACCGTAATGTTTTTCTGGGACTTTAGAATTCAAACAGTATCAGCCACATAATGCCCCATTATGTGGGCAAGTATGTGACATACTTGTATGAGGGGGGTTATTTTTTGCAGGCTAATTAAAATAGGGTAGATACACTCTGTGCATTGCTAGTGGTTAGGTATAAGGTTTGTATGCATAGCGTTGAAGCTGGAGGCGAGTAGAGACCTGGAGGATGGGGGTATGGAGAAGAAAGGCCAGTATTAGAGGTTATCAGTATAGATATGGGTGAAGGACAAGAAAGGTAGTTGTGCAGAAGGCAAAATTCTTATTGCTGATAAAAAAGACCAAAAAAAAGTCTGGATAGTGGCAGTGACTGGAGATAGCAGAATAGAAGAAAAATAATAGGAAAATGGGTGGAAACTAATTAAGGAGAGAAGCAACTTAGAATTAAGGAGAAATTTCCTGACAGTTAGAACAATTAATCAGTGGAACAATTTGTCTCCAGAAGTTGTGACTTCTCCAACACTGGAAGTCTTTAAGAAGATGTTGGATAGCCATTTGTCTGAAACGGTATAGGGTTTCCTGCCTAGGCAGGGGGTTGGACTAGAAGACTTCCAAGGTCCCTTCCAACTCTGTTATTCTATTCTATTCTATTCTATTCTATTCTAAAATCACAAAATGTCATGCAAAGAGAAGCAAAATGGCTGTGGCAAAAGAAAGCAAAAATAATACCAATAGTAATAGGTACCTTGGCCGCCAAAATCTCTGGAACACCCCTTGAACACCATCTGCATTGACAAAGTCACCAACAGTCAATTGAAAAAGACTTCTTTACTTAGAACTGATTACATTCTGCAACAATACCCTTAATATCAACAACACCTTTAATACCAACATTTGATAGGTTGATAAAGTCATCTGGCTTCCTATACAACCAATTTCTACTGGTTTTCTATACAACCAAGCAATTAGTTATGTGTCACCGCTCTCCTTTCATTGCAAATTTGCCCTATCTCCTTTATGAACAGGGTGAAATTGAAGTAGATGAAACGTCAGCTACAGCATTAGTTGAGAATGCAACTCCCTGAGTTTCCAACCAATTTGGCTAGGATGATTGGGAATTTGAGGAAATACCGTTTCAGAATATCTAGAGAAGAGCAAGCTGGAAAAGAATTTTACAAGGCATCATAATCTATTACGAACATTCCTTTGCACATAAAATTTGAAACTTGTCTGAAATTTGGCATGAGTATTTTATATGTAGGGGCTACTGTCACTGCAATTTTCATCAAATGTTGTTCCCCAGCCAATAAAAGTACATTTAAAAAAAATAGTAAAGAAACACAGCTCAGACTGCCTGAACCAATTTAAATGACATTAGTCAGACTTGTTTTCATCATAAAGATTTATTTTACCCACAAATTTTGTCCTTCTTTGATGGACAAACAAGCAAAAGTTATCACTGCTTGTGGTTTTTCAATGTTAGACAATGAGATGACCAAAGTTTCACATTTGGGCATCAGACTGGATCAAATATTTTGTGATTTGGTCTGGAACAAAGTGGGCAACATCTAAAACTCTGGATCTACTTCAGTCTTGTGGTCTGCATACACCTCTTATTTTTAACATCACTTAAAATTTATAAATTTATAAAATTCTCTTTCAAGAGATCAGTTTAACACAACCCCACCCCAAAAGCAGTGGTTTAATTTAATGCATTCTGTTCTATGCTTATTTTTGTTCATATGCTTTGTTCCCTCACAAAGGCACATTCCCCACATGGCAAATACATACATATATTCCTTCGTTTTGTTCTTTCTTGACCAAAAGTTAAGTCTTTCACTATGGGGCATTCAGAATAAGACAAGTCTAAAGTTCCTGTCGCCACCCAGTTCCCACTGTTTTATGGCTTCCATGTCTCAGTATACGATAGTAGACGTTGGGTTCATAATGGCTGATGCAACGAAGGTCTTTCTGAGTGGAATTTCTTCTCCCAGTTCCATTTCTAAGCAATTATCAAATGAAAATCGGAATGATTATTTCTATTCTGAGCTTGGCACGATTCTACATTTGGCCAAGGGATTGTGACTGGTGGGTCTATTTCACTGCTCAGATAATGCCAACTGAAACATTAGCTTGCATTATCACCTTTTCCTGTTTCCTAGACGGAGGCTAGACTTTTAAGTTCTTTTATTTTAAAGTAAGTTTTGCTGCTCAATGTCCTTGGAAAGGGGTTGTTTGCTGTAGAGAACTGGATGGCAGGGGAGCAGGGTGCTGATTTTATTCCATTTATTTCAAATTTTTATCTCCTGCCATTCCTGTTCTAAGTGCCCCAGGGCAGCTCACAGCAAATAAAAACAAAAATAGATATAAAATCGTAAAATAGCATAAAACTATAATGAAAATTCATATCTTCTACGGAATAGAAAGAAGCTTAGAGTGAGCTTGGCCACTTGTTCTCCTGAAATCTCTCTGGGAAAAAGGTAAACACTGCTTGTTTCCCAGAGGAAAGGAGCTTATTAACCTCTGTACCTTTAAGAAATGGTTCCAAAGCTTTGCAGGGATCAAGGGGACCAATGAGAAGGTGACTGCCATGGACCACTGGAATACAGAATGTTGTAAGGTGGAGTTCAGCACATTATGAAGAAAACATCCTGGATATTTCTGAGGAGTGCAAAACTTTGGGATGCCTTTCTGGGAAGTTGTTGCCTGTCCTTTCTAAGCCTACAGAGCACCTGATATGGGAAACAATCATGCCTAGCTTTATAAAACCCTAACATAATTAAAATCTCCCTGATCACTCAGTATATTGCTTGTTTTTTTTTAATCCATCTGATTTGGGAACTCATGAAATGGGATAAGCATCATAACCAGTTTTGAGTTCTGTTAGGTTTGCTAAGTTTTGTGAATTTATTAATATATTCAGTCAACCCCACTTCCACCATTTATTATTTGGAAAAAAAGTTCACACTAAAATTTGAATATTGTGGTATGCAAGAAAATACTCATTTTATTATTGACTGTTCCTCCAGCTTCTTGATTCCTTGGCAAACATGTTCTATATTCTTCTTATTTCTTTTGTTGTTACATCATTTCCGGCTTAGAATTTAGTACATCTGCTTGTTAAAGTCTGTATGTTTCCTTCAGATCCTGCATACATTATATACACCTTTCCTGCATATTTCTTAAACATTTTGCTTGCAATTTTACCTGATGAGCACTGTATTTGCAGTTAATTTTCTCTATATAATGCATTTTTGTTCATGGTGCTCATGAATATATGCATTTTTGTGTAGTCTTGATATATAATTGGTGACTTACATAATAAAATTTGGAGATGCCTGGATTTCAGTGGATAATTGAAGTTTCTGTATTGGTAAAAAAAAAGAAGTAAAATTATATAAGCTTGCATTCAAATATGAGATAAATGATTTTCTGCCTCATTTCTATTCATCAGATACTTTACCTTCTGTGATTGCGCGGCTGGCTGCCACGCGGTGACGACCTCGTCTGCTTTAGGGACCCTTGCTAGGGTGCACCTGAGCTAGGCTTTGGGACCCCCGAAGGGGTGAGAACCCTCGTTAGGGTGAGCCTAAGCTAGGTGGGTCTGGCTCTGCCAAGGAAGCACGAACACCAAGGTGTGTAAAAACGCACCAACCAGCTCAGCAGGATGCCAAAAGAACCCCCACTGGCTGATTGAGACGGTATTTATTAAGGCATACAAGAAGGGTTTTCGTAATACAACACACGATTACATGATTGGTTAAAAACCTGTTGCCGGGCAAAACTTAAGCAGGCTAAAAGCTTTCCATAGGATGTGGTTTTCTCTCATGCCCGGAGTTCTCCGGACAGGCTTTGTGGTTTAGCGTTTCTGCGTAAACAGCAGGTGCTTTCGCTCGACAAAGGATGTGGTATTTATGTCGTTAACCATGTTAGCTACATCTCCTCTGTTTTTACTTTATTAAAGCTGAAAACATGGAGCTTTTACGTCCATGGAGGTGAGTGCTATCTCAGGTCGCGAGTTGCCCTCCGACCCCAAGCTTCCTGTGTCCGCACCTACCATACTCTCAGCGTCATCTTCCGAATCGTTATCCGAGGAGAAATGTATCAAGGGTTGCTTACTCTCATCTGTTGGCACCAACATATATGTATTATTTTCAAGCATCATATTAATTTGTGCAGCAGCTTTTGCTTCAGCAATTGCATTCAAACTACGCTTTATCATAGATATAAAAATAGGTAATAAGCAGGGTAATAATATACATCCCATAGCAATCATTGCAACTAATATGAAGATAGCTTTCAAACCTGGGAATTTGGGTAAAATTCCATCAAACATACCTCCAAAATCAATTCCAGTCCATGTCTGTACAGGAACATGGGCAATTTTCATCATTCTGTCAGTGATTTCCTTGATTACATGACCACTATCATCAATTTCAATACAACAATTACTTAGATTAAATTTTCCACAAACACCTCCTTCTTTAGCCAGTAAATAATCTAAAGCTAATCGATTTTGCATTATATATGTCCTACTTTTTACACTTTCAACAGCCAATTTATTTAAGGCTTTTGCAGTATCGTTAGTGATGATTTCTACCACCGCTTGAAGTCGTATAATGCGATTTAACAAATAACTGGGATCTCTGCCAAAGGATCCCGTGGTCCCATCATTTGCCCAATTTGCAGGGCCATAATAATTAATAATGCGTTCAGGAGGCCATTCATCATCTTTCCAATCTCCTATTTTTACACCAGTTCCTAGGGATATACTTCGTCTGCTACGGTGAATATTATCTAAGGTATCATAAACAGGTATTCCCAATTGAGTACGTACGGTCAATGGTAAAAGAAAAAAGCTAGGATGAATAGAAGCTAAAAAACAAGAGCCATACCACTGAGGAGATAACCTATTATAAGCATAAGTTCCACATGCCCAATATAAGCCTGCAGGGGCTTGCCATTCTTTGGTATCTTCAGGTGTTTTTAAATAAGCCAATGCAGGAATGCTTGACAAAACAGGAAATTTGAGCATTGATCCATTAATGCTCCACCAGGAGCCGTTATTCCATTGGCCCAAACAAGGAGTGTCTCCTACATGGATTGTATGATCTGCAGTATTGTTACGACAAAAACATTCTTGCCCAATCAGAGAATTATCAATTCTCCATACTTCAGTACCATTTTGGGTAAAAGTATAATTAGATTGATGAATTACCAAATCAGTATAATTAACTTGATGTGCAACCCAAGGCCATTGGTCCCCCGTTAGTTCCACCACATACAAAACAATTTTTTACAGTAAGTTCTTTAGCTATGGTTTCAGCGAGGCTAATAAACATATTATGAGCTTTTGGAGGCATTACCAAAGAGGATAATTGAGAAATAATTTCTTCAAAGTTTTGAAAAACAGAGATGGTTTTACGAACCACTTTAGTTGTTGTTAATTGAATAATAATGTAGCCATACGGATCTGCCCCACCTCCATCAATTCTAAGACCTAGAAAACGGTACTGAGTGCTAGGAGTGGTGGATGTGTATAAATATATACAAACTTGGTTGCATTTGTTAAAATCACAGTCTGATGAAGCAGGTTCACGAGTAAGGTTAATGCCTTGAGGACCTCTATAATCAGGTTGAGTAGAAACATCTTTAGTATACCAATAATTGTAAGTGGTAGTAGCTCCTACATTGGATCCAGATATTTTTTGGAAAAGATATTTCCTGTCCTGTAAATATGCTCGTTGCCATCCAAGATTGCCACAAAGACGTCCTGCATTACCATAAGAAGATCCTTGACCTTTACTAATAGCCTCACATATGTCAAAACATGCTGATATTTTAGATTGTCCTCTGGATACATTATGCGTAATGTATCCAGAACTTGATTGGGCTTTTGAAAAAATAAAAGGCAAATTTTCGCTAGGTCCTCCTTTATATCCATATACATAAAGGGAGGCAGTCTCTGGGCCTAAGGACTTTGGATCATAGCAATGAATCTTCCCAGATGATTCCTTACAACGATGGTACAAGGTAGCATTGTGCGTACAGGATGATAAGTCAGATGTACATTCAGGTTTGATGTTGGAATATAGCAGAGTTTTGGTAATGCGAGTACCTGTTCGTGTGATGGTAATGCAGTCATTACAACTTTGAGTGTCAGACGTGAGTGATGCAGCACGCTGAATTCGTGGGGAATGAGAGGACTGTTTCTGAAACAACAATAAGGTCAGTCTGGTGGAAGTGGCAAACCCTTTAACCATCTTGGTAATTTCACATTGATATAGTCCCAAATCTGCTGCCTTGGGGTTTTTTACAGTTAATTGAGTAGAACGAAAATGAAATGTTTGTAAATAATGTTCTGAATCCTCAGGAAGCCATGTGTTGTTAAAAAACCATCGCCAAAGAGTACCTTTTTTCTTGATAGGAGATTGTTGTCGACAAGACATGGTGGGAGCATATGGCACTCCTTGTATGAAGGTGTAGCGTACCTGGTGTGTTCGTATGAGGGAATTATATTTTGGAAAGTCAGGTGCGTTTCGGCGAATCCTTGCTCCTGGGAGAGGCTCGCTTACTCCTGGTGCATAGTCTGGAATTTCCTTGGCTTTCCACAAACAAGCATTCACATCGCATGGCTCTGGAAAACAGCAGGAAAAATGGCGAAGCAAAGTTCTTGAAGAGGGGTGAGGAGAGGTGCGGACAAGAGTCATCCAAGAAAGAAAAATTGAAGGTAATGGAGGATAAGCCACAGAGGGTGTTGAGTGGAGATAAACAGTTTGGTTAAAATAGGTGTTATTGGACAAGAATCCAATGCACGAGTAGGAGCCAATAGTTTGAGGAGTTACGTGTAAGGAAAGATGAACTTGACAAGAGTCATGATGTAAGTATTGAATTAATATCAAAGGTTTTAAAGAAGGGAAAAGAAATTGGCCCTGATGCTGCAAGGCATAGGGGCAAGCAGTGAGAAGAGTGTCTTTAAACACAAAGGTCACATGAGTGTCAAGAGGTGCAAAAATCACCTGAGGGTGAACAATAAATCGAGCAGAGGCATAAGACAACAATGAGAGAAAGAGTTTAAAGAAAAAGGAGTGATATGTCAGGGGGAGAAGAAAAGGCAGGGTCATCTTGATCTTCTTCTGGTATGCGGTGATACGGACGAACACAACGAGCAGGAACCCAGAGAGTCTTGTCGTCAATTTGTACCGCTGCATAGCCTTTTCCCCAAGTGATCAATTGTGCCGGACCTTTCCACTGTGGATCCGGCAATTGCCTGTAGTAAACAAGAGGTCGGGAAGCAGGGATAGGAGGTTTAGAAAAGTGACGAGAAGCTGCAGAAGAAGCAGGTGTGCCAGTAAGGTTAAGAAAGTTGATAGTATAAAGACAAGTATTTAGAATGTTTTGCAACATCGGGAGATTGGGGGGGTGTAACCCTTTTGACCCCATATGCCGATCAAGAGCTAATTTCAAGGTTTTATTTGCTCTTTCTACTATTGCTTGTCCTTTTGAATTAAAAGGAATTCCAAATTTGTGAATAATGGACCACCTATAACAAAATTGAGCAAAGGCAGAGGAGGTATAGGCGGGACCATTATCAGTTTTTAAAATTTTTGGACACCCCAATGTTGCGAAAGATCGAATGCAATGATTAATTGTTTGCTTGGTATTCTCACCCCTTTGCGGGGTTACCATAATAAAACCCGAAAAAGTGTCCACAGAAACGTGAAGGTATTTCCATGGGGCAAAGGGGGGATACTGAGTGACATCCATTTGCCAAGTTTCACAAGCCTCAGTACCCCTTGGATTTACTCCTTGCGGGATACTATTGGCTTGGAGACTACACGTGGGGCACTGTTGAATGATGGCAGTAGCTTCTGCCATTGAAATGCCAAATTGCTTCATCAAGGCTTTTTTGTTTTGATGAAAAAAGGTGTGACTTTCACCCGCTGTCAATGGGGCAGGCTGAGGTGAAACAATAGTTAGAGGCATCATTTTGCAGGCCTCATCTGCCATGTGATTTCCTTCAGATAGGAACCCAGGCAGATGCTGATGACTACGAATGTGTGCTACAAACAAAGGTTTAGTCCTTGCGTGTAGTACTGTTTGCAATTGTGTAAACAACATCAAAAGAGAAGGTGTTAAAGAGGGTGAGATATAGGCATCAAAAATGTGCAAAGTTAATTGAGCAACATACAGACTGTCTGTGATGATATTTAGAGGTTCGGAAGAAAATAATTCCAAAGCCAAAATGAAGGCTGCCAACTCAGCCTGTTGTGCAGATGTTTGTGAAGCTGTCAATTTCTTATGCCATATCTGTTGTGTATTCCATGTACATGCACCATGATTTTTGGACCCATCTGTGAATACGGTTAACGCATCTTTAATGGGTTGGGATGTTATTGGTGTGGAGAATTGTATCGGAATGGTCTTAATAACTTGTAGCCTTGGGTCAGCTGGCAGATGACATGAAATTTGACCAGGCCATTCCGTGAGTGCATCTTGGAGAAGGGTAGAATTTTGAAAAAGAGGCTCCCATTGAGATAGCTTGAAAGGGAGATAAAGTGTAACAAAATCCATTCCCATTAAGGCACGGGTTCTTTTTCGTGCCTTTTCAATGAGCAAAGCCATTTGGGCTGCTCTGGGTGTGAGTGAATTGCGAGGTGTATGTGCTTGATGTAACCATTCTAAAATGTAAAGTTTAGGTTTTGGGATCATCATTACTTGTATGATGATTCCTGTCAAAAGTTGAGGAGTTGCAAGAAGAGCCAATGAAAGGGGAGTGTGTGGAATTGCTCTATCCACCCATGTAGTTTGTAATGTAAGGTTGATCTTTTCCAAAGAATCAAGTTACTGCTGATTCAAATGTATGGTATCAGAAGGATGTTTAAGGCCTACCAAGCCTTGAAACAAGGGGGAAAGGTCATTTGTAGAAAGGGATAAATAGGGTCTAGCCCAATTAAGAGTTCCCAAGTACTGTTGTAGCTGAACCAATGTGGGATCAGGGGGAAGTGTTAAACGTGGTAATTCAGGTGCCGCAGCAGATGCGATTACTTTGTGACCCAAATATTGCATTGGGTATTGGTGTTGAATTTTTTCTGGAGCTATGTGAAGGCCTGCTGTATGTAACAAGGATTGTAAATGAGGTAACGTTTTTGATACTGTACCTTTAGGTCCTTCTGCTGCCAGCAATATGTCATCCATATAATGGTAGATCAAAAATGTAGGATACTTACGGCGAAAAGGTTGCAAAATTTTGTCAACATAGTATTGACACATTGTGGGAGAATTCATCATACCTTGGGGTAAAGATTTCCATTGGTATCGAGCAGTTGGTTTAGAATTATTATATTCAGGTATGGTGAAGGCAAAAAGAAGTCTATCCTCAGGATATAATGGGATAGAGAAAAAGCAGTCTTTTAAGTCAATAACAACAAGATCAAAGTCTTGTGGGATTAAATTTGGATTTGGGAGCCCACATTGAAGCGCTCCCATGGGTTGTAAAATTAAATTGATGGTCCTCAAGTCTTGTAGGAGACGAAAGGGTTAGGGTTAGGGTTAGGGTTAGGAGTGGGGTTGGCTGAGGACCCCGAAATTAGTTTCCCGAGGGAGGGGTCTCAGGAGGGGGATTAGTACGGCATTGCGAAGCCCAATGAAAACCTTTGCGACAGCGAGGGCAGATGGTTTTAGGTTTCACCGTAGGGGTGGGGGTGGGGACCCCGAGAGCCCCTTGGTTGGCCTCCACCGCCTGGGAAACGGCACTGACTTTTAAAATGACCAGGCTTTCCGCAATTATGACAGTTGCCTGGGCGGGAGAGAGCAAGTGTGTCAGATACCGTAGCAGCGGGCGGGGGAGGGATAGCAGCAGAAATGGAGGAGGAGATAGCAGCGGCAAGAGCCCCCATTTTATGAGACGTTGTTCCTATGACACGACAAAGTTGCAAGAACTCAGCGATAGTCACTCCAGGTTTATTAGCAACAGTTTGTAAAACTTTCTGACAATCCTCATTTGCATTAGAATAAGCCAATTTAACCAAAAGTTCTTTCCTTGCAGCCTCATTGTCAATTTGTCTTTCTAAGGCAGTCTGCAAGCGATTGATAAAGGAAGAGTATGATTCATGAGGTTCTTGCATAATTTTCAAAAAAGCCTGAGTGGCTTCAGTGGAAGAGTCATCTACTCGTTTTAGGGCAGTCATAGCAAGTAAATGAATCAAGGCAAAGGCACGCCGAGGGCAATTTTGTTGCTGAACAAGAGTAGAAAATGCGCCTGTGCCTTTAAGATGGTCAGCAGTAACTTGAGGCGGAAGACCTTTGAGGACTTCAGCGTCAGCTAGTTTTTCATATTCAGACAGCCAAACAACATATTGAGCAGGATTCATCAGCATAGAGAACAGAGTTTTCCAGTCATACAAAAGCATTACAGAAGTTGCAGAAACGAGAGAATCCAACAAACCTTGAGTATAGCGGGACTGTAAGCCATAAGCGGAAACTGCTTCTTTTAGATTTTTTAAAACACGCAGTTCTATGTTGGAATGAACAGGAGGACCGGGAGCACCCGGGACAAACGTGAGGGGATAGGCAGCAGGGAGATCGGAAGAGTCAAGGGAAAAGGAGGGGGAGCGAAGAAGGGAGGAGATGTGACCGCCCTGGGAAGGAGAAGGGGGGGAGGAAAAGGGGGGGGAACAGGCAGGAGAAAGAGAAGGGGGGGAAAGGGGGCAATCGGGAGCCGTATGAGGAAGATAGGGAGGGGGAGGATCAGCAGTTACAGGAGGAGACAAAGAAACTGTGTCAGAAGAGAAAGTGGAGGGGGGGGATGTAGCAGGAGGGAGGGAATCTTTGGGATAGACAATCTCAAGGGCAGACATAACAGCGCGCCAGGAAGAGATAACGCCAAAGGGGGCGCGCGGAGAAGAATGGAGATAAGTGCCAAGGCGTTCCCATGTGGAACGTTTAAGAGTTCCAGATTCAGGGTAAGCCGGGCAATGGCGATAGACATAAAAAAGAAGTTGATCGATATCAGATTTAGAAAGAGGGTAGACAGTGGTGTCGTTGAGTTTCTGCAGACTATTGGCTTGCTTGATTAGAAGGGAAAGCTCAAGCCTGTGAGAGGCGTGAGACTTTGAGGGTGAAGTGCCCATACTTACGAAGCGCTTGCCCGCCAGGTGCGTAAGATGAGAATCAAGGCGCCGAACACGTGGACACGGGACTCGGCGTGAGACAGCCGAAGGCAATTCGGCACGTCGGGGTCACCAGTTGTGATTGCGCGGCTGGCTGCCACGCGGTAACGACCTCGTCTGCTTTAGGGACCCTTGCTAGGGTGCACCTGAGCTAGGCTTTGGGACCCCCGAAGGGGTGAGAACCCTCGTTAGGGTGAGCCTAAGCTAGGTGGGTCTGGCTCTGCCAAGGAAGCACGAACACCAAGGTGTGTAAAAACGCACCAACCAGCTCAGCAGGATGCCAAAAGAACCCCCACTGGCTGATTGAGACGGTATTTATTAAGGCATACAAGAAGGGTTTTCGTAATACAACATACGGTTACATGATTGGTTAAAATCTTGTTGCAGGGCAAACTTAAGCAGGCTAAAAGCTTTCCATAGGATGTGGTTTTCTCTCATGCCCGGAGTTCTCCGGACAGGCTTTGTGGTTTAGCGTTTCTGCGTAAACAGCAGGTGCTTTCGCTCGACAAAGGATGTGGTATTTATGTCGTTAAGCATGTTAGCTACAACCTTCCAACTTTGGGGACAGCCATTTCTTCCTTCTTTGTCTTGGTCTTTTGTTTGCACCCTGAAAGAGGAAGGACATTTTATCACACAAGAGACCAGTTTTTGAAAAGCAAAGAACTTTCAAAAGTGGTATAAATCAGGGGTCCCCAATCCCTGGTCCATGGACTGGCACAGGTGTGCAGCAAGCCGGAAACCGTTCCATACAAACAAGCAAAGCCCCATTCACAGGATTCAGGTAGCATGTGAAACCCCGCCCTCTCTGGTCCCCATGGAACCGGTCCCTTGTGGCTAAAAGGTTGGGGGGGGGGTGCTAGTATAAATGATAGCATCCAGGGCTAAGGTGGGATCCATGACTGCAGAGGGTGACTAAAGCATGCTGAGTGGTATGTGAGAAAGAGACTAAGCAGAAACTAATGTTTTCTACAATGTTTCCCTGAAAATAAGACAGGGTCTTATTTTCTTTTGCCCCACGGAATATGGCCTTGGACTTATTATAGGGGGGCTTATTATTTTCTGGGGCAGGTGAGAAGCGAGGCGCACGTTTTACCTTTCCAGCTCCAGCACAGTGGAGCTGTCAGTCTCTGGTAGCGCTAGGACGCGCATCTCGCTTCTCCCCCCCCACTGGCCACCCCTCGCTAAAGGGACGACGGGGAAGGGAACCAGGCAGGGTGCCTTTACCATTGGGGCGAGGTAGGCAGTACTGGGCCGCGAGGCGCGCCTCTTACCTTTCCAGCTCCGTCGCGTTCCTCGCCCTTTTGCCCATTGAATCCCCTTGTAAAAAAAACCTTGCGAGTTGAACTCATTAGGTTTTTTTTACAAGGGGATTCAATGGGCGAAAGGGCGAGGAACGCAATGGACCTGGAAAAGTAAGCGGCGTGCCTCGCTTCTCCCCCCCCACTTGCCACTCCACGCTAAAGGGATGGTCGGGAAGGGAACCAGATAGGCTGCCTTTACCATTGGGGTGGGTGGTGTTTTTTTGCGCGAGAAGGAACAGGTGGGAGGGGGTGATCGCATTGCTGGCCTGCCGCTGTTTTTGCGGTGGGCTCTTTTTGCATGGGAGGGAAGGGCAGGAGGTGGAAGCACTTTGCTTCGCCTGCTGCTGTTTTTGTGGCGAGCCCTCTATTTGCCCCGCAAGCTGTACCGGTAGGTGGTACGGTGGTAATGGCAGGGACCAGTTGCGCATGTGCTTAAATAGTTGGGGCGGGCTCATTTTCGGGGGAAGGCTTATTATGGCGCATGCTCTGAAAAGCCCTATTGGGCTTATTAGCTGGGCATGTCTTATTTTCGGGGAAACACGATACCTATTGACTAATACTTGGGCATTACAAGCACATCCTCAGCAGGAGGAGCAAAAAAAGGCATAGATGACCACTAAGCAGCAAATGGAAAGATATGAAGAAAAAATGAAAGTGAAAGGAAGTGCAGGTAATCCTTGATTTATGACCACAATTGAGTCCAACAATTGAGTTGCTAAGTAAGACAGCTGTTAAACGAGTTTTGCCCCATTTTTGCCACAATTTTTCAGTGAACCACCATTGTTGTTAAGCAAGTATAATGGTTGTTAAGTGAATCTGGCTTCTCTTTGTCAGAAGGTCACAAAAGGGGATCATATGACCCCGGGACAATGCAAACTGTCATAAATATAAACCATTTGCCAAGTGTCTGAATTTTGATCATGAGGATGCTGTAATGGTTATAAGTGTGAAAAATGGTCATAAGTCACTTTCCCCCCAGTTCCGTTGTAACTTTGAACAGTCACTAAATGAATGGCTATAAGTTGAGGAGTATCTGTATGACCTTTCCAAGGACATCTGCTGAGAAGAGTTGTTGGTTCCCAGGTCAGAGGCCTGAGGCCTGGGAAATGGGGATGGGCCTAATGTTTGGGGATTGGCAGCAGGCTAAAATATGATGATGGTAGTGAGCATGAAGAAGTATGGTGGGAGACAAGGAAGGTGCCACTCTCAGAGACTGTGAAACTGTGTAATAGTTTCACCTTCCAGCTCCTTGAACTCAGCCTTCAATGGACCTTCAGTGACCCTGGATTCTGGTTGCTGCTACCCAGGTTGGTCTGTCATAAAGCTCCTATCATCCTTGATCTGATTGTAGATGGGACAACTAACCCAGCAGACATCTGACTGGGTTCTGAAGAAGGGGTTGCCTTTTCTGAAATCTACCCAGCAGTGGTAGGATTCAATTTTTTTTACTACCGGTTCTGTGGGCATGGCTTGGTGGGCGTGATGTGACTTGGTGGACATGGCTTGGTGGGCGTGGCAGGGGAAGGATACTGCAAAATTTCCATTCCCTCTCCACTCCAGGGGAAGGTTACTGCAAAATCCCCATTTCTTCCCCGTCAGCTGGGACTCAGGAGGCAGAGAGTAGATTGGGTCGGGACCACTCAGAGGTGGTATTTACCGGTTCTCTGAACTACTCAAAATTTCCGCTACTGGTTCTCCAGAAACTGGTCAGAACCTGCTGAATATCACCTCTGCTATCCAGTCAAGACTCCGGGCAGGGGTATAGATATGGCAATTGTTACAAAAGAAATTCTTACGGTAATGAAACATTTGCCAGCAAGCAACCAAACTCAGAGAGGATCAAGGAATCCACATATATAACATTGTGATGATGTATTCTGAAGGCTATCAAGATTTAATTGACAGGTTCCATAGGGACACAGATATGGATTACCTGAACCAAAGGCCATAAATAGCCTGCCTGGCTACATCTTCCATTTAAGCTAGTGACATGCTAGTTTTCCCCTCTAATATACATCCATGGTGAGAGAAAGGAGGGATCTTGTTATTTTAATAACTTTGTCTCCATCAAATCACTATTTACTTTTCCAATCTCCATCTTCATCACTATTCCTATAACAACCATCAGC
The DNA here is from genome assembly GCF_964273705.1 of Natrix helvetica. NCBI lineage: Eukaryota > Metazoa > Chordata > Lepidosauria > Squamata > Natricidae > Natrix > Natrix helvetica. Next base: position 92,953,201 of record NC_138549.1, read on the forward strand.
TGTCCACATCAGTAGCACAATCAGCTGATAGGTCTGTGGTGATCGCTTTTGTAGGTGAAAGTAAGAAAATGGGGACTGGAACTACTATAAGCCCACGAAGCTAAAAGAAAAAGATTCACTGCCTCTAGAGTAAGGTGCTTTTCCTTTCAAAAATTAATTTCACCTCAGTGAAAGCCACATTTAAAAACGCTTCCTTTGCACGATTAAAAATATTGCAAATATAGGTGGCAGGATTCAGTCCATGTTTAATCTGAACAATATTATGCACATTCAGAGTACCCAGGTCTATATAGAATAGAGCAGTCCTCAGCCTCAGGTCCTTATTTATCCTATTAACATTTTTGCTTCTGGTTGATTAAACTTCAAATTAGTTGCCTTTCCCAAGCAATCTTTGTTCTCAGGCACTGATTTGGACTGAAACTGCCTCACGTCAGTTTGATGAAAAGCACAAGTAGATGTCTTTAGCTTATCTTAAGCTTCCCTCTGACTGATTACAAACTATCTGGATGAACAGAAAAATAATGTATTTTTCAAGTAGAATTCTGTAGCAGGCTTCACAAAACAATGCACTCTATTCCTGGTACCCCAGAAGAGTACAGGTAGTCCTTGACTTACAACAGTTCATTTAGTGACCATTCAAAGTTACAACAGCACAAAAAAGATGACTTATGAACGTTGCCCATGGCCATGTTTGCATTGTCATCCTTCAGTCTCAAAAGACTATGGTATTGTGCTCTGGAAAGAGGTCAAAGCTGGAGTGTCCTCTCCAGGACGAGGCCTGGGTAGATTAATATGGAGGATAGACACCCAAGCAACAGATCCCTCCTCTCCATGTCGCTGAAATAGTCCAATGGAATGGTAAAGCCGATACAATTCATTCCAGCTGCATCGCAGGAGTTATCAGAACATGGTTGTACACAGTCACGAACTGTTTCCGGGACTCCGGCTCCGGATTTTGCCTCGAGGTTGACTCCTGAAGCCTTTTCCAGTAGTGGATATAGCCACAAGGCAGAGGAGGTTTGTATCAGAGTTTCCGTTTTCCTAGAAGACGGTTCTGCCATTTTATCTGCCATTGGGGCATAGAGCCCTCTTCCACCTTCAAAACCATTGACTGTCTTCTCCTATAACCCTGGAAAGGGGCCCTTATGAGGTACTACCAGCTGGGCCAGCTGGACCAAGGTTTTTTTAAGGAGGTGTTACTCTTCTATCACTCACCCTTTGTCCTAGCTTGTGACAGGCAGAACCTGTCCCAAACGTTGGGCCCAGGATCACGTGACTAAAATTCAGATATTTGGCAACCGATTCATATTTATGATGCTTGCAGTGTCCCGGGTCAAGTGATCATCTTTTATGACATTCCGACAAGCAAAGTCATTGGGGAGGCCAGATTCACTCAACCGTCATGTTACTAACTCAGCAACTGCAGTGATTCACTGAACAACTGTATCAAGAAAAGTGATAAAATGGGTAAAATACACTTAATGTCTTGCTGAGCAACAGAAATGTTGGGCTCAATTGGTCGTAAATCGAGGATTCCCTGTAGTAGATACTCCTGAATGCTGCAGACTTTGAGAAACTTATGCCCAAAGGCCCCTTGGATTGATGTAACCCTCTTTGGAGGTCTGTCATTCTTTGTTTTATATATTTTAAAATTATTCTTGCATTTAGAAAAGGGCGAAAACTTATCAATGTAGCTGCCCGTGGTTTTTATTCCCCATAGTTGCTAAACAGTGGTTTTAGGTATTCAGCGAAATCTAAAATCAGTTGAATTTGCCTTTTTCATACATAAATGTTCTAGGTTTTCTATCAAGTTGCCTGTTCTTTGATTTGTGCACCTTTTGGTGGAGAATACATAAGCATATGATGTGTGTTTATGACAATACACTGTTCCTTTCTAATTGCAAAAGGTGAAGTTTTTGTGTGTGTTAAGGCGACATTATGCATTTAAGGTCACATTCTGAGTGTATGAAATAATATTTCCGTGAGGTTCTTAATTTTTAACCCAAGGCTTTAAGGTCAGTTGTCCAATGGTGTAAATTATTAAAAATGTATGAATTTTTCATTAGCCTCTCCAGCCATATTATTTTGGCTTTCTTTTTCTAGTTGCAAACCTGAAACTGCAGCCTGTAAGTGATGTTATCTGTCTAATATTTATTTCATAGCACGAGTTATTAAGCATGCTCTTAATTTCTCAGCAAATGTTTTGTGCTTTTTCTTTGCCTTACATTTAACATATTTCATTGATAAAAATACACGACTCTTCTTTTGGCTCCTCTAAACAAGAACACAGCTGTCTTTTCTCCCTAAAAAGGCTCTGAATTTTTTGGTTTGTTTGTTTTCAGTAATTCCTAGCACATGCAGCGATGCCAATGGCATTATTTCCTCCTCTTTATGTCCATTGAGAATCTGGTCCTGATTGTTTTCTCAATGTAGATTTCGTTTAGGCTCATAGGAGATTGGCCTGTCGATACAGAACAAATCTGATCAGTATGGTCTGAACGTTTTTATTCATAGGCATGAGAAAAAAGCTTTGATTTTTTTAAAAAAATGGCAAGAGTTAAATGTCAGCCCCACAAGGTAAACCACTAGATCAAATAATTAGCTCCACAGAAAACCTAAAACTAATTGTATTGAGATTGGTTTATCATAATTTTGCAAGTCTGATTGGGCTGTGTCTCATTCTCCTGATCATGCCTAGGATGATATCTATCTGAGTTGCTTCTCAAAAACAGCATCTCTCCAGCTTGGCCACCTCTCTTTCCCCTTTAAGTGCCTGCAAGTCAGTTACTGCTTATTTACTGCTGTTGAATGGCTGGATTAATCCCTGCAGTTTTCTTGGCAAGGTTTTCCGGAAGTAGTTTGCCACTGCTTCCTTTTGGGACTGATTGGCTCAAGGCAGAGGTGGTATTCAGCAGGTTCTGACCAATTCTAGAGAACAGGTAGTGGACATTTTGAGTAGTTCGGAGAACCGGTAAATACCACCTCTGACTGGCCCCGCCCCCATCTATTCTCTGCCTCCCGAGTCCCAGCTGATCGGGAGGGAATGGAGATTTTACAGTATCCTTCCCCAGCCACGCCCACCAAGCCATGGCATGCCCACCAAGCCATGCCCACAGAACCAGTAGTAAAATTTTTGAATCCCACCACTGGCTTACGGTCATCCAGTTGACTTTGTGCCTAAGGCTGGACTAGAACTCAAGCTTTCCCAGTTTCTAGCCAGGTGCCTTCACCCCTATACCAAACTGGCTCCTCTTCCTTATTCTTCATATTAAGAGATGTCTGAGCTACAGAGTGGTGCTTCCCCACATCACAAGAAGCTAAGGCATCTGCAAGCAGTTCCTAACCATCACAGAAGACCTTTCTTAGAACCAGGAGGAATCTATGTTACATTACTAGATGGGAAACTAGTGAACCTTTCCAATTTCAGTGAGTTTGTCTATTGCAGGAGAAACAATAATTTTCAGGAGGTCTGGCAGATTCAGTATGAATTACAAAAGAAAATCCCTAGTATCTAAAGATTATTTCTTTTATTATTTTTCATATTTCTCAGCACAGCTATATGTATATGAATTTAAGGGCAGGTTAAAAATATAATAGCGTGTTCCCTCCAAAAATAAGACTGGGTCTTATATTATTTTTTGCTTCAAAAGATGCATTTCAGGTGATGCCTTATGACAATCTGAACTGGGGCTTATTTTTGGGGTAGGGCTTATATTACGAGCACCCTGGAAAAATCATGGTAGGGCTTATTTTCCTGTTGGGTCTTATTTTTGGGAAAACAATGTAATATCAGATCAATCCTCCTCTTGTCTTGTGTGTGTATGCACATTCACAGGCACTTTTGTTTACATTCCTCGTGTACGATTTATTGTGTACCCTGGAAGCCAGTCGGGGGGGGGGGGGGAAGAGAGAAGTTCATAGATAAGATTCTAAATAGGAAGAAAGAAACACACTCCATATGGAATCTGAAATGCGACAAGAGGCTAATCCTTTGGTTGGGTTCTGAGTTTTTACTACCTTTCATAGCATCTCTTAGCTACAGCTTGCAGGTTGTTACACAGAGATATATAGCAACCCATTCAAAAGAATACAAGAATTGAGTCAGGAGACAATCCAAGGTCACATTCAAGAAACACAGGAACTAAGCAAAGAGAAAAAGAAATATCAGAGAAAGTTAGGGGTCCAAACATAAATGAGTTCATACATCAAGCACTGTGCAACCACAGGGCAGCTGTGCTAATACCAGATGTTGCTCTGGCAATGGCCTGTTACAAATGGAACGGTTTTATGTTCCAGTCTCCAGAGGCCCCACCTGTCTCCAGCTGCAACTAACTGGCACAAAAACAATAATAGAAATCTTCTTCCTGATTAAGCCTATTTTTTCAATGGGGTTTCCTCTGCAGGCGAGCTTTTCTATGCCTACTATCTTTCTGACTTTGAATTTTAATGTTTTGGTATTTCTGCGGACTCAAGCAATGATTTCACATCTTCACTGCGGTTGGATACCAAGCATTAGTTCTTCAGGCACATTGAATAGTTCAGGTTTGGAGGCTTTGCTCATCCTTCGGGGAGAATTCTTTCAAAATATTCTTGAATGCAAGTGTAATAAAATTAAATGGGATTTCCTCCCAGGAAATTGAGTGTGAAGGGCAAACAACTTCATAAATACACATTTGTTTTTTGTTTTTTTTCAAAAAATTATTACACCATTTGATCCCTCGCTCTCATTTAGAGGATTTCACAACTTATGAAAGCATAACCCCCACAAATATTAAAGACAATCAAACCAGGGGTGAAATCCAGCAGGTTCTGACAGGTTCTGGAGAACCAGTAGTGGAAATTTTGAGTAGTTCGGAAAACTGGCAAATGCCACCTCTGGCTGGCCCCAGAGTGGGGTGATTTTGCAGTATCCTTCCTCTGGATGGGGTGGGAATGGAGATTTTGCAGTATCCTTCTCTTGGAATGAGGTGGGAATGGAGATTTTGCAATATCCTTCCCCTGCCACACTCATCAAGCCACACCCACCAAGCCACACTATGCCTACCAAGTCACGCCCACAGAACCAGTAGTAAAAAAAATGAATTTGACCACTGAACCAAACAATTATACTATCAATTAAAGCTAAACTTAAAATTAACACATATTAACCAGTAGTGGGATTCAGTCAGTTTGCATCACTTCAGGAGAACCGGTTGTTAACTTTCTGAGCAGTTTGGTGAACTGGTTATTGGAAGAAATCATTAGAACAGAGAACCGGTTATTAAATTATTTGAATCCCACCACTGACATTAACCCATCAACATCACACATTGACAGTAACAACTCAGCGAGATTACCCTTATGTCCCAAACATGAACAGTTAGAATACACAATCTTCACTGCTTTCCTACACTGTATGAGTGGAATCTGGGCCTCTGGATCTCAGGGGGTAAATTTTCCACCATAATGGGGCTGCTACTAAAAATCTTCATCCTGGATCCCAATCTCCTTAATATCTCCCCATCCTCCTCCCAGGGAGAGCCAACAAATTCCCTCTTGTGATGGACGCACAGAACAGGCAGATTCCTTTTGGAGAAGACAGTTCTGCAGTCACAACAAAATCCTGAGCCGTGTTGCAGAATTTAAATGGTTTAGGTATATGCTGTTGAATATGAACCTCTTTAAGTAAGCACCAGATCAGTCTAGCGATTTGCATGCCAGCTTCCCCTGATTGGGTCATCTAGATGTACTGAACTTTGGCTTTGGTTTTGGCATTGCTGGAGTTGTACACCTAACCTATCTGGAGGACTGCAGGGTTGAAATATAATAGCATTTAATGAGCATCTTGATCCTGTTAACTTCACCTCAATATTTATTTTAATACTTGGTAAAAGCAAAGGTAAAGATGCATTTTATCTGGTGACTGATTCCACACAGTTCTTTTGGCAGCCACATGGATATGATTAGCATCGCCATCCTGGTCAACTTTCCACTCGGCTGGACATTCCTGAACTTTGTAGGCAGTTCAACTATTCAATTACAGGTAGTCCTCACAATTGAGCCCAACATTTATGTTGCTAAACGAGAGAGTTGTTGAGTGAAGCTTTCACATTTTACAACTTTTTTTGGTCCCTGTTGTTAAGTGTTTCACTGCAGTTGTTAAATTAGAAGTGAATCTGGCTTCCCCATTGGCTTTGCTTGTCAGAAAGTGACAAATTGACCTAGGACACTGCAACCATCATAAATATGAGCCAGTTGCCAAGAGTCTGAATTTTGATCATGTGACCATGGGGGTTCCACAACGGTTGCGTGAAAAATAGTCACAAATTACTTTTTTTCAGGGCTGTTGTAACTTCAAACGGTTGCTAAACAAGTGGTTGTAAATCAAGGACTACCTGTATTAACCAGACCCATTCTGTACTTCTTTGGTCAGCCAAAGTCTGCCAAACACTCCCTCCTGCTGGAACAAGTACTTAGGTGTTGCCTGACAGAGTTGTCACATAATGCCCATAAAAAACATGTGCTTTCCCCCCCTGGTGCTTACTGTATTTTTCAGAGTATAAGACGTACCTTTTCCCCCCAAAAAGAGGCTGAAAATCTGAGTGCGTCTTATACACTGAATACAGCATTTTTGGCCTACTGAAACCCTGCCCCCTTTGCAAAAATGAACCTGCAGAGGGTTTGGGAGGCTTGCAATGTGCTCCTGAGGGCTGGGGAGGGCACAAACGAGCGAAAAATGGGCCGTTTTTTCTTGTTTTTGCCCCCCCAGCCCCAAAGAGCACTCTACCAGCCTCCCAAAGCTCTGAATGTCCCCCCCTTTTTTTGGCAAAAAACAAGACATGCAGAGGGCTTGGGAGGCCTGCAGAGTGCAAAAACGTTTTTTAAAAAATTAGCTCTTCAAAACCATGGTGCGTTTTATACTCTGGTGCATCTTATAGTCCGGGAAATACGGTATGTCCAAAGCCTAGCCCCACAAGTTTGGTCACGACAGTCATTTGTAAGCTGCTCTGGATGCTTAACGGAGGCACGTTCCCAACGGTGAGCACTTTTCAACTGTGACAGTCACAGGTAAATCCCCCAAAGGAAACTTGTGGGCCTTGTGCAAATAGACCATGACAGTATGTTTTTATTTCGGTGACTCTGTCAATGACTGAGGCGCTGGCAGCTGCTCCGCTGGGGGGGAAGCGAGAACCTTGCATGTTCTTTGAACTTAAACAAGGAGCGGTCTTCATCAAACACTTGGCAACTGCAGAAGGGAGCAAGTTCCTGGGGCTGGCTGCTTCCAGTACAAAGTCATAGAGGGAATACAAAACAGCAACTTGTATCTGTGACTGTGAATTGCCTGGAGAAAGCTTTCTCCTCCACCCCCTTCTCCCCTCTTCCTCTTCATAAAAGCCATAAAGGCTGTTAACCAATCACACAATATCCTCACAAGTGACATGGAGTGCGGCTGAACAGAGCTTTCCAGCTGAGACGAACAATTTACAGTCTGTATTATTTTCTCCCTTGCTCTCTTTTCTGAGTAGAGGAGATTAACAATGGCAGTGGGCTTTTTTTTGTTTTGTTTTTATTTACTAAATAGAAAGCAAACTACACTTTCTGGGTTTCGCCTTACAATAGACTGTCATTAGGATACTGGACATTGATGAACTGTGGGGCACTACAATCCAGAAAATTAATAGCAAAGCTGGGTCAAGAGTGAGGCATTGCAAGTCATAATGAATCATAAGTGGTGGATCAAAAATGTGAACAACGATCTAATGTTGAACAATCTAAACTAGTGGCTCACAAGTTAGGCTGAGATGTGCCTCCTTGATCCATTAGGGGTGGAGTTCGAAATAAAATTCTCTTTATTGCAATGGAGGCCTGCTGATGGAGATCCACAGGGGGGAAAGTACTGTAATGTTGTATAAATAGGTTTAAGTCCTGGAATGAATCATGGGGTTGCTAATTGGTCTTGTTGTATTCGGGTCTTTTCCCGTGTAAGATTGAGATTGTTTTGGCAACGTTTCAACGAGGTCTCACTCATCATCTACAGGCTATCATCTGTCTGTCTCTCCTGTCCTGTCCTGTCCTGTCCTGTCCTATCCTATCCTATCCTATCCTATCCTATCCTATCCTATCCTATCCTATCCTATCCTATCCTATCTATGATCTATCTATCTATCTATCATCTATCTATCTATCTATCTATCTATCTATCTATCTATCTATCTATCTATCTATCTATCTATCATCTATCTATCTATCTATCTATCATCTATCTATCTATCTATCTATCTATCTATCTATTATCTATCTATCTATCTATCTATCTATCTATCTATCTATCATCTATCTATCTATCATCTATCTGTCTATCATCTCTCTCTCGTCTCTCTCTCTCTCACTCTCTCTCCCCCCTCTCCCCCTCTCTCTCACACACACCTATCTCTCTCTATCTATCACCTATCTCTCTGTCTATTGCTATCATCTCTCTCTCTCTTTCTCTCTCTTTCTCTCTCTCTCTCTCATCATCCAGGTTGCTTTGTCAAGTTCTGTACCTAAGGTTCAAAAAATATAGAAAAAGGGAAGCAAATTATGTGGTGAAGGTTGGAAAGAGCCCGGACACAGTTTCATTCAAGAACAATACTCAGATGTCAACTGTCGCCTTCTCCCCCCAGGAGGAGTGACCAGCTCTCAGTCTGTTAAGATTTCAGGCAGATAAAGAAACACAAAGTTTGAAATTGGAGACTTGAGGTCTGCTGAATCTCTTGTGTAGCTTATCAAAGAATGGTTATCCTTGAATTTCTACTTGCTGTCCTTCAAGTTTAAATCATGATCTGGATGAAGCCAGATAGATGAAAAGACTGGAGTAATTCCCATACAAGGAAAGATTACAGCATTTGGGGTGATATACATTAGGGGGAAAATAAAGAATAAAGAGAAATATAAAGTTATATAAAGTTATATAAATCTTTGTATGATAGAGAAAAATGGGGATCTCTCTCCCTCTCCGTGTGTGTGTGTGTGTGTGTGTGTGTGTGTGTCCCAAAGTACCTTAATCCAGTGGTGGGATTTAAATTTTACTACCGGTTCTGTGTGCTTGGTCAGTGTGGTAGGGGAAGGTTACTGCAAAATCCCCATTTCCGCCCAATCAGCTGGGAGTCAGGAGGCAGAGAGTAGGTGGGGGTGGGGCCAGTCAGAGGTAGTATTTACTGGTTCTCCAGAACTGGTCAGAACCTGCTGAATACCACTTCTGCCTTAATCCAATAAATAATGAAGGGTTTGGAACAGAAGGAAAAATGAACTTTTTCACTTCACAAATGGTTAACCAGTGCAACATGTCACTTCAATAGATAGTAGTAATAATCACTAACATCAATTGAATTAGACCAACTAGAGCAAAATAAAGCATAGCAATGGCTAATCATGACAATGGGCCTATTTCACCTGCAGTAAACTTTAGTTACTGCTGTACATATGTGGGAGTGGTTTATTGCCTTTGGGTCTGCTTGTTGCTATTCTCTGGTGCATTCATAGAGAAGAATTATGTATTATATATGTAAAACAATGAATGAGAATGTATGTACACAGTGGGGCAGAGCTGAACAAGACCCCTGAAATCTTCACCTACGAACAATGTTTTAGATTGGTGCTTGACATAAATCACTTCGCTGGTGTCATTGTTGGTTTCTAGGTTGCTAAGTAGGGAAACGCCACAGCACTGATTTCCTTTGACTCCAATATTCTCAAGAGACTCTTTTCCATCCCATCTCGCTGTTTTCTTTTCTCTGCCGTTCTTTGGCAGTTTATATTTGAAATGTTTTCAAGTATTGCACAAATGTGCTTAGGTCTGCAAAGGCAGATTGCTATGCATAAGAAATGCTTTTGGAGTGGAATAATGGAAATGATGAGACATTTGGAGAACAGGTATTTGAGTGAAATTTGTCTCATCAGTATTGTATGACACTCTTTCGTATGAAATCTCATGTTGAAAATAGTGGTCATTTCCTCACTGCAGTCTTCTAACAGCTTCTAACAGCACCCAGCCATTGCTGGGGCAATGTAAAGCCTGCCCTAATAATTCTTACATCAATGTGATGGATGAATGACAACATAAGACGCTAGTAGTATCTTCTGAGGACAGATAGTCCTTAGTTCATAATCACTTGTTCAGTGTCCATTTGTTTTTGTGTTTTTTTGCAGATTTTTAAATTATTTTTTTCCTTCTACAACACATTACAATCATTATATCAACATTATTATGTCATCATATCTGTACATGTATATAATATTTCACTTCTATATTTACACACCTTTATACACAGTTCTATATGTATTTATATATGTTTTTTGGCTTAATTAATTTTCTTGTTTTGCAGCCATTTGTACCAATTGTTCCAAATTTCATAATATTCTGACTCTTCTTTATCTTTTAATTTCAGTGTTAATTTGTCCATCTCTGCAAAATCCAAAGTTTTTTTTATCACTAATTCATCCGAGGGGGTATTATTTTGTTTCCAGCATTGGGCAAATGCTATTCTAGCTGTAGTTAGCAAATGTCTTAATATGTACTTAATTTTCTTTGTATATTTCCCTTTGATTATTCCCAGCAGAAGGATTTTGGCTTTATATTTTATCTGTTCTGCTGCAATTTCTTGCACCCATTTCCAGATTTTTGTCCAATATTTTTGTGTTTCAGGGCAGGTCCACCATATATGATGAAAAGTCCCTTGTACTTTAATATACTTCCAGCAGGTCGGCTTCATGTTTGGGTACATTTTAGCCAATCTTGTCGGTGGTAAACACTGACGGTAAAACATTTTGTACATATTTTCTTTAAGTGCTGCTGATCGTGTTAGTTTATAATTTGTGTTCCAAATTCTTTCCAAATCCACTAGAACAACAACAGAGAATAATGGAAGGAGACCAGGGAGAAAGTAGTAGGGAGAAGGAAGAAGGCAGACATAATATGCTTACAGGAAACACACATTAAAAAACAAGATATAAAATACCTGGAATGTCCTAAATTAGGAAAATTATATGCAGCATCAGCAGAAGAAAAGAGAAAAGGGACAGCGATATATGTTAAACATGGGATAAAGACAAATTTAATTTATGCAGACCCAAAGGGAAGAATATTAATGATAGAGATATGGATAAATCAAAAATCAACACTACTGGTAGCAATATACACCCCAAATGAAAATCAGAAGGACTTTTATAAAAAATTACGTGAAAAAATTAGAGAAATTGGAATGAGGAATATCTGCATAATAGGAGATTATAATGCCATAGTAGACAGTAAAAAAGATTACGTAAGTGACAAAAAAAGTATTACCAACAACCTGTTTTGAGATGATGGAGGAGCTAAACCTGATAGATATTTGGAGAAAAATGGAACCAGAAAAAAAAATACTTTTTATTCCAACCCACACCAATCCTGGTCACAGATTGATATGGCATGGATGAATGGGGAAATTGGGGCAGAAATACATACAATTGAAATATTACCAAATATTTGGGCAGATCATAACCCCATTAAAATAATCTGGAAAGGGGAAAAAAACTAGACGAAGGTGGATGTTAAATTTGCAAATATTAAAAGAAAAAGAATTTATTCAAAAATGTAGAAACAAATTGGAATTATTCCTTAAGGAAAATACAAAAGAACAGACATCTATACAAAATTTATGAAAGCTTATTCCTGTGGAATTATTATAGCGTATTCAGCAAAAAGAAACAAAGAAAAATGTGTACAACAGAAGATATTAGAGAAGGAAATTAAAAATTTAGAAATAGAATTACAAAATAAGCCACAAAGTGACAAAGTTAGAAAGGATTGGATGTTAGCAAAACATAAATTAAATATATTAGACCAGGAAGAAATGGTAAAGGGCCTAAAACTAACAAAACAAAACTTCTTTGAGCAAGCAAATAAACCGGGGAGGTGGCTGTCATATAGATTGAGAAAAGAAAGAGAAAAAAGATTAGTATATCAACTTCAACAGGAAACTGGTGAACTACAACATACAATGGAAGGGAAGAAAAATATTGCATACAAGTACTTTGAGAATCTGTATAAAGGGGAACAAGTAGATGGAAAACAAATAAAAGAATATCTAAATGGAGAAGAAACCCTGTCAATAACAGAAGATATGAAAGAAATGTTGTCAAAAAAACATAACAAAACTAGAATTGAAACAGGCAATTCAGAAACAGAAAAATAATAAAGCACCAGGCCCAGATGGATTCCCAGAAGAATGGTACAAAATAATAGATGAATTGAACGAATCGATAGAACCCTTGATGTTGGAGATATACAATGAGGCACTGATGAAAACAAAAATACCGGATTCATGGAGGGAAGCACATATTACATTAATATTTAAAGAAGGTGCAGATAAAAAACAGATTCAAAACTATAGGACAATCTTGTTGTTAAATGCTGACTATAAAATATTCCCAACAATAATAGCGGAGAGATTGAAAAAAATATTAAATAACTATATACATCCAGACCAAAATGGATTTCTCCCAACAAGACAAATCAGGAATAACACTAGAATAATAGCAAATATTTTAGAGTACTATGAGGTGCATCCAGAGAAACAAGTGGCACTTGTCTTTCTGGATGCACAGAAGGCATTTGACAATTTAAATTGGGAATTCATGATACAACAAATTAAGAATATGAAATTAGGGGACCAATTTGAAAGATTAATAGAAACGATACATTCCACCCAAAGGGCAAATATATTATTAAATGGGGAAAGTACAGAGACCTTTAAAATAATGAAAGGAGTAAGGCAGGGTTGTCCACTATCACCTCTGCTCTTTATCCTGACACTTGAAAGTCTTTTAATAAGAATTAGACAAAATTCGGAGATAAGAGGAACTAAAATTTAAAAAGAGGAGTATAAAATTCAGGCCTTTGCAGATGATTTGGTATTCATTACAGAAGACCCACTAGAAACAGGAAATAGCTTAATGCGAGAATTAGGAAAATATGGAGAGATAGCAGGGTTAAAGATTAATAGAGAAAAGACTAAAATGATAACTAAAAATTTGAAAGAAGAACAAAATAAAGAATTATAAAGAATAATAGGACCGCAAGTGACAAAGAAAGTTAAATATCTTGGAATATGGCTAACTGCAAAGTGCTCAACTATAAAAGAAAATAATTATAAAACATTAGTGCAACAAATAAAAAAGGATTTAGACTTATGGGGGAAACTACAACTATCATTATTAGGGAAAATAGCAGCGATAAAAATGAATGTACTACCGAGAATATTATACTTATTTCAAACAATCCCCATAAAATTAGGAAAAAAACTTTTTTTACTGAATTGAATAAGATTATATTAAAATTTGTATGGCAAGGGAAGAAAGCCAGGATAAAGTTGAAAGCTCTACAGGATGACAGAAGCAGAGATGATAGGGGACTCCCTGACTGGGAGCTTTATTACAAAGCAGCAGCACTAACATGGATTAGGGATTGGATAAATTTAAAAAATAAAAGAATACTAACAGTAGAGGGCCACAATTTGCAAACGGGATGGCATTTTTTCCTATGGGGAGAGGGTAAAAAGAAACAAAAATACTTTCACAGACACGATATTAGAGATGCACTGATACAGGTCTGGAATAAAATTAGAGAAAAACATTACATGAAAATACCGACATGGCTTTCCACTATGGAAGCCATGACACATCCCAATACACTAGATCTATCGAAAATGGTTAGATATAGTGAAAGTTTAGACAGCCAAGGGAATTTGAAAACAAATCAAGAATTAAAGGAGCAAAATATAAATATAGATTGGTGGCCACATCTCCAACTACAATCGAGATACAAAAAAGATGTAAAATAATATGGAATATACACAGAATTACAACAAATAGATAAAATTTTAATTGGCCTGGAAAATAAACTCATAACGAAAATTTACAAATATTTATTAGAAGTAACATTAGAAGAAGAAAAAGTTAAAGGTTGCATGATAGCATGGGCTAAAAACTTTGGTTACAACATAGATCTAGTGGTTCAGTGTCCATTTGAAGTTATGACAGCACTGAATGTGTACACTTATGATTGGTCCTTGTCACTGCAGCTGTCGCACTGTCCACGCAATCATGCGATCATAATTCAGACACTTGGCAACTGACAATTATGACAGCCATAGCATCCTACAGTCATACGATCACCATTTGCAACCTTTACCTATCCGCTTCCAGCAAGCAAAGTCACTGGGGAAGCCAGTAGGAGGTTAAAAATGGTGATCATGTGATGTTGCACTTAACTATGGAGGACTCACTAAATAGTTGTAACTGGAACTGCCACAACTGCAGTCATAATTTAGCATAGTCACGTGAAATCATGCTTTATGGCCATATTGCTTAGTAATGGGACTGTTGATCCCAAATACTATTGTTAAGCCAGGACTACCTGTAAATCACTAATAAGGAAGTGTCCCATGTGGTGACTATAGAAAGAGCATATCTTCCTTCCCCTGTCCTTACACTTTCTATAGAGGGATGATTGAAAGCATTCTGTTGTATTATATTGTTGCATGGTTTGGAGGTATTACTGTTTGGAGAGGAAGGCTATGCAGAGAGTGGTGAGGACAGCAGAAAAGCTTATTGGAAGTTCACTTCTTTCTATCGAGGACATAAACATATAAGTGATGCTTGATCATGGTCTGCAGAATTGTCTGGGACACTACACATCCTCCTCATGACCAATTTTCTTTGTTACCTTCTGGAAGGAGGCTTCACAGTATACGAAGCAGAACAACTGGATTCTGTAGTAGATGTATACCATATCGTATCATTATGGGTAGTCATATATAAATGTGAGAAATAAATAAATAAGAGCAGAGTTCTGTCATCTGTATATACTGTGATGAGTATGAGTCAACACTCTCGGAGACGTGGCTGAATATACCAGTGTCAGCTTAACAATTGCCAGGCCTTTCAGGGCTGAGATAGATGCAAGATAGCCTAACTTTATTATTGCAATTGAAAAAGAATCAAGAATATTTGACATCTCCAAGGCACACATTTTGTATTTCAATTTTGCCATAATCCCTTAATTTTTTTTCAACTGCCAATCTGTATCCTCTTCTGCTATTAGCATTATCTTTTCACAGTGCAGTTTTCTAAAAACGTGTCATTTGTTCTTCTGAAATCTTTGACAATTCTCAGGCAAACTGACCTGATCCAGACATTATGGTAAATTGTAGAGTCCAGAATGTAATCTTTCTACAGGTATCACACTGCTGGAAACATTGTAAGTGCAGGTTTTTTTTAAAAAATTCAATGAAATACATTTTAAATGGAGATTTTAGAACAAAACACATTGTTGTAAATTGATATTGGTGCCAGTTTAAACAGGAGTGAGCCATACTGAACTCAATGATTTCTTTTATGAATACATGTACATACAATTATATTTTAGGAAGTGTATGCATTTTTAAAGAATACAACTATAAATGTGTATTTTCCAACAAAGCATGCTTTTTAAAACAAACAAACAAACACACTCACACACATATTCAACCCTTATATATATATTCAATTTTTTTCATGTAGCATTTACCCCATTTGACATACATATGATTCTGAATGGTGAACAATTAAAATTAACAATAAAATACTCTTAAAACTCAACTTTTTACTTCTATATAAAGTACTAGCATTTTCTATAACATCAACTTATTCTAATTGTCAAAATCCAAACTCAAAGTTTCCTTTTGTCCTATTTTGAGAAGGAAATGCAGAAATGGTTTCTAAAGTGGAAACAAAGCTAGATACATTCTTTCCCTTGCTTAAAACATTTGACCATCTCTGCCAGTTCCATCACTTTTTCTATCCACTCTTCAATTGTGGGAATTGATGTATCTTAACCTTTGGGTTAAGAAAATGACATTGGTGGACAATATAAAGACAATAAAGTGCCAGATGATGGGCCTCTCAGATTGGGTGGTATTCAACATGCTATTGCAGAATTGCTGGGGAATTTTTTTTGGCATTCTGTTAGTATTTGTGATGTGTATAAATTAAAACCTTTGGGATATTCTAGTTGCTATAATAGGGATGCGGTGGCTCAGTGGCTAAGGCACTGAGCTTGTCAATCAGAAAGGTCAGCAGTTCGGCAGTCTGAATCCTAGCGCTGTGTAATGGAGTGAGCTCCTGTTACTTGTCCCAACTTCTGCCAACCTAGCAGTTTGAAAGCACGTAAAAATGCAAGCAGAAAAATAGGCACCATCTTTGGTGAGAAGGTAACAGTGTTCCGTTTGCCTTCAGCATTTAGTCATGCCGGCCACATGACCACAGAGATGTCTTTGGACAGCGCTGGCTCTTCGACTTTGAAACAGAGATCAGCACCACCCCCTAAAGTCGGGAATGACTAGTATGTATGTGTGAGGTGAACCTTTATCTTTACGTTGCTATAATATTGCTATGGCTGGAAAGGAAAATCTGAAGCTGCAAAGACAGAAGTGCTGTAGGAACATGAAATGTAAGAGACATAAATATAGGAAAGCTCAACACAGTGAAAGACGAAATGCACTTATATATTGCCATTGTAGGCAGCAGCCACTAGAAATGGACTAAAATTGGACACTTTTAGATAGAAGATAATACTGCTTGCTGCTCTTATCAAAGAAAGAGCAGTGATGTTTTCATAGTCATAAGGAGACTATAGGAATGACAGTACTTGAATACAATGTAATCCATGGCTGAATAATGTCAATTACACTTAATGAACAATCCTTTACTGCAATAATTATCCATGTTTATGCTCCAAACATAAAGCAGAGGAGCTCAAGGAATGCTATAATCAAATTCAATCTAAATTGACAAAACATGCAAGCAAGATGTTCTGCTTGGAGTTGGAGGCTGGAACACTAAAGTTGGAAATAATGAGGAACATATAGACTGTTGGTCTAGGAAACAAATGAGCAGAGAACTATTTCTGCCAATCCAATGATTACTTCATTGCTTGCACATTCTTCAGTCAACAAAAAAGATGAATATAGTATATAATATACAAAATTATATTGTATGTATGTATGTATGTATGTTTAGATAGATAGATAGACAGACAGACAGACAGACAGACAGACAGACAGATAGATAGATATGGATACGGACATCCGTAGTCACTGAAAATAAGTTGACTATATTATTGGCATAAAGAGGTAGAAAAACTCAACACCGAAGTAGTATCCAGGAGTTGATTGTGGAACCTATCACAAATTGTTCATGTGTAAGTTCCAAGTCAAGTTAAAATGGAGAACAATTTCCATGATGCAATCTTGAATATATATCTACCATTTTCAAGGACTATGAGACTCATTAGATTACCACAGGTAGCCACAAAAATGAATTATAGAACAAAATCAACCCAGAGCTCTCACTCAAGGCAAGAATGAGAAGGAAGGCTCAAATTATTATACTTTGGACTTATTTTGGAAAGACCCAGTTCCCTTGTGAGATTTATAATGGTAGGAAAGGTGGAAAGAAAGAGAAGGAGATGATGACCAGAGGAAGGACATTGGAGTAAATTACAGCAGTAATAGATGTACTGTTGCACTGAAGGTTTGGTTGGGGTTAGATCATCCTAGAGAAGGTGTATCTGTAGGGTAAATAAAGGTCAACACAGATTTGATAACATACAATCAATCATAAACAGTTGGCAGCACTAGCCAACAGCATAACAAATGGCTCTCAAAAGTACAAGTATGCCTTTTATCTTAGCCATGATAAGATTGGAGATAAAGAAAAACTTAATTACAGTCAGGCCTGGCATTTAATAGTATCAGAGTTTGTTCAGAAAAATCAAACCCAGAAAGCGCACCCAGATAACTGATTCAGCTGGATTCATTAACTTCTATTTATACATAATAACAGATTAATAAATGTACAATACCAATAGAAGATTCTTTCAATGTGGTAGACGTTAGGAGCAGAACACAAGCAGGAGAGAACAGTTAGTTTCATTTCAGAGTTCAGAGCAGTCTCATTTCCAGCACAGAGCTTAATACAGACAAGACTAGTTTCAGTTTCAATTCTCAGCACAGCACAGAGCTGAGGACTAAACCACGCCCAGACTCCAGTCTGTTTCAGTTCCCATTGGCTGATATGTTGCCATGCCTATTCATTGGCTGACCTTGTTACTATGTCTCCATTCAGTCCCCATTGGCTGATCTGTTCCAGTCCATGAATATCCATACTCTGACAAATAGCCGGGCTTCTAAGTTATGGCATTCCTGTTCTTGGGACCAAAACATGGGTCAGAAATAGGGATCAATCTTAAGTAACCCAACTAATTCCCCACAGGTAGTCCTTCTCATGTCTTTTGCCCTATCTTTGCCCATCACAATTCTGATCCTTCAACCCTCTTTTCTACCCATTTCCAACACGGTATTGTGTGGTCAGGCCCAGAGGGATCCTCAGCCTTTTTTCTCCCTATCCCTCGTAATTCCAGTTCCCACTTTCACAAACCTTTCTGCTTTCACTCCTCTTACATTACACTCAGTCACAGATGGGTTGCATCTAAGAATTCATTTGCAGTTTCTTGGGTCTATAAGAAGCCTGCTATTGGACTTCGGTTTCAGAATCTTAATCTGCAAGTCCCTTGGTTTCTCACTTGAAGAAGAGTACTCTTCTTGTTTCTATTAAGTCCAATTACTTCCCTTCTCTGAGTTCTTCTAGTCTTACATTCAATCCACCTCTACCTTCACCTCAACGTCCAATTCCAATTCTACGTTTCTTTAACATTGCTTACATTATAAAATTCAGATGGTGCATGAGGTCCTAGATTCCAAACCAGAAATCATTCCAGGGCAGCATGGCTATCTTCTAAATGTCTCCTTATCAGGAATTTGGCAGTAGGCAAATGGCAATTCTTTCAGTGGGTTTGCCTTGCCATAAGAGCCTCTAGGATTGAGACAACACACCAACCAGTGGCCTCACCTAACTCCAGCTGCTGAAGCTGATCCATAAAGGCATATCACTTCAAGAAGTCATTAGCCTTCAAAGGATCACTTGTTTGACTTTGTTGTTTTTGGCAGGTTGATGTGTCCTTGCATTCTTCTAGCAGTTCTTCTAGCTGCTTTGCTTCCTCCTATAGAGTTTGATTTGATTCTATTAGAAAGACCCAATGGTTTTTCTGATACAGAGTCTTATTCTTTGCTCTTTGCCTCCACTATGCTAATCTGTTTATGCTCCAATCCCTTCCCCCCAACATTTTACAACTTTATATAATTATTTCTCACTAATATCAGTAACGTTCACTAAAATTTCTAATTTCTTTCCTGTACAAAAGGATTCCTATCTTAAAACAATAACAAGCAATTTGCAAGCAGTTTTATAATATATTCATTTATAGTCTTTGCACAACATACACATTTTTGCATATATTTTTAAAATTGCCTTCTGCATTCAGAACAGGAAAACTATGTAGATTTCAGGGCATAAGTATGAATTGTTAATAGGTTTGGGAAGAGGAAATAAATCTTTCTCTGTTACATAATCTGCAATTTGGCCATTACTGCATATTAATATATTTTTGATTGCTACTCTTCTAGTTCTACACTAGGCGCCTTAATCCTGAAATTTTACTACTAGAAAACCCTCAGTATAAATCATGTAAGATTTCAATTTTCTTTATAATTCAGTAAGATTGGTGTGTATGAATCATCGTCAACATGAACAACATCTTCATGCTAAATCTCTTGTGATAAACATTTGAAAATAAAACCATATTGGAAGTCTGGGTGATAACAAAATCATCTGGAATGAATAACAAAACCACAAAAAACACAACAGAATCAGTAGCAGATGAGCCAACTTGGGGACCACATCCCCAAATCAAAGTACTCCATCGGAGAGGTACCTACCCAGGTATTTGTCTCCATCCATCCATCCATCAAACCATTCATCCAACCATCCATCCATCCGTCTGTCCATCCGTTCATCCATTTTCAATAGCCTCTCACCTCAAACAAGTGACTCTGGGTGGCAAACAATTGTAAAACTATTAAAAACCATTACAACATAGTAGAAAATTAAATACATATGGCAGCCAAGAAAAGATGTCATCATAGATGTCCATACAGCCCAGAAACGGGGCCCTTCATACATCAGGGGCCCAAGGCCTGGCCACAAAACCAGGTCTTCAAGGCCTTGCTGAAGGCCAACAGGTCAGGGTTATCCTCAACTTTGAAATGAGAAGATTCCAGAGGGCAGAAGTTATGCCACATTAGTTGGCTGACAGGGCCTGTAGTATGCTCAACTTGCCAGACTGAATTGGATGGATAGACACCACTGGGACCCTCAGGCGATGCCAAGGTGATGCCAATGAGGTTAAATGATCCGCAGAAGGACTTTGTCTCTGTAAAGAGTTTTCAAATGGCTGTTTTCAAATGCATTGGATTTGCATTGGATTACATTGGATTGGATTACAACTTCCAGCATCCTCGCCTATTGTCATGAATGAGAGGAGCTACAGTTCAATGCATCTGAAGGGTAACTTGTTAAAGAGGGTTATTATAGAGTAACATGTCTAAATGCTGTCTATTAAAGCTGATAATTGGGAAAAGGAGGAAGAAAATAAAAACCTGCTATGCACATGGTTCTTATGGGAATACAGCTGTGGCTTGAAGCCATGGCTGGTCTTCTTTTGTATGAATAAACAGCTTCTCTGAGTATATAGAACTGAAAAGAAGTCAGCTTGGCTTTTTATTCATACCTTTGGAAAACAACGCGGAAGGAATGCAAAACCTTTCTCCTAGTATCTAGCCTACCAGGTGAGACATATGACAGTGGGACATTTAGATAACGAAATAGCTTGGTAAGGCAAATTTGTTTGTTTATGGGAGGAAAGATCATGGAATAAGAATGATACACGAGTTACCTAAAGTGAGAGTATCTTTGCAGTCCCCTTAAGAGGGCTGTCTATCCATGCACTTTAGGCAACATAGGTACTTTATATACTGGGTAACATATCTTTCCATTACTATGAGTTCCAATCTCCACACACCTACTATGAAAAAAAACCAATGGTGAAGCAAATGGTGACTGGCTGAAGGCCAGATAATCAAGATAATCAATCATTCATTCTCCTTCTTGGGAATCAATGAATGGTTGTAAGTTGAAGACTACCTGTAGACAGACTAATGATCTTTGTACAGTACAAAGCCTTGTAATAGCCACAAAGACTTGCTGTTGAAGTCCTTTGTCATAAAAGTTTTGGGAGAATGCCTTCAGTCCATCAGGAGGAGCTCTGGTTCTCCATGTGGCAAGGTCTCACACTCATCTATGTAACAGCCCAGCGGCAAGCATACAGATGTTTTAGCAGTGATGAAAGTAAACTTTAATGTTTTGCCAGAATCCAGACAAGATCCATGAAGTCACCAGATTCACGCACAATTTAATGCTGTAATAATGCCACTTTGTTCTTGCCAATTATTTTAAGTGATTTATATGTTATGTTTCATTTGAATAACTTTGCATTTTTAAAGATGTGGAAAGTTCTCAGAAAACCCACCAAGTGACCTGTGTTAGGACTCAGCTCCATTTATCATGCAATTCTAGAAGACGTGCTGATGATTCTGCCAACAACGTTTTCCCTAAACAAGGCTGTCGTCTACAAAGATTTTTTAAAATATAAAGCTTTATTCTGATCATTGTTTCATATTGTTAGTTTTTCCTGCAGTACATTTTAAAAGCACTTACCATCTCATATGTCTTTAGCTTAAAAACTATTCTTGACAAAGGTAACAATTCATTCTGCCTGATAGTCAAGTCAGTATATCATCAAGGGATGAGGCTCAATTCAATCAGATGTTCTCAATAAACCCCCTTTTCCTCAAAGGCCTTGCCTAAAACATCCCCTAAAACATTTCACCTCCCCTAAAACATTTCCCTCATTTCTCCCCTCCATTGCCACCATTTCTGGTAAGTTTGTTCTGTAAGATCCTGCTGTCTAATGGCTATCTAAGACATTAACTTTCAGTGTTCTCCTTAATAGAATGGATAATTTCAAGAAAAGGATGCTTGAAATATTTGTTGCTGTAGGAAATAGTGGCAGTAACAATGGTCACTAGCTACTGTTGTTGAAGGTTGAGGGAGCGAGAGAGAATAATAATTCAAAATAAGATTTCCCAATGGAGATTGGTCACATGGACAACTTTAGCAATACGAGCTTATGGAGGGGCTGATTGATGGATGGAGCTCAATGTTACAATTTGAAAGTAGATCTTCATGCAACCCTCAACGCCCTTGGGTGTAAAAGGGTAAATGACTAAGTATTTTGACAGTACTCATATTAACAAATCATTGTATTTATTATTTTTTCATTTTAAAGGTCAAGTTTTTTGTTGTTGCTCCATTCAATTGGGTCTAATTCTCAGTGTCTGCCCATAAAAATCTTGACAAAGTTTTTTTTTCAGAAGTACTTTTTTCAGAAGTACTTTTCAAAAGTACTTTGTACTTTTTCAGAAGTACTTTGCCATTGCCTCCTTCTTAGAGAAAGTGACTGATCCAAGGTTACCCAGCTGGCTTTTTACCTAAAGAAGGACTAGAACTCTCCTGGTTTCTAGCTGGATGCCTTAACTACTACACCAAATTGGCTCTAAAGGCCAATTAAATTAAAGCAGGCGTAGCTCTTGTGCTTCCTTGCTCAATTTTTTCCTTTGTCCTCACTCATTTTTTTGCAGGCCACTGAAAAGCTAAGTGTGGCTCTTATTTTGATAAAAAATATACATACCTTGCATAAATAGTGATTACCCACACATCATCAGATCAGAAGGATGCATAACCAGGAAACAGCACAAAAAAGGACATAGATTTGCATAAAATGGCATATAATTACATATATGTGCAAATTTAAGAACCATGATTGTATTTTTTTTTAAAAATGCAATGCATTGCAATATATAATGGAGACAATTATGACTGTGGGACCTGTGTGCCCCCTTAATTTGCTGTCCTGTGGCTAACTGTTAATAAGCAATTTCAAGATTACTTTTTTATCATCCAGCTAGATCTGAACTAGACAATGCATTAAATAAGTAACATTGATAGGTGAAGAAAAAACACTCTTTGTAATTCAGCAGGCATAGTTTTCTTCAAAGATAAGCTTTCATTCTAAGTTCAACCTTTGGCTCCTCCAGTTTTTTGTTTTTAAAAACAGGTACTACAGAAGATGTGAACCTAGAGATAGACATTGTTCACACTAGACCACTGACTTGGTTCAATATAAGATAAACTTTAAAATATATGTAATATTTTAAATACATTAAAACCCTGTATTATTTGTCTTCTTTATTGTAACGTATATATAAATCGATTATTTTATGTGGAGCACTTTACATAGGATGAGTTGCAATTGTGCATCTAGGATGCTTTCTTGAAGTCAGCTAATATTAAGTTCCATTGGTCTAAGAAAACAAGTTCCGCTCTACTCTGTTTCCCTGAAAATAAGACCTCTCCGGATAATAAGCCTAATTGGGCTTTTGAGCGCATGTGCTAAATGTGCATGTGCTAAGCCCTCTCCCGAAAATAAGCCCTCCCTGAAAATATTGCAACACAGCAGCAGCCAAGAGGGGACTACGCTTGCTGCCTCCCGCACCTCAAAAATAATAAGACCTCCCTGAAAATAAGGCCAAGCACTTATTTTGAGGGTCAAAAGAAAATAAGACCCTGTCTTATTTTCGGGGAAACACGGTATTTCTCTAAAGCTTTGGCCAGAATATCAGTTTTGTCACCCACACAATATTTATAACAGACTCAGGGATGCCTGAATATTCTAAAAGGTGTTTTCTCAAAAGAATTCAGCTACAGGTAATCCTTAGCTGATGATCACAATTGGGAACAGAGTTTCCATTACTAAGCAAGGAGGTTGCTAAGACAGTCATGCCCAATTTTGTCACCTTTTTTTTGCCATGGTTATTAAGCGCACCATTGCCGTTAAGTGAATCATGCAGTCGTTAAGTAAAACTGGCTTTTGCCCTTGACTTTGTTTCTTTGAGCTGGGAAGGTCACAAATGGCGATCACATGAATCCAGGATGCTGTAACTATTGTAAATACTTGTCAATTTGTCAAGTGACTGAATCTTAATTAGGTGACTGTGCGGATACTGCAACGGACATAAGTGTGAGGACCAATCATAAGTCACTTTTCCCCCAGAGCTGTTGTAACTTCAAATGGTTGTGGAATAAATGGCCGTAAGCTGAGAACTACCTATATTGGTAGAATCCTAAAAAATTAAACAGAAATCATGGCCAAAGATGTTTATAGGTAGTCCTCGACTTAAAACAGCTCATTTAGTGCCCGTTCAAAGATACAACGGCACTGAAAAAAATGACTTACGACCATTTTTCACCCTTGCCGCCCTTGCCCTGGTCACATGATCATGCCCTTGGTCACATGATCAAAATTTGGTTGCTTGGCAACTGGTTCATATTTATGATGGTTGCAGTGTCCTGGGGTCATCTCATCCTGTCCTGACCACTTTTTGCAACCTTCTGACAAGCAGAGTCAGTGTGAAAGCCAGATTCACTTAACAATCTTGTTACTAACTTAACAACTGCAATGATTCACTGAACAGCTATGCCAAGAAAGGTTGCAAAATGGCTCCAAACTTCACTTAGCAACATACATTTCGGGTTCAATTGTGGCCATACTGTAAGTTGAGCACTACACCTGTATTATGATTTCATTTTCCTACAAGCACCAATGGCACTTACAACCTTTTGCCTGGATGACAGCAATTTCAAAGATGAATGGATATGACGGGTACAGTGCAGGTTTTTCTTAACCCACCAGGGTTGGCACAAGTGAGCCCTGTGCCTGTGTAACAAAAAGTTCCTAAATATTCTGTGAGCCTTTGGCATGAACCCCCTGCCCAAACTCTTCTTGTGGGCTACAAGCAGGCCATCTGCTCGAACTTTTGGCCTTAGACAACTTATACCTACACCACCTTCGGTCTGACCTGAGCATAGTACACAAAATTATCCGTTACAACGTCCTACCTGTCAATAACTACTTCAGCTTCAACCGCAATAATACACAAGCACACAATAGATACAAACTCAAGGTAAACAGCACCAAACTCAATTGCAGAAAATACGACTTAGGCAACAGAGTGGTCAATGTCTGGAATGCATTACCTGACTCTGTTGTTATGTCCTCAAACCCCCATAACTTTAACCTTAAACTGTCTACTCTTGACCTCACCCCATTCCTAAGAGGTCAGTACGGGTGTGCATAAATACACCAGTGTGCCTAACGTCGCTGTCCTACTGTCCCCATTTATTTGTACCCATTTCCTGTGTTCTTATTCATGTTTATTATTATTCCTGTTATCTTGTACATGAGTGACAAACTAAATAAATAAACAATTCAGAGGCATCTGAACATGCCTTTTTAATCTTGGGAAAGAAATGAGCCAAGCAATGAAATCCTAAACCACTAGCAGTGGAGCCACAAGGAAAAGGGACCCATTTATTTACCAAAACACCTTTAGGCAGGACAAGAAACGATGGATGGAAACTAACCAAGGAGAGAAGCAACCTAGAACTAAGGAGAAATTTCCTGACAGTTGGAACAATTAACCAGTGAAACAAATTGCTTTCGGAAATTGTGAGTGCCCCAAACTGAAGGCTTTTAGGAAATGATTGGACAGCCACCTATCAGAAATAGCATAGATCTCCTTGCGAGAGCAGGAAGTTGGACCAGGTGACCTCCAAGGTTCTTCCAACTCTGTTAAATAGGGTGAACGGATGGGACAGGACTCAGGCTTCAGGGGCAACAACAGCTCTTTATTCAGCAATTATGTACAGATCCAGCTCTGGCCTGTCTGACAGCTAGCCCTTTTATAGGGAGCTGTCAGAAGGCTCAGCCAATTGGCTTTGAGTATTTTCCCACCAGAATGGAAGACCTTGGTGGAGCCTATTGCTCTAGTCCAGCGATGGCGAACCTTTTTTGGCTCGCGTGCCATAAGTGGAGGAGAGCAGGGGGTCATGTGCAGGCGTGCCACACTCATAATGCAATGCGCGACCTCCAATGCGCATGTGCACACCACAGGTGCGCCCCCATTTTTACATGCTTTTTTCACCCTCCCCAGGCTCTAGAGGCTTTATAGGAACCTTGGGAGGGCGAAAACAGCCTCCCCCGACCCCCGGACACCCTCTGGAGGCTCAGGGAAGCCGCCAGATGGTCCCTGAAGCCTTCGGAGCGCTCAAAACGATCCTCCGAGACTTCCGATTTGCTTGGAGGGTGGATTTGAGTGCTCCGAAGGCTTCAGGGACCGTCCGGAGGCTTCCCTGAAGCCTTCGGAGCGCTCAAAACGACCCTCCAAGCAAACTGGAAGTGACTTCCGGTTTGCTCGGAGGGTCATTTTGAGCGCTCTGAAGGCTTCATGGACCGCCCGGAGGCTTCCCTGAAGCCTTCGGAACGCTTAAAACGACCCTCCGAGCAAACTGCAAGTGACTTCTGTTTTCTCGGAGGGTCGTTTTGAGCGCTCCGGAGGCTTCAGGGACCATCCGGAGGCTTCCCTGCCGCTTCCCTGCCGCCTTCGGAGCGCTCAAAACGACCCTCCGAGCAAACCGGAAGTGACTTCCAGTTTGCTCGGAGGGTCATTTTGAGCGCTCCGAAGGCTTCAGGGACTGTCCGAAGGCTTCCCTGATGCCTCTGGAGGGCGTCCAGGGGGGCAGGGAAGCTCTTTTCGCCCTCCCCAGGCTCTGATAAAGCTTCTGGAGCCTGGGGAGGGCGAAAAATCGCTTTAAAAAAGGTGAACTTAGCTGGCCAGTGCGCGCATGTGCTCTGGCCAGCTAACAGGGCAGCGCCTCACGTGCCCTGACAAATGGCTCCGGGTGCCACCTGTGGCACACATGCTATAGGTTTGCCATCACTGCAACTCTATTACTGCTTACAATGAAGAGGAGAACTCTGCAAGAGAGGCTTCCGAAGAATGGAAGATTCTGAACCTCAAGGGCCATGTGTGCCCAAAACTCCTTTTATACAATCCCCATATTGTCCTGTATACATAAGAAATCACCTCAAAACTGCACCTATGAAGTAAAATACACAATATTCTGAAAGAGAAAAAGAGGGAGAATCCACCTAAATTATTTACCCCAAACTAGGCAAATGCAGAACATCCTGGTCCTGCTTACCTCCGGGTGACTTTTGATAATCACCTTGCCTCTGTGACCTTTGCTGTCCCAAAAATGAACCTAGAAAGGCTCTCCACCCCCCCTCCTCCTCCTCCTCCTCTTCCTCCTCCTCCTTCATTTCTTTCTTCTCCATCACTCAAAGTAGGGGAGAGACCATACAATTCTTTCTCATTTCACCAGGCTGGTAAATGTGCAATGTTAGGAAAGATCATGGGTAGAGATTCCCACCATTCTGCAGTATTTCCTGAGGGGAGTAATACTGGAAAGTAATAACCGCCATTCCAACCCCTCTCTTTTCTCAGTAAATAATATCCCTTTCTCTGGTGTTCTATTAATCAGTCCAAAATACTTAGATTATACAGAGCAGATTATCTCTGTGGTTGGACAGTCAGAGTTTCTGAGGCTACAACTATTTGATGAGCAGCTTGTTCTTTTTCTACCATTGGAACTGATAGATTTGATAGATTTTCTGTTCCTCATTTTCATTTTCCCCTAGTGTTTATAGGACTGAGTCCAATGCATCTGATGATGGCACATGTGAGACATAAATTGGGTATTGAAGAATTTCTATCCACCAGGGAATAAACAAGTAAGATATTTAATTAGGGCCAATTCACATTAACTTTAAGTTATGGCTGCCATCTCAATGCTATCCTGGCTGCCTCTTATTAGTCTTATTAAAATTCCTTTTGGCTTCCCTTATATGTTTTGCTCAAACAGCTGTCTCTAAATTTGCCAAGAATGTTGCTGGAGGTTGAATTCATTGGCAGCTGAGGGTGTGTAAACTCTGCTAAGAACTTTTGCTAATCCTTTCAAATTTTCACTTGCAGAGAAGAGCAACAAAGATGATCAGGGGACTGGAGACTAAAACATATGAAGAAGGGTTGCAGGAACTGGGTATGTCTAGTTTAATGAAAAGAAGGACTAGTGGAGACATGATAGCAGTGTTCCAATATCTCAGGGGTTGCCACAAAGAAGAGGGAGTCAAACTATTCTCCAAGGCACCTGAGGGTAGAACAAGAAGCAATGGGTGGAAACTAATCAAGGAGAGAAGCAACTTAGAACTGAGGAGAAACTTCCTGACAGTTAGAACAATTAATCAGTGGAACAGCTTGCCTCCAGAAGTTGTGAAAGCCCCAACACTGGAAGTCTTTAAGAAGATGTTGGATAGCCATTTGTCTGGAACGGTGTAGGGTTTCCTGCCTAGGCAGGGGGTTGGACTAGAAGACCTCCAAGGTCCCTTCCAACTCTGCTATTGTATTGTATTGTATTGTATTGTATTGTATTGTATTGTATTGTATCGTATCGTATCGTATCGTATTGTATCGTATCGTATTGTATCTTGAAGAGAAGCAGAACTCACTGTAGAACTTTCCCATGTTCTTTTGGTGCTTTGCTCATCTGTGAGTTTTTAAATTTATTTAAGGATTCTTCCACAACATTTTTTTTAAAAAAGAACTTTATATGCAAGATTGCTCTTTCATGGTAGGATGAGATTAAAGTTGGTGGGTCTTTAGAGATAATATGAAAGTGGAAATTTAGTAGGTGAAATTTATTAATTGAAATAGATAATTATGCATTTACTTATACTCTTGTAAAGGGATATGACCTTTGCCCAAAAATACATTTGGCAATTCTGCTCTGAACATAATGAGGCAATAGGTAAATATAGATTTCATTACTATTTTGTTCTATTTTCTTGTTCTAAGTTACAAGTAAGAGCCTATCTGGTACAAATTGGCTAAGCAGCAGGCTAAAAAACCCAAGAGACTGTGAGTTCTCAACCTGTCTTAGGCACAAGGCCAAACTGGACCAGTCACTCTCTCTCAGCCCTAGGAAAAAGGCATGGCAACATCTGAAAAACATCACAAAAATGTAGGTGATTGTCCAAGCAACTGCCAGGGGTCAAAACTGACTGAAAGCTGGGGGGAGGGGATAAAACTTAAAAATGACCATATTTTAAGGCAGGAGGACATGGTCAATATAATCACTGTAGCATAAATTAAAACCATTTGCCATATTATCTGGCACTTAGCAGTGACATGCGGTGAGGTTTATGGCTGGTGAGGCTGGTGATGTCATCAGGAAGGCGGGGAATTCTTAACAAGGCGCCAGCCACGACTCAGTTTCCAGGGTCCTTTCGCAAGCGAGCTGGCAGGGAAACGGTAGCCGACAGTCCAAAAAGTCTGTCGCACTTTCTGCTTTCGCGAGCAACTTCCCGTAAACCTGCCGTTGCTCAGTGCGAGGAAGGGAGCCGCTCGCGCATGCACATTCGCCCTGGAACATGAGCTCCGGCATCAAAACCCGACAGAAGGCGGGGAATGGGACCACGTGTGCAGGAGGGCGGCTGAGGCTAGAAGAGCCTCCTGCATCTCCCTCTGTCCTGCACACATGATCCCATTCCCCGCCTTCCTGAGTCAACATGAAGGGGACCCCGGCTCGCACAGTCCCATTCCCCGAGGCTCCTCAGTGCCTTTTCCCTTTTCCTTTTTTTTTCATGATGAGAGCAGTGAGGCTCTGCCTCCCTTGCCTCCCCTGATCGCACGTCCCTGGCACTTAGTGACTAATCAATTTAGAAAATACGAGGTTTCCAAAAATTAAGATGATATATCAGGGGTGTCACACTCGCGGCCCATGGGTTGGATGAGTCATGCGCTGGCCATGGCCACACCTGTTTTAGCAAAGGGGAAAAAAGTCATGATATTACATGACAATGTGACACCGCGGGTTTGACACTCCTGTGATATATTGTGGTAACACGGCTTTGCTCAGTTTAAGATTGCTACTGCACAAGAAGAGATTCTGCTTGAAATGTTCTGTGGAATCAGGATTCAAGGGAGCCAGGATTCCCCCCAAAGTCTTCTATTAATATTTGCTCTGCTGGAGCAGTAGAATTTAGAATTTAAATTGTGTTAAAACAACAGGCAGAATAGAAAATGGGGCAAACATATAAAGCAGGTATACATATATACATAAGAAATGAGTACAAATAAATGGGGACAGTAGGATACAGAGGGTAGATATGCTAGTGCACTTATGCACGCCTCCTTATAGGAATGGGGTGAGGTCCACGGTAGATAGTTTAAGGTTAACGTTTTGGGGTTTGAGCAGTGGTGAAATGTAAAAATGTTTGGCACTGGTTCTCTGGGCGTGTCTTTGTGGGCATGGGTCATGTGACTGGGTGGGTGTGGCCAACTTTTTTTTATTTTTAAAGCATTTTTACTACCTATTCACCTGAACTGGTAGTAAAAAAAATGCTTTAAGAAGTGAAAATAAAGGTTCAGTTGTGCCGTGCGATCATGGGAATCGTTTTTTTTTTTTCACTTTTAAAAGCATTTTTTCCCTGCCGATTCAGGTGAATACTCAGGAAAAAAATGCTTTACAAAGTATTTTTAAAAAGGTTTCAACCATTGCGTGGCTCACAGCTGATCCACGCAATGGTTGGAAGCTTTCCCCCTGCTTTTTAAAGCATTTTTTCCCTACCTATTTGCCAGAACCAGCAAGAAAAAAAATTCTTTAAAAAGTGGGGGAGGGGGAAGCTTCTGACGACCGCATGGCTCACATCTGAGCCACACAATCCTTGGAAGCTTTTTTTTTTTTACTACTGGTTCGAGGAACCGATGACAATCATCCCTACCAGTTTGTGCAAACCGGTGTAAACCAGTAACATTTCACCCCTGGGTTTGAGGATATAACAACAGAGTCAGGTAGTGCATTCCAGGCATAGACCACTCTGTTTCTTAGAAAAATAAGAAGCTGGTCTTTAAACCAATTATTGCCCCTTTGCAAGGCAGGCATGTTTCCAGACCATGTCTTGTGGTGTTTTTTTTGTAAAGCCAGCTGTTGTTAAAACTATGCAAACAGAATGATCAGTTGGCAATCCATTTGGGAAAAATTGTAGCTGCCTTGTCTCCAAAGTCAGAAGCAATTTGGATAATAAAAAGGAAGTTTCCTTGAATTGCAACCTGGAAACCTGTAAAGGCGAAGAAAAGATATTTTTTTCCCCCAACACTAGCTGTGCTTGGTGGGCACTGCAGAAGGCTTGGTGGGTGTTTTATTATTATCATTTTCAACAACTGACTTTAAAATAATAATAAAAAGCCCTCCCCATGCCACTAATAAAGTTTTGCCCCCATATTGTTAACTGCCAGCAAACTTAAAACATCTAGGGAAATCTCTGGCTGGCTGAAGCGCTCTCATCATTAAAACGGCAAGAACATTTTTTTGATACAGTTTCAGCAGCTCCAGAGTTTCTGTCAACATCGCTGGGCTCTTTTTAAAAGCCCCCCTCCCTCCCCCCCTCTTCTTTAATAGGTCCCAGAAGCCACAAATACATTCAGGTCACTTGTTTAGAATGTGAATCCTTCCAAGTAATTAGCAGGTAGAATTACCTGGAAGCAATCAGTCAATACTTGTGCCTGCATTCTGTCTGTAGGAGCTGCCTTGGGGGTAATTGCCATCTCTAGTGAGCCCACAAACATGTCTAATTTAAAGTGTCAATTGGGATTTTCTTTCTGTTTCTTCAATCCTTGTGTCAGGCTCGGAGTTTTCTTTGCTCGCAAACTGGACTCCCCAAGCAAGGAAGATATATTTAATGTTTTCTTGGGTTTTACAATAGAAGGAGAAGAAGAAGAGGAAGGAGAAGGGGAATAGGGATGGGTGGGAGATGATTCCCCTCTGGCCTCTCCTCTGGGGGTTGAAAATGTGCAAAAGCATTTAATGAGCCTTTCTTCATTTATCTGTGCGTAACTATAAATTCTGCATCCACACTGCAGCAGGAACAGATCAATGGCTGACCGTCCTGGATTCATTACCAAGCCTATGAAGTGTCATGTTGCTCCATCTTGATGTTCTGCATATCTCAAAGGCCAACTAAAAAAGAAAAAGCTAGGTTTCTGTTTTTCTTCTCCTTGACATTTCCAACACATGAATCAACAGATGCACCCAAACTGGGGGAGGCAGTAAGCTGACCTTTTCCGGAGACCCTGCAAGAGATTTCTCTCCCGTCTCCTTCATCACACACTCTGCTTACCTTGACAAGCTCTGCTATTATTTTATAACTACTTTAGAACCGGTTCTGGGTCAGTGGTGTCTTAGTGGGGTCTACTTTCTTTTCATCTGGTTTTTTTTTTTTTGACTATGAAAAATTGTATCTGTGAACAAGCTGGAGTTCTTCCTATTATAACATCCATCCACAGGGTAAAGGGTTATTTCCTGTTCTTTTTCATGGCACGGAATAAGAATATAATGAAATACCCAGTCCGATACACATTCCTTTTGTGTAATTTGTCTTCATCCCCCTTAGAGATGTAGACTGACTTGTAATGAGCTTGGGAATAAGACAGGCATCAATTCTCTCAAGGAATTTAGAAGAGTTAGAAATTAAAACTGGGTAAACATATAAGCCCTTTTAGTGACATTTCCCTCTCAGTGATTGCCAGAATATGCTCAGTTGCTCTGACTTCTTTATCATGCACTGATACTAGCTTCAGCACTCTTAATAACTTTTGTATTAAAACAGAAACAAAGATTCTCTGGTTATTAAGAGCCCTATATGATGAGATTCAATGGTGGGATTTATTTTTTTTACTACTGGTTCAGTGGGCGTGGCTTGGTGGGCGTGGCCTGGCAGGGGAAGGATACTGTAAAATCTCCATTCCCACCCCGCTCCAGTGGAAGTTTACTGCAAAATCCCCGTTCCCTCCCAATCAGCTGGGACTTGGGAGGCAAAGAATAGATGGGGGCAGGGCCAGTCAGAGGTGGTATTTACCTGTTCTCCAAACTACTCAAAATTTCCATTACCGGTTCTCCAGAACTGATCAGAACCTCCTGAAAACCACCTCTGATGAGATTTTGAAATCAGGTAGTCAGTTGGACTTCACCTTCATTCTCTGTGTGGCCTTATTGGAGTCTTTCTCAGAGAGGAATGGGGCAACTTGCCACAGCCAACTCACTGCAGCCAACTCATCATGGCCTGCTTGCTGCAGGACAACTTGAGATGGCCAACTCGGGACAACTCACTGCGGACAATTTAACAATTCTATTTAATTATTTAAAATAATTAAAAATATTTTAATTTTTGCCATTCACAGTTCATCCTGTCCCTTCTTTTGCACATTTTTTTAAATGACTGTATTTCACCATTTCTTTGATATTAGTGTAACTCTTGTCCAGCACTGAGTTGTCTTGTGGTGAGATGGCCATAGCAAGTTGTCATGCAGCAAGTTGACTGTGGCAAGTTAGCCATGGTGAGTTGGCCATGGTGAATTGTCATAGACCCTTCTCAGTGGGTATCCAAACTCTGCTCACTAGTTGCAGGTCTCTCACATCTTATGTATGTTGAGGTACTGTTGCTTTATTGATATCTAGCAGCCATACACCTCTGCATGCAGAAGACAGTGCCCATGAATGTCTGGAAATTTCCACTGAAAGGACTCTAAGATTGCTGGAACCTGCAGAATTCAGGCTTTCCAGAAATCAATGATAGCTTCATCTATGTTAAATCAGGCGGGGAAGACTACGTCATCCTACATAGCCATCTCTATTGCACCAACTTTCATCAATGAGATGTGTATATACATGTGCATATAGCTGTTAGTTTTTAGTTACCCTAAAAGTTGGTTGGAGTTAAAGTTGGAGAAAGTTAGACAACAAAAGAACAAGCACAAGGGATGAAAGCAATAAGGAATGAAATGGCTTGTGGACCTCTGCAACATGATAGCAGAGGTTTTCCCTACCTCCCATTGCTTCCAAAGTGAAGGTTGTTCGGGTGACATTCCTTTTTTGACACGTATCCTTGACAAAATCTTTTTGACAAGTTCTTTTTAAATTCCAGCGTGGGATACAAGGTGGGCTTTCTTTGAGCACTGGAGTCCTGGCAAGGCTAGTGGTAGTACTCATTGGACAATCATTTGAACTGTGGAGTGATGTACAATTTGGAGTGGAATTGAGAACAGGAGACGATTATCATTCTGGAAAATTAGACTATTGAGGAGTGGAAAATTACTGGCCACCAGGTTTGATGCAGTAGAGGCTTGCTTTATTTAAAATGGATCCTTGACATCTAAAATATAGTCACAGCGGCTAAAATATTCCATACATATAGAAAAGTAGCTCAGCTGGAGTCCTTCCATAGACTTCTACTGTTCTGTGGTGGGGAAATTCTTATATTAAGCTGGTGCTCTAAGCTGTAGACATCTATAAACAGCCTCAGTTAGACCCTGATCTAAAGTACTAGAGAAAACGTGATAGAGAATATAAGGAAAATGAATGGAGTACACTGATCTGTGTATGACAAATTACTTGCTGTGACAGCAAATTTAGTTCACCAAGACCAAGAAAAAAGAGGGCAGGAAGCAGTGTTGGGATTCAATTTTTTTTACTACCAGTTCTGTGGGTGTGGCTTTGTGTGCGTGGCAGGGAAAGGACACTGCAAAATCCCCATTCCTTCCTCACTTCTGAGGGAAGGTTACTGCAAAATCTTCATTCTCTCCCAACTTCACTAACCTGTTTTCCAGCTCTGTTCTCCTGTTCAGGGCAACAAAAGAAGATCAGCTGGGAGGCTGGGAGGCAGCAGGGAGGGTGGGCAGCCTATTTGCCGGTTCTCCGAACTACTCATAACCACTACCAGTTCTCCAGAACTTGTCAGAACTGGCTGAATACCACCTCTGGCAGGAAGAAATGAGAGCATTCCTGCTCAAGAATGCCATATGTATAGTAATTCAAGAACCCTCCCCCCACACACATATGTAAGATGGGCATTCTTGCAAAATAGCTTATCTGAAGGCTTGCCCAGTGCACATGATGACTGTCATATTTGCAAGAGAAACTGGTGAAGATTTACCTTCCTGTCTTCTCTAGGAGTAACACTTGTAACCACCTTGGTTTGTTTTTTAAGGATGCCTGTCAGTTTCAGAGGCATTCTTGGAAATAAAGATAATCATTTCTAACATAGAGCAAAAGTCAGGAGCAAAGTGTTATTTCAGGCACAAAGAGGGATGCAGTGATATCCTTGGGCCTTGTGTTGACGCCATTGCAACAAGTATGAAATGGGGCTCATTTGTAATCACTGGGTTCCCAGAAAAAGTCCAAGGGCATTTTCAGAACTCAAAATGCACAGTGTCTCAAAACTGCAGGAAGCACCTTCATTTCAATAATGTGATCGAATATTAAGTCCTGGAATTTCAAATATCTCTGACAATTGGGCTGCGTGGTTAAAATTCCAGGCAAGTCCTCATTAACTCATTGCATGCAATTTCTGAAAGAAAGGATGTGGAATTCATTTAAAGCGACTGTCGCTAAGATGATAATGACAAGAAAACCAACAATTAAGCAGCCCTGTCCTTTTCTTTGCTTAAAACAATAACAAATCCACAAGTAATCCCTATTGCTAGCCATGCCAAATAATACGATAAAGAATGGAAAATATGTTACCCATGTATCACTCACATAGGTAAGCTTCATCGCATAACTTGAGCCATGATGGAGCTTTTGACATCCACAGTGGCAACCTGACAGATGTATCATTGTGCTTAATCCTCTTAAGCTCCCCAAAGCTTTTTGGAAATGAAGGTTTAAAAAGGCTAGATTGTGAAACAAGCCTGGTTTCTTTCAAGCTTTCTATTGCTGCCAGCCTCTCTCTTTCTCTCTCTCTTTCTCCCCCCCCTCCCCCTTACTCTTGCCCAGTCCTGTGAGTTTAGCCAGATGTGTGAAGATAAATCTGTATAAAGGAAAAAGCCAAATCCAATGGTAATGGAAACATTAGGAGAACTTGCTGTGACATAAGGAAAAGAAAATTGGCATCGGAAACTTCACTTCTAATGATGAGGGATTAGGGGATGAAAAGTCAAGTTCAAATAATCTCAGATGTACCTTTAAAGCAGGATAGGATGCTTGGACAGAGTAAATCCAAGCCTGGGGCTGAGCCAGTTGCAAAGAAGGAAGAGTTGCTGAAACTCAGTGGGACATTTCCCTCAATCATGTTCATTGGCTTTTGGGGTGATTTGGACTCCATCAAGTATCGGTAAAGGAGAGAAATGCAGTCAGTTTACTTTTCTGCTGCAAAACGGCCTCCTGGATGCCAGGATTACTTCCCATCAAAGTGTCGTGGATTACTCCCTGCTGTGATCTAATAGGGTGCTAATTAGCATATTTCATTTCTTTACTTAACCACCACGAAAACCATTGGGCACAGGTCCCATTTTCAATGGTTTCCTGGGGAAGCCTCAAACAGCTCTAAACATTTGCGGCACTCTGTTAAAGCAGATACTGGCATGCAGAAATACAGCCCAGAGACTGAATACAAATTACCACTTCTGTCTAATTGGATGGCACCTTGATGGCTTGAAACATTAACAGCATTTCCTCGCCCCCCCAATTTTCTTAAGTTAAGCATCAACAGCCATAAGCTTTGCTAATAAATCTTGAAGGAAGCACTAAACATAATGTGCATCTCACTCACAATCACATTCACATTGGAAACTAAGGGATCCATGCTTGAAAAGATTCGGTCATTCGCACGGGGATTCTCCTCGAGGAATTGACAAATTTAAGGACTACATCCTTGAAATATTTTCTAAGTTCCTAAGAGAGTGTGAGGTCGTGCCACCATGTTTCTATTCAAAGTGGCTTAGCATTTTATCACAACTCAAAGGCTAACAAATGTGTTGTGGTATTGGCTTTTATAAGGGAGGCTCAGTGGCTAAAACACTGAACTTGTCGATCAGAAAGGTCGGCAGTTCAGTGGTTTGAATCTCTAGCACTGTGTAATGGAGTGAGTTCCCGTTACTTGTCCCAGCTTACGCCAACCTAGCAGTTCGAAAACATGCAAAAATGCAAGTAGAAAAATAGGAACCACCTTTGGTGGGAAAGTAACAGCGTTTCATGCACCTTCGGCATTTGGTCATGCTGGGCACGACCACGGAGACGTCTTTGGACAGCGCTGGCTCTTCAGTTTTGAAATGGAGATGAGCACTGCCCCCTAGAGTCGGGAACGACTAGAACATGTGTGCAAGGGGAACCTTTACCTTTACCTTATTGGCTTTTATAGACTACAGTTCATTTCATAAGATATATGCAGTATTACCTTGCGAAAGGACTATACAATTATCATTACGGTAGAGATAGTGGATACTTATGAATATAATATATATAGATAGTTGTGTTTGTTGGGGAACAGGGCTTGAAACAGAGGCTGTTGGAGCCGATGCCGATTTAGGGGGGGGGGCTTCTTCGCAGACATTGCGAAACTCGGAGAAAGTTATAAGTCTAGACAAAAATATGGCGTCTGTAGAAGTGCACCGTCAGGTGAGATCCACAGGCAGGCAAAGTCCAATGTGGGATATTAGTCTTTCAATACAGCTCCCCGCCAGTTAAAATCAATTTTTTCCAATCCAAGGGAGATTATCCGAAGAGATGCCTCTAGGATTCACTGGGGTATAGTAATTCCAACCCAGAAGATTTTTCAGAAGAGACAGTTCAGTGAGAAAGGGGGAAGAAACGCCATTTTGGCTCAGCCTTCCCAGAGGATCAGAGAGCAACAGTTCAGAAAGTTTCCATACATAGTTTATAAAGTCAGCTCAGATACTTTCTTTCGCAATTATTCTAGAAAGTCCTTGCCCCATTGCTTGAGAGAAGTGTGTATCAAAAGAGTTTCTTTCCAATTCTCTCTCTCTCCTCCGAGAGAGAGATCGTATAAAGCTGCTTTTCCGAGAAGGGGGGGGGAGAAATCCCCCCTCTCCAATCTTAACACTTTTCCAGGATCGAAGAGTCTTAGACAAACTGCTAATCCTTATTTACAAGTCTATTCAGAAAAGAAAAAAGGCGACCCCAGGGGAACTCCCCTCTCACCACATTTCAGCTGTTGACTTCACGTATAGCGTTTCTTCCGATCTCCTCAGGATGAAGGCGCGCATGGCATTGCGCACCCCCTATGCCTCCCGGCACCTAGGGCAATGCTGGCAGCCCCCCTGCGGCTGCCGCTGCTCCAGGGGGCTCCAGCAAGCAGCCCCTCTGGCAGGACGCCCCTACAAGGCACCCTGTGCCCCCCCTAAATCAGGGGGAGCCCACCAAGACGGCGAACGGCGGACAGCATGTCCATTGTCCCCAGAAACCGGAAGCGGAATCAGAAATTACAGGTAGTCCTTGATTTACAACCATTTGTTTAGTGCCCATTTGAAGTTGCAATGGCACGGAAAAAAGTGACTTATGACCATTTTTCACATTTATGACCATTTCAGCATCCCCATAGTCATGTGATAAAAATTTGGATGCTGGCAACTGATTCATGTTTATGACGGCTGCAGTGTCCCGGGGTTATGTTTGTAACCTTCTGATAATCAAAGTCAATGGGGAAGCCAGAATCATTTTACAACTGTGTTACTAACTTAAATGCAGTGATTCACTTAACAACTGTGGCTAGAAAGGTCACAAAATGGGGCAAAGCCCACTTGCCTCACTTAGCAATTTTGGGCTCCATTGTGTTTGTAAGTCGAGGACTACCTGTACAGATAATGATTATTACCTCTTGACACTGGACATTTGCAACAAAGTTGATAAGTATGGCATGAATGTTCTACAGTTGTATCTTTTTAGGACACAACTGTAGAACATCCATGCCATACTTAAGAGAGAATTGAGTGAAAGCGCCTTGATTAATTGTAGTTCAGCAACAGATTTTCAAAATTGGTTTGCTCAAAAATGGCCCTGTTGAGTTCAGAGATGAATTAAACTAAAAATAATTAATTTGCACAGTCTTTTGGATCAGTTTAGAATAGCCTATAAGCAACCTCAGGACTTTTAGAAACTACAATTTTCCTGATTTTATGGTTGGTCTATATGATCTAGCATTGCTCATTCTAACTGCTATAGACTTTTCAACATGATTTCCAGTGCAGGTTAAAATTAATTGCAAGCACTACGTGTGTGTTTTATTTTCTCAGTTACCAAATAATATTCTAGGGAATTCTGATGTTTTCTTGGAAACCTATCCTGAACATGTGAGAGAAAAGAGAAAAGGACAGAAATCTGTTTCCCTGCAACATCGTTTTCAGACTCTTTTATTCTGTAGTGCAGAAGTCCAAGCAACAATTCAATTCTTGCATGGCCAAATCTGTTTGAATTCTAGAATGCATAACAAAGTTGGAAGTTAAAACCCACCCCTCTCCTAGACAAATGAAATATTTTGGGAAATATTAAAAAGGCAGAATATTTCCCCTAAAAAGAGAAGTAGAAACTCAAGCCGCTCCCACCTTTGTCAATGGGCCATTAAGGGGCATAACAAAGGTAGGATTATCCTTCTATCCATCTCACCATCTGGCTCCTGGGAAGATGCAGTGCTCAACCAAATTTGACTCAATACACAGCCTACAGAGTTGCCTCTGCACCACCCTGGGAGTCTCACCACCAATCAAAATGCATTTCTTACACAGGAATGGAAAGCTTTGGGGTAGGGTCCAACAGAGGGCATAAAACCAAGGCACTACCAGCATCTCGGCCCCTTTTTCTTCTTCACTCAACATTTTGAAGCATGTGATCCCCCTTTTCTGCTCAGGAGCTTAAGCCATGTGATTCTGTCCAGCATTAAACCATCTTTCCAAGCAGTCCCCATGTTTCCAGTGTCTTTTCCCTGAACCCAGAAGGACATTTCTTGACAAGCTGTTCTACCGTGCAATCACCCAGGAAGTTTTTTTCAAAGCAGGAAATTTTCATGAAAATCACTAGTGTACCTGGAAGTGCTAGGGTTCTCCCATATTATAACTCCTATTCACAAATTGTGTCCTGCAATTCTGAACTAACGTATGAACCACATCAAGTAGCATCATGGCCAATGGTCTTCTTAGCTTCTTGCAGCATATTTACAGTAGAATGGTTAAACACATGATTTCACACTCAGTTCTCAGGCTCCTGAGTTTCAATTTTTCATACGGGTAATGTTTCAGAGAATGATCATGTATAAACGACAGCATGTTGTGTGGTTCCTGATTTTTCACATCATGTATGTCAGGAGACTGTTGAGTTTCTAGGCCTACCCTAGTATTAAAGCCAGCTAGGAGCTCAACCCACCTTAATACTGTGGAGAAAATGGGAGACGGAAGCATCACATACACTGTCATGAATGATGTAAAATAAAGAATAGAATAGAATTCTTTATTGGCCAAGTGTGATTGGACACACAAGGAATTTGTCTTTGGTGCATATCCTCTCAGTGTATATAAAGAAAAATAAAATAGAATACATTCATCAAGAATCATAAGATACAATACTTAGTGAAAGTCATAGGTTACTTATAAGCAATCAAATTATACTAGGAAACAAATAAAACAATATAAAATTTAAAGATACAAGCAACATGGTTATAGTCATAAGTGGGAAGAGATAGGTACTAGGAAAGAGATAGGTAACAGAAAGGAAGAGAAGAATAATAGTAATACAGTCTCAGTAGGCAATATGACAGTGTTGTGGGAATTGGTTGTTTAGCAGAGTGATGGCATTCGGGAAAAAACTGTCCTTGTGTCTAGTTGTTCTGGTGTGCAGTGCCCTATAGTGTTGTTTTGAGGTAGATGTTGAAACAATTTATGTCCA
Source organism: Natrix helvetica (assembly GCF_964273705.1). NCBI lineage: Eukaryota > Metazoa > Chordata > Lepidosauria > Squamata > Natricidae > Natrix > Natrix helvetica. Next base: position 92,993,935 of record NC_138549.1, read on the forward strand.
GGATGTGAGCGGTTTGTAGTTAGTTTCACAGCCCTCTTTTTGACTCGGGCAGGATACAGGTCTTTGATCAAAGGCAGGTTGGTAGCAAAATAAAAATAATAAAACAAACAAACAAACAAATAAATAAAATAAACGGGATATAAAAGAAATAATAAATAAAGGTAAACAAATAAAACTTCAACTTTTCAGGTATTCAGCTCTGTGTTTGGAAACCTGCTCACAGCGGAACCTTAAGGAAACACATGGCTAGATAAGCTGCTTTACTGCAGACATATATAAAAAAGGTCAGATTTGCATAGATCTGCTTACTGGGAAACAGAGAAATCAAGACTTTTCTGTATGTCTGCTATAGGGTTTATATTCCTTGCTTTTCCCTCCTGCCTTTTTCAATCAATGAGCTCTTGGCTACTCTTTGTCTTCTGAGTCAGAGACAGAGATTCGGGATTTGCATACAAGTTCTGTTCAGACTGAGTAATGCTGGTTTCCCCCATTGCCAGCTTAAGTCATCACAGCTTTGTTGAATATGCTTGGAAATTATCTTGAGGTTAGAAAAGAGAACAAGAGGGTGGGATTAACATCCTGGCCTCTGAACACCCTATACATACTCAGAATTCCTATATGTTGTAGCATGAACAGAATCCTTATGATATAGCTTTCTTCCTATACTGTTGTTCTCTTAAAACTATGCTAACAGCACAAGGATGAGAAGAATACAGAAAAAATAAAATAAAAATAAAGGCAGCTAACTTTTCTATAAGATGGCTGTGGGCTTTTCTTTTGTTTTTGTTTTCTTGTTCTGTGCATGTGGAAACTTAAAAATCTAATATGCTGGGGAAAAATGCTTGTTCTCTCTGAACATTCTTGTAAATCAAAAGATTCAGAGTGTAATACTACCCATATTTTACAGAAGAAGTTACAGTTATAGGGCAATATTGGTCCCTCTGCATATTCTGCGGGCGTGAAATAGATTTAATGCAATCCAAGGATAACAATTTATAAACCAATTAAAGTAAATAGAGATCTGAGCATTGAGAGACACTGCACCTTATTTCAGCCTAATAAGACTTGCTCCCCAGGAGACACATTTTTTTCTTTTTGGTGTTCTTTGTGTTAAAGTAATCACACATCTAAGAAAAGATGCATTTTCTCTAGAATAAACTCTATTTAATTCTTGTGCTTTTTACGGATTACCGGAAAAAAAAGAATTCAGCCATCTGAAAGTCATATAAGATTAAAAAAAGAATAAAAATAAAAGAAGCTTGAGGAGCCATTACTTTAGAGTAGAAAATAATAGATTTAATTATTGCTGTGCTGATTTTAGTTCAATGCTTCTTATTAGATCTGATCGAAAGAAATTACTCGATTTTTTTCCCCTCCGAAAGGAGAAAAACAATTCAATAAAAACTTTATCATGCAGGGTGATTTCAATTTTTTTTTTTGCATTTCATGCAGTGATTAACGTTTATTTGTAAGCATCATTTTTTAATTGTATAATCATTTTCAGTGGTTTGCTGCTTTTTTAAAAAATATGGCTTTGGGTCACTGTTGACTTCTGGCAACCACCTGAACAAGTCCCTTGGAAGGATTTCAGAAATGGTTGGCCACTGCCTTCTTCCTAGGGCTGAGAAAGAATGACTGGTCCAAGGTCTCCAGTTGGCTTGTGCCTAGGATAGAACTGGAACTCCTTGTCTCCCGCTTCGTAGCCTGGTGCCTTATCCACTGCCTCAAACTGGCTTTACCTTCTTGCCCTTCACAATTTAGAGCTTAGGCAAAGACTTCATAATGGAATCCTCTGATGACTCTTTTTCGGATCAGAATGTATGGGCAGTTAGGGAAATAGCAGTGACTGAGAGATGTAGAAGTCAGATGGACATGCTTCATTACTTCAAAGCTCAAAGGTAGCACCATCTCATGACATGCTAAAGAAATGCAAGCACATTCTGAGAATTAGGTTAGAAAACAGAATCCTCTTTCGCAGTGGAGCGAAATTTTCAGGAAACTGGACTAGATCTTATTCATTATATGTCGGAGGTTTTTTCCCTAGTAATGTATGGAAACAAGTCACTGGGTATCCCAGGTGCTTACTCCTTACAGCAGGGGTATCAAACTCACATTGTCACGTTGCCATCACGTAGTGTATCATTTATTTCCCCCCGCCCCTTTGTTAAAATGGGGGTGGGTGTGACCAGCGCATGATGCATCCAGCCTGCGGTCCATGAATTTGACACTCCTGCCTTATAGCAAATATACCTGCTGTATGTAACAATAACCTATTGGGTCCTTTTTGAGTTCTGAATATTTGCTTTCGGGAAAAAAAATAGAAATGTGAATTAATTGGAAAGTTGCTTAATACCCTCCCTGTTCACTTCCCCCTCCTTTTTCTGAGTTAGTTTATTTTTCAAGGTGTTTCAAATTCATTTTCCCCACAACATGGATAGGTAGCTCTGTCTGCAGGCAACCTGAGATTGACAAACAGCAGCCAGAGAACAGATAAAGTTATCTCCCTTCTCTCATAATCACTTTCATCCACTACGGCATCTTTTCACTTTTTTTTAAAAAAAGGGATGCCATTCTGCAAGACTTAAACCTCTTTGCAGGTAATGTATAATTTGGACCAGCACCATGCTCTACAATTAGTTTAAGAAAAAGCACACTGGGGTATTTGAAATAGCTTGCGTCTAGCAATCTGGCTGGAGGCAGTGTTTTATTACTGTAAAAGAGCCATTTGAAACATATGGTGTAAGTACACTAATTTTTAAAAAAAGTACTGGTGAAAGGGAGATATTTGTTGGAGGTCAGCGTAAGAGAGCTGATGATGTTAAAGAGGACACAAGAATTGGTGGATGGAGGGGGAAAAAAAAGACTAATGAGGGATTAAACAGGGATTGCTGGTAGATGGTCCTCTAAGTGAAATTGCCATTGTCAAGCTGAACTGTTCTTTTCCATATTGTTTGTAGCTCTGTTTTATTACCAGTAGAGCAACATTTCAAGATGATACGTTGGAAAGAAATGCTTGATCCAAGCAAACTTCAAACCCGGATCTTACTAGGTGTAAAAATTAACAAAGAAAGTTCTTCTACTTTTCCCCTGGTTCCAAGTTTGACATATCTAGCTTAGCATTATCACTAGGACTGGCACTAGGACTTGAGAGGTTTAGACAGGAGTCTTTCTCATCCAAACTTGAGATATTCTGCATATAAAACTTGAGCTTTCCTTATTCAGTGATGCATCTCCTTTTAAAAATGTAGAGTCCTCTCAGTAAAATGCCTTGCTATAAATTCAACATTCTAGTCAGTTTGGATCCACTGTTTAGAAACATATTGAACTATTTGAGATATTAATGATTCCCATTTTTGATTGCTGAAAATCACAGATATATGCTTAAAAAATAGGAATGCAAGGAAGAAAGGAATGAAGGAAGGAATATTCTCCCCTTCCAGCCTATTAAATAATTCTTGTCAGCTTTTACAAATGATGGGGGTGGGCTGGGGAATGTTGCTGTAAGTAATTCAACTTCCGTTCAAGAATTACTTCATTGAAAGAGCTCTCCATTCAATTTCCAAAAGCTATTTTGATTCCATCAGGCACCAGAAATCATGCCCTCTGAATTTTGTAATTTTAGCATGTGCCATAGAAGAGAACTCATCATCAGTGAATGAACCAATCTTTCTGTAATCTTTGTCACAGCAGGTAAAACAGAAATTGGCCTGTAATTTGTAATCGCCATGTCTTTGCTTGAGATTAATCCCCAATCACCCGTGGTGAAAAATAGCTATTTTTTGACCCAGGAAAGGACTATTCATCATTCAGCAAAGGGGCTTTGATTTTTTTTTGCAGCACACATTTGGTCTGACCATTCTCTGCTTTTTTAATGTTGGATCAGCTTTTATCTTTTTGTTGGTTTTTTTTTAAAAAAAGCAAGACTGAATGATCTAGACATTTTACTTTAGACAAAATTTATCAATTGCTATGGAAGAGCATTTTTATTTTTTTCCCCTACTTCAAAGATTATAGAAATGGGCAAAGGGAGGGTCGTAAAAGTACATACATATTAATGCAGCTCCTAATTATTGGGCTGTAATAAGAAATCTACGTATGGCAATACTGTGGGATAATGCAATGTTTTTGTGAGAATAATTGAAAATGGCCAAAGTGTGAAAGGTGTTGAGGGCAGTGAATTGAACATTTCAAAGAAGATGGAATGGCAGTCAAAACAGGCTTTCCCCTTGACTAAAGATATGCATATCAGTATAACTTTATGCTTCGCGAGACATTTTCCACCTCAGCAGATTTAGGTCCATAGTTTTAATGAACTATCTGGACGTAACTTAACCGGTTCATTTAGTATCAGAAAAAGATTTTACTGAATTGTGAATTTTACATAAGGATTGGGCACTTTCACTTTCTCTCTTTTTTGCTGCAAAAACACTTCACGATTTCTTAGCAGTAAAGACAATCTTCAGAAACTGCTTTGTCTTTGCATTACCTGCAATGGCTATAAGACCATTAAGATATTAGTGCACCTGGATTACTCACCACATAACTGCTTATATTAAGTCTCAACTCCTCAGCTGGCATCGTTCAAATTATGACCACTTCCTGCTGGCCTCACATATCTAGCTTGACTGTCTTGCAGGGAGAAAGTATGTATGCTTGGCCCATATCATGTACCGGATTCTGGTTTTGCAATGTAATTATGTGGCACATACAGTATGGTGCAACAGGGTTATCTGGAACACTGAAATGTTGGGCATTCTGAATATAATCACCCATGAATGTGGCTTCGGTGACCACATAATGTCAGATAGTCGCATGATCATTTCAGGAAACATTGAAAAAGAAGTCTTAGAAGCAAGCCCTGCCTTGCTAGTTAGACTGCTTCTCTTCTCCATCCTGGGTTTGAGTATTCAGGTTTGCTACCTGAACTTCAGTTTTACCAATGTGCATCCTGCCATGGATCCACTAGACACAAAAGACTGAAGTACGTTCTTAGCAGAAACTGTAACAAAATTATTTCTCCCTAACTTTGAGTTCCATAATGTGATCAAACACTCCTGCACTGGCCAGTTTTGAGACAGCTTCTCCTATTAATATTACTGAGTGTGCTTAAAATTTTACAAACTCTCACAACTGTTTGCCATTTATCCTGTCAACAGAAAGAGAGGGCAACTTCACAAATATGATAAAATATAAATGGTTTTAAGCCCACCTACTTAACAACTAGCATTCAAACCCTTCTTCCTGGATGGGCAGATCTGTCTTTGATTTTCTCTTTTTATCTCCCTTGAAGAAGTTTATGAATTTTGCACATTTGTAATGAAAAAGAAACTGAACATATCCATCTCCAATTGCACTACAGTTGTCCCGTTTCCTGATACTATTGTGGATCATGAGATTGCAGAACTGGAGGAATGAAATTATGGTAGAGTAGTGTTTCTCAACCTTGGGAACTTGAAGTTGTGTGGATTTCAGCTGGTTTCATGTTGGTTGGGAAATTCGGGAGTTGAAACCATACATCCCCAAGTTGGGAAGGTTGAGAAACACTGTATTAGCCCATAGACTAAATTGTATTTGATATAAACGGACAGTGACTGAAGGATATTATTTTGTAGTTCTAGAATTCCAATCCTGACTAATGTAATTCACAATTCTATCCAGAAGCTGGAGGACTACAATTATTTCAGAGATAGTAATATATTCTTCTGATACTGTTGAAGAATTCCCACATAAATTTTATTGATTGTTTAATGAATTCAAGCCCACCTTTCACACCAAAAAGTGATACTTAATAATTAAAGATAAACACAATCTTATTCTACAACAAAAAGAAGTAAAATAAAACCAGTTAAAGCCCACTGCGGAACACATTGTTTTAAATAAACAGTGCTTTATCAATTAAATCAAATTCAACAGAAAGAGCAGTGAAATAGCCAAATTAAATATGTCTTGGTTTCCCTTTGGGGTGGAGGAAGAAAGAGAGAAAGAGAGAGCAGAATCGTGACCTTCTTTAGCAGGGAATTCCAGAACTCATTACCTGTACATTCTACTCTGTTAAATCCACAATAAACCCATGTGAAGTACATGATAATACAATAGCATAGTTGGAAGGGACCTTGGAGGTCTTCTTGTCCAACCCCCTGTCTAGGCAAGAAATCCTATACCATTTCAGACAGCTGGCTATCCAACATCTTCTTAAAGACTTCCAGTGTTGGGGCTTTCACAACTTCTGGAGGCAAGCTGTTCCACTGATTGATTGTTCTAAGTGTCAGGAAATTTCTCCTCAGTTCTAAGTTGCTTCTCCCCTTGATTAGTTTCCACCCATTGCTTCTTGTTCTACCCTCAGGTGCTTTGGAGAATAGTTTGATTCCCTCTTCTTTGTGGCAATCCTTGAGAACACTACTATCATGTCTCCCATAGTCCTTTGTTTCATTAAACTAGACATACTCAGTTCCTGCAACTGTTCTTCATATGCTTTAGCCTCCAGTCCCCTAATCATCTATGTTGCTCTTCTCCGCACTCTTTCTAGAGTCTCCACATCTTGTTTACATCGTGGCAACCAAAACTGAATGCAGTATTCCAAGTGTGGTCTTACCAAGTCATTATAAAGTGGTACTAACACTTCACGTGATCTTGATCCCGCTATTAATGCAGTAAAAGAGATAACAACTAGCATTGCTAAATCCATAACTTAGCCTTTCCTATTTTATGGGATGCATGGATTTTTGGTTCTGAGAATTCTGCATCCAACATGACGTTTGCTAGGAAATCTAGGATTCGAAATCCATGGATATGCAGTGGACCATGTTGGGAAAAGTTGGAATTCCTTAAAATGATTCTTTTTTCCATTCTTTGTACCATGGCCATAAGAATAATGTTACTAACACATAAAAATAATCATTCTGTTTCCTATGCAGCAAAAAAGGAATTTGCACTTTTGGTTTGTGGTACTTTTAGGTTCATTTATTTATTTTTAATGACACTCATAACTCAATATAAAGCAATGTGTTGGCCTGAGATAGAGATACACCTAAGGAATAATCCCACAGAGACTGAAATGAACTATGAATGTATTCCTGGATAGCAGGGAGATGGCAACTGCAAGGAAGCAACTTATATAAAATGTTCAAAGGAATTTGCTACACTGATGGTCATTCAGGGACTATTGAATAGTATACTTTAGTCTTGCTTACAAGGGGATATGCTTGAAGATTTCATTTGATTTGATTTCAAAGTAACACAGTTTCAGATCCACACCCGAACAGACTGATGTGCTACTTGGTTTTGTTCATTTCAGAATTTGGCGATACAGAACTGGATTTTAAAAATATAAATTATATAGAAATAATGTGAGAAAATATATGGTTGAAATGTAAAAATATATGAAAACATGGGCAATAACACCCCAAAATAGAAAAGGTATTAAAAACACTACAATGTATTTTGGTTCTTTATTTCTCCCAGTTTTAGAAAGAACACTGTATGATTATTTGGGAGGAGGTTGAATGAACCCTTAAACACAGGATATTTAAACAGATAAACTTAACTTGGAACAGAAAGGTAAGTTATCTATGGCTACTTTCTCCTCAATCTACAGTTGGCCATGGTATTCTGATATTCCTCCCTTCCCCAAATAATGTTATGGGACAACTATAGAAGAAATGGAGGTGAAAAGGTCAAAACCACAATTATGAGTGTGAGAGCTCACCTCTCCCCTTTTTATTGTGTGTGGGCCTTTGATTGTAGGAGCCTGCGAACCCTTTTTACCTTTTAAAACTTCCTATAAAGTATGAATTATCCCGATTGATTGTATCTCATTGCATTTAAGTATCTTTGTCACATACTATTTACTGTATATTCTCATTACTATTTATGCAGAGCCAGACAACTAAGTGGCCTATATATATAGTATATGGAAATATTAGATTCAAACAATTTCAAATTAATATTCTAGAATCTTCTGTGGAGCATAGAAGAAAGAAAGAATGGAGAACTGATGTGTATAAAGATATTAATCTTCAACCTACAAGAATTACAGAAACATCAAAACTGGAATATTGAATACATGGTGTGTTAAGGGCTCCAATTTTCAGTTTAATTTAGCATTTCAGGGGAAGCAAATAAATGTTCTAAGAGTTAACAGAGATCTCTGTCATTCACACCAACATTTATGCAAATATTTGTTGCCAAAATATTTTCTTAGCAGTTCCAGAAGTCAGAGTATAGAATCTCTTAGTAGAGAAGAGAGTTTTATATGCGTATTATTAAAGTAGACTGCTGTTCCCAATATTTGGAAGTGGGTAAATATTTTTTATTTAATATTTACCCACTATATTTATCAATATTTACCAAAATATTTACCAAAACATTAAAAGTGGTTCCCAGCCACCAAAAGATGGATAAATGCAGACATAAATTGATCATAATAGCTTCTAACATGTGAGCATGGTTATAACATAAATGTTAATAAAGCTAAGAGAATGAGTGGTTGGGTTACTTTAGCAATGCTTCAATGACAATACTATTGTTCTATTTGAAGCACCTGAGGTACAAGTACTTCACATAACTAAAACATCTTTGGTAGCCCATCTTCATTTAATTTTTCCTCATGGTTGTTGAAAAGCTAGAAGCTTTCTATAACTCTATGAATGAGAATAGAGATTTTTCCAGTGTACTAATGTAATGAATGACCCTGAGTTTTAGCATTGAGAGATGACATTGCCATAATTTTAAGAGGTTTTCACCTGGTTCAGAGTTTTTTTTTCTTTCTTTCTTTAAACACACACAAACAGGGAGAGACTGGAAAAAGATAATTGCAATACAGTACCCTTTTCTCCTCAGGCTGATATTTATAAAATGTTATTTTAAAAAAGCCAAACATATCAGACGTTCTTTCTCGTTTATTCTGATCCCAGCTTCTTTGCCTGTTCGCATTGTAATGATCAACGAATGAATTTAGGTTTGGGCAAAACACACACACAACTTGTGAGACTGAAGTTGAAGTACTTTGCCTAAGAAAGCAAAAAGTCTCATTTCCACTGAAGATTAAACTCCTAAATGTTCAACTAGGGCTTCCTGGGCACTTTTCAAATTTCTTAGTCACATCAAGAAAGCCAATACAATGGAAGGCAAGAATAATACAGTATATACTTCCCCCAAGGTGGAAGCTACACCTCTATTTCTGCGTCTGTCTCTATGTTTTCTTAATTGCAATTAAAATGAAACAGTATGTTAACACACTGATAGGTTTTATTTTGTACGTGTGTGAATGAGATTTATTTTATGGGTGTATAGTTAATTTTAGACAAGGCTTTAAATGCTTTTGTTAAGATTTGCCTCAAAGCTTATCTTTTCTTTGTGCCTTTGTTTTATATTAGCCCCTACATCTTTTGACATGAAAGGGAATTGTGTTCCCTCCCTCCTTTCCCCCTTTTTTTCTTTAAAAATAAAAGATAGACAGCTTTCTGAGCATATACTCTCTGGAAGCAGACTAACTGCTGCCAATATTTTATTACATAAATGTTTGCAATTTTCTCCCCTCTAAAAACAGCTTCTTTGCTAAAAACGTACCTACTATAATTTTTCCTCAGTTGAATGTCCGCGCATAGAGGAAGTCAATGGATGCAGTGTTAACATTTAGAAAACAGCATCCTAAAATAAAATAAGGCTTTTTTTTTCAGGGGCACGATGGGTGTGAAGGCTTGCTTCCATAAATTCTTGCTAGCACAGAGAATGTGGCCCTTCTTTTAAAGCTCTCTCTGTCTCTCTCTCTGTCGGATGAGATTCTTACCTTTAAGCTTTACTCAATTAAAGTCAGTGAAGACATTTTTCCCCAAAGAGTTTTCAACCCAATGAATAATAATAGTAATAGCAGCAACTTTTTGTTTATTGAAAAATATTGATTTCGTTCAACCCCAGGCATTTTTGGGATGTTTTCAGTAACAACGAAAACTTATAGTTAAAATCTCCACTAAAACAACAATGAGATGTGATCACAAAAATAAATCTTATACCATAATGTGTCCTCCATCAGTGTCCAAAGATCACTGGAATAATACACAATGACAAACTTTCCATACTGAGGAGTGAACAGCTGTAGAAAAAATGCATTACTCAGAGAAAAAGAGAAGAAACTGGGTCCACCTGAAATTCATGCAGGTTTTTGGAAAGTACATCTAAAATGGCTGCCTCCAGGAATAATTTTGATGTTATTTTTCAAAAGGAAAATTCCTGCCACAACTACAGGCACACATACACAGCAAGTCAATTTTAGTGTGGTTCGGTAAAGTTTGAATGCATAATGATCTACAATGTTTGAAAGCACAGTTGGACTAAATGTAGATTCCTAAGAAACCTGGCTTGCTTTAGCCCCATTGATTTCACTCACATTTACCCCCAGATGGCTATAGATAAGATTGTACATAGAGCTCAATTTTATTAAACATTTATGTGCCTATTGGGCATATAGGTATGTATATGACAAAATTTTTGATACTAGATTACCTCATCTATAAATATCATTTTAAAATGAAGACTTAAATAGTTGACAAGATGTTTGTCTTTCTCTTTAAGACATATGGTATTTTGCGGGCATATATTCACATTCTTTCCTTTGTTTTTGCTTTTGCTTTTGTTTTATGTTTCTTTAACTTTTTACTTTTTCTCATTGAATCATATTTTTTCTGTTGATAAAAAGTAACAAGAATGCACGTGAGAAAGAGAGAGGTTTTTCAGGTAGAGACAGAAACCATTTGAATACTGAGTGACAAGAGAACTGATTTTATCTGAAAAAAATGGTAACTAAGCCTCTGTTTAAATATGCTGCTTCATTAATTCCTGAGGTTAATAAAAAACCTGGCTGAGGATACAGATATTTGAAGCCATTGGATTATTTCTGACAACAGCACAAGGAATCTATTGAAAGTTGATTTCTCCCCCTTTTGTTCACAGAGACCTGCAAAATCTAAGATAAAAAATGGCAGCTGTCCTGAGGGCACCTCAAGGCATGTCATTAAAATAGGAATTTGATCCTTCTTTTCATGGTTATTTGGGACAATCAAGCCCAGCAAACCTCGAAACTCATCTTTAAAAAAAAAAAAATCTGACATGCCCTTGACTTTGCCAATCTCTATTCTTCACTAGCTGTAAATATTTCAAAATCCCTTTAGATGTCACTCTGTCTACGAGTATTAGGCCCTGAGTAAGATGCAAGGGATGTGATTTTTTTTTCTTAATATTTCGCATTCCCTTCCTTTTTTTTTTCCTCATAGGAAACACAAAGAAATAGAAATGGCTTATATCTAAAGCATCAGTTTTGAGGGGGCCAATTCGCTCCTTGATATTTATATCTTACATGAATCAATGGCGGAATTAAATTTGAGGAAATTGTTGCTTTTATTGCAGCTTCTCTCTGTTCCACTAAAAAAAAAAAAAAACCCAAACCAACTTCTGATGCTTGCGGTACAATTCCTGGAAGTGCCAAATCTTAGGTTTATGCCCTATTGCTGAACAGTTTCTACGTTAGCAAGGAAATTACATATTTTCAATGATATTCCTATGACTGCTGCTACTAATAAATTTCGCATGACCCACGATCATTGTTTCCAGTGGCACACAATTTGATAATCAGGCGATGCTCAGCAGAATGGCACATCCATCTATATTTCTGTGTGGTTGGGACAGCTTATCTGAATTTGTTCAGGAAGCAGATTTGTTTCTGTCAGCAATGACAAAGGGATTCAGAAGACATATGTATGTGATTTCAGATTTTTTTTTTTAAAGAAACCCCACGTCTTCATTATTCTGGTATTAATAAAAACAAGAAAAAGAATGCAAGGGAATGTCATCTCATTTGCAAAGCAACTCGCTGGGTGTAGACATCTAATGAATCTAGTTTTGATAACCTTGCTAAGAATAATGCCTGAAGCTGGAACTGATGCATAATCTTTGCCCTGACCCTCTGCATCCCTGTTGCTTATTTTAGCTACTGTGTTATCACAACCCGTATAACAGAAAGGAAAACACCCATGTCTCTATATTTGCAGTTACTGCTTCAGGCAGGCAGGGGATGTTGTGGTACCATGTGTGCTGTCCACTGGTTGTCTTCGCGCTGCTCGCTCTGAATCCACAGAAGAAAAGAGAGATAGCAATAAGGACAAATTAGGCTACAAATGGTCAGTGAAAGTGAAAAAAGGTATGTCTGAAGTTCTGGCTAAATTCATTTTCACCCGTTTTAGTGAGCTCTACCTAAGGTCTTTATGTAGCTGTTTCTCCAGCATTTAATGCACTTTCTAAACTATACAAACATGGGCTGTTGCCTTTTATTAATCAATAGTATCTACCTAGACCAGGGGTGTCCAAACTTGGGAACTTTAAGACTTGTGGACTTCAACTCCCAGAATTCCCCAGCCAGCCATGCTGGCTAGGGAATTCTGGGAGTTGAAGTCCACAAGTCTTAAAGTTCCCAAGTTTGGACACCCCTGACCTAGACTGTCAGTAGCTCCTAGGGACTGAAAGCAACCGGGCTTTCATATAATTTGTGATTTTGTCCTTTTAACCAGAAGTGTATGAAATTAAAGTTTGCATCATATGGCATACATAGATATGCATTATGCGATCCATTCTTTGGAATGTGAATAAACAAAAGAGAGGGATAACATTGACAGAGCAAAATGTTATATCTAAAGCTAATTGCCTGAAGGATATTCTTTGAGGGAAATATACAGATTTGAACTGTGTTCCCATACATATGCCTAGGCACAGGTTAGTCAGGCAAACATTTACCTGTCCTTTTTTCTACGGCTTGGGGTAAAATGTTATTGATTGAGGAATCCCAGTTTAAATGTGAATAATCATCAAAGCAGACTTGTGTGCAGCAGTGAGGTGCAGTCAGGGGAGGCACGGGAGGCAGAGCCTCACCGCTCTCATCATGAAAAGAAAAGAAAATTCTCCCCTTTTCCCTTTCATCTCTTTCTTACGCGTGCAAGCAAAATACCCCAGGATCACGGTGGCGGGGACAGCAACTCCTTCTGCTGCGCTGCAGAGAAGAGCCACAGGAAGGAGGGGAATGGGACCATGTGTGCAGGAGGCAGCCCTTCATGTTGGCTCAGGAAGGAGGGGAATGGGACCATGTGTTCAGGAGGGTCCTCAGCACCAGCCTCAGATCAGCGCAGCTGCGGTCCCCTTCATGTTGTCTCAGGAAGGAAGGGAATGGGACCATGTGTTCAGGAGGGTCCTCAGCACCAGCCTCAGATCAGCGCAGCTGTGGTCCCCTTCATGTTGGCTCAGGAAGGAGGGGAATGAGACCACATGTGCAGGGGAAGGGGACTGCGGCTCATGCTGATCTGAGGCTGGCACTGAGGAGCCTCCTGCACACGTGGTCCCATTCCCCTCCTTTCTGAGCCAACATGAAGGGCTGTCTCCTGCACACATGGTCCCATTCCCCTCCTTCCTGTGGCTCTTCTCCGCAGCACAGCAGAAGGAGTTGCTGTCCCCGCCACCATGATCCTGGGGTATTTTGCTTGCCCAGCAAAGCATGGGGTGGCAGGGTGGCAGTAGCTTGCGTGGCGTGGCCTGGCCTCCAGCAAAGCACCTCCCCAGATTTGCCCAGCAAAGCACGGGGCAGCAGGGCGGCCCCTTGCTTTGACAACCACCTCGTTTCCTATTGGGGTGGGGAAGAAATCCATCTTTTCTGTCCGGAATGCTTGGCTCACTCCCCCTGCCCAAAGCGATCTCCTTTCATTCTCCCTCTGCCTCATTCACTCGTTTGGGCAGCAGAGAACGAAAGGAGATCACATAGCCGAGGACAAAGGAGCCTGCAGCCTCCTTTATTCAAACGTTCAGATGGGGGGAGGGGCTTTCTCGCACGCCTTCTTTCTCTGAAGCTGCGCCGGATTCAGCAAGCACCAGGCAGCGCGTGCCCTTGGGCTTGTGCAGCAGCCGAAGAACAGGAGGCGAGGATTTGGCTGCTGCACAAGCCCATGGGCACGCACTGCCCTCTTCTCTCTGATAGCCGCCTGGTTAAAAAGGAGGAAGTGGCTCCGCTGGTCTGGAGCCCATCCAGGAAGATGAGGAACGCGAGGGGGATCCCTTCCCCCGCAGATGGGCTCTATCAGAGAGAAGAGGTCAGCGCATGCCCATGGGCAAGAAGCACAAAGGAGGAGCAGAACGGCCTTAATCATGTCGAGCTGCTCAGAGAGAGATGTGGGAGAGGCAGAGACAGACAGACAGACAGAGAGACACACACACACAGAGTGAGAAACTTGTCACAGTCCTCCCTTCATGATGATAATTTGATGACATCACCAGCCTCACCAGCCATAAACTTCACCGCACGTCACTGGTGTGCAGTTTTCCTATAGTCATAAGGCAGGAAATTGCATTAAGCAGTCCTAAAGTAATATTAATAGTCATTCTAAGCAATGCATGTCTATGTTTGACATCTGTCCCTTCTGTTATTCATTAACAGTCCCTGTTTACTTTATTTTTAAGGGTCATATTTCTAGGGTGTGACAGCCAGTTTGGTGTAGTGGTTAAAGCAGAAGGCTAGAACCCAGAGACTGTCAGTTCTAGTCCTGTGTTAGGCACCAAACCAGTTGGGTTATCTTGAGCCAGTTATTCTCTCTCAGTCCCAGAAGGTAGGTAATGGCAAATATCCAAAAATGATGCCAATAAAACTGTAGGAACTAGTTCCCTGGGACTCAACACTGACTTGAAAGCACATGCACACACTCAGACAAACACATACACACTCTTCCCCCTCCCCCTTCCCTCCCAGGGCACAGCTTGGATGACATATAATTCTTTGCAAGTTTATATAAAAAGTAGAAATTAAAAGAAATAGGTTTTGCATAACTCCAAAGTGTGGTCGGAGCTGCCATATTTCTATAAATCTTTGTTGGGGGGGGGGGTGGAGTGGTGGCTTTGTTTCAGTAAATGGATTGATTGGCTGTGTGGTTGTATCATGATTGGTAGATTGGTGCTGATTGGTCCTGGCTGTGTGTCCGTTGTTGTTTTGTGTTGTAACAGCCTAGGTGGTGGGTGGGGCTCGTTTCTTGACTAGGGCTGGTTTCCAGATGTCTGGTAGGCGGGGGTATCATCACATTTATTCATGTTGTGGGGGGTGTTTCTCTATTTCGATAGTTTCCATAATTATTCTCTTGTTGTAGTGTTCAGTTTTGGAGATTAATTTGGTTCCTTCAAAATTAATTTCATGTCCTGTAGCTTTAAGGTGCTGGAAAAGGGAGAAAGTTTTTTTCTTTTTTCTTACTGTGTTCTTGTGTTCTGCGATACGTGCATTTATTCTCTTGTTCGTTTGTCCTATGTATGTTTCAGGGCAGATTTTGCATGGTATTTCGTAGACTCCTTGGTTTTCTAGCTGGATTTTGTCTTTGGGGTTTCTTAAGATGTTGGCTATTTTTTGGTCAGTGTTGAAAGCTGTCTTGATATTGTGTGTGTGGAGAATTTTGCTGATTTTATCTGTGGTGCCTTTGATGTAAGGGAGGATGGTGATGCCATTGTCCTGTTCTGTGTCTCGGTTTTTGGGGGGAGTCTCCCTTTGGATTAGGTTGGTAATTGTTTTTCTTTGGAATCCGTTGGAGATTAATACGTTTGTGAGAGTGTGTAATTCAGTTTTCAGGTGGTCTTTGTCGGCTAGGCATTTGATTCTGGAGATGAGGGTCTTGGCTACAGAGTTGATCTGTGCAGGGTGGGATGGGATTGTGCGTTTAAGTAGCAGTTGGTGTGTGTTTTTTTCCGGTAGATGGTGTGTCCTAGGGAGTCATTGGGTTTTTTGTAGATTAGGACATGCAGAAAGGGAAGTTGGTTGTTTGCTTCTATTCATAGTGTATTGTATTTTGGGGTATAGGCTGTTGAGATGTGTGAGGAAGTTGTCCAGTTTTTCTTTCCCGTGTGGCCAAATCACGTAAGTGTCATCAACATATCTAAGCCAGAGTTTGGGTTTGCGTTCAGATTTATCTAAGGTGTTAGTTTCAAAATGTTCCATGTATAAGTTTGCGATGATGGGTGAGAGGGGTGATCCCGTGGGTGCTCCTTCTATCTGTTTGTATCTTTGTCCATTGTGGATGAAGTATGTGTTGGTTAGGCAGTGGTTGGTCAGGTCCAGGACGTGTTTAGGGGGCTTGTGTTTGTTCTGGATAGTTGTCAAGACTTCTTTTATAGGTACTTGGGTGAAGAGGGATATGACATCGAACTGAGGTCTTGTATATATATGCTGGTCTTATATATTTATATGCTGTTCTTGTTGTATTTGGGTCTTTTCCCATGTAAGATTGAGTTCCACTTGCCATCTTCAGGCTGGTGTTTTCGGCTTCATGCTTACTCGCACAAGCACGAAGCCGAAAACACCAGCCTGAAGATGGCGAGTGGGACCTCGCCGAAACATTGCCAAGACAATCTCAATCTTACTTGGGAAAAGACCCGAATACAACAAGACCAGCATATATGTATATATGTATGTGTGTGTGTGTGTGTGTGTGTGTTGTATTTGTGCTGATAAATAAATAAAGGGAGACTAGTATAGATCTATTTGAAGCTATTTAGCTCTCATCAGCTAGCCATACCCTTACTGGGATTTGAACCTGGGCTGTATTACATATTAGGCAGATGTATTAGCCACTAAGCCACAGGCTGTCCTCCTTTATCATGTATGTATGTATGTATGTATGTATGTATGTATGTATGTATGTATGTATGTGTGTTACAAACTATGAAGTATGTCATATCCTCAATTAGTTACCCTCCTTTTTTGTTCTTCTATTGTTTCTACATTACACCCCCTTTTAATTCATTCACTCCTCCAACAGATATGAAATCTCAAAGCTTGGTTCCTCTTTATTATTAAATTCTGGTGACATTTCTTAACTCCTTGTACCATTACAGCTGAATATTATATCATTTAGGATATGCATTTCTTTACTAGCATTATTTTGTAGTGGTTTATTAACAGAGATATACTATCTAACGTTTGGAAATTGACGTTGAATTGAGATGAAAAAGAACGTCTCAAAATCTTGGAAAAGAATTTCACAAAAAAGAAAAGAAATTGGGAGCAAGAATCAGGGTCTGAAAGAAACTAGCAAGCTAACAGAAAAATAATCTGATGTTCACTCTAATGTGTATTCCATTTTGAAATATTCTAAGAGAAAAAATGCAAAGAAAAAAACCTTTGAAACATGCTTTGTTTTGACAGATCTCTGTAAAAAAGCCAGTTAACCTTGGCATCACTGAAGTGATTGTTAGCTTACGGTATTTAGCCTAACAGATCTTGACTACAAAAATTGAGATGATTATTAGAAGGCAGCAAAGAATTCAATTTTCTATATCTCTCCAACGCTATCTGCTGGTCTTATGGATTGTTGCAATTCAGATATACAGGCTCTAATTTATTGCAAATGCACATTTTAATAAGGGACATTTTAAGAAACCAAATAAAAGATTCCAGATATGAATGGTTTTCAGTAGGGGCAAATCTAATAAGCAGATCTCAGGAAAAATAGTGGGACGGGGATGAATTTGTTTATGCCATTCTTCCATTTGCAGCCTTCTGCACCACTATTATTTATTCTAGTCTGGATGGGCCCCAGTTTCTAAGAGTTGTTTTGTTAGGCAGCACAAGAATGAAGAGACAATTTGTAAAACTATTATTCAGGGCTTTATTTTAGTTTTGGTCCAAGTGAATAACAGACAGTTTTATTTTGTTGTTGTTGCTGTTGCCCATGTAGCAACAGAGCTTCCCACTTTATCATTGGCTCTATCAGTTTCACTAATATTAGGTAAATTTTACTGATTTACATTGTGCTTGTTCCCAATGCCTTCAAATATCTTTGAAGCTAGCCATGCGACTTTCTTTGCTTCTAAAGAATTCTGAACACAGTATAGAAAACTCACAGGAAACAGAATAAATCACGCAGTTTTTCTCTACCAGCTGTTCAATAGAAGCATACAAGAAATATAATTCAACCTCTATTCCAAAACAAGTTAACAAAAGCTTCACCCTCAACTCCATGCTATTACCCCCCTCCCCCCAGTTACAAATACAGGTAGTTCTCATTTAGCAACCTTAACAGAACCAGCAACCTCGTAACTAAGTGAACTGATTGCTAAGTGGAAATCTTGTGACCACAACTGTGCTTATAACTGTGCCTAGCCAGTAGAACAGCTTGCCTCCAGAAATCGTGGCTGTCCCATCACTGTTGTTTTTAAGAACAGCCTAGACGAGGCTGTCAAACGCCCAGCCCTGGGCCGGATGTGTCATGCGCTGGCCATGTCCACACCTGGTTTAGTGAAGGGGAAAAAAGTCCCTATACATCACATACTGCTGCTGTGATGACATGAGTTTGACACCCCTGATCTAGACAGTCACTTATCTGAAATAATATAGATTCTCCTGCTTGAGCAGGGGGCTAGACTAGAAAAACTCCAAGGTCCCTTCCAGCTCATTCTATCCTATCCTATCCTATCCTATCCTATCCTATCCTATCCTATCCTATCCTTCTATTCTATTCTATTCTATTCTATTCTATTCTATTCTATTCTATTCTATTCTACTCTACTCTACTCTACTCTACTCTATTCTTACTTCAGCTTTCCTTTTCAACACCTCCCTGTCTTTTAAAATAATGAGCAAGAAGAGAATTAGTATCTGTATTTACATTTATTCATTGGAGAGGAAAGGGAAGGTAAGGGGGCCATTATCTGCTTTGTATGTTTTTGGCTCCCAGCCCCAAGCTGCTTAAGGAGGCAAAGAAAAGCCAGAAGTGTGAAAGTGGTTGAGTTTGTTAAATTGCAGTTAGTATCTTTTGGGGGAAGCACTGACTGAACTGTGGAAAAAAGCAGCTCAGGAAAAACGGCTTCTTTAGACTAGGGATCCCCAACCCCCATGCTGTGGCCCACTACCCGGCCATGGCCTATTTGGAACCGGGCTGCACAAGTGGTGGCCAGTGCGTGTGCACTCACACAGAGCTCATCTTGTGGAAATCAAGCTGCGTGCGAATGTACTTGCGTGCTGACCTGCCACTTGTGGGGTCCAGTTCCCCTTCTCCCCAGGCCACCAAGAAGTGGTGGGATTCCATTTTTTTACTACCTGTTTGCTCGTGTGTGCACGCTCGTGTGTGACGCTTCTGTGCATGCACAGAAGCTTCCAGGTGAGTAGGCAGAGCCTCCTGCCACCGCCACTACCAGTTCGCCCGATCGGGGCCGAACCAGGAGCAACCCACCCCTGCCGCCAAGCCATAAAGGTTGGGACTGCTGCTTTAAACAATATCTGTGGAGGGAAAGAAACTTATTTTTTCAGCATTGTGTAACTTTGAATGGTATCTGGACCGCACAGTCAGCAAGCAAGATCTACTTGTTTTTTACTTATTGATTGATTTTTATTATTTATTGTATGCACCATGTAAATAAGTACTAGGTGCTAGCAATCACATCACTTAGGGAGATCTTTTTTATTCCCCCCACCCTTCAAACTGTAACCCAAAGAGCTTGATGCTATTCCAATCAGCAGGAATCTTTCACATTAAGTAAGAGAAACAACTGATTCACCTGGAAAAGAAGATACATGTATGATTAATAAAATGTCTCAAATTGTCACATCCTCTGTAAAAGAAATGGCATTCATAGACTCTGTCTGCAAGTGGAATCAGTACTAATATGCCGGACCCAGAAACCCCACCCCAACAACATATTTTCTTGACCTTCTTGTTAGCCTACATATAATATAAAGGGCAATACGTTTGTATTTCTGAAATAGGATGGCACTGGCATAAAAGGTAATGCCACTTTTTAAAACATTCATTTCGAGAGCTTGCCGTGACCAACATATGAATGGCAAGATTCCCTGATTCATTTCTTTCATAGGCCTTCTGCTTTTTGAATGCTGTTTAAAGCAGGCAAACAGAAGACCAAAAAGTTTCTCTTTGCAGAGTCTTGCCTGAGAAGGAATCTAGCTGAAATTCTGAACACAGCTTCAACTGCAGAGAAGTCAACAGAAAGTACCCCAATTGTTTTGTGGGGTTGCAGATTTATACTAAATTTTCAATGCACCAAGCATGGCTCTCTCTGAAATAGGAAAATCATAAAAGCACATCCTAGAGCTGTCAGTTTCAGCAGAGTTTAGCTATCATGAAAATAATGTGAGGCATGTTATATTATTTAAAAAAATATTTTGGGAAATACTGGAGATCCGGTGCTAATCCCGGAGCAAGATATTCTAAAAAAACAGTTTACGATTCCCCAACTCTCCCCCCCTCTGTGTGTTTTAGACTGCATCCTGTAGATTAATTTAATGGAATCTGTCAGTAGTAAGTCATGACAATTGTAAAGAGGGTTAGCCACGTGACCAATCCATTTTATGATCTTTTTCATGGCAGTCTTTAAGTGAATGCTGCAGTCATTAGTAATCCAATTGTTTGCTATGAACAGTTTTGCCCCAAACCCAGAAATGCCTGATTTCAGCAAAACCATTGTAAAATCCAGTCAAGTGAGCATGGGATATAGAATAGAATGGAATGGAATAGAACGGAACAGAACACAATAGAATAACAGAGTTGGAAGGGACCTTGGAGGTCTTCTAGTCCAACCCCTTGTTCAGCAGGAAACCCTTTACCATTTCAGACAAATGGTTGTCCAATCTCTTCTTAAAAACCTCCAGTGATATGATGCTGACATCTATACATATGGGCTGGTTGTTTAGTGCCTGACATGTAGTCATGTGATTTTAGGAGGGGGGTGCAGCCATTAGAATTTTGGAACTGGGTCGTAAGTACTCCCTCCCATTGTTACTTATTAAGTGACTGGTTGTAAGTCTAAGACTATTTTAACTGGCCCTGCTGTAGAAGTCATTTGGAATAAACAATTTTCATAATTGTTGAAAAACACAATTGTTTTTCATAATATGCATATAAGGAAACAGCAATAAAAGTATTCATGGTTTCTTCCTTTGTATGAGAATAGCATCAATCTCTCATTCTCTTCATATTGTAATCTGTGATGTTATTGAGTAGGGCACATCAATATCTCAACAGCTCTGTAAGGTGGGCTGAAGGTGTCAAATCCTTTCTTCAAAGATATGACAGCGGGGACTCTGGGATATTTTTAAAGTATCTTCTCTATCCTATTGAAATGGTCTGCAGATTATCTTTGATCACGCAGATAAAGCCATCTCCAATTTTTTGATCCAAGTTCAAAGAGATTTATTCTGAACCACTTGCATAAACCCCTCTCCCTTGCTTGCAAACCTAAACTGGTATCCTATAGTTGTTTGGGGCTATTAATTTCCAAGTTATTTACCATTAACCAAGGTGACTAGGACTGATAGAATCTATATAGTACCAAAACTCTATTTGACACTTCAGAACTTCATTTGGGCAAAAATGCTGCAACATAAGGCAAAACTGTCAATAAAGATTCCTCAAACGGGCTAGCGTTCAAAATTTCATTCCTTGACGGAATGAAATATGGGTGTTTTTTTTTTTTGCCACTTCAGTGCCACTGCCCACTGATGCTCAGCATTGATGCTGAGCCAGCCAGGGCTGGCATTTGTGGGTTTGCCGAACTGGGCAGAATCCTAGCTAAGGGATCGTCTGAACCCGTGCAAACCCCCAGCAGCCCACCCCTCCAGTATAAAAACTGGAGGACACCAGGTTTGTTCTTTTTGTTAGTGGTGCTGTATAGATACTTTCAAGACTTTTTTGAATCACTGTGAGCAGAAAAAGGAGTAACAGTAGGCAAGATTGCCATCACCATAGGGAAAGTAATGTTATTATAACAGTCTGTCTTTTATCTCGATCACTATCAAAACCAGATCAATGAAACACATTACAAAAGTTGAATCTGATGTAATCATTACAAATCAGTTCCAAAATTTACTGGAAGAAGAATATATTTTCAAATATTGGCTCCAAATATATGATACAGGTAGCTCTGTCTGGGCTTCTAAACCTCCTTTTAACTCCTTTCTATCATCATCTGAACTCCATGAAATTCATTCTGTTTCCAAGAAACGTTTTTAAGCAAATTATCCTTTTCAAGGAAGTAGTGTCTTTCAAGGGCCTAGAAAGCGTTCAAATTTCTTTCCTCTTTTTGAAAATTATACTTCACACAAAGGATGAAATACTGTGTTTTTATCTTCCTTTCCACAAAATTTGAGGATACAGTTCATGGCACTCATAGAGTCTGTGCAAATTTGCTATCCTTAAAAAGAATTCCTTTTACCAAAGTTGATATGAGGTTTGCTGACTGCTAAAAAATCACCAGCTCTAATCTAATTCTAATTCATACTGCAAAGCCTATTGATTCTGAGTATTGTGAAGTCTATTATAGTGAGTGTGGTCTTGATGTCATATCTTAGATACGAATGTCACAGCTGGATAAGAGTTTTCCACTGAAAAACCTGCAACAGATAGTGAGCTGGGATTTTGAGCTGTGCAATAATTTTAGCTTGTGATGCTCAGATTACTGTATTCAATGCAGACGTTGAAAAGCACAAAGCCTTCCTCCTCTTCATCTGAAAAGTGACATGATTTTGATAACTCTAAATCCATGATTTGGGTTTTGATATTTATTTTGTGTTTCTATCCATATCGTGTTTGGGATTTGAGTCTTCATTATCGCCCCTTGATTGCACTACTGCTCTCAAGTCTTTTGATATATGAATTGATCTTCTTCAATCCAACTTCTAAGTACATCTTCTAACATTGTACAATCAATGCATTGAGAGAGGGGTGCCTCAATTTGAGGATACAGTTCATGGCACTCATAGAGTCTGTGCAAATTTGCTATCCTTAGAGGCCTCTTGCATGCAAATTCTGCACCTATAACTCGGCTCTCCTTCTATGATCGGGGCCTTGACAAGGCAAAGGGGCTTGTGTGGGTAAATGAAACCATGGACTATGTCATTGGACATGCATATGTCTAGAAGGCACAGGTGAACAGGTTATGTTGATTAACACCTCAGATTAACACCAGTCCCATCTGCCAACCAGGGTGGCAGATTATGGTCTATTCCTTCCACATGCCAATACACCTGTATTGGTTGGAAACATGCAGAAGAAGCCTTCATTCTGCAGTGGACAGACAATGACTATAATGATGATGATAGTCAAGATACAACACTGCAAGTATATTGGTCTTGTGCTGGAAATGAACATCTCAGGGATGTAGCAGGAGCAAGGTTGTGAATTGTAAATAGTGTGGCACTTGATAATGAGGGAACCTCTGATGGGGCATAAAGGATACATATCTACAGAAGTGGTTTCATATTCCGGGCTGCCCAGATTACATGTGATTGAGATAGATGATTGAGTTACTATGGATGACATTTGATGGCAGGAAATACATCATGCGTCATGCATTGTGCTTAAAGAATCTTGGTTGCTCACTGATTTGTGAAGAATGACGGAGAAAGAGAAATTATATTAGCTGATCCCAATATAGTTTAGGAATGTAATCACACAATCAACAACATTTGTATTGCTTTTAGTGTGAAGTATTTTTGGTTATTAAGACCGGTTACTACAGATCTCCTGGAAATGAAAATGTCCCACAAGGACAGCTCCCAAATAACACGTGACCCCAAAATTGTGTCATTGCTGAACACAGAGGTTCAAATTCAGATACATGGTCAATCAGAATCTGCTTTGAAAAAAAGTAGGTTGCATCTTTAAGGTAGAAATGTTGACATAAAAGATTGCAAATGCACCAGCAAGAATGGCATAGCAGGCAAAAAGTGACCAGTGGCTTTGAATTTAGATTACGAAGGCTAACTGCAAACAAGTCTCTAAGATTAAGAATAATGGGAATAAATTAAAAAGCCGACAATTCAAGAAGAGTGTGTAGGTTTTGTATAGTGTAGGGGGAAAAAAGACTCAGAATGGCAACCCCCCCTCCCCATACACATTTTTTTCAACAGCAGCCATCAGAAGCGACTTTTCTTGATTTCAGCAGTCTGTTAACACCTATCTTTATAGGCTACTTGTATTCTGAACTTCAATTTAATGCTGCTCTCTTATCTCAAAGTACGTCTGTGATATTTCAATGTTATTTCCTACACAATAAAGTGGGGGCGCACGCACGCACACACATTTTTAGAAAAAAAAGGAGAGGAGAGAAATTTGATATCTGAGCTGGAGTTACTGCAGGCATGATATAGCATTCATAAAGTCTCAGGGTTTCTGTGAAGCAATTTTCAAGCTGACCGGATCCTCGGATAATTAAAAGAGAGAGAGAGAGAGAGAGAGAGAGAGAGAGAGAGAGAGGGAGGGAGGGAGGGAGGGAGGGAGGAGAGAGAGAGAGAGAGAGAGAGAGAGAGAGAGAGAGAGAGAGAGAGAGAGAGAGAGAGAGAGAGAGAGAGAGAGAGAGAGAGAGAGAGAGAGAGATCTTTGCAACCAGAAGGCCTTCAGCTGTCGATCAAAGCTACCCAGAGAGAGCGGTAGGATTCAGGGCTTACTCAAATGCGTGGTGAACTCATTGGGGCCCTGCATCATGTGACGTGCTTGAGGGCAGGATGATCTGAATCTAATATGTATTGATTCTCGAGCTTCCTTGCTGGGAACTAATTAGAGGAGCTTTAACGCTCTCTGCGTCTATCGGTGTGTGGGGGTATGTGCGTGCGTGGTATATTTGAATATATCTGGATGCTTTCAAAAATTGCATTTATCCATGAGAAAGGTTCCTTTTGTTTCCCCTTCGCGACTTAGCCGAAGGATTCCGTCAGCTTCTTGGGGCCGATCGTTTCTATCGGTATCGGCAAGCGGGAACCGCTGCCAGAGAAACGCCATTAAAAGAAGTTAAATGAATTCAAACATCACCTCCACTACAGCTGCAGATTTTCTCCTCTTCTGCACGATGCTCTTAATAAGCGGGGTAGACATGCTTCGAAAATAGGAAGGCTCCACTCGAGTTAACTTTCTCTGGAAGCCGGCAACGGGCTAAGCAGGTGGAGGAGAGCTCTCTCTCTCTCTCTCTGTGTGTGTGTGTGTGTGTGTGCGTGCGGGTGGGTGTGACTTGTATTCTGACAGCTGAAGGCTTTCAACTCTTTTACAGGGAGTCAATCGGAGGCTTTCAACAAAGGAAAAACTTTTAATTGCACTGTTTTTTTTAAAAAAAAGAACCAACACCCCCCCCCCCCGCAACCCCACCTCTTCCTTATCTCGTATCTCACGACAAATATTTTGGGATGCAAGATTGGCCACCGCATTCAAGTCAGGAGCGACTGATGGGGCCATTAATGCATGTTAATGGCAGCCACAATGTAACATTGTTCTGATTTTTCATTTGTCGTGTGGAAGCTTTACTGCAATGCGCCCTGCCAAATTGCACATATTAATCATTTCTTCCACCTTAGTTGTGGTCCATTTGCGATAAATGGAGGCTTGGAGGCATTTAATTAAGGATATACTTTGAGGGGCATTTCATTAAGTTTATGTTCAAATGTGTGAGCATGTAAGCATCAGGCAGGCCTTTTTCACAATACATTGTATGTGATGTTGGGGAGATTTTGTGGGTGTTTTGCTTTCTCTACTGCCTCCCTCCCACCTCTTTTTTTTGCTTTCTATTCCAGTTAAACCATAACGTCACAAGCCAAATGTTTCGTTACCTGGACTAAAACAAACAAAGAAACAAACAAACAAACAAAGCTTACACCACCCAAACAACTTCCCTGGAAATCGGTAACTGGGTAATGAAGATTTTGCAAAGTGTTTGTAATAAATATGTAATGCTACCACCTGGTTTCCAGGAGCTCGGATTCTTTTCTTTTTTTAAACAGCTCAAAGTAATTCAGGCTCAGTGAATAATAAATTCGATTTCCTAAAGAAAAGTTTTGTGACTTTGCAACACTCTCTTGGAATATATACTTCTTAATTGGCATCAATAGAAAATTTCCTGGGAAGCATAACAAAATGGATCATTTAATAGATGCCCCAATCTCTCCATCCATCTATCTATCTATCAGCGCAGCACATGATGTTTTGACTTTATTATGGTAATTATCTCAGGCTGACTTCAGAGCAGGAAGCTGCCACCCACACAGCAGTGCTTAATTACTTTAGACTTCAGCTTGCCAAGTGAAAAATAGGCCACCCTCAGCCCTGCGTGGAATTGGTGAAATGATTCTTGTTGTCATTTCTGTTGAAATGCAACATGACATTACCAGAGCATCATGGGAGAGAGAGAGAGAGAGAGAAAGAGAGAGCGATTGCGAAATATCTTCCTCAAGGAAAAAAGGGAAAGCAGAAGATGTCAAAAGAAAAAAAAAGTGGGTGGAGGAAACAGACTAATGGAGATAACAAAATTATATTTTCTCAGCCTCTATTGTGAAAGGCTGCCTTATGCGGAAGGAAGTTTTTCTTTGACAAATAGGCGGTACCTTCTACTGCCAGATCTGAAGTGGTTACACATAAATGGCTTTGCCCGTGTTTGGAGAGCACAGAACAGGCTAGGACAAATAGCTGCAAAATTAAAGTTTAAATAACAAGACAGAGAGAGCATCGAATCCAGTGAACGCAGTAATTAATGAAAGCCTTGATTCCAATGCTTGCAGACGCAAGTTATTTGCCGGTCCTTTCTCAACAGCAGGATAAAAAACAGCAGCTTAAGCAAGGGGAGAAATGTGTGCGTGATCATGTGCATAGATTCTGTGTACTTATTTCCTTAACTATCTGAAATATGGCTTTCTTTTGGTGAAAAATATATAAAAACTGCAGAATATTTTATATGCACGCTCTCAGTGGAAGTGGAACAACCGATGCACAAACTAAAAATAATTCGTTGGAATAAAAAAAATGTGGATAGAAATTCTGCATCTCATACTTCTCTTCCTACCATCTCATTTGGCATCCAATGTGGTTGATGGCTATTAAGTAAGGCTGTTTAATTATGTATCCTTTAACAACACATTCAACAAAGCAAGCAATTCTTTTACAAGTTGCAGAGTGCCAAATCTTCATCTAGTATCAGTGGTTGTTTTTTTTCAAGAGACTCCGTAGTCTTTTTTCATGGCCTAACATAATAAGCCAGATTTTTGTTGTTGTTTAAAAACAAGCAATAAATGGATAGGAGTCTTAATTTACAACCCCACTAGCTATATTTGCCTACGCTAAGTAAAATTTGGAGATGCACCCTGTGCTGTTCTCAAGAACATTTTGTACGGCTGCCAAATCTGAATGATAGCAAAGAACTATTCTTATTTAGACCTCTCTTTTTTTGCTATCTCATTATTGTCCAGGTTTTTGTTATCCAAATATTTGATAGCCCAAACACTTTGTGACTTGAGCTTCTTCCTTGTGATTCTTGTTCTTTTTGCTTTTCGAATGGCTGACAGGAATATGCCTAACATATCCAATCAATTTAACACAATATGAAGTTGAAATACTTGCTAATTCAGTCAGACTGAATGTTTCTCAATTGGTTTTAATTCTCTTCTATGAATATAACTGTTTTATGAGCAAGAAAGATTAATGTCACATTATATTTTCAGGAAGAGGTCTTCCAAAACAGGTCTTCTAAAGCAAACCATATATCTTCAGCTTTTGAACTGGTTATCCTGCTCAAGGTGCCAACTTACAAGTCTACTTGCTTTGGATCTATCACTTACATATGTTTGAAACTATTTCCAGGTTTTAGGAGTGAGTGTCTCAGGAACAAAGGATGATTTCTGAATAGCTTCGGTCCCTATGTTTATTGGAGGAAAGGCAACTGCTGCCCCAGTAAAGCTTTCAAAGCAAGCATATATGTAAATTAAGCATATATCATAGCACAGACAATTCAGCAATATTGATAAATATCACAAAGGAAGCTTTCTCATCATTTCAGGTCTTCTGGACTTTTATCAGCATAACTTTATTGAAGTTGAAGTACAAAAACATCTGGAAGAGATCAAAGTGGCCCATTCATGGTTTAGGTTTATGAACTCCATAGAATTCCCAGAAGTCCAGGAAAGGTTGTCATTAGCAGGCAGTAAGAGGCCAAATCATATCTATGAATGAGAATGAATAATTGAAGGCTACCTTGGGAAAATAGGGAGGAAAAACACGAAGAGGACAATGTTGCAGAGAGATGGAAGAGTAAACGGAGGAGGAGCACGCAGTGTGACTATAATATCAAGAGGAAGAAAACATACAGGAAGCATTCATGCCAAGAAGGGCAATAAACTCAACCATCAAAAATAAGGAGAGGCAATTAAAGACATAGAGACTGAAAGGGAAAAGAGTCTTTTGTCTGATCAAAATCCAGAATTGAGGGCATCAGAGATTTTTGGGGTAGAATGTAGTCTGAATTCCCAGTAGAAATCCATTATAGTAGACCAACAGATTGCAAAATTTAGATAACTTGGTTAGAAGAAAGAGGGTCAAGAAAGAGCCTCCTTAGACCTTCTTAGATTTATATCTTTAATGATGTAAGTTGTTGCTTTAATTTGGCAAGATTTCTGCCTGTATGGGAGAAATGATTGAAAATGCTTAGACATAATTCGGTGTCTCTTTCTGGGTTTTTGGAGCCACCCCCTTGTAAAAACATGCTAGTGAGAAGAGTAAAGCCTGGTCTCCCAATTATAGAGCTGTATATGTGAAGATTTCCATGTGGATTGAAATCTTGATAGTGCAAGGAAGAGTTGCTTGCTGCTATTCATGTGATGAAGCTTACACTTTTTAGGAGCTTTGCATGTCATTGAGATGCTGAACAGTAGAGTACAAACTCAGGTGTTCTGAACATTGGCTAATATAAAAAATATGGGGGCTGGGAATGGAGGAAGTGTGTGTATATGTGGGATTTGGGAGAAACATCCATTCTGGCTGGGCTTCTGTCATATAGTTATAATTACAGTAGTTGCAATACTCAGAAGAAATGTCCTAATAATCTAATGAGAAGTACCCGAATAATAATCCCTGGTGGCTCAACTGCTTTGTCACCATTACATACCCTGCATTGTTTTTCTTTGTCTGGAACCTGCAAGACTGAAACAATGGAAATGCACCTTTATGTATTAGAAGCCAACTATAACAGTTCCACTTTAATTCCTGTCTTCCAGGATGTGAAATGGCATAGGGGTATGGTTGTATATCCTAACCAATAATTTGGCAACATCATCTGCAGGCAACCTCTTTGGCCTTTGAGCAAGAAGCTTATGACGACCATCCAAATCACACCCATGATCAGTCCATCTGCTGCCAACATTCCTGTTTAAAAATTTCAGCTACAATATGAGGAATTGATAAGGCTCAATATTGCTTTTTTTCTGCAGTATTTTTTCTCTCTCTCCTACCCCCGTCTACCCCCCAGTCACCCATTTCACAAGGCATCAAGATTTCTGAAAGAGACATATTGGAAGCATATTTCCCCTTTTCAGTTTTGCACAAACTTTTCAAACCAGAAGAATGCAGAGAAGCCTTTTAGAATAAATCTAGTGACCCTGGGGAGTTTACAAATACTAGCATATTAATATACAGCTAAAATAATAATAAAAAACACCATGCTGCTAAAGATGTTTAGTATTATCAGCTCACTGCAGGAGTTTATTAGAAACTCCTGCTTTCTTTTATTAAAATTTCAATTGGCTCAGTGAATGAGATCCTATGTTAGTATCATAAAGTGAGAAGCCAGAAGGAGAGGATATTGGCATTTAAACGCAGATTTCATTTCGAAAATATTTTGTCTCATGCTAGAATATTATATATTGCAAATAAGCAGGGCGCAGCGAGCGTTAGGAGTGGTTTGAATACTTTCCAGATCTGTCAGTTTCATTATTTTATTGTTGTTTTGCAGCATATTGTTCCATCATTTTATTGTAACAGTTTATACCTTTCACTTTGCAATGCCTCCCCTGAGTTTCAGAACAAAAGGATGATCGAGTTCAGTATGATTCTCTTGGAGATGTGCTTGACAGAGTTCAAGACTCAGGGATTGGTGGTTTGGAGAATAATTTGAGAAACTATGAAAGCCTTGGGTAGAGTAGAACAAGACCGGCTAGAATAGAAATGTGGGAATAGAATGCTAGTTTCCGTGAAGATGTAGTTTCCATGAAAGTAGCCATGTCAGTACCTTACTGCAAATATCATAGACTTTTCTGGCATTTTAAAGGCTGACACATTTATTAAAGGCATAATTTTTTGTGGATTGCAGTTTTGTCCATGCATGTGATGAACTGGACTTTTTCCATTAAAGCTATTCCCCTTAGAACAAGAAGATTTTTATCTTTTCACCAGCTTTGTTAGCATAAGGATAGAATCCTAAGTGAAAATCTTTGTATATTAGGAAGAATCTGTATTTCCTCAAGCTTTTGTTTCCCTATGTGATTGTAAGCTGTTTCCACACCTTCTAAAGGATGAGTCTTTTATCAGCTTTTTGGTGTTTTTCTATGTCCATAAAAATATACATAGTATATACTGTATATATATATGTCTTGATACATTAGTTCCTCTTGATATATAAGTTCGCTCACTTGCGATCAGGGTGCTAAGACTGCCTATACATGGTTGCCTTACATAGGAGTGATTTACAACAGCGGTTAAATCCTCTGAAGTCTGCTACCAGTTCGGTGAGTCTGCTACTGAGTGCG
This sequence comes from Natrix helvetica, assembly GCF_964273705.1. NCBI lineage: Eukaryota > Metazoa > Chordata > Lepidosauria > Squamata > Natricidae > Natrix > Natrix helvetica. The sequence continues at coordinate 93,024,500 of NC_138549.1, forward strand.
CACTTTATGCACTTTGCGTGCATGTGCACCTAAGGCACGCCCGTGCAGTCCTAAAACAGGAACATTTTGAAGTCTTCCGAGTCTGCAAAGGTAAGTAGAACAGTGAGGGAGAGGGAATTCGTGGTGCCATGCGATTTAGATTAGCTAGAAAGCTGGAAATCCGACGTTTCTAGCTAATATAAATTGTGCATCACAGCTGATTGTTGCCCAGCTGATTGTCAGAAATACCAGTTTACCCCAACCGGTAGCATTTACTACTTGTTTTGTGAACCGGCCTGAACTAGGAGCATTTGATGGTTAGGGTTTACAACTGGCCTGTGTGTCCCAGATTATTTCTAGGGACAGCATTTACATCTAGGCATCAGTAACAGGACAAAGTCTCGATTGAAAGTTTTGTTTCAAGAGCAGTCTGATTGAATCATCCCTTGGAATTCAATGCTGAATCCATTCATTGTCAAACTGAATCAAGTGCCTTTGAATCATGAAAAGAATTTGAAGGGTGGGGGGACTTTAATGTATGTTCACATACCCTTTGATCAACTTTGCAAAGTTTAACTGTAGCTTTGTGGATTGTATCACTGCCTCCCATGTTTAGTTGCAGTATGATTGCCATATCATATATCTTTGTGTCATATTCCAAAACCATTTATATACTAGATTTACTCTCCAAACACCCATAATTATCACTGTGCCTTATTATTTTTTTCTGAAATATTCAAGTGAACCAAGAAAAATTAACCTTAACGGTATTTCTGTTAGACAGATGAGACTGTCCGTTGAATTTTCTGGCTCTGCAGGGATCCCCATTTCAATCTTCTCAATTTGCACTTGGTGCTCTTTCGGCTATGTTAAAATTGTGCTGTCTCTGCTTAGACCAGCAGTATTAGAGTACGGGGAAAAAAAAACAAGCATTTCGAGTTAATCTGCAATCCCTCCCTCTTAAAATAAAGGACAAAGACTCTCTCTCTTTACTAGTTTATTATTTAGGTTATTTTTGTTTGTTTGTTTGTTTTTCTATTTACTGTATGCCTCTTGGAGAACATTTTCCAAGGGCTGTCTGGGGAAGAAATCAATAATATCCATATATTTTTAAACAGCTAATATCATATCCACATATCAACACAATATGATGCAGATTGCAAACAAAGGGGGGGGGGGATCCCACGTGAAAGCTCTTTCAGAGAAGTAATTTTAAGAAGGAAACAATCCCAGAAAATGGGACTCCCCATATAGCTTCCCTCTTGAATCATGTTTCCTGTAAGAATTTTTATAAACAATAACTGCAATTACACATATTTGTCCCATTAATGAATGCTGGCCTTCTATTGGGTTTTTGGCACAAAGGGTGTAGCAGTCTTTAGTTTTGCAGATTGGGAAAACTGAGAAGTTGAAAGTTCTTCTCTTTGACCCTAATCTCATAAATACATTGGGAAAACAATGTGTAAAGACAGAAGTAGTGAAGTTGCTGAAAAATCGCTTGGGGAGGCTGCAATTTCCTAAGAAGGATGACATTTCCCCTTTGTTATTTTGTAAATGCTTTCCCCCTAACTCTGCTGCTTTGGTGGCCTCGCTAAAGTGACATGTGGGCTGTGCTTTCTACGTACTCAGAAATAAAGTGTGCGACTCTTTGAAATGCTGTCGCTGCAATAATTAACTGAAGATTGCTTGAATTGCAAGATTTGTCAGTTGTGTTGCTTTCTGGCTACATAATCAGCGCCGTGTTGCTTGATAAAGCTTTGCTTAAAAGACGTGCTGAATGCTTGGGTCCAGCTGCTGAACCAAGAGGAAAAACTGTTTTGTATCCCTTTCCACATCTGGATTCTTGACGACAGGGTGCAAAAGTCTGCATCTACCCCCCCCCCAGCTGCAGCTGTTTATGGCAGGTTTTAAACATTTTACACATGGTTGCCTGCTTGGAAAATATTTTCCAGATTTACATGTTTACAATATTGACACATGAAGCAGAAGGACCTTCTTTTTCGATTAAGATATGTAGTGTTCCTAGGCTGCACACTAACTTTATAAAAAATGGAAATGGGTCGTTTAAAACTTTCAAACAAATCTGAGTTCTTTTTGATCTTGACTCCAAGTCTCTGTTATTGCCACAATGTTTTTCTTCTTTTTAAAATTCTATCCTGTGCATTTCTATATAAATATGTTCTTTGTTACTGTATATTACAACTATTGCCTTGGAAGCTTATGCAACACATTTAATCAATTTTATTTCAGAGAGTGGGACCTTCAGGAAGAAACATTGGCAACCAGCTTGAGCACAGAAACATCCCCCCCCCAAGCTTTAACTTTGAAATATTTTTGAGGATTTTTTCACCCCAAATTTAAAGGTCATCAATCTTACAAAAAGGAATGTGTAATCATTGTGTTGCCATAAATGCATTGAAAATGCTTCATTTAAACACATTTTTGTGACGTCCTAAAATTATATTTGGGAAAAAGTAATTATATAAATTGGAGGAATGTTGTCCATGGGGTTGTGACACGACTTCGCAACTAACAACAGCAATTATATAAATTAACTTGACATTGAGTCAGGATTTCATATGTTGGACATAGTCATTTAAATTATAGATCTACTACATGAATGCTGTATATATATATATATATATATATATATATATATATATATATATATATATATATGTATGTATGTATGTATGTATGTATGTATGTAGGTAGGTAGGTAGGTAGGTAGGTAGGTAGGTAGGTAGGTAGGTAGGTGATTGTATCAGTGATACAATAGTTGTCTGCCGCATATCTTCCTTTAAATTTCATAGGCTGTTTTTTTCCCCTTCTCAGTTCATTCTGATATCATACAGGGACTTATTATTATGGACATACAACAGCATGGCAATTGTCTTAAGGGTTTGCTTAGATGGCTTAGGAATCTCCACTTCCTTTTTTTCCAGTTTTTTAAAAAATATATACCTTGTAATTCAGGTCAACATTGTACCTACTTGATGAAGTAAGTTAACGGACAGTGAAAGCTCATCTTCCCCTCGTTCCACCCCTGGGAACTATCACATCCACAGCTGTGAAAAAATCCCAATTCACTACGACTCACTGAATTGGGCCACCACAATATGGATAATCCCTTGTCATTGTCAACCATTCTGTGGTGTTTCATCGTTAGCCACTTTATGAATCAGCACTCTCCATGCCTCTCTGTCTAGATCAGAAATGGGGAAGTAGGGCTCCTTAATGACTTGGACTTCAACTCCCAGAATTCCTGAACCATCCATCCTGGCTCAAGAATTCTAGGAGTCAAAATCCATAGGTCATATAGGACCATAGTTCCCCACCTATGGTCTAGATGATCTCTAGAGTTTTCTGAATCTTTTTTACAGCCTTCTAGACATTGCTGGAGTGCTGCTACTCACAAACTGTGATTGGCCAGCTTAGAAATAATGTCCAAATGACTAAAACAAGTAATCTAGTTTACAAGAGAAGCTTTGAGTTATAGAGTTGTGAATGTAGTCTGTAAAAAATATGTCAGTGGTCAAGGCTCCACAGGATGCATTGATGAAATAGTGTACTACAGATTTTTCTTGAGATGCATGTTGCTTCAAAATGCGTCTCCCTTCACATATAACCCTTGAGTAAGCTTTATTATTATATCTACAAAACATAGAAGAGAAAGTGGATTGAAGCCACCTTAGTCACATTAACTTCTGTCTGACTAAATTAGCTTGAATCCAAGTATTTTCAGCTTCAGTTGGCTATAAGGTGGGTTGTGTTATTCTATCCAGCCACCCAGGAAGCATATATACAAATGTATGCACACAGAGAAACATATATACACCCATCAAAAAATCCATGAAATGAACGCTAATCCAATTCTTTCCATTGGAATTTAGTAAGCTAAAGAGTTGACAGAGAAACAAATGTGTGTTTCTTCAGTTTCCTTCATCTGATATCTAGCAGGTGCTTAGAAATTAAAACAAAGGGCAGTTTGTACAAGTACTTGAGGAAACTGGATGCATTTTGATTAGCTTTTAATTTTTAATTGCTAGCTGTGGTAAGGCAAGGATTAACTGAAGGAAACAAAGAAGATCTAATAAAGAAAGCCATATAAAATACAAGTGAATCATCTCATGAAATGTAGCTCTGTCACTAGAAACAACAAATCCTAAAATATACAGTTCATATATATTGTCTTACAGGAAAGCCTCACCATAGGCAGTCGAGCTACTAAAAATTTATATTGAAATAATCCCTGAAAGAATGTATAACTGCTGCAGTTCTAGGGTAAAAAAAAATGTGTGTGTGTTTGTGTGTGTGTGTGTGTGCGCGCACGCGCAAAGATGAGGAAGCCATGCCTTCTCTGACAATTGGTGAAGACTTTTATGGGAGATTTTAGCTAATAAACTAGTTAAACAGCTAGCAAATCTACAATTCTGGTTATCTAAAGCAAAAAAAAAAAAGCACAATGCAGGTTTTCAGGATCAGAGCCCTAAAGTGTTTAAAGCCAGATACAAAATGAGAATCCAGTTATCTAAAAGAGATTCATTGGAATGGCCTCCAAACTGTAATCCAAACATACATTTGACACAGAGGTGGTATTCAGCAGGTTCTGACCAGTTCTCGAGAAAAGGTAATGGAAATTTTGAGTAGTTCGGAGAACCGGCAAATACCGTCTCTGACTGGCCCTGCCCCCATCTATTCTCTGCCTCCTGAGTCCCAGCTGACTGGGAGGAAATGGAGATTTTACAGTATCCTTCCCCTGCCACGCCCACCAAGCCATACCACGCCACGCCATGCCCACCAAGCCACACCCACAGAACTGGTAGTAAAAATTTTTGAATCCCACCACTGATTTGACTTTCTCTAGATCAGGGATTTCCAACATTTAAATTTAGACTTATCTATATTGCCCAGGTGCAGAAATGGATGCCAGTCTGTATTTGTCAGATCTGGAATTATACCACATCAAGAAATAGATCCCCATAGAGATTCCAAGAATGCTGCTTTCTTGTGGTAGGATATACATCAAGATAGGATCTTAAAGCCTGTACAAAACCTTGACTTCCCCTCTTAAGGACAATGTAGTCAATATGGCATCTGTTCTGTCACCCTCCCATTAAGTAGACCAGACCAAGGAATTCTACAAGCCAATATTAGTTTTATTGAGATTTTAACTATAATAACAGAATCTTTAAAATCTTGTGTTGTACCTTCTTCCCCTTCTTGTAGCTCAGTGAGTTAGGGAGTTGCCTTGGCAACAAAGTTTGCAGATCTCCATCAAGGTCATTTTCTTTAATTTGTATGGTTCTGAATCTCTTTCTTGTGTTTTCTTGTTTCCCAGAGTTGAGTGACTTTATCATCTCTTCCACTTCCTTCTCAAATCCAGAGCTAGGATGTCTGCAGTCTTAATTCTGTTCACATTAAAAATGTGACTTCCAGGGATACTTTTATGCTGCAGTTTTAAAGCATTGTCCAACCCTCCCATCCACTTTAGGTTTCTTTGAAGGTTCCTGTTGGTTTCAGCTGTGCACTGTATTTTCTTAAATGCTAATTGCAATAATTAATTGGGTTCCTTGTAGAAGCAGACCCAGCCCACATAGTCAGTAGTTGCCCTGATCTCCATGTCTTCTACAGCTAGCTTTGCCAGGAGTTCTATACTAGCACAATTATTATAATACAGATAATCCTCAACTTGTAAAAATTCATTTAATGACCAAAGTTACAGCCGCTCTGAAAAAGTGACTTATGCCCATTTTCACACTTACAACCAGTGCAACATCCCCATGGTCCCATGATCAAAGTTTAGATGTTTTGGAAGCTGACTTATATTTATGACAGTTGCAATGTCCCGGGGTCATGTGATCACCTTTTGCAACCTTCTGACAAGCAAAGTCAATGGGGAAGCCGGATTCACTTAGCAACCATGTTACTGACTGAACAACTGCAGTGATTCATTTAATAACCATGGGAAGAAAGGTTGTAAAATGGGTCAAAACTCACTTAACAACTGTCTCGCTTAGAAACAGAAAGGGCAGGAGCTAGCATTCTCTTACGTTATCTCCATAACTGCTATATAATCTAGGTTAGTTGAGAAATAAGACTGGCCGAATCTCACCCAGGGAACCTTGTGACTGACTTCAGTATCTGAACCCAAGTCTCCCTCTGCCAAATCAACCCTATTTTATCCATGTATATCCCCTTTTTGCCAAATCTTCCAATACTCCCTCCCCCTTCCCTCTTTGGTTTGGTTTCTATATTAAAAAATGCAGTATCTCTGCAACATATTAGCTTTCACTTTTATCAGCTTTGGCTAAGTATTTACAGATAAAGAGAATTTCTAAGGGCTTGCAATTCATCATCAGCCTATACTTAAACTCCCTTCATTTCTCTATCACGGTAAATGGGGCTGGGCTATTTGAAGGAGCTGCTTTCCTGCCTCCAAGCTTTCTCTTCTCCTGTATCAGGGTTTCCTTTACAGTTTTCGCACCGTGAAAGTTGAGGTACATTTATAATTCTCTCCTCCTGTGACTAGAACTCTGTTGAATTTTGTACCTTGCTCCAGGTAATACTTAGAAACACCACTGGCATTGCTATTACACGGTCTATAGGCTTGTTTATCTGTTAATTGATTCTCCTGGGGAGGGAAGCTGACACCGCCATTCTAATATGGCTTAATATGATCAAGACAACAAAGCTTTTGAAACTGTCAGCAGTACTTGGAAGTATTTCTCTTCAACATTACTAGCAATTAGTTTTCTTTTCCTTTTTAGTTAAGAGCTATTTTAGGATGCTTCCCATCTCCATGCAGAATATCTGTGAGCTGATGGAAATAGTGGTGAATTCGCCACCATCACAGCTTAATATGGCCAGAGCCAGAGGTGAGGATCATGGGGCACTTGTTAACTTTCTGATGTAAGGACTTTCTTCATGGCTATGGAGCAGTGGTGGAATCTTGCTGGTTTAACAAGTGGTTCGGTGATCACGTGCTCTGCATTCTCCACTTCAGCCTGCGCCTGAAGTGCACTCTGCGCACATGTGCAGTTTTAACAAAATTTACTTTCCACGTTACTTCTGGGAAGTAACACAGCTGAGGTGTGGCAATCCGTTCTGCCGTGCAAATCAGCCGAGAGGATATAGGTAAGTAAAGTACGGTTCGCTCACCAGCTGATCGTCGGAGCTACCGGTTCATTCACACTGGTCTGAACCAGCTGAATCCCACCCTTGCTATGGTGTCTCAATCTTCTCTTCCTCTCCCTTCTCATCCAGTTCTTATAAGCTGGGTTCAGACAAAAGGCTTGATTGTGGGTCTACTTTCTTGTTAAAGGGTCTCTCCCACCAAAGCTGAAGTTGTTACTGTTGTGTAGGAAGGCTATGAAGGTGAGAGGCAAGTCTACACTTGAGCAACAATCACGAGCTCCTGTTCCTGCCAAGGACTAACCTTGATGTGCAGGATTTCTGCCTTGATTGCTACAAACAAAGAAGGAAAGGAAAGCAATGCCTTTCCTCCCACTGTAGGAAAACTCCAAAAATGGAATTGGCATCTTTCAGTGGTGATTAAACCTCTAAAATATTAATGCCATTAAAAATTTAATATCGCAAACCTTTGTGCCCTTCTCTGGGTAGTTTGCAATCCTGCTCAAGTAGTGGAGTAATTTAGACGCAGACCTGGAAGCAGCACTTATGCATGTACTTAACTCTATGCATATGTATAGATTATTTGCTTAATGGAACTCCTCTTGTGTGTAATAATGAGTGTAGTGTCTGCAGGGTTTTATCCTATTGCTTTGCCAGGATTCCTGGAAAAAAAGAAAAAGCAACAACTCTAAAAGCACCACTGTCTATTGAACAGTGAAGGCAAATGAGTCTCCCAAATATGCATTGCCACCTGTAAATTGAGATTTTTTTTTAAAAAAAAACCATTGACTATCCATCAGCGGAAGATTTTGGGTCTGACGTACATTGTGATTGTGAATGGAAGCTGATTGTGCCCCTTGGGTTGGTGTTTTGCGTGGATGCCTTTGTTTTATGCACGGCCCTTCTTTGGATTAGAGAAAGCAGGCAGTTGGCTAAAAGCAGAACCATTTCGCTACTAGGGAAAATGGTTGCACCCATTTTATGGAGGAAGAATGAAGAGATGCCTGCGGAGTGCAGGGACTAAGGTTTGGGAATATTGTTGTCTTATCTTCCTGGTACATTTTAGTGAAGTGAGCGAACCCCTTAAAATTCACTCCACCGAGGAGAATTTTATTAAGCGGAGCCCATTTAGACCGAAATAGGAGTACAATCCATTAATTCGTAGCCCTTGGATGGAATCCTATATACACATATACAAAATCCATCAATCTTATGAGTATGGGTCTTCCCTCCGAGTAGACATTTGAAGATTTTGTGAGCGCATTACCTTGGTTTTTAAGCACACGTTTCCCTTTTCTGATCGGGAAATACCCCTTGGATAAAAGGCTGACAATGCAATTCTAAACTGCCCTGGGAGTAACTGCTAATTCATTCAAGGGACTTGTTTCTGACAAGGTTTTGAATACTTTCCATCGTTAGGACAAATGATTTGAAATAAGAGTAATTGTGGATTGTCAAATAAAGGTATTGCGGATTTGTTTGGTTTTTAATAGTTATCAATAGGCAATCCATAACATGGATGAACTACTTCTTTCTGCATTTTATAAAACAAAATGTGTCCAGAAATCTATTCTTGCCCAAGTCAGAAGCTACTCACTGCAAATAGCCATTTGCAATGGGCTCTTTAGCAAACAAACAAACAAACAAATAAATCTTGGATACGGGCATTTGTGTGAGGAATTATGAGTGCACAATGGATACACATAAAAAAGAATTGTGTTTCAACCATAAGTGGTGATTGTCATCTTGTTTTTTCCCCAATCCCTTCTAATCCTTCCTCCCTCCCTCCCTCCCTCCCTCCCTCCCTTCTTATACAGTGTAAATGGGATCCTACATTTAATGCCACATCTCCTTTCTGTTCCTGCTTATACCTACAGCAGGCACTCTGGCAAGGCTGACTGGGAGTGCCATGTTACCTATGCTTGTCTTAAGGAATCAGGGGAATCCGGGTTATGCTATGCTTCCCAATTATACAAGCACTCTCGAATAGACAAGTGTCATTATTGAGGAATGTAAGCTGCGCACCACCAGTTGTTCATTCCTGCCCTTTGTAGCCACCACCAACAATTTATGAGGCTCCTCAGATGGAAGGGGGGGGGGGAGAAGAGAAATGAAATTTATTAAAATGCCATGACTTTGTACTTTCGCCTAATGCCATAAATCTTCCTTTATGATGTACTTAATGCAAATAATATTACAAAATAATGTGCATTATGCACATTTCTTAGGCTGTAAACGACTCATGACACAAAATTAGCCCATTCAATTATACAGAGGCTTTCAAACAAGAAGCTAATCTGGGGCGCCGATTCCTTCCCCACTGCTTTGAACAGCACGTGTTTCAGGGTGTTATTAATTCAGCCATGCTGCGAACTGTGGAAATCTCTTCCCTTTTTAGATTTCACACACGGAACACATTTCTTACATTTACTGTCCATATTTTCATGGTAGCTACCCTGTTTCCTGTGTTTTCTTTGACTGGAGCCGACCACGCTAAACATGTGGCTGACAAATGCATAGCAGGTACATCACAGCTAAAAGCAAACAGGCCGAGCAAACGGGGGTCTTTCAACCAACATATGTCATACAGTGGCTGGTGTCACTGGTTTTATTCATAAAGGAAAGTGGCCTCTTTGAGGACTGTACTTGTTGGCTGCTGGCTTATGTAAGTCTGAAACCTGCAAGATATTTTTTCCTGCATGGGACAGCAGGCGAAATCATGGAACAACTGAACTTTATGGCCATATTTAATGCCTTTGAAATAACCAGTCAAAATTCCATTATTATGTCTGGAGTAAGTTTAGACTCCAGAGATAAAAACCAAGCAAGAAAAGTCCCCATTATGGGTGGAGTGAGTTTCTGCTATTTAGATCCACTCCCTGGTGTCAGCATTTACAGTAGCCCTGTAACAAAAATCAAGAATGTAAATAATAAAATACCGACTCAGTAATCTCTGTGCAGTTTGTTCTTCTACCCTCTGGTCCAATGAGAACCAGCCAATTGGATAAAGTCTATAAGATAGAACATTCACATCAATATGTCTCATGATCAGTATGTCAATACATTTTCAAGTGTGTCCATTTATTTTGTTTCACAGCCTGAGTTTTAATATTTGTCTGGTACTCTTAACATTGATTTTGGGGGGGGGGAAATGGAGAAAGTATCTATGCCTATTGGCAAGACAAGATATTTGATTATAATTCATTCCCCTAGTCATGGCATTTGTACATTATCCGTGAATTGTTGTGTTTTCTTTCATTTTTAGTACAATGTACTTGTTACTGTAAAGCAAAAGCAAACCCAGCCCACTTCAAATCAGCATTGGTCATAAAATCTTTGGAACCAACCATGTGGATGTCTATGGAGATTCTCAGTCACCCAGGTCATGGTTGTCCCAAAGGTGCTTTTCCAAGAGGCAACTGGATTTTCTGGATTTTCTTTGAAGACATTTTGCTTCTCATCCAAGAAGCTTGCAGAGCTGAAGAAGCTTCTTGGATATGAAGCGAAACATCTTCAAAGAAAAACCAGCAAGTCCAGTTGCCTTTTGAAAAAAAAAAACAACTTTGGCACAAACATATGGATGGGAACATAAAGATGTATCTCCTCTGTCTTTAGACTGATGTGTATACAGGCAAATGCTTTTGGAGAAGGACAGTCTTGAATAATTGCTATTCCCAATGAAAATACACACTAGGATTTTAGATGATGGATTTCCACATAGGCACACTCAGATTGATTTTTTTTAACAGTTTATCAACAACAGTGATGTGGGAAAAAAATGAGAAATACATTTTGTCCAGTTTAGTGCATATACATGTTTCTTCCACAGAATGTGCACAAGACTTGATTGTTCACATTGTAAAAAATGAATCTTAGATTTTTCTTAATGAATATTACAAAGCAATGATTATAAACAAACAAGCCATTCTCAGATGTTAAATTCAGGCCTTTTATTAGCTGAAAAGAATTCTGGCTGCCCTGCGTTAGGTTTTATGGTTGTGTGCTCCATACCCTTCCAAGTGAGAAGGTAATTACAGGGAAGTAAGTTACCAAGATTGGACTTCTTTTAATGGAGAAATCACTGGTGACCTTCCTTGTTTTTGAAATATGTAATTGATATAAAGATTTAGAAGAAATGAGGAAACTGACACAAAAAGCTCAAACATTCATTAGCAGGGATGAAAACCTCTGTATTATCCAAAATTAGATCTTCCCAGAGAGAAGCTTAGACTGCTAAACAAGAGATCTGCCTTTTCTGATCTGTTAAACTTAAAGCACTTTCACCCGTCATCTTCCTGGCATACTAAAAGAATGGAAGAAATTGCTCTCGAGCACACACTGATACTTTCAATAAAAGACTTTGTGACATTCTAGGCCAATGGCCCCCAACGTTTTGGCACCAGGAATTGATTTCATGGAAGATAATTTTTCCAAGGACCAGAGGGAGGGGGGATGGTTTGTATGTAACCTAGATCCCATGCATGCACAGAAGAAGCTTCACTCACTCGCCTGCTGCTTGTGCTGCCCTGTTCCTTGTTGTTGTTGTTGTTAGTTGTGAAGTCATGTCCGACCCATCGTAAGCCCATGGACAATGTTCCTCCAGGCCCTCCTGCCCTCTACCATCCTCTGGAGTCAATTTAAGCTCATGCCTACTGTTTTGGTGACTCCATCCAGCCCCCTCATCCCCTTGTCATCTGTCATCCCCTTCTTCTTTTGCCCTCAGTCTTTCCCAGCATTAGGCTCTTCTCAAGTGAATCCTTCCTTTTCATTAGGTGGCCAAAGTATTGGAGTTTCATTTTCAGGATCTGGCCTTCCAAAGAACAGTCAGGGTTGATCTCCTCTAGGACTGACTGGTTTGATCGCCTTGCAGTCCAAGGGACTTGCAGGAGTCTTCTCCAGCATCATAGTTCAAAGGCCTTAATTCTTTGGTGCTCAGCCTTTCTTATGGCCCAATTTTCACAGCGATACCTTGCAACTGGGAAAACCATAGCCTTGACTATACTTACTTTTGTTGTCAGGATGATGTCTCTGCCTTTAGTATGCTTTCTAGATTTGCCATAGTTTTCCTCCCCAGGATCAAGTGTCTTTTAATTTCTGGGCTGCAGTACCCATCTGTGGTGATCTTGGAGCCTGTTCCTACCAGTCCTTGACCCAAGGATTGAGGATCCCTTCTCTCATGCCCTCTAGGCAAAAAGGTACCCTCTTGTTTCTTTTTTCTTTTCCTTTGGGATTTTTGAGCTTCATACTTATGATTTTGAGCCCTGGACAATTTTTCTCTTTTCTTGGGTATCTTTACCCTATTTACTCTGAATCACAGCATATACTTTTATTTACACCAGCATTGTTTGTTACCATACAGCAACACTCCTGCAAAGTTATATCTAATCCTCTAGTTTGAGTGCTATTGCACAGAGGGCACCATTTCCACTTTTCCACAATAATTTCTTTTTTGACTTGAACTGTCCAGTTAGTGTGAACTTGTGGGTAAGTTTGAAAAGCACAGAAAGTTCTAAGCAACAAGGAAATGTTATTTGATTTTATGCACGTACATTTTGGAAAACTAGGCAATTTCAGAGTCTCCTAAAATTTGGCATTATAGGAAACTTGCCTAAGTTAACTCAATAACTGATAGGTTGCTGCTTCTTGGGATTAGCCTTCCTTTCTCTCTAAACTAAGTTCAGAGAAGTTTTTAAAAAAAAATTAGCCAATGATGAAAGCCCATTTGTGGAAGTTCTCACATCTATGAAAGAACAGATGAAATTGACACAATATTAATCTGATCATGGTGTTGATTTTGGTCTCAGGAGACATGTATCACATCATTTATTACTTTATTACTAATATGCTTATACAACACTATCAATAAGGCCAGACTTAAATTCTGGGGAATCGATAGATTAAGTCTTTGTTTATCCCTGAACACAGCTGCCATAGAGAGACAACATCGTTATGAAACGATTGAATAATATAGAGTTAATTAAATACTCTTAAGCTTTCCACTTTCTTGGCACTTACAACATTAAAAATGTCTCAAGTATTATTATATCAAGCAGATAACATGCGAGCATGAAGGGAACGAATGACAAAGAAGGATAATTGAGTCAGGTGTCTGAAGGTAAAGTGACATACAGGTAGTCCTTGACTTACGACCACAGTTGAGCTAAAAAATTCTGTTGCTAAGCAAGACCGTTATTAAGTGAGTTTTGCCCCATTTTACAACATTTCTTGCTATGGTTGTTAAGTGAACCACTGAAGTTGTTAAGTTAGTAACATGGTTGTTAAGGGAACCTGGCTTCCCTATTAACTTTCCTTGACAGAGGGTTGCAAAAGGTGATTACATGATCCCAGCATACTGCAGCCATCATAAATACATGCCCATTGCGAAGAACTGATCACGTCACTGTGAGGAGGCTGCAAAGTGTGAAAAATGACCATAACTCACTTTTTCACTGCTGTTGTAACTTCAAATGATCATTAAATTAATGGTTGTAAGTTTAGGAGAACCTGCATGTAGGAATGGATTGTGTGGGAAAGTTAATACCACTTTATAATGCCTTGGTAAGGCCACACTTGGAATACTGCATTCAGTTCTGGTCGCCACGATGTAGAAAAGATGTGGAGACTCTAGAAAGAGTGCAGAGAAGAGCAACAAAGATGATTAGGGGACTGGAGACTAAAACATATGAAGAACGGTTGCAGGAACTGGGTATGTTTAGCTTAAGAGAAAGAAGGACTAGGGGAGACATGATAGCAGTGTTCCAATATCTCAGGGGTTGCCACAAAGAAGAGGGAGTCAAACTATTCTCCAAGGCACCTGAGGGTAGAACAAGAAGCAATGGGTGGAAACTAATCAAGGAGAGAAGCAACTTAGAACTGAGGAGAAACTTCCTGACAGTTAGAACAATTAATCAGTGGAACAGCTTGCCTCCAGAGGTTGTGAATGCCCCAACACTGGAAGTCTTTAAGAAGATGTTGGATAGCTATTTGTCTGAAATGGTATAGGGTTTCCTGCCTAGGCAGGGGGTTGGACTAGAAAACCTCCAAGGTCCCTTCCAACTCTACTATTGTATTGTATTGTATTGTACATGTTAAGAATAACCGAAAGTGTCCAAAAAGAGTAATGAGTGTGAAGAGTAATGATGTAAAGAGACAGAAGCATTTCTGTAGGCAGGAAATCATGTTGTAAGTAGGCTGCTTATGGATTTCATTTGATCCTCAGGTTGAGCTAAACCAGCCTGATTTTCATTTCTCAGACTGCCATGAAATTAGCCCGGTGCATATTTATTTTTTCAGATTTTTCTCTTCTATAAATTATTTGGTGCTGTGCTTGGCTCAAAGACATATCAGAATATTTATAAACTGCTGGTTTTGGACAAAAGGACATTTTGAAAAACAAATGGAGTTTCCCCCGCCTCCATTCCTCTATTGCTCAAAGCATTCAAATCAACAATATACTTTCCTTGCATAAATATTGATTTGAATCCAGAGTGACGATGTTCCTGAAATGGGATGGAATGGAGTTAGGAGGGAATAAACACGAAACTGACATGATCAGAAAGAGGCCGAGGTTACTGAGGAACCCGGACAGAATGGATTTATGAAACAACACATGGAAAAGTGTCATGGGCCATAAATTGACTGTGATTGCTGCAGAAATGGGATGGAATGAGCACAAGGGAAATTAACCTGAGTGGAAAAATGGAGTGATTTGGACACTTTTATAGCAAAGTGCAAATTTAAGCCTTTGAACTCACAGCCCAGGTTCTCCTCTGGATTCACCAGCAAATCCTGCTTAGAACACATTCAAGGGTTTCCCAGAATGAAGCCAGCCTACTTTCAGGGAAAGTCACAGATCTCTCTCTTGATAACCAAGTTAACTTAGATGGGAGCTGTACCACCTAAGGCCATGATGGCAAACTATGTCACGCATGCCACAGGTGGCACACAGTGCCCTCTCTGACACGAGCCGTCTCCCCAGTTCAGCTGTGCTGCGCATGCCTTCCGCCAGCCAGCTGATTGTCAGGTCTCTGCCACGCATGCGGGGAGCCATGCGTGCATTGCATTTTGGAGATTCTGGAGCGTTTTGGGCACTTGATCTTAGCCATCACTGACCTAAGGCCACAGCTGAGAACTGGTACAGAGGATGAGAGTCTAGAGATTTAAACTTGGTAAGAAAAAGACCAAGTGGACAAAGGTTTCCTGCATTGCTGCTGCTGTACTACTCTCTCCCTGGCTGTGCAAGTATCCTTAGTCATAATACCAAATGGTATATCAGTAATGGAATGGTTTGTTCCTCTTCCCTTTAGTTTAGTAGTTATTACTGGACTTATTTTAAAAAATATATAAATTGAAAATATATTCTTGTTTTAAATAAAGTTTAAAAATGAAAAATAAAGATTTTACCCAGAAATGGACACAGTTAATGAAAGTTATCCACAGTACACTGAGTTGTTTTCATGATATAAAAATGAAAACTTTTGACTTTAATGCCAAAATTTCCACAATTATTTATAAACATTGAAACAACAAAATACTGCTGTAAATAATATGGGTAAATATTTAATTTTTGACTTCCCTTTATACTCCAAACAATTTGCAATACCAATTGGTGTTGACTACAGAATCCATACTCAAAAGTGCTTTTTGTTTTAGATCTTATAGTTATATATATATTTATATCTTGCTCCATAATATATATACTACTAAAAGTCTTGTTACTGTTTGTTTGTAATGTTCAACTGGGTGAAACAGCGCATCTTAAGGCACCAATTTTTAACCTGTTGTACCTGAAATGGACTAACTTACAACACACATTCCAAATAATGGGTCTCCTTTAGTGATCTAGGGGAGACATTGGAGGCGAGTCTTGAGGGACCATTCTGGGAGGAGTTTGACTCTGTTGCCGCCGAGGATATGGACAGGTTACGTGGGCGACTGCGGGCCACCACATGTTTATTGGACCCGTGTCCCTCCTGGCTTGTACTGGCAGCCTGGGAGGTTACACGAGGCTGGCTCCAGGGACTAGTGAACGCTTCGTTGAGCGAGGGATCCTTGCCAGCCGTCTTGAAAGAGGCGGTGGTGAGGCCCTTGCTTAAGAAGCCTTCTCTGGACCCAGCAGAGTTAGCAAATTATCGTCCTGTCTCCAACCTTCCCTTCCTAGCGAAGGTTGTTGAGAGTGTGGTGGCGCAACAGTTCCCCCGACACCTGGAGGAAATTGATTATCTAGACCCACGCCAGTCCGGCTTCCGGCCCGGTCACAGCACTGAGACGGCTTTGGTCGCGTTGGTGGATGATCTCTGGAGGGCGAAAGATGGGGGTTGTTCCTCCATCCTAGTCCTTTTAGATCTCTCAGCGGCTTTCGATACCATCGACCATGGTATCCTATTGCGCCGCCTGGAAGGGATGGGGCTGAGGGGCACCGTATTGCGGTGGTTCTCCTCCTACCTCTCCGGTCGGACGCAATGTGTGTTGACAGGGGAGGAGAGGTCGACCCTGAGGCCACTCACGTGTGGGGTGCCGCAAGGGTCGGTCCTCTCGCCTCTCCTGTTCAACACATACATGAAACCGCTGGGCGAGATCATTCGAGGGTTCGGGGTTGAGTATCATCTATATGCCGATGATACTCAGCTATATATCTCTACCCTGAACCACCCCAACGAAGCCGCCGAGGTGATGTCCCGGTGTCTGGAAGCCGTCCGGGTCTGGATGGGAGACAACAGACTCAGGCTCAACCCCTCCAAGACGGAGTGGCTGTGGCTACCGGCGCCCCGCTTTAGCCATTGTGTTCCATCCCTGGCCATTGGGGGTGAACAACTGCCCCCGGTGGATAGGGCGCGCAATTTGGGCGTCCTCCTAGATTCCCGGCTGTCGCTGGATGACCATGTGATGGCCGTGGCTAGGGGGGCGTTCCACCAGGTTCGCCTGGTGCGCCAATTGCGCCCCCTACTAGAGCGGGATGCCCTTCGCACAGTCACTCATGCCCTGGTGACTTCCCGCCTTGATTACTGCAATGCTCTCTACATGGGGCTCCCCTTGAGATGCACCCGAATGCTGCAGCTGGTCCAGAATGCAGCCGCGCGGACAATTATGGGGAGTACTAGGTACTCCCATGTAACACCGCTCCTGCGCGAGCTGCACTGGCTGCCTGTGGCTTTTCGGGTGCGTTTCAAGGTGTTGATTATCACCTTTAAAGCGCTCCATGGCTCAGGACCTAGTTATCTGCGGGATTGCATCCTACCCCACACATCCCTGCGACCAATCCGCTCTCACAGAGAGGGACTCCTCCGGGTACCATCCGCTAAGCAATGCGGGCGGGCGGTGCCCAGGAGTAGGGCCTTCTCTGTGACGGGCCCAACCCTCTGGAACGACCTCCCCCCCGATATTAGAACTACTGTTGATCTCCGCTCCTTCCGTAAGAAACTCAAGACCCACTTGTTCCAATTAGCTGGCCTGGCCCAATCGCAATGATAGGTATAAGTACAATTTAATCCTGACCTTCCTGGATGGCATTTTAAATTTTTAAATTTTGGGGGTATTTTAATTTTTTAAATTGGTTTTAACTATTAGTTAGTTTATGGTACTGTACAGACTGTGTGCTAAAGCTGTTTTGTCTGGGGCTTTGTGTTTTGTTTTGTTGTCATATATATATTTATTGTCTGTACACCGCCCTGAGTCCCTTTGGGGAGAGGGGGCGGTTTATAAATTTAATAAACTAAACTAAACTAAACTAATAAGGAACATGTCTTCCATGGTATTGAAATTTGGCAAAACTGTGGCCATTTCAGTCCCACCATGCCTTCTGAATACATTTTCTAGAAACTCATAGGTTGTGTGGCGTAAGGGAAAATGGGAGCAATGTATCCCCGTCCTCTTTACTACCTCTGGTCCTTGTGCCCAATCATTTGGCAGCAAGGCTCAACAGGCAAGTGGCGATCGGCTGTTTTGAAACTGAGGGTAAAATTTGAAATCTTTTAATGTCACTGGGAAGCAAGGGAAGGATAAGGAAGTAACTCAGATGCCTGCTGGTGAGATAGGATTGGGAGGCACCCATGGTAGATGGGTGATCTCTCCCTCCCTGGATGGGAGTGGGTGAAGTTTTCCTTGTGGTCCGTGGCTCCCTTTGTTCCCCTCAACAGTCATTTCCATGGATCAACAGACGAGCGATTTCTGATACTCCCTGCCAATTTCTCACAAACAATGTTATTAGGGAAGCTGGCAGAAAGTTGAAGTTGTTCCCACTCTCATGCCTTTTTGCCTGCCTGTGGTTATTCTGTTTCTCTGTTTATGTAAAGAAATATGTCTGCAAGGATGACCCAACTGCTCACCAGTTCTATATTGTGTTTCTGTGTCTGTGTATGTATATATGCATGCCATTCTTACTTCAATTTCAATGTCTGTTATGTATGTACAGTATGCTGTTAGTTTTGCCATTGTGAAGAGCTGAACTTACTTTTGTCTATCAGCTCTTTTTTTTTTCAGCCCCTCATTTCAACACTTTGTGGTTGTTTCCCTTGACATTTCTTCCCACCCACCTCACCAGCCAAGGAAAATGAAATTATCTTTATAGTGGTCATAAGTAAAAGTTACAATAAAAGTAAAAACAGCCTACTTTCGTTCTTCATTACATAGGTATAATATGAAATCTCTTTCCCATGTCATTTTTGTAAGACTTAGAAGGAGATGGCAGTCTAACAATGATTGTATTTTACCTGTTCATTTTTACAGCCTGAAATATATATACTATTCCCATTTCAGAATAAGCAGTGTTATTCAGAGCACAGTGTGGAGGTAAAAAAGTAATAACTTCAAGGAACTAAAGGCAAGTGATAAGCAAAGAAAGGGAAATGTAACAAAAACTGATTTATGCCAACACTTCCCACTATACTGCTTCATTGCTTTCTATTCTTGAAATCATTTATACTTCCATCATGTCTATATAACACTGCCCACATTGGCTTTAATTTATTTTCTTCTGAGGATTTCATTAAATCCTACTGACTTTTTTGGTCTTTTGCCTTCCTTTTGCTCTATTTTTATTTATTTATTTGTATCTTGCCTTTAATATTTTACAAATAACCCTTTATGTCCATTTTGCATTATGTTGTCTTTGCTTCGACTAATATGAAAGTACATGTTATGTTCAGGCAGTCCTGTACTTACAACCATTTGTTTAGTGATTTTCTAAGTTACAATGGATAGACAAAAATGACTTTTCACACTTAGCATTGCAGCATTGCAGCATTCCCTTGGTTACATGATCAAAATATGGACACTTGGCAACTAGCATGCATTTATGACAGTTGCTATGTCAAGTGATCATCTTTTTCAAACTTCCACTCAATGGGAAAGATATGTTATTAACTTAACAGCTGCAGTGATTCATTTAACAACTCTGGCAACAAAGGTCATAAAATGAGGCAAAACTCACTTAACAGCTATCTTGTTTAGCAACAGAAATTTTGGGCTTAATTGTGGTCATAGGATGATGACAACCTGTATTAATAAAAATTCAGGATATGCTACTACTTTCAAAGACGTGTCTTGTTTCATTTGAATTTTCTACATTTATGTGTGTTTGAAGTAAAAAAATTAAAGAATTTAAAATAGATTATTCCTATTGTATACAATTTGTTCCTGAATTTCTTGGTAATAATGTTGCACATAATTAAGCTGCTAAATAAATCAAAGGCTGCAATACTAATCATAGGTATTAGAGAAAAACTTATGGTATACAGCTTATATGAAAGTTTTTGTACTAATAAGGCAATATTTAAGAAAAACTGATTTGACTTAGGAAAATGTAAGCAAGGCACTAGGTGAGAATGAAAAACAGAGAACCTGTGTTCTGCTTTCCCAATTGTGTTGTATACTTGACATAGTTTTGATGATAATCATTTATCAACAAACATGGTAAAACACAGTAGATTGAGAAGCTGTATTCCATATTATTTTTGAATGATCCTTGATAATGGATCACTACCTGAAACACAATGGAAATACAAAGAAGATACTATTTGGAAATAAAACAGTAGCTGCTTTGTTTTGTTTGCTTGTATTTTCTACATTGCTATGATATGCGTATTTGTATGCATATGCATGGGTTTTTTTATTGTAATATTAAGGATACTACATTTTGCGTATCTTAGGTTAATATAAGGTTCTGCAAAAATTCTGGAAAATTTCCAACCCCCTCTCCCAACATGATAAAGAAATAACAAGATTTGTTCCAAAGGGAATAAACAGTAAGACGTAGTTTAGAAAGCTACAATAAAAGCTATTGTAGGATATTAGTTGGTAGCTTAGCAAGAACTATTCTTAGAAAAAAGGAAAGTGAGATAACTAGCAAGGGTAGAATACCGTTCAAAGAAACAGAGAATATAATGAGAAAGTGCAGATTAAAGGCTATTTGTAACACACAGTACGACAATGATAATGCTATGCCTCATTTTGATTGGAAAAAAATATTCTAAATTGGAATAGGGTACAAATATATACAAATGTTATCAGTATTGTAGAGCTCATTATTTTAAGTGTAGCGGGTTCATTCACAGAGATGCATCCCCCCTTAGGTGAGGGAATTCTGCTCTTCACAACAATTCCCATTATTGAACCCTCCCCTGCCATCTTCTTAGATGGGCTGCCAAACTACTCCAGAGGTTTTTTCAGATTTGGGAGGGGGTACCTAGGGGGTATGCACATTAAGAATCTGTTCCACTGGCAAAATAGCATCTGCCAGTCGAATGACACTGTTGGATCCATCCCATGTATTCTAATGTTCAATTTCTGAATACATTAACATATTTTACAATTCTGTAAAGACAACTCTGTATTTTTTTTTTCATAAAACGGTAACTTGGGGAAAAAAAAGTTTCGAATAGACTTGGCCTATCTAATTTAAAAACTAAAAGAAGATTCCAGGCAGGTGCAAATATAAACAGTGGCCTTTGTAAAACACAAAGGATTGGCCAGCATCAAGATGAGATTGGGAGGTCACAAAGCCCACACTATTGCACCAAGAGAAACATTAGTTAATGTTAATTAATTCATCTAAAAGAAATGGAACTGCCAATGTGATGGGAAACAATGGAATGGCAAGGGGGAAAAGGCGATAATGTGGCAACATCTAATTTCTTAGGTATAGATTTTTTAGGGTGGGAATGGTATCAATTCTAGGCAAAAAGATCAGTGATGGGAAACCTCACCCTTTTTTCCCTAAGACCACTGCAGATAAATTGCTATAATTTCTGATTTACAGACAGAAAACTGGAATCGAGATGTACAGTAGGAATTTTCATACATGTCTGTGCATTTCTGAAGTTTTCTGGAGTTACGGTTGGATGTGAATTGAATGAAATTATCTATGATGATTTATTTATACCTAAAACACTTGTATAGGAATCATCAACTGATGAATGCATCAATTAAACATTGTGGCTTGTTGAGCATGCTTATTGAAATAGGGATTTGCAGAAATAAAATAGGATCTAAACCAGTTTAACTGTGTAGCTATATTTGGAAAGAAATTTGGCAATTTTTAAATATTTAGAAATTTGGAGTTTGATTTCAGTTGTAACATACTTTACCGACGGGAGTGAACTAAGCAAAGAATGTTTTATGGATAAATTTCAGATACTGACATCAGACAATGGTTTTCTTCCTATTTTAATGTTCTTCAGGTATGAGAATATGTCAATGTCATATTATACTATTAATATACTAATATTAAATATTATATTTGAAATCTGTAGCGATTGGGAAGGGAAAACCACTACCACTCTTTCACTTGAAATTTAAATTGATTTGATCCTTCCCCACCCCTGCTGTGTAATTAATGAATGAAGAACAAATCATTATATACTTCTAGGAGAATCAATGAAAATTTCCATCAAATGCTCTGCAATGTTCTCACCATTAAAGATGATTATTTGATTAAAGATGTGAACAATGATCTTACTTGTTACATTCTGTCAATCTTCCTGATCCAGCAGAGGTTTAATGGCAAGGTCTTACAAACTCCCTTGTAAACTTAGATTGGCTTCTATTATACTCATTGCTAGGGATCACACATAATATGCTCAGAATGTCAGTTTTTGTCTGCTTATCCATTCAGTTGTGGAATCCCTAAATGCCCACACAACTCACTTGCAAATTCCTTTGGGGTTCATTTTCTGCCTCTGCACCTGTGCATAAAGCATGACAACTGTCAATTTGATCCAATGAACAAGACTCTGAATAAGAAAATACTTTCCCCAGATTTTCTTCCTTTAATTCATCCAACATCTTAGTTTGTTTTCAGAAAAAAAAAGTATTCCCAGAAGTCTTTAGGAAGATTTATTTTTCTATAATAGAAGTCAGGTTGACATTGGCCATACAATGTTTTTTCATAAATATATTTAGTTCAGATATAAAAATTCTTAGGCTTTAATACAATACAATACAATAGTAGAGTTGGAAGGGACCTTGGAGGTCTTCTAGTCCAATCCCCTGCCTAGGCAGGAAACCCTATACCGTTTCAGACAAATAGCTATCCAACATCTTCTTAAAGACTTCCAGTGTTGGGGCATTCACAACTTCTGGAGGCAAGCTGTTCCACTGATTAATTGTTCTCACTGTCAGGAAATTTCTCCTCAGTTCTAAGTTGCTTCTCTCCTTGATTAGTTTCCACCCATTGCTTCTTGTTCTACCCTCAGGTGCTTTGGAGAATAGTTTGACTCCCTCTTCTTTGTGGCAACCTCTGAGATATTGGAATAATGCTATCATGTCTCCCCTAGTCCTTCTTTCTCTTAAGCTAAACATACCCAGTTCCTGCAACCGTTCTTCATATGTTTTAGTCTCCAGTCCCCTAATCATCTTTGTTGCTCTTCTCTGCACTCTTTCTAGAGTCTCCACATCTTTTTTACATCGTGGCGACCAGAACTGAATGCAGTATTCCAAGTGTGGCCTTACCAAGGCATTATAAAGTGGTATTAACACTTCACGTGATCTTGATTCTATCCCTCTGTTGATGCAGCCTAGAACTGTGTTGGCTTTTTTGGCAGCTGCTGCACACTGCTGGCTCATATTTAAATGGTTGTCCACTAGGACTCCAAGATCCCTTTCACAGTTACTACTACTGAGTAAGGTATCACCTATACTGTACCTGTGCATTCCGTTTTTGTTGCCTAAATGTAGAACCTTACTCTTTTCACCATTGAATTTCATTTTATTAGATAGTGCCCAATGTTCAAGTTTGTCAAGATCCTTCTGTATCTTAAGCCTATCTTCTGGAGTGTTGGCTATTCCTGCCAGCTTGGTATCATCTGCAAATTTGATGAGTTCCCCATTTATTCCCTCATCCAAATCATTGATGAAGATGTTGAAGAGTACTGGGCCTAAAACAGAGCCTTGGGGTACTCCACTGCATACTTCCCTCCATGTAGATGCAGTTCCATTGAGAACTACACGTTGAGTGCGGTTGGTCAGCCAGTTACCAATCCATCTGGTGGTGATGCTGTCTAACCCACATTCTTCTACTTTATCTAGTAGTAGGTTATGGTCTACCTTATCAAAAGCCTTACTGAAGTCCAAGTAAACTATATCAACGACATTCCTCTGGTCCACTAATTTTGTCTTAAAGCTATTCCTTTAAAAACTGTACCACAGCCATTCAGATTTGGCTGCTAATAAATAAAACTTCTTTTCACTGTAGGCTTCTAACCTAACCAGGTGCCAGTGCCTTCCATTTTTATTTTGTTGCCAAATATTTTTGAGAAAGTGCCATAATAGTTTTATTTTATTTTTCAACTAACATTACAGTGTATGCTTATATGTGTGTGCCCACACATTGGCAAACACATGACTCAGGCTCTAGAACTACAAGACCTTTGTGTATAATAACACTTTATGCTTTAGTACTGTATGATCAGATGTTCAGAATGTAGACATAAGGAAACTGTAGACATGTTGCAAACTCCTAAAGCTTTTTGCATTAATGTAGATAGAAGCTCCTCACAGCTGTTGCTCAGCCTAAGGGATACCTTGCTTTGATGAAGTCTAAAGCAAAGTCAGAATAAAATTGTGAGCGGAGGAAAACACCCTCTCCGCATCATAGGAATGGAGCCAGATTTTGCCTCAATCAGCCAAACTGTTTTGTGAGTTCACATTTGAAAAAAAATATCTTTTCTTAAATATGAATATTTTTTATCTATAAAATATTTCATCCACGCCAAGCCTTTGTGTTGTTTTATTGCCTCTATCTATAAGAAGCTAGAGCTGTGAGAAAACAAGAATGAGAGGATGAGTTGAACTCTTAAGCCACACCTTGTTTTCAGGAAAACTGGACACTGTTTTCAGTAATAAGAACTGTGTTGGGCAGAATGCTTGCTTCAGTAAGGGCGTATAGGTCTTGGCAGAGCTCCAATAAATCATAGGTGTAATTATTAGCAGTCCCTAACTGGTTGGAAGGGACGCAGTGGCTCAGCGGCTAAGACGCTGAGCTTGTTGATCAGAAATGTCGGCAGTTCAGCGGTTCAAATCCCTAGTGCCGTGTAATGGAGTGAGCTCCTGTTACTTGTCCCAGCTTCTGCCAACCTAGCAGTTTGAAAGCATGCAAAAATGCAAGTAGAAAAATAGGAAGCACTTTTAGTGGGAAGTTAACAACGTCCTGTGTGCCTTCAGCATTTAGTCATGCCGGCCACATGACCATGGAGATGTCTTCAGACAGCGCTGGCTCTTCAGCTTTGACACAGAGATGAACACTGCCATCTAGAGTTGGGAACGACTAGCACCTATGTACAAGGGGAACCTTTACCTTTACCTTTAACTGGTTGGAAGTGACCTTAGCATGTGTGATCTTTCAACAGTATCCACAAGAGCTTGAGAAAGTAAACTTAAATAAAATACAAATACTGGAAATATGTGATTAAACCTTGCATATATTTAATGATAGTATTGGGGTGGAAACATCAGATCATACATAGAGCTAAGCCTTTTAGCTCAGCTTCTGTCTTTCAATCTTTCATTTTGTAAGCATCAGAAAATTTATTTCACAGCACATTGTTTCACTTTGTTGGCTAAATGTGCATATTTGTTTTCCTCAACTTGTACATAAACTTTAAATCCTTGAAATGTGCCTCAAATTGTGATTGTGGCATGACAATAGACTCTTATTATGTCCAAACTTTGGAAAAGAGGCAACTTATACCTACCCCTACCTTGATAATAGGATCTTACTGGTGCTAAAGCTAGGATCAAAGAGCAACTTTAATAACCTGTTTCTGGAGATTACTTTTCACTGAGAAATTGTACCTTACTCCCCCACAAATCTGCTTTTTAAAAATTATTCCAGAATCACCGTGCTATAAGCTTAAGCTTGTGCTGAAGTTAGAGCCAAAAATGTCAGAACATTGTAGCATTGTATTCATTTTTCTTTTGCTTTTAATATTGAACTAATCTTCTGCTCTAATAGTTATTAGATTATTGACCAAGATACACTATTCCTTACAATATCCAACACCATGTTGTTTGGTGCCAACTCAAATACTGCTTTTTAAAGAATCTATTGATTCTTTGTTATACTATATGACTTTTTCAGTTTTCAGCACCAACTTCAATTTATTCCTCCAATGTATTTTCTAGATAGAGTTATGTCCATCAACCACATTTACTTTTGCTCTTGCTTAGCTTTTCAAAATACAACCTCCAATATATGGGAATTGCTTGGGGGGGGGGGGGGGTTGTGTGTGTGTGTGTGTGTGTGTGTGTGTGTACAAAAATGGTTACTGCCCAATGTCTTGTTCTAAATGACATTTGAATTTACAAAGGCAGTTTTTATTTTTCCTTATTTTATCACATGAGTCAACTAAAATGTACTTCTCTGTCAAGCAATAACCTTGACTGTCAACACTTAAGCATATATAAGCTCACTAAAAAGGTTAAAAAATAATCTTCCTAGGCAGCAGATAATAAAACTCATAGACACAAAACTGAGGAGTCATAGTACATCTGAATAATATTTAAATCCTGTTAACCTGACAACCGCTATATGTTTAAGAAAGAACATTCAGAATTTCAAGTTGTTACTGACAAACAAGATATTGTTTATTATAAGAATGGAAAAACTTCATTTCAAGATCTAATATTATATATATATATATAATGTTGTATTTGTGCTGATAAATAAATAAAGGGAGACTAGTATAGATCTATTTCAAGCAATTTAGCTCTCATCAGCTAGCCATACCCTTACTTGGATTTGAACCTGGGCTGTGTTACATATTAGGAAGATTTGTTAGCCACTAAGCCACAGGCTCTCCTCCTTATCAGCTGAGCCAGGGAAATAGGTATGTATTTGTGTTACAACCCCTTTTATGCGGGTCTTTTCCCGTGGAAGATTATGAGTATCTTGGTGATGTTTTGACAAGATCCCACTTGTCATCCTCAGGCTGGTGTCTTTGGCCTCGTGCTTTGCTCGCACAGGCATGAGGCTGAAGACACCAGCCTGAGGATGACGAGTGGAATTTCGTTGAAACGTCGCCAAGATACTCTCAATCTTACACGGGAAAAGACCCGAATACATCAAAACATGCATTCCTGTACCCATGAAAATCTACAAATATATCTATATATAGGTGAGAACATGACATTCCATGTAATTTGCCGTAGAGTTGGATTCCTCATCAGTTATTTCAGTAAAGGCCAAATTATGAGACAGGGAGAGTAGACATAGACAGACAAATTGAGTAGCTGGATCCTTTGGGATTATGTCTTTGGGAAACATTTTTTTTAATCATGGCATTGTATAGATAATGTTCACTTTCTTGTTAATTCCTTTCAGCAAAGCCCTTTTCTATGAATTTGATATTTTGGAAATTTATTTTGCACTGACTGCAGATAACTTCAGTTGTGTATTCTTCCTGCTTGGAAAAATCCATTTTAGAGCTCTTCTGTATCTTTGTTTTTCTCTGTCCTGAATTTCCTGGACGAAGGTACAAACCAGTGGTGGTTTCCTATCGGTTCAGACCGCTTCGGCTGAACTGGTAGTAGCTTGGCAGCCTGGGTCACTGGAACCAGCAGTGAGTCAGGCCTACCACGCATGCGCAGAGAAATTTTAGTTAGGGCGCGTTCCTGAGCGAACCGGAAGTAATCTCTGCCAGAACTCACCCCTGGTATAAACTTCCTCCTCTTAGCAAATCATCAACCCTGTTTGAACTTGTAGGATGACTAGGGTTGGATTTAAGAAATCCTGGGTAGCTAGATAAGGAGGTTCCCCACAATTCAACATAGATACACATGTGGAATTACTTGAAGGAAAATTTAGCTTTTAAGAAATTTGCCTACTTGATTGTTTACACTCAGATCAGAGTCATGTAAGAGCAAATTTAAAAGTTTAGTCCAGATATAAATCTTGGAGAGAAACAAATGAGAATCTAAAAATGTAAGATTGATTTTAATCTTGTTTTAATAAATATATATTTTTATGTCTGTAAGACACTCTATGGCAGGATGTGCAGCCAATACATTTTATAAATAAATAAACATATCCCATATTTGGTCATACCAGGGGTTGTAACACAAATGCCTAGCTGATAAGGAAGAGAGCCTGTGGCTTAGTGGCAATTACATCTGCCTAATATGCAATACAGCCCTGGTTCAATTCCCAGTAAGGGTATGGCTAGCTGATGAGAGCTAAATAGCTTGAAATAGATCTATACTAGTCTCCCTTTATTTATTTATCAGCACAAACATAACACAAATATAAAAAGGCAACATTAAAAATAAAAATATGGTTTTCTGCCTGGATGGTTTTCTGTGATGAGCCGAATGACAGAAAGGGGGAGTAGTGAGCTCCCTCCCATATTTGGGCATACCAGGGGTTGTAACACAAATACATACCTATTTCCCTGGCCTAGCTGATAAGGAAGAGAGCCTGTGGCTTAGTGGCAATTACATCTGCCTAATATGCAATACAGCCCTGGTTCGATTCCCAGTAAGGGTATGGCTAGCTGATGAGAGCTAAATAGCTTGAAATAGATCTATAATAGTCTCCCTTTATTTATTTATCAGCACAAACATAACACACACACACACGTGTGTGTGTGTGTGTGTGTGTGTATGTATATGTAGATAAATAAACAAACAAACAACTCATATGTACTGTTATTTTCTATCTCTGTTCTTTTATCATGCAGATATGGGGATCAGTTCGCTTATTTTCTTCTATAAAATTTCCTCTCAATTACTTATCAAATTAATTGCATGAAATTCCAGATTGATTTGTACAAATTATTTTTCCTGTCATTTGCATTCATTTTATATGTCTCCCTCTTTTCATAATAAACCTATTAGTGGATAACTTTGCCTAATATCAGGTATTTTGAATACTTCTGTCACAAAATGAACTTTTTTTCTCGAATATATATGGCTTTTGAAAAGAGTCCTTGAGACAAACACAATAGAACATATTTATAAATCCTTTAAATTCATAGCAAATGTGCTTTAATTTAAATTATATAACTGGGCTGTAATCAGAAAGAATTTTTACCTAACCACAAATAGCATCAATTAAGTTGTAAAACCAGTTAGGATATTCCCTAGAATCTTAAGATGATTTATTATTGCTAAAGCAATATAGATTAAAAATAAAAACTAATCAAAACAAACTCTGGCTTCCTTTATTCTGCTCCTAAGATGGATCATCTATTTCCTTGATTCTTTTATCTTCAGTTATGTTTTTCATCTCATAACTAGATACAAATGTTAAACTCACTGCCAGGTCATTTCTGGATCCCATTAAAAAAACACAACCAAATAATTCATATTATATTGACTACAATTCAGTCTTCCAGAATATAATTTGTAATACTGGTTCTTTTTTAGGCAAGATTGTTGAATTTCAGTTAAAAGAGTGTGATTGCAATATAGAAATAGGTTTATGCAATAGCTTCTGTTATCAGCAAAGGCAGCAAAAATAAAAGCAATCAGCAATCAAGGACCAGTCTAACAAACTGTGCAAACTGAAAAAGCACCCAACCACTCAACTTTAAGTTAGAATTTTAATGAATAATATCCTGTTTGTTTTCATAAAGTACAGGTCATGTTGAACTTATAACAGTTCATTTAGTGACTGTTCAAAGTTATGGCACTGAATAAAATGACTTATGACCATTTTTCACATTTACAACCTTTGTAGCAACCCCCTAGTCACGTGATCAAAATTCAGAGGCTTGGCAACTGGTTCATATTTATAATGGTTGCTGTGTCCAGTGATCATGTGATCACCTTTTGTGATCTTCTGACAAGCAAACTCAATGGGGAAACCTGATTCACTTAGTAACTAGCTTACTAACTTAACAACTTCAGTAATTCACTTAGCAGCCGTGGCAAGAAATGTCATAAAATGGCGCAAAATTCACTTAACCGATGTTTTACTTAATAGCAGAAATTTTGAGCTCAATAATGATTATACATTATGGCCAAGCAACTATCTGTATAAATGCACTACAGATCAGAAAGGAAGCAGGTAAAAGCTTTTCTTCTTTACTTTGAATAGACTCTTCCAGAAAATCTCAGAAGATGGAACAAGGGAAGGATGTATTTCAAGTATCTAGTCCTATCATTTCTTTTCTGCTGTGATCCTGGCCAGAGTAGTTCCAACACTTTTCACACAGCCTGAGAGATTAAGAAGAATAAATGCTGATGACTGTTAGCAAATTTAGCATCCTCTGAATATTCTGGACTTCTATTTCTATCAACCAGATGGCAAGAGACTACAATACCCCAAACATCTGAAGGGTTCTAGTTGCTCAAGCTGGTTGAAATCTTTGCATATTTCAAGTATGTATATTGCCCACTATTATTCATGTGGGTTTCTTACCTAATGAGATTATGTAAAATTTAGGTGGTATGACTGGATGTCTCATTGTTTCAAAGTAGAATAAATAAATAGATAATGTAGGTTTTTAAATAAAAAAATGCAGTAATATTTCTCAGGAATAAGTGTAATGTGTTTCAAAACTGTTGAATAGTCTGTTAGAAATAATTTCATTCTTAATTCTAATTGTGATATTTTTGTCATTTCTCCCATTAATCATAGCGCCAGTATTTTCCCTCAAGGCCAAGGTCAAAAGTTTCCTGCTGTTATTTTATCTAGAAACATTCTCGCTAGTTTGCTGTTCCATGGCATGAATATTTATATTATACAGGTAATAGAGTAAATATTAGCACCATGAATTATTAAGAATCGAGGTAAAATTGCTGAAATTGTTTTTTTTTTGGTGGCAGGTTGTTCTGTATCTTAAGTCTACTTGTTGGAGTGAAATTAAATTCAGAAGAAATGTCTCTCCATAATTATTATTGCAGATTTTTTGGCATTAATGGAAATTTTAGTTAAATAATATAAATGTTTAAAGTATTCTTGAAGAGAGTCAATTGTAAAGCAAATCAAAGTGGTTATTTTAATAATATATTATCCAAAGGAACCTTTCTGTCTCTAAGGAATGTGACTGACACAGTTGTTTAGGCACTAAGCGAATATTTGATTCTCTCTTCAAAGTTATTTAAGTTCCTTTGTTTTTATCTTCTACTGAGATTAGTTTCTAATACAGAGAAGTGAAAAATGCTTATAAGATAATTGCCACTTCGTTCTCTAAATGAGATTTTTATACTGTTTTTACATGTATGTGTGCATACGAGTGTGTGTGTGTGTGTATACATATACATATATGTATGTGTATATTCTATTAAAAAGGCAGAAAATCACTAGAAAATGCTCACATTTGGCTTTAAATTTAATATAAATTAAATTATATTTTATATTTATAAAATATAACTTTATATTTTATAATTGTTTCACTTATAAAATTAGGTGTGGTAATAAGTACGACCCTCCTATAATGGAGTTTTTAATGTTTCTAAAGTATGAAATGTTTTGTAAAGTGATGTTTTAGGGTTTCACTTGTGGCACAATTTAAGAGGATGATTTAGTGGGTCAGAGGTTATTCAGCTATTCTCTGCCTGAACAGCTGAGAAATTCTTTTCCAGACAGAACTTAGTTATGGGCTATAAAAATATGAATCTTTGTTATGAAGGGTGTTGTATGTTTTCTTGATTCAGATATGTTCCATCTCCGTATCCAATCAAAAGAACCTCATAAAACAAGTCAAACTCACTTGGAGGAAAAAGAGTGCCACAAAAGTTAAAGTAACATCCACCTGAAGTTTAAGTAAATAGAGGTAATGAATCCAGAAGGATAAAAGCCAAAGCAAATACGGGTGACACGATAACAGTGTTCCAATATCTAAAGGGCTGCCACAAAGAAGAGAAGGTCAGCCTGATCTCCAAAGCACATGAAGGCAGGAGAAGAAGCAATGGATGGAAACCAGTGGTGGCTTTCAATTGTTTTAAGAACCTATTCTGTAGGTGTGGCCTGTTTTGTGGGAGTGGCTTGGTGGTCATGTGAC
The DNA here is from genome assembly GCF_964273705.1 of Natrix helvetica. Classification (NCBI taxonomy): domain Eukaryota; kingdom Metazoa; phylum Chordata; class Lepidosauria; order Squamata; family Natricidae; genus Natrix; species Natrix helvetica. Next base: position 93,056,050 of record NC_138549.1, read on the forward strand.
CGGATGGGAGTGGCTTGGCAGTCATGTGACTGGGTGGGAGTGGCTTGGCAATCATGTGACCAGGTAAGCATGACAAGGTGGGTAAGGTCATGTGATTGGGTGGGCATGGCACTCACGTAAAGGGGCACCTGGCCTGGCTTCTCCTTGACCCTCCCCTCCCAGTCAGTCCTGGCCTCGTCTTGCATATTATGGTGGGAGAGGAAGCATTTTCAAAGTCATCTTCCCCTTGATACTAGCCAATAAAATGAGATTTTGCTGTCAGAAGACTGCCTACTGTACATTTCCAAATATTGTTTATCACCATTCTCTTGGTAAGACTGAGTCAGGGGTGGGTTTCTGCCAATTCTAACCTCTTCTATTGAAGAGGTTCCACAAATCTACAGTGCCTTAGAACCGGTTCCAGCTCCCCCCCGCCCATCCGCACATCATCAAGATGAAGAGTGAGAGGAGGAATTCTGGGAGTTGAAGTCCACAAGTCTTAAAGCTGGCAAATTTGAACACCCCTGGGGTTTTTTTCTAAAGGGTTACGGGTACAAGGGTCTTGTAACTTGACAGCTTTAAGACTTGCGTGCTTTAAATGCCAGAGTTTCTGAGCCAACATTTTGGTTGCTCAGCAAGAGCATTGTTAAGTGAGTTTCATTACATTTTACAAGTTGGCCACGCCCACCCAATCACATGGCTGGAAAGCCACACCCACCTGGTCACATGGCCAGCAAGCCACTCCCACCCCAGTCACATGGCTGGCAAGCCACTCCCACAAAGCAGGCCATGCCTACCAAAAGGTTCTAAAAATTTTGGAAACCCACTACTGGACTGAGTGGAGAGATTTATAAAGAATAACAGAGTTGGAAGGGACCTTGGAGGTTTTCTAGTCCAACCCATGCTGAAGCAGGAGATGATACCCTATACTATTATGGATAAATTTCTTCTTAAAAACCTCCAGTGATGGTATACCCACAATTTCTGAAGGCACCCAATTTCTCTAAATGTTCTGTCAAGAAATTTCTCATTTCTAGGTTGGATCTGTTCGATAAGTTTCCATCTCACAGATCCGTCTCACAGTTACTTCTAGTTGAGCCAGCAGTGGTGGGTTTCAACATTTTTTAGAACCTCTTCTGTAGGTGTGGCCTGCTTTGTGGGAGTGGCTTGCTGGCCATGTGACCAGGTGGGAGTGGTTTGCCAGCCATGTGACTTGGTGGGCATGACCAACTTGTAAAATGTGGTGAAACTCACTTAACAACGCTCTTGCTTAGCAACAAAAATGTTGGCTCAGAAACTCTGGCATGTGAAGCACACAAGTCTTAAAGCTGTCAAGTTACAAGACCCTTTGCCCCTAATCCTTTAGAAAAAAATCCCCACGGATATTCAAACTTGACAGCTTTTAGACTTGTGGACTTCAACTCCCAGAATTCCTCCTCCAGTCATGTTGGCTCAGGAACTCTGGCATTTGAAGCACGCAAGTCTTAAAGCTGTCAAGTTACAAGACCCTTGCATCCCTAACCCTTTAGAAAAAAACCCCAGGAGTGTTCAAACTTGACAGCTTTAAGACTTGTGGACTTCAACTCCCAGAATTCCTCCTCTCGCTCTTCATCTTGATGATGTGCGGACGGGCGGGGGGAGCGAGCTGGAACCGGTTCTAAATGGCACTGTAGATTTGTGGAACCTCTTCTATAGAAGAGGTTAGAACTGGCAGGAACCTACCCCTGATGGAAACTAATCAAGGAGAGATCCAACCTGGAACTAAGGAAGAATTTCCTGACAGTTAGAATCAGGGCCGGTTTTAGATGAAAAGAGGCCCTAGGCTATTCCACTTATGGGTCCCTTTCACCTCCCATTTTTAAGTTTGTAAATTACATGAGAGATAATAAAATACATAATTACTGTGATATATATCAATATATTAAATGAAACATGTTGTAATTAGTACTAACCTTTATAAAAAAAATGTGGCACGGATAATAAATAAAAATAAAAGGCCCCTTTGATCTTGAGGCCCTAGGCTGAAGCCTAGTTAGCCTATAGGAAAATCCGGCCCTGGTTAGAATAATTAATCAGTGGAACGACTTGCCACCTGAAGTTGTGGGTGCTCCAACACTGGATGTTTTTAAGAAGAGATTGGACAACTGTCTAAAATGGTACAGGGTTTCCTGCCTGAGCAAGGAGTTGGACCTCCGAGGTCCTTTCCAACTCTGTTATTCTCTTATTCTGACTACAGTGGGAAAGGGGAAACATTTTGAATTAGGGGGTGCACTTTGGAGTTTAAATTTTTAAACAATCAGCTTGGGAAATAAAAAAAACTGGAGGCTCCTGCACTCTGTTTTCAAACAACAGCAAGTACGAGACATGATTAACTTTGGAGGAAATAAGAACAGCGCTGGCAGAGATGGGGAATCCCAGGGAAAATATGAGTGATTTATCAGCAATCCGAATTCTACCTAGCAAAGTTCAGTGGTCTTTATGGAGAAATGCAGGCTTACATTGTCTACTGGGGTTGTACAAGTTTCACCTTTGCTCTCTTGCAATAAGACAGCATGATTGCTTTGGAATGGAGTGCGGTGATTCTTAAGAGGGCAGTGGCTTTGTTCTGATCTGAAGCACTAACATATAATTGGTGACAATCAGCCAGGGGGGAGAGAGGTCTGAAATAGTGTGTGTGTGTGTGTGTGTGTGTGTGTGTGTGTGTATTGGGGGAGGGTGTTTCTTTTTCTTTTTTAAAAAAAAAACAAAGCTCAAGGAATTCAAGCTTGAAATGTAAGCATGAGAATAGACACGGGTAGAATGACTAAATATCAACAGGTTTTTTTTCTCTTGCGGATATTAAACCAAAAGAATATGTTAGTAGTGTCTGAGAGTGTGATACTACTAATATCTGCTTTTAATGCATTGAATGTAGGGGATTCTAGGGCAAAGGCTGCAATTTTCTGGTGTGCTATAACTACAGAGAGCCAATTTGATATAGTGTTTAAGGCACTGGCCTAGAAATCAGAAGGTAGGTGAGTTCTAGGTCTCCCTTAAGCAGGAAAGCCAGCAGGGTGACCTTGGGCCAGTCACCCTTTTTTAGTCAAATCTACTGTTTATTGTTCAGAAAGTAGGAGGCACGGGTGTGTTTACCAGCTTGAATTAACATGCATACACACACTCATACATATATATACACCAGAGGTGGGATTCAAATGTTTTTACTACCAGTTCTGTGGGCATGGCATGGCTTGGTGGGTGGGCATGACGTGGCATGGCTTGGTGGGTGTGGCAGGGGAAGGATACTATAAAATCTCGACTCCCTCACATTCCAGGGGAAGGTTACTGCAAAATCTCCATTTCCTCCCAATCAGCTGGGACTCGGGAGGCAGAGAATAGATGGGGATGGGGCCAGTCAGAGGTGGTATTTATTGGTTCTCCCAACTACTCAAAATTTCCACTACCAGTTCTCCAGAACTGGTCAGAACCTGCTGAAGACCACCTCTGATAACACACATATATAAATATAAGTATAAATATAAGTATAAATATAAGAATAAGAATAAGTGTAATCTTTATTGTCATTGTACTTAAATATAATGAAATTAGTTTTAACCTCACTGGTGCAAAATTATAGCAGAAATGAAAAAAGAATAGAAAAAAAACCTAGCGTGTGCATGGAGTTATTGTGGTTGTATTTAAAAGTCTGACAGCCCAAGGATAGAAACTATCTTTAAACCTGTTTGTTCAGCTGGTACTGATACTACTACTACTACTACTACTACTACTACTACTACTACTACTACTACTAATAATAATAATAATAATAATAATAATGTCAACAGCTATCAGCATCTTTCTCAAAGGATCATGTAGGGATTCTTGGAAAGTATAATTCAGCAATAGCTGGAAAAACTCATGTTCATCACTTCTAACTTGAGTTAGATGATTGACTCATTAAGCACTCACACATACAACTTTTTTTAAAAATTGAAGCTGCAGTTCTATATGTCATGACAAGTAATTCTTTCCAGATATTTTGAATTTCATTTTCCTCAACCAGCAGTGCCAATGATTTTGGGCAGCTGTAATCCAAAATATTATAGTTGGCTGTAAATATAAATAGACATATGTAAGAATAAGCTCCAGTGAGCTTAAAGTAGCTTCTTCCGTGTAAGCCCAAATATAATCTATCTTTAAAAAAACACTAACAGACTCCTGACCCATTGGTTCATCCTTTCAGACATATTTCCTTATCTAAACAGAGAAACAGAAACAGACCACGGGTGGGCAATAAAGCAGTGGGAGTGAACATGACTTCTGACTTCCTGTTGGCTTCCCCAGTGACTTTGCTTGTAGGAAGCTGGCAGGAAGTGGTGGAAATTATGATCAAGTCACCATGGTTGATTGTGGCAGTGTTGCAGCAGCCACACATATGTGTTTACAGCTGTTCTGAAAATCCTTGACATTTTAATACCACTGGAGTAATGGTTCTTGGATTCTGGATGCATTAAGTTAGTCAGTTTGAGGTTACCTTGCTTCAGAAATTGATGCCTTATGCTGCGCCATTTCAGCTAATTGATATTACAAATAGACAGGAACATTTTAGTGGTATGTAGAACAACAGTCCCCAACCTTTTGAGCATCAGGGACCAGCTCCAGGAGAGACTGGAGGGGGTGTAGTTTCCCATGCTGCCTGTATCCTGTAGATGAGGCTTAGCTTGTTTGCGTGGCCCAGTTTCTGGCATGCCACGGACTAATATCGGTCCATGGACTGGAGGTTGGAGACCCCTGATATAGAAGATTCAATGATATGATTCAGGAATATCTTGAACTGGAAGTATACCCTGCATTTTGGGGATAGTGAGACCTACAACATATTCTTTAGTGGAGGAAGTTAGTTTCCAAAGAAGGTAAAATTAAGCAATAGTTTTAAGACAGATATATTACATTTCAGTGTGATGTTAGCTTTGATTAAAGCATCTGTTTGAAGCAAAGCACTTAACCGGAATGGCACTCAGGATCTAAGTGAAAGATCAGAGCATCCACGCTGTTCAGTCCAGGTGACAGAATGGGCTTCTATGCAGCTCCCCCTTTTTCTTCCTGGAGAAAAGCAGATGGTCAAATCAAATTTCTTGCATCATTTACAAGCACTGAAGTAGAACAATTTGAATCTTTGAACTGAAGCGTCTCTTCAAATGAGATTGAAGCCAATTCTCACATATTTCAATTAGAGAAGAAATAGCTTATAAACCCACAAAAGAGAACGAGATTGAAAAACCTGGGCCCGCCCACCCATTTTCTGCTTTGACTACACCTACTTCCCAGCCCTATGCATTTTATAAGAGATTTATATTCAGAAGGCAGTCTTAAAATTTGTTAAAGAGTTGAATATGCTGTATCTAGTTTAGGAAGAAGTGTCACAGCTTTTCTCAAATTATTTCTTTAGGATATCATCCATCAAAAAACCATTAAGCTGTCTGAGGCTAAGACTTGGGTCCTCCTATTTGCTTATAGTGAAATTTTGTACAAGTAATGAGTATAAATGTCTGTGGGTCCACTACAGCATAGAGGTGGTGCAATGGCTCAGCGGTAAAGATGACGGCAGCCCAGATTCAAGAGACAAGTGCCATGTGACATGGTGAGCTCCTGTCTTCACCCTAGCTCCTGACAACCTAGCAGTTTGAAAGCATGTCAATGTGAGTAGATAAATAGGTACCACTTTGATGGAAAGGTAACAGTATTCCATGATATCATGCAGCCACATGACTACAGAAATGTCTTCAGACAGCGCTGGCTCAATGGCTTTATAGTCGGCAATGACTAGCAGAGTAAAATCCACAAGGAGTCCTTTACCTTTAAAAAAAAATGTAACATAGAAGTTGAAAACATACTCAAGGTTGAGACCAGAGCTTTGCATTCTTAAATTTTTGCCTAAAATCATATGGTTTTCTTGCAGGATTGTCACCATGTACTTTGTCTGACAACTTTCAGTTTAAGTGAAATAGATGATATGCTTTGGCCATAATTTTCTAAATCTCTCAAAGTTATGAGAGCACTAAAAAAAATCTCAGAGAGTGATTTTTTAAAATTAAATTTGACCGCACAGTAACACATCAAGTTTCTGGGAGGTCTTCTGGATATTTTAAAGCCACCTGCTACCTAAATAACTCTCTATCCTCCCTTTTTAAAGTTATTACCCCTCAACTTTGATGTTGACCATCAACTTCACCCACATGTAACAGGCAAAATCATTGCGATAAGTCATTCCTCCACTGTGCAATCTACAGGAACATCTGTTTTGCCCCATTGCCTCCTCCCTGCTTAGTGAAAAGATGAGGCAAATCCGATAATTTGTATATCCATCTATTTTTGGTGGATTTGAAGCCATCAATTACAGTACTCTCAACATGGCAGAATTCTGTACTGTCTCTGCAGCATTAAATAAATGTTGATTAGAGGGTGGAGGGTAAAGAGTCCAATTGTTATTAACGCACATTCTTTAAGTAACATTTGATACAGGCAATTGGAGAGGATGTACGTGACATTTGCATGCTAGCTGTATGGATGCATTCTTTGAGGGTACATTGCTATATTTATTGAGTTTGTTGGTTATTTGCTAACTGTGTTACAGGTTTATATTCTTATTTCATTGATTAAACACCAGAATAATGAAATGTGTACAGATTTATTAAAGTGAATATTTCAAAGGTGAAGAGAAAATAGCTCATGGTATCCTCTTGTGATATTAAAAATATTAGAAAAATACAAAATATGTCAAGAAAGGTTAAGTATAACAAATAGTCAAGCATTAATTTAGTTTCCATTATTCACCTTTAATGTGCTCCCAAATGATGAGTATTTAAAGTTCTTTTAAAAAACGGTGGTTTTTGAGATGTCTCTTAATATGGTCTAGAGATTCAGATATTTACACTAGAAACTAAGGTTCAGTGAAAAAAAACTATAAAAGAAAAACAATACTCCTTATGTGTTCTTGAGGAAATGATATGATAAAGAACATCAAAGGAAATAGAAACTATAACAAATAGGCAAAGAATATGTAGCTTATGAGTCAAGTAATAAATATGCTTATATTTTCATCTTTATCATGCAACTAAAGAATAAATATATACATGTTTTTAGCATAATCAAGTAAACATTATATGTTCTAATAAATTTATTTTTTTCTTGTGGTTTTGTATCTGATTAGTAACTTTTAGTTGTAAAACTCAATGGCTAAATGTACATCTGCTAATGAAGAAGCTCCTTGAAAGAAAGTATTAATATTTAAGGATCATAGATATGCTATATAGCAGAAGCATACCAATGAAGCAAGAAATGTATGGAAATAAAAGAGAAAAATGTTTCAGAAGGAGCACACATACAACAATACAGCCTAACAGCCATGGTGGCGCAGTAGTTAGAATGCAGTATTGCAGGCTAATTCTACAGACTGCCAACAATTACGACTGGCTCAATGTTGACTCAGCCTTCCATCCTTCCGAGGTTGATAAAATGAGAACCCACATTGTTGGGGCCAATATGCTGACTCTGTAAACCACTTAGACAAGGCTGTAAAACACTGTGAAGTGATATATAAGTCTAAGTACTATTGCTAACTCTCTGAACATTGAACAATATGGGATGAAATTTGTCATGGAGACTGAAGCCTCACTAAGACATGACTTAGATGGAATTACAAATAAGGATTGGAAGGAAGTCCAGAAGCAAAGCACTGCAAGCTTTCCTTAATTTGTCTAAAATATTAGACAAATATTAGTCTAAAATATTAGGAAACTAATGATGTTTCTTTTTTAAAATTTCCCCCACCCACTTTGTCAATTTTTCTCTGAAATGTCTCCACCATCTGCAAACCAGAAAGGAACTGTGACCACTAAGAGTAATTCCCCTATTCTTAAAAAACTGTTGGGGAGAAAATCCCCCTGAGAAATTTAGTGAAATCTGTCTCCTATTTCTGTGTTTATTTATAAGGGAAAGAATGTAAAGAACATTTGTGCAGAGCAATACGGATAAAAAACTGAAAGACTGGTAATAGTATATACATATATGAACAGTGAAGGTATCTTGTTCCATAAATGTCATTAACACTGTTCATTTAAGAACTTGGCTCCAAATCTACAGTTAGAAAGGCTGAGACTTGCTTGCTCAACTCCCTCATTACTAATCATTCAACACATTTATATTTGGAAGAGGTTTGGAGAACATACTTTTACAAGTAAAGGATATGAATACTTATAATGATTGCAGACATGGTTTGGATATATAAGTGGGCTGTTAGCATTCTAATTCTTTTGGAACAAACTGAAATGAAAAACAAACCCCAGTTACTCCACTTTTTAAAACAGTGCCGGGCATCAAAATTAGATTCCTAGGGCTATGAGATCTCTAGCAGCCATGCCATGCTGATGAGAGATGGTGAAGTGCACAGAGCCCATCTTTACTACTTTTTACTTCAAAATTCAAGGAAGTTGTTATGGTCAAAGCCAACCTTTAGTCAGACCATTGATCCGTTCATTATGAACCATAACACTCAAAATTCTTCCCAGTCTACAGATGGTGTTGTGTGTGATATAGAAATGCAGGAACTTCATGAATTCATCTGAGCAGGTCTTCATCAGAATGAATAAAAAGTGAAATAGAAAATATGAGTGCCCAGCCTTGAAAATTAGGTGATTGGAAATGTGTTGGTCGTTTTCACTGAGTGTTGGTGGTTAACTGAGGTGGCGCAGTGGTTAAAGTGCAGTACTGCAGGCTACTTCTGCTGCTTGCCAGCAGTTTGGCAGATTGAATCTCACCAGGCTCAAGGTTGACTCAGTCTTCCATCCTTCCGAGGTTGGTAAAATGAGGACCCAAATTGTTGGGGACAATATGCTGACTCTGTAAACCGCTTAGAGAGGGCTGTAAAGCACTGTGAAGGGGTATATAAGTCTAAGTTCTACTGCTTTTATATAACGAGGGTACAGAAAATGTTGTGATTATCTAAACAACCTATGATTTAATGAGAAACCAATTCATGTTAAACTTTCTCATGTTCACAATTGGGGTACAAAAAGGTAAGCCAATGATATGGCTCTATAAATCTGTTTTCTATTTTCCTGTGAAAACATGGTATGGCTAGGAACTATTTTCTATTATGTCTACTGCCATCAAATCCCTTGGGTTATCATATTTGGCTGCAAAATACAGCTATTGTAGGACTTTTCTATATCTCTTTCCTGGCTTCTAGTGGTCATCCATATTTTTGCAGCCCAGATAATGGTAATCCTGCAAGTACCATTTTGGCCGGAAAGTTGGTCGAATGTTTTGAGTCAACAATGGGCTGCTTGCCAGCCCTTGAAAACTGCTCTGTCATTCTACATCCTGACACTAAGCTCCTAAAAATAATGTTATTCAGTATAGTCGTCTTCAGCTGTCAGTTTTCAAATGCCTTGAGCAGATGTGAAGAAACTAAATGATGTCCAATGAGGTCTAGCCTAAATCTTAAGCATTCTTTGTAAGGATACTGTCAAAGCTTTATAGTTCTGGTTTGGATCCTGTAGGGTGTCCTCTGGCCATTTGTAGAAAAGCATATCTCCTAACATGAATGATTTTTTAAATAGCATTTTAATTTAAAGTACTCTAAATTGTTTTAAAACACTACCATTTAAAGTACTTGTAAACCCAGTGTGAATGCACTGTAGGAAGCTGAGGAATGTGGTGCTTATTGCCAAGTGCTGCCAGTATTGTATTCTTCCAGCAGTTTCAATTTATTTTAAATCCATACCGTACATAGGTGGTGCTGATAGTTATAACGAGGGCATTCTCTGCTTATAGATGATTTGAAGCTTGTTTCTTAACTTTAGTTGAGTTGTCATTTTAAAGCTGCCTTTGAAGGTTTTGCTTCTAGCATGTACTTTATTTTACATAAGGAGAGGCAGGTGCTTAATGGTTCTGTGTAAAGACAGATAAATTGCGCTCAAACTTTTAAATTCATCATGTACTCGTGTTTTCATCATCTATTCATTTTTTTGGGAAAATCATTGGAAAAGGGGTTCAGCTTCTTCAAATCCAATGCTCTGCAACAGTTACCATATCTTAAAATCTATATGGCTGAAAATATATGTTGACTTTTAATTCATGTACTGTAATTGTGAAAGAGACAGATCTTGAAAAATATTGCTGTTCTCCAGCAGTTCTGAAAAGACTTTGGTCTAGAAAAATATTGAGTTAGGATAGCTTCTTCTGAGAAAGATCTGGATGTGACACCTATAACATAAAAATGCTCCATTGCACTTTTAATATCTCAGGAATGCCACAGTTCTTTTCACTCTTACCTTGTATTACTCATATATTTATGTGGAAATTATCTAAAGGTAATTTTGTCAAAGGAACTTTGACAAAGAAAAATAGTCAGAGTGATAGACATCTATTAAAATGGTGCAAAGTGTGGTTGAGGTCCCCCAAGATCCACAATACCAAAATTATTTCCTAGCCTACATTGAAAAATTATACACTATTAAAATCCCACCAGACAACAGTGAGTGTAGTGAACGCATGACTTTTAATTTTTAATATGGTAAATATTGATAAATATAACTCATACAAATAGAAGGCCTTTTGAGGTCCTCCATAATTTTTAAAAGCAGGTCCCGAGAGAAAAAAGAAACACTGTTCTAGTAAATCGTAATCATATAAAGTAGAGAAAACTGATAACATCTATGGGACTCAGAAGTGTCTCTTTAAAGTATGAGGTTCCAAGTATAGATGGCCCATATGCACCAGGATGATTTGGATCAGTGCCTTAGTTCTGTGCAAAATCTTTAGAGATTCCTCAACTCACCCCAACTTTCCATATTTCATCCATGACATATATTTTAGGGACAACTCTGTTCCATTAAATCCTTATGATTATCCTCTTTACAATATGTAACAATATTGCATTTTCTTTTGAGAAGAGAATATTAACTTTAATCTCTTCTGCTAGAATTGAACACACATTTTCAGATTTACCCTTGTGCAATTGAGTATGTTTTAAGGCTCAATTACATCTCTTGGTCTTTGTTTCATTAAGATCATCCTTTTTAGGCAGGAAGGAACTGTGCATTTTTCTTTTCTTGAAGATAAGAATAGAGCCGTGGTGGAGTGGTGGTTAGAATGCAGTATTACAGGCTAACTCTGCGCATTGTCAGGAGTTCGATCCTCACTGGCTGAAGGTTGACTCAGCTTTCCATCCTTCCAACATCGGCCAAATGAGGACCCAGATTGTTGGAGGCAATAAGATGATTCTGTAAACCTCTTAGAGAGAGCTGTAAATCACAGTGAAGTGGTATATAAAGGTAAGTGCTATTGCTATTGCTATAACCATCTATGAGTGCAGTTCAAACTAGCAGTTGAAACTGAAGGTTTCAGTAGGTATGGTAGATATCCATGTTCCCCAGGGGCACAAAGTTGACTTTCCACCACAGCAGGATTAGCTTTCTTTGGAATTTCACTTTTATGTCTTAGATGTAGGTTTGTAAGCTGAAAAGACCTGGATGCTATAAATAAGGGATGGCCATGGCTGGCTGGGGAATTCTGGGAGTTGAAGTCCATGAATCTTAAAGTTACCAAAGTTGGACACCCCTGCTATAAACGTTCCTTGAGCTATGTTTTCAGCAATAGGAAAAGTTTGCTTCCACTGCTTAATCCCAAGTCTCCTTTGTTTTTGGTCCTCTGAATCTCTTACCTACTTTAATTTCTTTCTTCCCTATGCCTTATTTTCACTTATATTTTTCCCTCCATTCTTTTTCCCTCACCTTGATGTCAATTTATTTATTTTTTAGCTTTTTGTAAGGCTGTCCAACTCAAACACGTGATTCTGAGTGGCATGCTGCATCGAAAACAAACAAACAAAAAACTCTACTATACACATTAAACTTATGCAATATATAAAATTTCAAAGGTCTATCCTTCTCATGCAGCTATCTCATCATTGAAATCTACAAATGTCATCATAACTTTCTAACAAGCAATCTAATGAACGTGTAGCAAAGAAGCTAAAATATGCATGTTATATTCATATATACTTTTATAGAAGGATTTTTGTTTTACAAAATTAAGAGCTACAGAAAAAATATAGGAAAGAGAAACACATAAAAATTAGAAAGGGTAAAGATAGAAAATGTGACTGATAGTATAGATCAAGAGAAAGAAAAACGTTTTAAAGAAGCAACTTCTAATTTTCTTCACAGCAGTTACAAACATAATTAATACTGTTTCTGTCCTCCCAAGTTTACATAACATAGTTTCCTTCTTCCCCCATAAAGCTCCTTTTAATCTGTATATCTGCAGATCACCATTTCATTTCCATCCATTTTTAGCAAAAAGTCCATAAAGTGTTTCCAGTCTAGAATGGCATATTTGATGTAGCGGGCAGGTGTCACCACTTATGGCTAGTCTATACAATCTTTTTTGCTTTTGATCAGAGAAAAGAGAGAAGTTATGATCTCATAACAGATACATCAATGTCCAATGAATCATTTCAGAAGAGAATCAAGAAAGTTATTTTTTTTACTTAATCTGGAAAAAAAATCTGTCTTGGGAAACTTTCAGCAGTGAGTATTGGTTTGGATAAAGGTTTGGATAAATGTTTTGACAAACCATTCTGTAAACTTCTTTGGCCTAACTATTGTTTATGTACGATGGATCTCATACTTAGAACTCTTATATTCAATAGCATTCAGCTCAGAGTTTGCTACATGTTTACAATGGATGATTTGCGGAACCTCCTGCACTACTGCAGCCTTCTCAAAGGAGTTGATAACTGTTAGAGATGTTTAATTCAGCTTAGATTTATGGGCAGCAAGTTCATGACACCTGGACTTGGTATGATGGAAGCGAGTGGCAGAAATTGTTGAAATAGATTCTGAGCAACCCCATTTCCCCTGCCATCCATCTGACCTTTGTATACAAATGTTTCTTTCTGAGCATTTTTTTCTCTGTCCAAGGAATACTTTCCTGGTTCTCTGCTTCTGGAGTGCCAGGTGCTACTAACAATCTGCTTTTTAGATATTTTGTCAGGTGTCGGGAAACAAGTATTTGCAAGAGGGATGATTTTCAAATGAAAATGAAACATTTAGAGTGTCCATGGGCATCCATATATTCATCATGCTTTAAGCGTCATTATGCTACTGCATTTGCAACTCTGCACTCAATTGGTTCATACATAAATTGTGAGCGTATTTCAATATAATTTAGAATGGATTCTTTAAAAAAAAAAACGGGAAGGGAACTGTTTATGTACTAGGAATTACAACCTAAATTTAGTTGCCATGAGATCTTACCCCACCACCCAAACCTACAGTCCTATGAATACTATCCTAAGATTACGGACTCAGATAAGAACAAAAAGACATATGATTATGCTATCAGACCTCTTGCAACCACTTAAAAAAAAATCCCTGCAACAATAGAAATGAAATTATTTGTTTATAATAAATAAAAAATAAGCACATAATTAGTATGTAAGCTGCAACTCTCTACAAGGAATATCTTTCATTGAATTCAGTGTTTTGTTGAATTTTGCTGAAAAAACCTTTGTAATATGGTTGTTTGTGGGACAATGGTTTTATTCTGATCAGTATTTTCTCGGTATTGGTAGGTATTGGTGGCTATTAAGTCCATCAATATTTTTCCATTGATTCAAATGACAAAATTAAATGTGAACAACATGGTTACTTTAGCTAGAATATTACATACCTGGGTGTGTGCTTTATTGTTCTATTTGATCTGAAGAATGATATTTATCTTTGAATATAAATTTCTGCTTGTAGAACAGCGGTATTGGATTGACAAAAACCTAGTGTGGAAGAAATCTACGGATCCATTAAATAAAATAAAACTGGGTGAAAATTTATTTCAAAGGCAAAGTCTTTTCTGCAAGTGTATGCCCAGCTGGTTGGTAATCTTGCGGTTGCCTGAATCAGGATATTTATTTGGACAAGCTTTATATGTAATTATATGGATTGTCATGCAGCAAAATACACTTATCCCTAACAGTCTGAATCACCGGATCAACTTAGCATCTATTGTGTAAAGTGAAGCTTTAGATTCTGTTTAACATATACTGCTAGCCCCTTGGGACAGTCTGATGATCTACATCTAAATTATGAATGGTGTTGAAAGATTGAAGGGAAAGTATGTTCTGTGCATCCTGTTTCAAAACATGAAGAATCATGTTTATACAGTAAAAAGGGATGGGCATTATATTCTTCATACACCATATAATTAACACATGGAATGCATTGCCTCAGGGTGAGGTGATGGTCTTAAAAATGGGATTTGGGAAATTTAAGGAGGATGAGTTTATTAATGGCTATTATGTTGGCAAAAATTAGCCTCTCTGCTCAAGGATGGGATACTGCTGAGAATTTGTTCCTAAATATAACAAAAGGAAGTATTATCTTAAATTATAGCCTCATGAGACACTAGAGGAATCTGTGGAAAGAGAAGTCTGGAATAAATGATTATTCTGAACCCACAAATGATTCTATGTTCTTTTGTTCAGAGCAGCTAAGAACCGATGGTATCTGATAACAGACACAAAGAGCCATTTTGGCATAGTGGTTAAAGAGCTGGCTAGAAAGCAGGAAACTGAGTTCTAGTCCTGCTTTGGGCATGCAAACAGGCTAGGTGACCTTGGACTTCTCACTCTGTGTCAGCCCAACTCAGCTTACAGGGTTCTTGTTATGTGGAAAATAGCAGGAGGAAGGAGTAACATGAATGTATGGATTACAATGGAACATTGATGATCTATCTGAACTGAAAGTCAAATTTCCCAAAGACAGTTTCTAAATACTGTTTAGAATGTTTTTAAAACATTGTTGAAAACAACAACAAAAAATTCTGTCTTCTTGTGATTTCCATAGCCTCTAACTGTTTTCTGCCAATGTCACTTTTATTGTGTTTAATCTGCAAGCATATTAACAAATCGGAAAAAAGATGCCATATTATTTGCATTTATTTCATGTGTTTAGTTTGTGAATGACATTGAAGACCTAGCTGTCATTGCCTCTAGAAGTTTATGAAATGTACAAGTGATTTTATATGCCATACATAGCCAGAATGAGAGCCGTATTAATGGGAAATTGATGTTGATTATCTGAGGAATGCGTGTGATTGCTTAGCTACCTGTGCTTCTCTAGGTACCATTCTAATTTCATATCAGCTGCCCAATGGGTACTATATGATGATAATAATGTCAGTTTTTAAAAATGCAATATGTATTGAAAGTCAGTCCTTTTGGAACTAATAATTCAGCATATAAAATATCATAGAAGAAATAAAGTATGAATCTCTTGTCATTGATGGACAATCAAAAGCTACATTTAGAAATATATTAACATCCTTTGATGGCACAATACCGTTGAGGTAACTTTCCTCCAAACATTTCAGAAGGAGAAAGATAAAAATGTTATCAATATTTGGTGAGATGAGAGATTTCTCAGTATGTCTTTCAACTCTCCATTCATGTTGCTAGTAGATAATGCAAAGACAAGAATTTGTCCATTTTTTCTTATATTTGTAGTACATTGTATAAATGAGTTATTATATGGTATATTTTTAACAGAGCAATTTCAGGCATGTCTACACCACTATCAATCCTATTGTATTTCCAATGGAGCATGTTTGTACTTATAGGCATGCATAAATTGGAAAAAAAAACTTTGAGCTTGCTTTGACTGCAAATTGATATCACAGTATATATTCTCGCACACTTTTATAAGGCATTGATTTAAGTAAGATAAACACAATACCCATTTAGACATTCGCAAATATAAGCTTCTCATGCAAGGAGGTGACAAGCATGCTATCTCTTTGCCTCTTTTATAATTTCCATTGTGGTCCTCCAATCTGTATTTTGAAGTTGGAAGTTATATAATGTTGTAAATCACCTCCATAAGTATTGATAAATTATGATTTTTTTTCTTAGTCAAAATGGCACTCAAGAGCAAACTTTTGAATTCTTGAGAATTCTTCATCAAGTTACAGTAAAATAGTGGAAAAGGCAAGAGAATAAAAGAAAAAAAACCCCACCCAAATGTTTAATTTATTAAGTTCAAAGAATGAGAATGATACCAATGTTGATACAAGGATAAGAAAAAAAAATATTCCCGTACTAGAACGGGAATATTTTTTTTCTTATCCTTGTATCAACATCTGAATGTAAGGAAGTTGATTTGATACCACAAATATGATTTCTCGAAGCTGTACAAAGGTGCTGCTGTAGTAGGTCTACCAGCTTTGGGATGAAAAAATGGGTGGATATTACTAAAAGGCATGAAGCATGAGATTCCAGACAAATAGAGTAACTCTTTCCTGCCTTCCAGTGGCTGTTCAGATTTTTGCAACTCTTACATGGCATGGTAGTTCTACTAATAGAAATTCAGAGATAGCAATTCCACTTGAATGAAGAACTAGAAGGAATTGTAACAACTCATACTAAAGAAAAGGCATTTTAAAATGTGTCTGGAAAGAGAACCAACTTTTTTACTTTTCTACTTCTACTTTTATGCCATGGATTTTTTAAAAAAAGAAAATACTGTTTTAAAAGAAATGGAAAGATTTAAGGATGATTGTCTAATCTGTTGAGAAAAGTGACACAAAGCTGTTTTTATTAGTTCAAGGATCTTACTCATCCTGTTGCACACATATGTCACTCAGTAATGTCTAAATCCTAAAATTAGGAAAAATGAAAACTGAAGGAAAACAATTTAAGAAATTTGCCTATACTGGTTTGGCTGCGCTCCCATGTGCACTTGCACGCATGACACTTCTGCACATGCGCAGAAGCATCCGGGCGGATAGGCGGAGCATCCACCTCTGCCTAGCACACATGTGGCTCCCTGTAAACCAAGTCTGCTCTGTTTTGTGGAAATATGATTTTTGCTCAATTTTAGACTTTTAAAAAATTGAACCTTGGAATAGGAAAGCAAGACCTCTGAATGAACTCATTTCCATTCATTTCTGAAAACTTTGAAGTTAAGGGTGGGGGGAAAGGAGGTGGGTGGGTGGGTAGGTATGGGGAAGGGGTAAGAATTTCTAGAACTGCCTCTTCCAATTACATTGCTATCTCATTGAAAAACCTGGGCAATCTGTGGAAGATGTGATGGAATCCCAGTTCAAGCAGTTTCCTGTTCTTGGCCTGTTTCCTTAGTATTACTTTGGACAAAACCACTGCTAGAAAATTACCATGGAGGATTCATAATGCAGGATGTTGTTTGTTTTTCAATGGTTTTAACATTCACAGGCCATTGGTGTAGCCCTAGATGGTCAAATAAGCCATTTATTCTCCAGGTCAATTGCTCCTGTTGAACATGGAGTTCATTTATCTCCACGATTAAATACTCAAATATGAAAAAAAATACTTTTCAAAACACCTTCAATCCTCTAGTTACTTGTTAAAAGTCCAACTTTTCACACTAGTAACATTGCAGATGACTTTGTGTCAACATTTTGGGGTTTTGGGGTTGTTTTACCCTCACACTTACAGTTCTCCAAATGAATATGCAGATAACAGCACTATGTAGGAGATGTTCTTACTTTTGTGTAGTCCATTAGTTTTATGTTTGTTGTAAGCCAGAATATTAAAATGAGATTATGAAAGCAGACCAATCAAGCAATAACATAACACTGGAAATATTTTAGAATGGAAATTTGGGCAGGACTTTTTCTCTCTCAAACATATACAGTATTGTAAGCAAAAATACAACTAAAATTCACATATAACTTCAGGTACTTTATACTTAACAACAAAGTTTCCCTCTGTACTAAAAAGTTAAATAGCCTTCACAGCATGTTTGAATAACAATATTGGTAAATATCATTGCTATATTATATATATTTTAACATATCTGTTCAAAGAATCTACAAATAGTCCAACAATCGTATTTATTTCCCAAGTTAAAGTTCCCAAGTTTGGACACCCCTGACCTAAAGCAACAGTTTAGGCTCCAGACTCCATGACAACCCCTAAATAAACAAAGTCCCTGGTACCTTCCTCAAAGTTGCTGACAAACTGTACTTTTTAATATGATAAAAGAGGAAATGTCAGGATTTCAAGTAACACCCCCAATGAAAGAAGACTCCGAGGTTAGAAGTTCCTCAAAATTCTATTTTATTAGAGATGTCATATTGGCACAACTGGGAAAATCCAAATCTGAAGCTTCCAGGTTTTCCCCACCCAAAACAAAGTTCCAGTTTCTTCCCCTGCACCCACATGCCCATCACATGGTCCAATCAATGCACTGTCCCAACTGGAGATGCCTCCCAGTCACGCCACTACAGATGCAGGGCAGGATGTCCTTGACTCTCAGAGAAAAGAATGTTATTATGACTAGATATCTCCCCAACTCCATACAATCCACCCTCCCAATTTTCCACAGCACTAATTGTGGCAGTCCTGAAGATCCAAAGAAAAAGATCACTTCCAGGGCTAACAGCCTCCCCTTTCAACTGATGATCGTGTCCTGCAACGAGAGGAACATAGGGGGTTAATGCAATATTCCCTAACCACTTCTCCCCCTACCAGAGGGACCCTTTGGTTTATCAGGGAATTTGTCATGGACAAAGCTTCACTAATCTGTCTGCCTTTATGTCCCAGCATTTAACCCAAGTAGCTTCAGGCAAAGGGTACTCTTCCCAATGAACTAAATACTGCAATTGACCCCTATACAGGCTAGAATCTTCATAATGGGTTTCCTCTTGCACCACTAAAATTTTGGGTGCTGGCCGGGCCTGTAGTCTTAATTTCGACCCAACCGCCAGCTTTAGCAAACTGCAATGAAAGATAGGGTAGGTCCTAAAAACTTAGGTCCCAGCTTTTTACTGGGCAACCTCAACCAATTCTGTTAATAGACTGATCACTTTTCCCCTTTTCTTTAGATAGTATATTGTAAATTGTGCAAACCCTTACATAGAATGCTCATCATTTAAAATTTACTTCTCAAAAGGTTCACAGACCTTTTGGGATATCTAAACTGAAGTGCTGCACAGCTCTACCAATTATGTAGGTAACATCATAGGTTAAACAATCTCACCACTGCTTTCTTCAATCTTGCAAATTAAATCATCTTCCAGATTGCATGCCTAGTTTTGCATGGGTATCGAAAAGGGTATCTCATCTGGGTAAATAGTTTTTCATATTGTTCACCTATAATCTGCCTATTTCCTGGTCCCAGAAGAGCTGTTGGTCAGGACATTGCATAATAGCTGAGATAACATTTAAGAATAGTACCTCTGACAAATAATATTCTATGAATTGATTTAAATTTGATAGTGCCACTAAAAGCTAGATTTGTTTTGAAAGCTAAATCTAATTCCATGTCCCTAGTCAGTCATTCTTGGCCTTCATATGTTTCCTTTTGCTGATGACTTCCTGTAGTAACAAAATTCATGCTTGGCACTAATAGCATAGACTAGAGGTGCAAATGCATTACCTTAATTAACTTTGACTGTAATTTTATACCTGGAGTCCTAAATTTTCTATTTTATGATGCAAATTTTAATGTTTTTAAATTTATTGTCTCAAAAGCTTTTAGCAGAACAGCACTTATCAGTATTAAAAATACATGTACATTTAACATTACTGGTGAAAAATAGTCTCTCAATTAGAACAGAAGGATGAGGTTGATGGAAGACATCAACTATGATATTTCTCCAACAAATTTAAAAACAAACAAACTTGCAACTATCTATCCCAACACATGCTGTCTAGATGTGAGATTGGACTCCTAGACCATGTGGGAAGTTAAAATATCTGGAGAGGATCAGGTTAACATGTGAAGCACATTCAATGTTATTAGGTAGATATTATAGTTAGATGGAGTCTGAGAAAACACTTCGTTGAAGATTCAGTTGAAATTGCTTGCAAACACATCATTGAGGTGAAGACATACTTTTCTTAATGGATTATCAGAACAGTCCATTTTGATTTGGATCAAGACAGAATTATGTGCACACATTACTCTTTGGCAAAGAATGGTGGTTCACTGAAGTGGAATGCATATGGCGTACCTTCTAGAGCTGAAATGCCTCATGAAGGCACATCTGCAGATTCACCTGTTACTATAAGACATGGTAATTCAAATATGCTTACCTGAGTGTGAATAGAATGTAACTTTCCACAAAGTTACATTACAGTCTAAATGGCACCATGTGACAAATCACACTGTAGTTTCATACAAAAAACAAAACAGTGAACATTCAACCTTTGGTAAAATCTCCTTCAAGTACCAATCAGCTTCTGATGAGTACACATCTGTGTAGTTTTATAGGCAGAAATATTAAAGGTTTGCTTCCTACTACGATGTATATTATTGTTTCAGCTTTCCATTCTAGTCTATTTCCTGGAGAATCCTATTTGAAAAAATAAACCAGGCCTCCTGCTAATAGCTCTTAATCCAGATAGTTGATCCGGGCTGTCAGCTCTTCAGACATAATTTGACCTGTAGTCTCTAAAACCAGCTTTTCCCATTTAAGTATTTTGGAATGAAATATTTAAGAAAGTCCTTGAATAAAGGAGTAATTTTCAAATTATTTCTTTAGCTTATCATCCACTCCTGCATATTGCTAGAAATGCTACCATACTTTATTGCCCTACGCAATAAGTCAATTTCCTCCACTTTTTTTATAGTTACCATTATGCACATCATATGGCTTTTACAGAGTTAATAGAGAAATTATTTTATTTGCCAAAGCATAGCCTTGAGTTTTAGTAACTTCATTCTACAAGTCATTGCTTTCTCCAAAATATTTTGTATGTAGCTCTTAATTTTTTTTCTTCTTTGAAACTTGGTCAAAATAAAAATGAAACAAACACCCCCAGTAGAAATCTTGACATTCAACATCAAGGTTTCAGCCTTTTTCCCTTTCAGTTTGGAATGTGCGATCAGCAATATGAAGTTGTTTCTAACTTCTTGCTGCCTCTAGAGAATTTTTTCTAAAAAGCACTTTGAAAATACAAATAGCGTGACCCTGAAAATTTCCCCTATTGCCATCTTCCTTGCCAAAGAGCTGGAGAACAAAGCTTTGTTTCAGTCTATCTTTCTAAGCACAAAATCTCATGTAACAGCTACTGCCTGGATGTATCAAGGAGCAGAAGGCTTGCAAAAAGTTGTGATAGGTTATAACAAACTAAAAAGCGATCATCTCTTTTGAACTGAATAGGGATGTTGGGCTGTCCTCTTAAACAACTGCACTCCCTTTAAATGGGACTGTGTTAAAGTTCCAAGGTGAATTGTGCCCAATTTTTAGTGTCTCAAACTTGCTGTTATAACTGTGTTCGTCTAGAGTCAAGAAATGATAGGAAGATACTTTTATTTATACGATTTGTATAGTCACCCATCTTAATCTTGTCTGACTGGCTTGCAAGCAATAAAACACTGAAAACAATTAAAAACATAAAAGCTAACAAGAAATATATATATCCAGGTGCTCTCAAACAGAGCACGTTCCCACACATCCAGAAAAACTTTAGAGCCTCTGTGGGCTTCAAACTTACAGTGCACCAAGGTTTGTGGGAAAAGCCAGGTCTTCACAGTTCTTTCAAAAGCTAGGAATAGGAGGTAATAGGGCAAGTGTACAGAAATTTTGACAGTTCCAGGACCAATACTTCTGCAAAAAAAAGTCTACAACTTTTTTGCTAACTGATCATACCTCAAACTCCTGCGTGCTGAAAAAGATTTGTGATATACAGTTTTCTTCCTACCTCAAAGGGGAACTATCCAAATATTTTTAAACATGAGGCCTGAACATAATAACTAACACCCATAGAATATAACCCGCAGCCCAATTATTAAGAAAAAGTCTCCATCCTAGGATCTCAAGGGGAGGCTGTTTTAAAGAGAATGAATGGTTTGCTACAGTGGTGGGATTCAATTTTTTTTTACTACCAGTTCTGTGGGCATGGCTCGGTGGTTGTGGTATGGCTTGGTGGGCATGGCAGGGGAAGGATATTGTAAAATCTCTATTCCCACTCCACTCCAGGGGAAGGTTACTGCAAAATCCCCATTTCATCCCAATCTGGGACTCGGGAGGCAGAGAATAGATAGGGGTGGGGGCAGTCAGTGGTGGTATTTACCAGTTCTCTGAACTACTCAAAATTTCTGCTACTAGTTTTCCAGAACTGGTCAGAACCTGCTGAATACTACCTCTGGTTTGCTATTGAGAAGGTGCGCGGTCTAAGTTCAAGATTTAGGAGAAAGGATGAGAAGGGTGCCTATCCTATCAGTCTTAGTAGAATTGGCAGATATCTTTGGAGAGAGACTGGTCCTGTGCCATTTGGGGCTTCAAAGATGACAACTAACACTTTGAATTGTATACAGAAAAAACTGGAAGCGGGTGTGGTGTAATATGGGAAATTGTGGGGCACCCAAAACTGCACATGCTGTGACCTTCTGGATCAGTTGAAATTTTTGGATCGTCTTCAAGGGCAGGCCCATGTAGAACATGTTGCAGTAATACAACTGGAATGTGATCAGAGCATGACTGATTATGAGCAAGATCAATCTTTCAGTCCAGGAATGGATCATAAGGCTGCTAAGGTTACCTTGGAACACCGCAACAACAAGCACAAAACTTTGTGCAATTTAAGGGATAATTTTATGTGTACTACTTACTATTACTGCTATCTATGTTCTTAGCCTAGTTCACCTTCAGGCACGAATCATTTAAATAATGTCCATATATTAAAGTTGCAGTTCTGCTGGTCCCTTTTAATCACATATCATAACTAGAAATGTACCTTTTTATTCAAATATCCTGACCCCACCCAAGGAAGATTGGCATCAGTGTTGTATTTTCAATAAGGGTCTCAACATCAATCGATTGTATTTTGTACTGATCCAAGAAAAAAAAAAGATTCTTATGAATTGATAGCTGCTTCCCTGGAAATGAGAGTTTGGTATTTTAATCTGTGTAAGCACATATTGTACAAACTGATGTGTATACTTCAATGGATGATGCATCATTAAGTTTTAATTGAAGTAATATACTGCTATGTTTAAAATGTTTCATTGCTAATGATAATAATTTGTCTTACTGCAAGCAGCTATCTTGGCAAGTTTGGGAGTTTGCCTTTCCGTTCTTCCTGATTTATAAGGCTTCCTAACTCAACTCTGAATCTGGGTATACAGATTAACATCATATAACCAAAAATAAACATAAGAAATATACATCATAAAACAAACTGACAAGGTACATCTGATGGACACACTCTGATCCCTCATAGCATTAGGAAAAATCAAATTAAGAAATTGTTTAAAAAATTGCATAGATGGAACAATCTAAATTTCCAAAGTGGGAAGTTTTGAATCAACCACACATATGAGTATTCTTAGTTTTTATTTATTACATTTTAAATCACCCATCTTCCTCACCATCCTACTCTTCTTTCTTTTGACTTTGTTGCTCAGCAAATGATCATCTTATTTAAATCATGCCCAAAGGCTATAGATCAAGGTCTATACACCTAGATCCTGTCTGTAATTGTATTCTTCAAATACTAAAAAAACCCCAAAATCTCAGATTCCCCCAAAAGGTGAATATTCCACTTTGACAGTTTATTTGACTCCTTGCATTCCACCCTTGTTGCAGTACCAATTAAAAGCCTTCTGCTGTTTGAAGTTTTCCACATAATCAGAAGAAAAAGTCCCTTCAGGATCAAACCAAGACCTCCTCTGAGGTAACTGTCCCTTTGGGTGAATAGCAATTATCCAAATAGGTTTCTTTCCTGCCACTATGCCTTCACTATAAACCAGTTTCTCCCTTCCATACCACCATTTTGGGGAACCAGAAGACTGAAAGGGAAATCCTGGGACTGACTAAATTCAGAACAGGAAATCAAGTTGAAATTTTGGAAGTTGAAGTGAAGGACTGAAACAAACAAACAAAAATAAAGGTACCAAAAGAAAATAAGTTTTAACACAACACACAGCTGAAATTGTTTTTACTAACACAACTAACCACTTTTAATTTTAAATAAGGTAACTTCACCCAGCACTCTAGCCCTCATCAAAACCACCTTCAACATTTTCCAGAAAATGTCAAAAAAAAATTCTTTTATTTGCTCTCAGGAGTCAAGGAATCACTTCTAATTTATGAGGCTTGCTTTTGATTAATGGGTCCAAGGCTCACCAATTTAGCCCAGCATTTTCCTTCTTATCACAGAAAGAAGGCCAGTCATTTGAGGTAGGGCAGTTCAGGAAAAAAAGTTGTCAAGAATGACAAGGATTCTACTCTATTGATGTGGGTTCTAGTGAGACAAATTTTAAAAACGTGATGGTGTTTTCCTTCCCTTGTCTCTTATAGGTGGGATGGAGCCATTTTAAGTTCCCTCCTAATTTTTTCTGAGCTTATAATATGCTTTTGTCATTGTTGTTGTGGAGTTTCTCCAACATCTCATCTCTGGGCTGCTCTTTATTTCTAAGTTTCTGTCATTGCTTTTGTGATGCTAGATGTAGAAGAGTGGCATGTTGATCAAGCATTTTTTTTCTTCTCTAAAATATTTTGCTGCAGGATAAAACCCAATGCTTCTTCCTCAATTACTTTGTGAGCTTGTTTCTCCCGTTGTGTTGAAGTAAAGTAGCCAATCTACTGTGAACTCTGAGCAAGAATTGTTTTTAAATTCCATTTGGATATGTCACCCACATTTATTTAATCAATGTGTGAATATTTTCAGAACATCTATTAAAGTAGAATGAATTCCTTTGGTGGATGTATCTTTTAATTTTTGAAATTCTTGAAAGGACTTGATTAAATCTAAAATCATACAGATGAGGGGAAGGAGTTAATAGAAACATTAATACATACAAGTCCAATAGGATTTGAACTCACAACCTTTCAGTTGTAAATTAGACACTTACTCAATGCAGTATGCAATCTTTCATTAATGTCCTTGGGAATTTACAGGTGTTAAATTAGGCTTCACTATTGTTCGTCAAATGCAATAAAAACATAATGAGAAATACAAGGAAATAAATTAATTCTGGGAAAAAAATCTAATAAAAAGGACAGTGGAGTTCAAACAAAACCTGTTCCCTAGTCTCTGCCAAGATATATGAAATGTCACTAATATTAGTTTTAATACTGCTTGTTATGCTTTGTTTGATGAAATATTTTCATTAGATGAAGAGCCCTATTTTTTGCCTCTTGCAAAGATATCAAGTCTGTCTATCATAGTCATTTATTAACATTCTAAATAGACATACCAGTTGTCTACAATGTATAGTCTATACTTAATTATTGTTCAGACTCTGAATACCCTTTATTTGCTTAAAAGATCATTCAAATTTCCTTTATCTATTTTGGAAGAATCCCACTTCATGAGTGACATCTCCTGAAATTGTTCATATCTGCCTAATTTTGGTTCAAGTTTCTGCTAAATATAAAGTGTACTCCCATGTTTTGGATTACAGGAAAAATAATTGGCACGTATATTTATTGTCATTGCTATTATTGTTGGTCAGAAGATACAGGCATAAGTTAAATCAATCAATCTAAGATAAACTACTTCAGTTATTTTCATTGCTCTTTCCTTCCTGCTGAATTTGAATGAAGCAGGAATATGAAGGACTTCTGAGACTGATTATGTAATCTGCACCATGAGTACAAAATTACATTTTTCTTACATTGCTTTTTTCACTTTTTCCTACATTCTCTTCTTTTTCCTACATAATTTTTTAAAAATAAGATACTTTCTCACCTGCTTTGGATTTATTCTCTGTCACCGAAATCATGGAAATGCATGCAAACCCAATACAAACACAAGAATGTAAAAGTTCAGAATGGGAATTGTGTAGATGCCTAACTAATTCTGTACCATCATCATCTGGATCTCTATTTCTGCCTTTCTTCCTAATCTTGTCCCTTATTCTCACCTAGTTATGAGGATTGGGTCATTCTTTTAAAAGTGAAAAAAACCCATGGAGAATCATTGCAAAAATATGTTGTTTATGGAAAACTGGTCTTCCAAAGGGATCTGTAATCTTTAACAACTTTAAGGCCTGGCACTCTCTTAGTTTTGCCTCCCGGGGATATATTTTAATTGGGTTTGGGTATTTTAATTGGGGATGTTTTTTAGGGTTTCTATAGTATATTTATTTCTTGTACAGTCTTATCTCCTCCATCCAAATGTTTAGTATTTAATTGTTTTATATTATTGTATTTTATGCATTTTATTTGACTGTACACCGCCCCGAGTCCCTTTTTGGGAGAGGGGGCGGTTTAGAAATCCAAGAAATAAATAAATAAATAAATAAACCCTCTCAGTTATCTCAGTGAAATCCCATTGACATGGGCCAAGGCAGTTGTTAACAGTATCACAAAGAATAATTCATCCATCACCTCATGTTGATCATACTAGTTGATCTTTCTAAATAAGTTTTATATTTCTCTCCGGGCTAATGTATTCAGGGCATGCACAATCACTTTCTTGCCATCTCTTGGAGGATAGTGAACCTCTTTGCTTTTCATCTCAAATTGTTTATCCTGGCTGACGATCTTAAATATTTACTTTCTATCTTTGTTTCTTCTGCCTGTTCACTGTGCAGTTATACTTTGCATTTTAATATGCACAAGCTTTTCATTCTTTGTCTATTTGTGATACTTCATTTTTCTTCTTTTTAGAAAAGAATACTTTTTAAATTTCTTTTATTATTTATTTACTTTTATTTTCAGGTTTCGCTCAGGATCAGCCAGTGACAAAGATGGTTTTGGATTTATCTGAAGCTGTTGCCTATTAAAGGCATGAGTTAGATTCTTTAGAAAATATGACATGAATGGCTTTAGTGCACCCATCTATCTCCCAGCAGCCAGTACATACACAAAACCACATTGCCAAAAATTCAAGTAGAAATTTGGAATCAAGAAACATTGGATTAGGCAGTTCTCTGATGGCTAAAGTCCGTTGGTTCAAAATTGTGAATTTCTAGTTTCTATGATACCTATTTATAACTGTAAGATCCTCATCAGGATAACTAAGAATGGCATGTATATCCAGGCTAGGAAAGGATAATGGTGACTTGTCCTGCCATATGCTTAAATGCACAATGAGTTCAACTTGTAAACAATTTGGTTTTTGACCTTCCTGTTTCTCCTATTAATAGTACATTTATTAAAAAATTCTTCTCCCCTCTTTTAACGATCCTGTAATCACTTGTATTGGAATGGAATTTGGGAGACTGAATGGAGCTACCCTTCCTGATGCCTATGTGGAGTTTGCAGCAGATATTTTCATTTGAGAGAGGAAATATTTAGGATCAAACTCCCACCTCCTGATTGTGAGGTGAAAGCTCCATCTCTAGGCCACCTGATTGTGAGGTGAAAGCTCCATCTCTAGGCCACCATGCTACCCATATAAAAGATTGAAATTGGCCAAAAATTGGGCTTCCAAATGAATGATCACCCTTCTTTAGTCCTGTGTGTTATTTTATCATGGTGATTAGAGTGTTCCTTGGAGGAATGAGAAAAAAATGCCAGGAGCATATAAACCCAGCAGGGTCATTTAAGGCATGAAAGTTATCCCAGTTGTCCAGCTAAAGCAAACAGGCACTGATATTGGACATTGCCTATATAGAAAGATGCTGGAGGTGAATGGTAAGTGACAATGGTAAGAGTATCAATTTATTCTGCAAGGGAGAAGGCAGCGGTAAATCCCTCCTGAATTTGATCAAGGAAAACACATTGATGGAAAATATAAAATGATTGACAATATAATGCTGGCTGATGGCTCTTGAGGTCAGATGACAGTCAACATGCTACTGAGGAAGAGATGAGGCTCTTTCGTACTAATAGTGTTTAAAACACAGCTAGATTAAAGCTTTCACATGTCTAGTGGCTGATGCCAAATATGTAGGAAAACAGAATTAAAAGCTGTAAAAACAAAATTATAGTGGGAACATCGAATGTAAGTATGAATGAGGGAAAACTCAATACGATGAAAGATGAAATTGCTCAATTACACATTGATTTTTGAGACATTGGTGAAATGAAATGAACTGGAATTGGACACTTTCCGTCAGAAGGTCATACTGGTTTTTATTTAGGAAACAAAAATCAATGTTTTTAATGTACTTTTATTAATAGTCACAATGAATATATCAAGGATAGTAGTCAGGCACAATGCAACCAGTGATAAATAATATCAACAAAGCTTGACATTATATTAATTATCTGAATTTATGTTCCAACCACTGATGATGCATAAGAAGAGGATGTTGATGGTTATTATGGTCAAATTAAACAGAACATCCAAGCAAGATGTTTTGTTTGTGGTTGGTGATCAGAATGTCAAAGATGGAAACAGTAGGGAATAACACATAGTTATTTGTTTATTTGCATATCTATTAATTAATTAATTAATTAATTAATTAATTAATTATTATTAATCCCTAGTTACCTGCGGGATCGCGTCCTGCCCCATACATCCCTGCAACCCGTCCGCTCACACAGAGAGGGACTACTCCGGGTGCCGTCCTCCAGAGAGTGCCAGAGGGCAGCGCCCAGGAGTAGGGCCTTCTCTGTAGTGGGCCCCACCCTTTGGAATGACCTCCCCCCAGACATCAGGACAACAACCGACCTTCGCTCCTTCCGTATGAAGCTGAAAACCTACCTGTTTCGACTAGCTGACCTGGCATAATACTACAACCTCTCCAGCCCAGGGCATTTTTAATTGGTAATTTTAGTTTTAAGGGTTAATTTCACTGGGGTTTTAACTTTTTTAGGTATTGTAACTTATTTATTTATTTTTACCTCCTCTGTACTCTATATAATACTTTTGTACATCGCCCCGAGTCCCTGTGGGGAGAGGGGTCGACTAATAAGTTCAAGTAATAAATAAATAAATAAATAAATAAATAAATAAATAAATATGCTATCCATCTCACCAAAAAAGCATCTCTGGGTGGCTTACAAAATTAGCTCAAGTTGAACTAAGACAGAATTTGAGGTACAGTTGTGTACCAATGATGAATATGTAATTTCTAAGATGTATAAACTTTAAAAAAAACTTGAAAGAAGAACAGATCAGAGAATACATGATAAAGTGGGCAAACAATTGGGGATTATAATATATTGCTGACTCAGAGGGAAAAATACATGGTCAAAGGGCTTTAAATTTATATTATGCTACAATATTAAAGAGAATACTTATAGAATTAATGACTATAATCATTATAATCATTAATGACTATGTCATATCAAAAAAATGTACTCAGTAAATTTTGGGGTCACTATTTATGCTATTTGTGTGATTATTATTCCAAGTCCCTCTTCTTCATAATGTACATTGCTGACACAAATACATTTTTATAATAAAATGTTGCTATACTATATTAGGCACGAAAGTGCTTTACTCCAGTTTTTCCTTCTCTATTTGTGAGATTTAATTTAAGAACACTTCCTGAATTGCAGTTTCCTAAATGACTATCAGATGCCACTGAGAAATAAGCCTACTCAAAATAATATATAAAATCAGTTTTCTCATACCAAGTATAAGGATCAGGAAGCAGATAGGTGCAGAATCTTTCTAATGTATGTATTTTTAAAGTGAAACATCCGCTCATCTATTTCACATTCTATTATTATATGCACACATAGAGGGCACATTTTCTGATTTGGAATAGTTCTTAAATTTCACACCCTCCTGGGACTAGGAAGAAGCAGATGTTGTGGTCATGGAAAAAAGAGCATTTTTTAAAAAATGCATGTCTTCTTTCAATATAAACAGTTAATACAATAGTTTGACATGTAAAGCTTTTTGATGGATGACTACCTGTAGAGAGGTACTGTTTTATTCTGTCAAATATAATTCTCCTTTGTAAATTCCAAGAGAGTAAAGTATAGTTTTCTTCTTTTCTTTCTAGCCTGCCCAAGGTAATTATGTATTATTAATAATGCAGTACCACAAATGATATTAAATGAACTACATTTGTTAATGTAGATCTTATCTAACTGTTTTTTCTATCAGTGGACTGTTTCTCAATGGGGGGTACTAATTAGCTGTAATATGTAGAAGAAAGATGAGACAGGAATCCAATCAGATAAATAGCATCTATTTGCAAAAATACAAGAAGGGGGGCAGAAAATGCATTTGGTTTGGTGCGAATTTTGGTCGGGGTGCAATCTAAATATTTTTTCTGTAGTGTTGATAATAAGATGAGAGTGAGGAGGGGGCTTTTAGGCCATCTAATCCAACTCCCTGCTTAATATGTACTTTTCTCAGATTTCCGGTATGAGTGTGTGCATCTATCACTGTCCTAGATAACTAATTCTATTGTCCATCTGTTCTTGCTATTAATACATTTCTCTAACCTTCAACATAAAGTACATCAGAAGCAGAGGTTGCTGCCAGTTCGGCCTGGATCGGCCGAACTGGTAGTAGTGGCAGTAGAAGGGTCCATCCACCCACCCCCGGATGTTTCTGCGCATGCGCAGAAGTGTCACACACCCGAACCACTAGTAAAAAAATTAGCAACCCACCATTGATCAGTAATACTACATTCTACAGTAGTGGAGAAAATGTTGGTGCCTTTTTTCTACCTCCTCAAGTATTTGCTTATTTTCTGACTCCCATCAACTCTAGGTTCAGCATGCTAAATTCCCAACATCTTTCTTGGTGCATCTTTCCTTATCCTCAGCCACACAGATTACTATTCTCTTCTGAATTAATTCTAGTTTTTTTTATAGTCATATTAAAATATGAACTAGACATCAGTGATAACAAATGATGGCATGTGATAAAAAGTTGGATTAAGAAATAGTCAGCTTTAAGGCCACTAGTCTATGGAATGTTGGATCTATTTAAGTCATTTACTTTTCCTTTATCCCAATTCACAAAATTTTAAAGATTAAAAATGAAGGAAATCTTCCCTCCATGCACTATATTGATCCCCCAAGGAAAGCCCTTCCCTTCTGCCAAAATACTGAGATTTTCTTTTTCATGTACTGCAGCCTGTGTATCAGTTGTGGGATTCACATTTTTTTTACTACCAGTGGGCGTGGTTTGGTGGGCCTGACATGGTGTGGTGGGCGTGGCATGGTGGGTGTGGCAGGGGAAGGATACTGCAAAATCTCCATTTCCTCCCGATCAGCAGGACTCAGGAGGCAGAGAATAGATGGGGCGGAGCCAGTCAGAGGTGATATTTACCAGTTCTCTGAACTACTCAAAATTTCCGCTACCGGTTCTCCAGAATTGGTCAGAACCTGCTGAATACCACCTCTGTTGTGTATATATGAATGTCTCTGCTAAATGTGTTGAATGTGTTCCCCTCAGCTCAGTTTGCTAAAATAATGTTGAATGCTATTCTTGCCACCTGATATATTAGCTTCCCCCCCTAGTTCTTTGTCAAACTCAAACTACACAAGGATTCAATTTTGCTTTCATTACAATCTCTTATGATTTGGGGCATTGTGCACTAATATATTTTGGCCCACCTCTACTCAGGAAGGAGCTACTTTGTCAGTTGGAGTGTTTTCAGTGTCTTTCTTTAAAGCTGATTCATAAAAAAATATTTATGTTTGACCTGCGTTGGTTGATTCAGTTCCTTCCACTACAACCCAGCAAAATTATTGACAAAAATAATGAAGAACCTGGGGCCCAGAGCAATGTAGTAATATCTCATTTGAGATCCCCCCCCTCTCCGAGTTGACGGGAGACCCCCTGAGGGCCACTTTCTGAGTGTTGTTTAGTTTTTCACCTTGCTGCAAACTGATTGACGGTTTCATCACCTAACTAGGTGATTGATGGTTTTCTCATCAGCAGTTTGTTAATCAAAATATCACAGGGAACTTTATTGTCTGTACTACTGGCTTTGTTTACATCGCATATAAAGGGCAAAAGTCACATATGGTCCTTCAAAGATTTGAGTCTGACCATAAAAAAACTTTTAAAAAAATTATCAGATCTTTTTTAATGGGATAGAAAGGAGAAATTATTAAGCACATAACCAGTTGGGGGATTCCAAATCTTTTCCTACCGGTTCTATAAGAGCGTGCTTTACATGCTCATTTAGCACTCAAAGAGAGATTCCACCCTTGGTGTCAGCGCCGGTGAACTGAGCTGTTTTTTTGGCTTAGCTGAGGTGCGTCAATCCACTCTACGGTGTGAATCAGCTGAGCTAAAAAAACATGGGAATATAGGACAGGGAATGATGGGGGAAGGGAGGGGGGGCAACTAGAGGGGGTATTTGCTGGTTGTTCGAACTACTCAAAATTTCCACTACCGCTTCTCCTGAAGTGGTCTGAACCAGCTGAATGCCACCTCCGGACATAACTATGGAATAATAATATTAGCTATATTTAATTTGAATGCATATTACATGAAAAATTATTTTTTGCCGTGGCCCCATTCACTGCTTTTGATTCTCCCACATCCAATTATGCATTTTCAAATTAGATTAAAATTCCCCAATAGTTATGTGAACTTATTTTATGATAATCATAGAAATATAGAACTATTACTTTTCTTCAAAACCATAAAATGTCACCTTTGGTAAGACAATAGTGTTTAGCAGAATAATAATATCATAGAGAGAAACTTATGTCTCATTACTGATGCATTCAAACCAAAATAACTTCCTTATGCTGTAATTATAGATAGTGAAGGAGTTATATTATTCTATAGTGTCATCAGGTTAGGCTAATTCCCTCTGATCAAGCAGTCAGAATATCGGGGTCAAGAATTAGAGGAAACTGAATAATCTTCAGGGAACGACATGTGTTTGTCTGCTGCCCCTTGTATCCTTTTGAGAATATAAACAGACCTCTTCCATATAATATTTGGAAAACTTTACCAGGCTCTCCATAAAGAGCCTATATAGATAGAACTTCTGTACCTGGACTGCATTCAACACTTCAAATTAATGCTTGGTGGCCAGGAATGTGGATTTAGTAGTTTCCTGCTTTCCTGAGTGCAAGTTTATTTCTATGTAAATTGGTGAAATTTAAAACAAGCTCAGCAAGAAAATTCAGACATTTGGGGTTCTTTGTTTCCTTGTCTGTAGATTTTCAAATGCTAGTTTTCTAACCGGAATGCTTTGGGCAAGCAATTTCCTTTAACACAAAGTGGTTTGTTTTGCTTATTCCCTTTTTGTATGCATTTCCAAAGCATGCTTTCTTAAAATATATATTTCTATTTTACTTTGCGTTTTGAGCTGGGAACTGTACCTTGTTTTAAAATTTTTGAACCCGCAGGTTTCAGTTAAGATTCTGCACATTTTAGTTTGAGACACATCAATTAAGTTTAGGTAAAATTAATTCTGAATCAAATCTTCCTCATTATACATGATGCAAAGGACATGTATACGAACTGTTCCATATATCAATGAACATAAAATAAGGTTCTCAAGATGATATGGATTAGTTCTGCTCATTGCTTAGTGATGGCCTGTTACTTCTCTCTCTTCAAACATCAACCACACTCTTGCTAGTTCCATAAGCATACACATCCTACGTACCAATCAGAATCTTTCCTGAATTCTAAGAACTCCCAGATAGAAGCGTGGGGTCTGTTATTTATTTATTAAATTCATATATCACCCATCTCTCTGATATGGAGGGCACCTTGTATATTTTTAAAAGTTGTATTGAGAATTCCATGAATCCTTTCCATGCATTCCCTGAGCCCATGAAAATCTTAACTAATAATGAAAAATATAGTTTAGTGGCTCAGTGACTAAGATGCTGAGCTTGTCGATCAGAAGGTCGGTAGTTCAGTTGTTTTAATCCCTAGTGCCACATAACAGAGTGAGCTCCTGTTACTTGTCCCAGCTTCTGCCAACCTAGCAGTTCGAAAGCATTTAAAAATGCAAGTAGAAAAATAGGGACCACATTTGGTAGGAAGGTAACGGCATTCTGTGGGTCTTTGGCATTTAGTCATGCTGGCCACATGACCACGGAGACATCTTCGGACAGTGCTGTCTCTTCAGCTTTGAAATTGAGATAAACACCTCCCCCTAGAGTTGGGAAGAACTAGCACATATAGGAAGAACCAACAGCAGCATGGAGAACCTTTACCGTTACCTTATAGTTTAATATTAGGATTATGTAAAATGCTTGACCTTTTGCAAAATTCTGTGATTTATTATTGATATTGTTTTAACTGATGATTGGGACCTGCTCAGAGTTCAATATAAAAAGGGCAGATATATTCCACCTGTAAGGGTTTAAAAACACATGCGTCCTTTGGAAATTTCATGCTGCTGCTTCAAAGGCTGTTCCCAGCTGACTGCATATCTGTTCATGCACAGCTGTTGTTGTTTTTCTTCTTTGAAGGTGGTTCAATGGAGTTGCTATCTAGGAATACCTAGACGTGTGCAGATGAATGGGGCCAGACTTTGAAATAGCTTATAACCCTTTCAGAAGACCTTCTCTATAATGCTGTCTGCCTATGGAATTCCATTTCCCCCGAGATGTATACCTCCCCCACCCCACCCCATGACCTTACTTAAATGACCCTTTAAAATCTGGCTCTAGACCCAGGCCCACTTGGGTGATAGCAGGTAGTGGATTCTTTGTATGATATTGATCCCCACCAGATGTTATCTTTTGAAGATATAATTCTACACTTTTACAATGCTTTATTATTGTATTTTGTAAGCCACCTAGAGAAAATAAATAAAAAGACATGGTTCTTTTAAGGTGTGGAGGAAGAGGAGGAGTATAAGGTAAAGGTCAAGGTTCCCCTTGCACATATGTGATAGTCATTCCTGACTCTAGGGGGTGCTGCTTATTTCCATTTCAAAGCCGAAGAGCCAGTGCTGTCAGAAGATGTCTCGGTGGTCATGTGGCTGACATGACTAAATGCCGAAGGCACATGGAATGTTGTTACTTCCCACCAAAGTGGTCCCTATTTTTCTACTTGCATTTTTACATGCTTTCGAGCTGTTAGGTTGGTGGAAGCTGGGACAAGTAACGGGAGCTTACTCCATTATGTGGCGCTAGGGATTCAAACCACTGAGGTGCCAATCTTCGGATCGACAAGCTCAGCGTCTTAGCCACTGAACCACCATGTTCCACACTTTATCCACATGTTGTTCAAAGGGTGGCTTAAAAGACAGGATAGGATCATAACCCTAGATACAGTAGCATAACATCTCCATGTCTAGAATAGAATAGAATAGAATAGAATAGAATAGAATTCTTTATTGGCCAAGTGTGATTGGACATGCAAGGAATTTGTCTTTGGTGCATAAGCTCTCAGTGTACATAAAATATATAAGTGATAAATTATGATCATAGTCATCATAAATATATTCATCATGAATCATAAGATATAACACTTAGTGATAGTCATAGGATACTAAATAAGGAGTAAATATAAATCATACTAGGAAACTAAATAAAACAATATAAATTGTAAAGATACAAGCAACAAAGTTATAGTCATAGAAAAGGAAATAGGTAATAGAAAGGATGAGAAGAATAATAGTAATACAGACTTGGTAAATAGTTTGACAGTATTGTGGGAATTAGTTGTTTGCTCCCAACAAATACATCATTTGATTTGGATCATTCATTGAAAAAAAAGAGAGCTGTATCTTCAACTCAAAACAGGATCTTATTCATGTTTAGTACAGTATTTCAATCTATTGATTACTGTGACTCATATGCCATTTCAATCCAATTGACTCTAAGTGCTTTGCAAGTGAAGTTGATTCAATAAAATAGAGTTATAACCAATGCCACTTCTGTTAATTTGAAACCCTTTGCCACTCAGCTTTACTTCACGTTCGGAAAGTAGCAATGTTCATATAATTATAAACTGCATATTTCAGTGAAAAATACCTTCTCTTTGTTTCCCCCATCTGCCTCAATTCATTGCCATGCCCCAAAACAATGCATTGCCCTGAATGGATGCAATCATAATGAAAGTTTTAGCACCATAACTAATGATTAAAGTATGGGAAGTTAGATTTTTATGTGGCTTTACACACAGAGTCCTACTGCAGTGAGTATCTAATCTATTGACAATACACGTTAGTGACAATATAAGGTGTTTTTGGAGCAAAAGCAAATTAATTTTATGTTGTAACCTTCTGTACTGTACCTTGTAACCACTGTTTTGTCTGCTAAGACAAATGTTTTATTATTGTAGAAAGGATCTAATACAACCGCAAAACACAAGTTCAAGCAATTTAGTAAAATGACAACTCCATGTTTTGGAGATATTATTATTTCTTTTAAAAAAAGAGAGGAAAGTGAGAAAATTCTTTTTATTAAATCTCTTTGTCAACATTTGGTAGAGACTCTGGAGAACTATTTACATTTATATACAGCTATATCATGTAATTAACATCAACAGATAAACATATCAATATGTTCAAGCAGATGTACAAATGTATCTAGACATATTGCACAGAAACCTTGATAATTCTTCCAAATGCAATATTGTATTCCAAATACTGTATTCCCTGTAGAACTTTTGCTCAAGGCTATGCTTAGGTATACTCAAAAACCCTCATAGCTAGTCATGGGGGAAAACATGTTCTTTTACAGATAATTGCTACTGGCAGTTGGAGGCACTCAGAATTTGATGTGCAATAATGTGACCTGACTATGTATTAAACTTTTTTGAAGGACATGGTGTAAAGTAATTTTATATGCGTCTCAGAAACCTTATTTTTTGGGGGGATTTCATTGGGTTAGCACATATTTTAACAACTTTTCCATTTTTAATATTACGGTTAGGCTTTGTCCTAATAGTTCTCCTTTTTTTAAAAAAACTTTTTTTCTTCAGAAAGAATGAGAAAAGAGAGAAATTGGAAAAGAAACAAATTGGGGTGACTTGTAAGGAACATGGAAATACAGTAACATTTTATATCATTGATATTGGAACTGGAATAAAGGGGTAATCAGTACCTCGGGTTATGAATATACATGATTAAGTATTCACCTGCTATGTGAATCATTTAATTTAAATGCTTTTTAATAGGGACATATTATGCTACTTAATTTTATGCTAATCACTACTTTTTAAAATCTACATTATAGCAAGGACTCTTCTATATTTTACAAAAATTAGAATGAAAGGAGACCCCTTTTATTGTAAAGTGTGTGGTATAATAAATGTGCAATTACAGGGTAATATGAGAAAATTCCATGATTTCTAATACTACATGAAGTGGGATTCAATTTTTTTTACTACCGGCTCTGTGGGCGTAGCTTTGTGGGGATGGCAGGGGAAGGATACTGCAAAATCCCCATTCCCTCCGCACTCTCACAATTTCCACTACCAGTTCTCCAGAATCTGTCAGAACTGGTTGAATACAACATCTGGTGTGTATGTGTGTACATTGTGTTCTTAGGGCTCATTTTGGTGCGTTAGCATTTTTGTGACCTAAATCTGAGGCCACCAGATGCTCAATATGCCATTTAAAAAACAGTCATACACATATAATAGAATCTGAGAGGATAATGAATGAGATCATCACCTGAGTGATACAATGATAAGAAAGATTAGAGTCATTATAAAGTGTTGAGTATTTATGTGTGTATGTGAGAGAGAGAGAGAGAGAGAGAGAGGTAGGGAGGGAGAGAGAGGGAGAGAGAGGGAGAGGGAGAGAGGGAGGGAGGGAGAGAGAGGGAGAGAGAGGGAGAGAGAGAGAGAGAGAGAGGGAGGGAGAGAGAGAGAGAGAAAAAATGAACAAAGGATACTTTGTTATATATAATTTGGACCAAAATTTCATGCAGTACACATGGTTTTCGAACTCAGAGCAAAATTGAGCCCAGAATTTATGTTGCTAAGTGAAAAAATTGTTACGTTAATTTTCCCCCCCTTTTATGACTTTTCCTGCCAAATTTGTTAAGTGAATAACTGCAGAGGTTAAGTTAGGAACACAATTGTTAAGTGAATTTGGCTCCCTCATTGACTTTGCTTGTCAGAAGGTCACATAAGGAGATCATAGGACCCTGGGAACACTGCAACCATCGGAAATATAAACCTGTTGCCAAGCATACGAATTTTGTTCACATGACTATGGGGAATGGTGCAGCAGTCATAAGTGTGAAAAATGGTAGATGTTAGATGTTTTTTCAGGGCTGTTGTAACTTTGAACAGTCACTAAATGAACTGTTGTAAGTCGAGGACTGCCTTTATTGGAAATGAGGGAGAATTACCAGTTTCATTTGAACAGCCTCTGTGTCCTTTCTTATGATATCAGGAAGAGATTTCTGGCCTTCAGGCTCAGATTTCTACAAGATGCAATAGGCTTATAGCAGCAAGCAGAGTCAGAAAAATCCAATTATGTACAGAGGAATGATTGTGTCTCTTTAGAATAGGTTAAGCATGATTCAGATGACTCTCAAAATAATTCCAGTTAGCAGGGCTGTGCAAAATTTAAAGGGGGAAATTTGCAAGGCATGTTGGCATGAACAAAGGATTGCACCTCAAAGAAGCAGCTGTGTCTTTTGAAGACACAGGCAATCAGAGGTGGTATTTTACCTTTTTGGACCCTATCCAGTAGGGGAAATCTTGGGTAGGCCAGCCCACCCACCCATCCACCTGCCCACTTGCTCACCTGTCCACATGCCCTGGCTCTATTTCATCCTATTTAAGGATGTTTTTTGAGCACAGCACATGCACGGAAGGCCAGGCACATGCACGGATGTGGTGCGTGCAAGCGAAGTGAGCACGCACGCATACACACATTTGCGAACCAGTAGTGAATGTAAGTGTAAACCACCCCTGCATGCAATGACTAAATTATGACCAGATAAAAATTCCATATTAGATGGACAAATGGTTTGACCCACTTGTAATAACAGGAAAGTAATTGCTACATTCCAACTCTCTCCAAGCTATGCTGAAATTCAGCCCACCTAGAAAATGCCAGGATCAAGAATGAGAGAAACAGTCGGTCGCATATTCTTATATGAAGCTTGTCACAAAGTTGAAATGTGTGGAACTTCTGAATCTATTAACAAGATACAATACTATAGATCCTCCGTTAGGGTGGCAAGGCTAAATAGGGACAGAATTCATCCATCTTGATCCAGCTCTCCATGAAATACGGTACCTGCTTTATAATTCATCACTCCAGGGACAGTGGCAGTCATGCCAGATAAAAAGAAATGAAATAGTGTGACAAAACATGATTATCTGTAGAAAAAAAAGTGACAATAGGAATCCAAAGTGTGTAACCGGGTGCTGTTGAAGCTCACCCCTCATTGTCTTAGTCACAGGTTTTCCTTTTCAAGTATGCTATGATTAATTTCCAACCATTGTTTCCTGTCCTGCCCTTCGGTGCTTTGGAGAACAATGTGATCCCCTCTTCTTTGTGGCAGCTCCTCAAATACTGGAATACTGCTATCATGTCACCGATAGTTCTTCTTTTCTTTAGACTAGCCAAACCCAAATTCTTTGTATGTTTTAGCCTCTTCATATGTTTTAGTTTCTACTCCTTTGATCATCTAGTTGCTCTTCTCTGAACCTTCTTCTAAAGGCTCAACATCCTTTTTGTAGTATGGTGACCAAAATTGGTTGCAATATTCCAAGTATGGTCTTACTAGGGTTTTATAAAGTGGCACTAATACTTCATGTCAGTGGTGGGTTTCAAATTTTTTTACTACCTATTCTGTGGGTGTGGCCTATTTTGTGGGCATGGCTTGGCAGTCATGTGACCGGGTGGGCATGGCCAACTTGTAAAATGTGGTGACATTCATTTAATAACACTCTTACTTAGCAACCAAAAAGTTTGGGCTCAATTGTGGTCATAGGTTCTTTCTTTCTTTCTTTCTTTCTTTCTTTCTTTCTTTCTTTCTTTCTTTCTTTCTTTCTTTCTTTTCTTTCCTTCTTTCTCTTTCTTTCTCTTTCTTTCTATCTTTGTCTCTCTCTTTTTCCCCTCTCTCTCCTTCCTTCCTTCTTTCCTCTTTCTTTCTCTCTTACTCTTTCTCTTTCTTTCTCTCTCCTCCCCTCTCTTAGTTAGTAACCAATAGAACTGAGTCTACCAAAGTGATGCCATCATCTCTGTGGAGCATGCTCCCGCTTTTCGTGACAAAGGAGATAAGTAGACTGCTGTGCTGTGAACAATTGTTCTCCGTTTGGTGACTATGTCACCGTGAAAGACCGAAATTGGTGAATGTCGACATTCACCGGTGAATGTTGGTGAATGTCGACATTCACCGGTGAATGTCGACACATATCAATTTCGGTCTTTCACGGTGACATATATATAACGAGTCAGCGTAACGCTTTACTTTTGCTTTTCAATTCGCGGTCCTGGAAACTACTCGTTCTAACCACGCAGGATCGCAGTTTTTTTTTTAAAAAAGTCCGCGAATACAAGACGCTTAAAAGGAAGCGAGGAGCCGAGGTATTAGGGTAAGGGTATTAGGGTAAGGGTGTCGAGAGGATAAGGGTATTTAGCAAATATTTCACACATACACCAAGCGACTATGTGAATGTCGACATTCACCGGTGTATCAGGTAAGAACCAACACCCCATTCTCCCAAGTTGGTGGAAACAGCGGTCATGCATGAGACATACCAAAGCTGGCGTGTCCCCAGGAGGCCATGAGTCTGGCCTAGAAGCTGGAAGAAGGAAGAACGTGTTGAAGGACGTGCCGTCCAAAGGTAGCATCTGCCAATGCATATCGATCCACCTTGTAATGTCTAATAAATGAATTAGGGTGGACCAAGTAGCTGCCTTGCAGATCTCTTCCATGGAGGCCTGCCGTGCCCACACCGCCAACTTGGCTGCGCTTCGTGTGGAGTGAGCCGTAATGTTAGGCAGAGGAGTGAGATGATGCGTGATGTAGGCTTGAGCAATGGCCGACCTAATCCACCGGCCAAAGGGAAGCTTTCAGCCCTTTGTTGGTAGGATGGAAGGATACAAAGAGGGCTTCGGTGCATCTGAAGGCCGCCATCATGTCTATGTAGATCTTAAGAGCCAGTCTGATGTCCAGCCTGTGCCATTTGTGCTCCAGCCTGTGAGATGGAGCAGGGCAGAAATTTGGGAGAGTGATGTCTAGGGAGCGATGGAATGCTGAATTGACCTTCGGGACAAAGGTGGGATCAATGTGGAGTACCACTCGGTCCGTGTGGAACACACACATAAGTCAGGATGGATGGAAAGGGCCGCCAGTTCTGAAACCCACCATGCAGAGGTTATGGCCACCAGAAAAACTGTCTTAAGTGTGAGGTGATGTAAGGTTGCCGACCTGAGAGGTTCGAAGGGAGGGTCAGTAAGGAAGTCCAGGACTTTGGTCAGATCCCAGGAGGGAAAATGGTGAATGACCAGAGGGCAGAGATTGGATGCCCCTTTAATGAATCTGCAGACGTGAGGCTGCTGAGAGATGGGCTCGTCCCGGTGAAGTGATAGAACAGAAGAGAGAGCTGACACCTGTCATCGTAAAGTGTTTGGTGAAAGTCCCTTATTAAGATCTTGTTGGAAAAAATCGAGAAGTGGGGCTACTGAAGCCTTCAGGGGGTCTATCCCTCAGGCGTGGCACCAAGCCACGAAGGTCTGCCATGTTGATTTGTAGATTCTATTTGTAGCTGGGTGGCGGGAGGCCTGAATGGTATTGATTACAGTCTTGGAAAGATTGTCTCCCCTCAGGACCGCCCGCTCAGCCTCCAAGTGGTTAGGTGTAGCCAGTGCAGGTCGGGGTGGTGGAGGGAGCCCTGATGGAGGAGGGACGGAATCATTGATAGAGGCCACTGAGGCTCCACAGATAGATTGATTAGGTCTGCATACCATGAGTG
Organism: Natrix helvetica; assembly: GCF_964273705.1. NCBI lineage: Eukaryota > Metazoa > Chordata > Lepidosauria > Squamata > Natricidae > Natrix > Natrix helvetica. The sequence continues at coordinate 93,097,742 of NC_138549.1, forward strand.
GCGTGGCCAATTGGGAGCAATCAGGATGAGCTTGGCCTCTTCCTCTATCACCTTCTGAATTACCCTCTGAATCAGGGGGAAGGGAGGGAATGCGTACAGGAGGCTGCGAGGCCACCTGCACCATAGGGCATCCGTTCCTTCCGTGCCTGGTGTCGTGTAGTGAGTCAGGTACCTGGGCAGCTGGTGGTTGGATGCAGCTGCGAAGAGATCCAGTGTGCTTGGTCTTTGATCTGGCCTTCTTGTTTTGCAAATTTTATTGATTTTACAAATTTTACAGGGAAAAGGGGTTAAAAGGTTATGGAACATTTTGACAGCTACATCGTGCGGGGGGGAGCAGCCCCCCCCCCAAGTCTCGCAGCTTTTACAAACAAGAATGGAAACGCATGTTGTGTAGTCACCAAACGGAGAGCGATTGTTCACAGCACAGCAGTCTACTTATCTCCTTTGTCAGGAAAAGCGGGAGCATGCTCCACAGAGATGATGGCATCACTTTGGTAGACTCAGTTCTATTGGTTACTAACTGAGTTAACCCATGCATGACCACTGTCTTCACCTGCCTGGAGAAGGGGCGTATCAGGTAAGAACCAACGCCCCATTTTAAAGCATTTGGAAAGGCACACCAGCCACACATCACCTCCACTGACTTTGAAGTCTTTCTCTTGCACTGCCAAAACTTTTCAGCGCTCTTCACCTGCGGTCTCCCTTTCAACCTCCCACCCATTGAGGATACACAGTGGTCCTCCTGGAGGGACAGCCAAGGGACACTTTCCCCACCCCCTGAATAGCGCATAGGCTGAGGAAAGTGAGAGGGGAGAGTGGCGCTGCTCTTTTTTTCCGTGGGCCAGAAGGAGGTGAGGCGGCCTCAGGTGCCATCAAGGGACCCTCAGATACATCGCTTCTCAGCCCAAAACAAGGCAAGGAAGGAGTCTCTGGTAGCTGCTGCAGCAGCAGAAGCAGCGGTGGCAGCTGAAGCACAATCCCCGGAAGTCAGTTCCAGCTCTCCCTTCCCCGAGCATGTCCTGTTGCTGCTGGTGCTGCTTTTGGTGAATCTGGCTTGGTGCCAGGGCTTTTGCCAGAGACTCCTTTGCCACTGTTTTGGGCCAAGAAGTGACACCTCTGAGAGGCTGTTCTCAGATGGCACCTGAGGCTGCCTCGCCTCCTTCTACCCTGCAGAAAAAAGAGCTGCTCCGCTCTTATGCTCTTCCTGCTGACGCTGCTTGGCCTGAAACATGAGGATCATGGAGGAAAGCATTTTCAGGCGGAGGATCCCCTCTCCGATTCCGAAAACAGTGCGCACAGAAGGTGCTGCCACCTAAAAGCTCTTTCCTCCACAATCCTCGCATCTGCGGTTGGAGGAGGCTCAGCGGGTGTCAGAGGGGTGGCGAGCACTTGCCTTCAAAAGGCTTTCAATGCAATGCCCTGGGCTGCTTCGGGAATCAGGCTCCATGTGGAAGTGAATATCTTCCATGTGGAAATGAGTGAGGCTCTTCAATCTGATTTCACCGGACTTGCCTCTGATGGCATGTAAGCAGGCATGGCTATTTTTAAATTGATTTTGACAGCTTGGCTGCTCTGAGAGGCTCTAGCAACTGGCAGGCAGTACACATGAGTTGCCGCGCCTGCTTCCAGGCTCACAGACTTTGCTAGCTTGCAGGAGACACATGTGAGCAGGCACAGCCATTCCCAACCTACTGTTGTTGGCGGCTTTCAGAGGAAGGAGGCAGGGATGGTGGCCAGTGCTCACTTTCCTTCCTGTTCACTGCCAGTTGCCCCCTCGCTGCTTTCCCGGACAGCCACCCACTAAGCAGGGCAGGTGGGGCTGCAGCCGGTGGGCTGCAGGAGCAGTGGTGGCAAGCAGTAAGGAAAGCGAGCACCGGCCAGCATTTCTGCCTCCTTCCTCGGTGAGCACGGCTGGGGGGAAATCATGGAGAGAGAGGGAGAAGGCAGAACCTCAGGTTTCTCCTCCCTCTAACACATGGATTTCTCCCCATCCCACTGCAAATGAGGTGGCTGTCAAAGAGAACGAAGTGCAGGGCTTCTTCCAACAGCCTCCACTCCTGTTCCTTCCTTGGCTGTTGTAGAAGCCCTGCACTTCATTCTCTTTGACAGCCACCTCGTTTGCAGTGGGATGGGGAGAAATCCATGTATTAGAGGGTGGAGAATGCTGAGCTTCTGCTAGGGATGGCCTTTCCTCCCTCTAACCCATGGATTTCTCCCCCCACCCCACTACAAATGATATGGCTGTCAAAGAGAACAAAGTACGGGGCTTCTTCCGAGTCCTGCGCTCTGGCAAAGGAAGTGGGTGGGCAGGGCAAGCATGGTGCGGACAGGCACGAGAGAGCCAGCGAGCGGCAACTGGGCAGACAGGGGGAGTGAGTGGGGGCATGGCAGGGGAGGGACCGTACAGGTATGGGGCCTCCAGCTCTACCGGTATGCAAACGTATGCTCAATTTCCGCTACCAGTATGGGTGTACCAGTGCGTACCGGTAGGAACCCACCACTGCTTCATGTGATTTTGATTTATGACTGTTTATATAACCCTGGATTGTATTAGCTTTTTTGGCTGATGCTGCACACTGCTGGCTCCTATTCAAGGGCTCACCCTGTCACTGTGTTTTATTTGGTTTGCCAGCTGTGCCTATATTCTGTGCAGACTGAACTGTTTCTTAGCTGTGCTGAGATTTATTGCGCATGCCACAGTTCTTATCTGACAAGTTTTACTGCGCAGGTCACACATTCTTTCTTAACTTTCACTTCTGATCTTTTGTATGCCTGCCAAGGGAGGTAGGCACAGAGCTCTGCCAAGATGTGATTAATTCAGGTAGCAAGTTTGTATTTTTGCTTTCTTTTATATTAAAATGTTTTTTATTAGATCATGCCTCAGGTTTATTTTTTGCTTATTTCAAAAATATACTACAAGGAAATTCCACGGTCCACACTCCGATAATTCAGGGAGGAATTCACACCCTAACACACCCACTAGGACTTTAAGGTCCCTGTTAAGTCCTCGAGGTTATGACGCCATTGACTATCATTGCCGGCCCCTGATTGCAAGAGAAGCCAGCTGGCGGGAGAATGCAGCCATTCTATTGGTTCAGCGTCTGACAGCTCTAGTATAAAAAGGGTTATCAGCTGTCAAATGTTGCTGTTTGCCGGGTCGAGGTTTGCCTTACATTTTGCCGTGTTATACTGTTAATAAAGGTTGTGTTAGCTTCAACCTGCCTTGCCTCAGTTCCTGTCTGCCTCGTTCTCCCTACAGAACAGTCCCTCTCACAGTTTGTGATGACATTGACATTCCATTCGCTATCACAATATCCCAAATCCTGTGAACTTGAATTTACCCACTGAACCTGAGTTTATCCACTGAGAACCTAAATTTGTCCACTTACAGCAGTTCCATTCTTATAATAGATACAAGAGTAAGTCAAGCTAAAGCCAATTTGAAGGCTTTCCCCCACTGCTGAATTGAAGTGCTATCAACCCACCTTTGAAAGACAGAAAACTATATTGGCCTGTCCCCACTGCCAAAATATCTTGTCTCTTTTGTCCCTCTTTTGAATCACAATCAACTTCTCCAAGATATGGAATGACAAAGACTCACAGATTTTACACTCCTCAGGGCTGGCCTTGGATGGTGTCAAATTAAAGAACACAATTATGTTTTAATATCGGTTCCTCTAAGGCTGACAAGCTATTTCACTCATGAGCTAGGGATAAGACAAAGGTAATGTTGTGAGAATATGGCAAAGCACAGATATTGCCAGGTCATATTTGGACTATGTAGGTGCAAATAACGGAGGGCTGTGCGCTTTAGAAGAGCAGGTAATGTTTTGCTCTACTGCTGCTGAACAATCCTTGAAAAAACCTTTGTGCCGGGACAAGATAAATGTCACAAGAGCTGAGGATTTTCAATGTTATGTTAAAATGCAAGACTAAGGCTGGAACAAGGGTTTCACATTGCAGAGTGAAAAATCTGTAGAGCTTGAGAATCCACAGGAAAAGGCTTTAAGTGCATCTTGATTACAAGCACTCTCCGTGACATTGGAGAAGCAGGAAAAGTCCTCTAAGCAAAAAAAAAAAAATGCCATTATCTGGTGGCTGCTATTATTTTAAGTTCATCCACTTGTTTATAACGTGTTTTTACACTTATTTTGGAAGGGAGGAAAAATGAGCTTCAAGGGCAGCAAAAATGTAAATAGATAATGCACTGAAAGCTAATCAAAACATTATAAAATAGCAATGAGATAAAATTAAAGTTTCAGTTGGTCTAGGTCAGCCTGTGCAGCAATAACAAAAATGCTCAGGAACCTCTATTGGCGAGTAAACCTCTGAGCCTTATTCATGCTACACACTAGGACCTTAGCACACAATGAGTTCGGACAGCCAAATAAAGCCAGTTCTGGGTGCCTCCGCCTTCTCATAGCTAATTGCCTGTCAGTCAGTTCCAGCAGCCACCACTCAGTATCACTCCCTCTCTTTAGTCAGATCAAACAGCCCGCCCGATTGCACAGCGTGACGTCATCACCCGTCGACGCCTCCAATGCCTCTGCCGGCCAGAGCCAATCCCTTGCAGCCACTTCAAATCTCTGCTTACTCTGCAGATTCCTTTGCAATGGAGGTAACCGCTCTGGAGGACACCCACAGTGAATCCCCTCCCCAGGTAATGTCGAACCTCGGACATTAAGCATATTAAAAACCTGGGGAATGAAACGGGAACAATTGTTCTGACTGACAATGAAGGAAGAGTAGGTTTGATCTCCCTTAGGTCATGCATACCCCTCGCCTCTTCTCCCATGAGGGCTTCCATTTTTTTTACTACCGGTTCGCTCATGCGTATGCATGAAACTTCTGTGCATGCGCAGAAGTGTCCAGGCAGATGGGCGGATGGGCGGAGCCTCCCGCTGCCACCACTACCGGTTCGCCCAATCTGGGCTGAACCATCAGAAACCTACCACTGTCCCAATCCCACTTATACTTATCATAGATTTGGAGCACAAAATAGGAACTCAAAAGAAGGCAGCCATCAATGCCAAGTTAATGTTGGAAATCACAGTCATCATAGTCCTTCAACGCAGTAATCTCAATCCATTTAGGGTTTACTGTATGTAAATGTCCGCAAAGTGAGTTTGAGAATGATAAAATGAGAACGATTAAAAAAAAATACTCCATTAAAACTGAAAATTTTGTAGAGGCTAACTAGCAAACGCATTATTTGGGATAGTACTTGAAACCCAACAAAAACTTTGAACCTTGTTAAGATGCATTTTGCAAAATATGAATTGTACTAAGTGGATTCAATGAAATCTCCCAGAAATATATTACTGTTAATTCCATCCACAGCAACTTGATGAGGTAGGTGGAGAGATGTATAAGTTGAGAGAAAGCCAATCATGCTCCCACCTTTTCACCTTTTTCACCCGAGGGATTTGTGCTAGTTTGAAAGCAGGTCTAGAAATCAATATTTCTCTGGCATCAGCAGTGTTGGAGAACTGAGCTGATTTATTTCTGACCCAGCTACAAAGTCGTTAAAACCACTGTGAAGGTAGGATTTTTTTGTTTTTGATTTTTGTAGATGTAGTTACACCTGCAATTTGGATTGGGATTGCCATTGCTAAGCAGTGTGGTCATAAAGCATGACATCATGTGATTGCATTGCTTGGAGATGACTATCCAGGCTGCCTTAGCTGTCATCCTAACCCAAGATGCACAAGTTATTAAGGAGAAGCAGAAGGAATCCCAGGTAAGGAGTGGGGACGGCTGCAGAGAGATGGGGAAAGATCCTGGGAGGCTCAGCTCAGGCCGAATATGTCTTTGGGGAGGAGGATGCTGCAGTATGGCATGAACACAGAAAGGCCAGGGAAAGAGGGCATAGGGTGCATGTGTGCAAAGTCTGGGAAAAGAAAGCACTGGGTGCATACATACATGAGAGTAAAAGATGATTGGATGATTAGATAAAGAGGGTGTAAGGCATATGCTAGAGACGCGGTAGCTTGACGCTGAGCTTGTCGATCAGAAAGGTGAGCAGTTCGGCAGTTTGAATCCCTAGTGCCGCATAACAGAGTGAGCTCCCATTACTTGTCCCAGCTTCTGCCAACTTAGCAGTTCAAAGGCATGTAGAAATGCAAGTAGAAAAATAGGTACCGCCTTTGGTGGGAAGGTAACAGGTTCCATGTGCCTTCAGCATTTCGTCATGCTGGCCACATGGCCACAGAGATGTCTTTGGACAACACTGGCTCTTTGGCTTTGAAATGAAGATGAGCACTGCTCCCTAGAGTTGGGAATGACTAGCACATATGTACGAGGGGAACCTTTACCTTTAAGACATATGCCAGGACAGGAATGTTGGGGAAAAGGGTACTAGGTGCACAATTGGGTATGTGTGAGCACGGGAAGGAAGATGGTGCTCAGTTCTGCAGGCTCCCCCATTGACTTTGCTTGAAGGAAGCCATGAGGGAAGGTCATAAATGATGATCATGTGACCATGGGAATCTTCAACTGGTCATAAGTGTGAGGTGATTGCAAAGTGCCTGAATTTTGTTTATGCGATCATGGGGTAATAATGGCAGTGGCCGGAACTTTGAGGCCTGATCATTAAGTCGTCATTCAACAGTGTTGTAACTTCCAAAAGTTGCCTAACAACATGAAGACCATTTGTAGTGGGAACTCTTCTTAGGTCTTCCTTTGGGCTCCAAAACCTCAAACTCCCACTGTCCCATAAAAGTCAAAAGAAACAGGGAAGCAACTGACAAGCACGAAGGTTCTTTTATGTGGAACAGAGATGATTTCTCATTCATTCCCAATCAATTCTTGTTAGTTTTTATTCTGTATTTAAAATTCGAATAAAATGCCATTATAAAAAGGAACGGAGCAGAAAGGTTTGCTCTCCATCATGACCTAAAATGGGAGGATTTAAAAAGAACAAGTGTTTCTCCTTGTTCAAGAAAGTAGAAATAAAAACCATGGCTTGTTTTCACAATGCTTTTGAAGATTTGGGTCATAAAAATACTGCCAGTATGGAACTGTTCCTAGACTTTCATTGTGTAATGTTTTATGGCCTGTCTACCAGACTTGCTTTTAATCGCAAAAAAAGAAAACTCTGTTGTTATTCATCAAGAAGCATCATTAATATCCTTATGATTATGGGAAGATCATTAACATCATTCTTTCCTTTGCACAGAAGCTCTTCAATTTATTCATTTGAAATTTATAGAACTTATCTATTATCTCTGCAGATGTCATCACCTTCTGTCACCAAACACTTTCAGGCATTAAAAATAATGATCAGATTTTAAGGAAAGGTAGTTCAAAAACTCACATACCAAAGTCTTTGAAATTTGACAAGCTTTATCGCCTTATAACAGATTATCTTAACTGCACATTTCACCCGATTTGGCAAAAATATCCTCTGTATATGTGTATGTTTGTGTATGCATACACACACATACACTCTCATATGCACAAACCCACACAGGCACAAACAATTGTGTGTATTTTCCCATGCAAGATTTTGAGGAAAGGCAGCTCACTATCTCTGAAACTTGGTTTTGATGAGAGAATCAAACTGAATTGAATTGTTGTTGGAGAGATCTGGATTAGACCATGTTTGGGCTTCCAGATCAGAATGAGTGGTCTGTGTACACATGGAACTCAAATATTTTCTAGCTCCAAAAAAAAAAAAAATTCATTAATTATGTTTTTGGGAGAAACACAGTAACTTCCAGATGCAGAAACAACTGATGTGTGATAATAAGGGAGACAAATTGCAAAGTGAATATGACATGTTCTACGCACACATCAGCGCAAATTTGTGTACAACATATGTTTCTGCTTACTGCACACCTGTGATAACCAGAATATTTTACAGAGTTCTTTTAAAATTAATCCTATCCTCCTTCTACAAGTTCAGAATGGGTGCCTATATATGCTCAGAGAGAATTTGTCCACAGCTTTGGAAAAAAAATTAATCTGATTAATATTCAGAGAAGAGCTATTTGTACTAGAGGAGTGAAAGGCACTCAAAAGAGACATCATGCAAAACACAATAGGGGAAGCAAAGTGCTTCTCAATCACAGTTTTAGAAATGATAAGTCCCAAGACAAAAGGAACCATTCCATCCAGTCCTTTGAGCAGTCAACTTGAACATGTCCTTCTAATTAGACAAGTGTAACCCCAGCAATGCAAGTCAGCTCTTATGAATTTCAGGAGTATGGCATCCAATTTAGGTAGTTCTTCCTGTTTGGATAGATTATAATTGGCAGAATAGTGTTTTGCAAACTCAGAAGATGTGGAAAGAATTGTCCCATAGAATTGCCAAGAGTTGAACATGATTGAATGGCTATCACCCTCATCCTCATCAGAATGATACAAAAATGATACTATTGTACAAAGATCAGAAACAACTTCAGGTGACAGTTTTATGTCATACCAAATTTTAATGAGGCTTAAAACCAAACAGTACAAAGTAGCCTTTTTTTCTTGCAGAAGATTTTCTTAAATGGGACATTTTTCAGATCTACTAAACTCCAGTCCCATAACCCACATATTGCCCAGAGTTTCTGTGAAATAGGCAGCCTTTAAATAAGACAAACAATGCAGATTAGTTATTAATATTGCTTGAAACCATGCTTAACAATATTTTCTTTTATTTCTCTTCAAAATTAAGCACATTTTTTGTATGCATCTAAGTAGATGCCTCCTTGACATGTGAATTCAAGCTGTCACCAGTGACCTTGTAGGTAGGGTGAAGTTGTTACTTTAAAATGAGATTTTGTCTCTTAGTCTCTGAAAATAACACTGCCGTAAAGATTTCACGTGAGCCATAGCTTCCCTTTGCTCATTTCAGCAAAGTAAACTATTAATTAAAATAACTAACGTCAGCTATTTCTCAAGCTGACAGTTAACACAACGCCGCTTTTGCTTACCACGAGGTACACGTTACATGGGAGATGTACTTCTCTTCTGTCCGGTCCATTATTAGACTTCAGTAGAGTGATAAATTAACAAAAACACTACTGCAGTTTTATTAGTAGCATAGGAGCTGAGGGAAAACCCATCTGGTGAGCAAAAAGTGTTTGACAAATACAGGAGGAAATAGTTGTTACAAAACTGCACATTCAGGAAAGATCTTGCCCGTGCAGAAAAAGCCAAGAATACTCAGCAAAGACATTTCTGTCGATGTGGACAGCCTTCTTGAGTCCCATGCCCTCCAGATACGTTGCACAATAATGAACTAGCTATTTTGACTGGATCTAATGGGACATCTAGAGGGCACCAGCCAGGTTGAGGAAGACTAGAGTATAGCGCATGTGTGCAGGCAAATTAACTAGTTAATGTAGCATTTCGTTAGTGCCTCTCTTGCACAGTAGCTCTGCTGAGCTTCTCTTTTTCCTGTTACTGCTTGCAAATTCTTCCTTCTTCAACTATTCTTTAATTTAGCTTGTTCTTTGGGCTTTAAAGGACAGACTCTCATATTGCAGCTCTGCTACTGAGCACTATTTATGATCTCTTCCAGACTGAACCGTTAAAAGTAAAGTTGTTTGCTTTGAGTTTTCAAGTCAAAGTTCTGAGTCAAATGCTATGCTAAGTGTGTAGTTTAGGAATGTTTATATTTAAATTTAAATGTAGATATTAAATGTAAATTTAAATAATATAAATTTAACATTTAAATCCTTTATGTCAGTCCTCTGCCAGAAATGCTATCTTTTGTTATCTGTTGACTAGGCCCTTCCTTCTTTTTTCCTGTTAGGTTTGAAGTAGTCTTTTTTCCTCTATGGAAGTGGGGTAACTCTCTTTTTTAGACTACTTTAGAAAGATGTTCCATAAACTTCAATTGCCAATTCCCCTTTTATGCATTTTGTGACTTTCTAATTTAAGCTAAATAGAGGGGAACGTTTCAAGGTCATGGCTGATTTAGCTATTCTCCATAGTCTACAATGTTGCAGAACAATGGATCCATGATTTCTTTTTTAAGGATCTCTGATCTTTCCCAAAGGTAACAAAATGGACCATAACCTGTTGTACTTCATAAGTGAGGAAAATTTATTGCATTCAGTTCTGGTTGCCACGATGTAAAAAAGATGTGGAGACTGTAGAAAAAGTGCAGAGAAGAGCAACAAAGATGATTAGGGGACTGGAGACTAAAACATATGAAGAACGGTTGCAGGAACTAGGTATGTCTAGCTTAAGAGAAAGAAGGACTAGGGGAGACATGATAGCAGTGTTCCAATATCTCAGGGGTTGCCACAAAGAAGAGGGAGTCAAGCTATTCTCCAAGGCACCTGAGGGTAGAACAAGAAGCAATGGGTGGAAACTAATCAAGGAGAGAAGCAACTTAGAACTGAGGAGAAACTTCCTGACAGTGAGAACAATTAATCAGTGGAACAGCTTGCCTCCAGAAGTTGTGAATGCCCCAACACTGGAAGTCTTTAAGAAGATGTTGGATAGCCATTTGTCTAGAACGGTATAGGGTTTCCTGCCTAGGCAGGGGGTTGGACTAGAAGACCTCCAAGGTCCCTTCCAACTCTACTATTGTATTGTATTATTATTGTATTGTAAAATTAGGACCAATTGTCAATAAAGATAGGCTCTTTTTCTTTTGGAGATTGGACCTTATCTGATATATTAGTATGAAAAAAGGACGGTGTGCAGATAATTTGTTCATTAAATAATGTAACTCCTTAGTAGATGGCAACTGAAACAAAATCTTTTTTGTGATGTCAACTTTGCTTTTAATGGTTTGGTCTGGAAGACACCATAAATAACAAGATATTAAAGAATTCACATGTCAAGGAGACATCTGCTTAGATGCAATCATAAACCATTTTTTATTTGGTGCTGGATGCAAACTTTTTATGAATTTCTCCACTTAGGTGACCAAATGCATGGGATTTCTCTAAACTTTTTGTTTTAAAGTTCAACTCTATTCACTGGTAGACTCACCTTTGTCTACTTTTTGTATAATTTGTTTCTGTTTCTGCTCCTATGGAGCTACCACATCTGGACCGCAAAACAGCCACTATCCCTTTAATAAGTGGACCTTCCTTATTAATTTTGATTTAATTCCTTATTATTACACTTTTGATTACAAGAAAGTGTTTGCTTAAACTGAAAAAAAACCCCAAACATCAAAGAAGTCAATTTTCCCACTCAGTCTAGGATATATGAATCTATAGTTATACAATTAAAAATGCTGAATACATTTATTAAGACATTTCTTGAAAGCTGCCAACTTATTTGTGTCAGCTCAGAAAAAAGCCACATAAAATTCCATGGGACTAACACCAAGAACTATGTGCACATAGCTTAGTCTTTGTGATCTAATCAGCATCATTTGAGTAACTGCAAGTAACTAATTTTGAGTCCTTTTAAACTAATGGTTTCATCAACTAATGGTGAAAACGCCTTTTTGAAGGCTTTTAATTTTTTCAAGTGTCAAGTTCTTCTTGGTAACTTTTGTCTTTAGATCATGAATCCAAAATACGTTTCATCTCGACTTTTGTCACTAGTACATCATTTAGTACTGCATGATTATTTGTTTTGGTCCTGCAATCCTAGATATTCTCAACTATTTTCTCCAGAAGAAACCAAAGGAATCTGTTTTTCTTTGTTCAACCTGCCAGGTGATCCAGGTTTCATTACTCAGACCATCCTTGTGATGCACAAGCCCTTCTCCCCTCAAAGTAACAATCTATGAATTGTGCAAAGGATTGATTTAAAATTGACTTTTTGAAAATTAGGGAAAAAAGGCTCGGTTGGTTCAAATGATGATATACATAAACAATATACATAAAGAACATCATATAAATGAACTATTACTATATCATTTTCCTAATCCTTCTCAAAGCTGAGGTTGTTGGTTGATAGGTATGGTGTGGTTCTTTTGCTACATTCTGCTGGTGAAGTTAGGTTGAGAAATCAATGGGCCTTTTCTAATCTGATGTCTTCCAAATATTCTGAAGCTAAAACTCTTAGGTTTCCCATTGACCATTTTCTGATTTTCCCAAACTCCATAAAAGGCACCACAGCATGATTTCCCTGGTGATCAGGATATTTGAACTCAGATTAAAGTTAGAATTCCCTTAATTTGTATAAAGATAACTAAGGTTTTTCTAACAGTGCATGTATTTGAATGCCGTCTCTTTCTGATATTTCCCATTTCAGTATGAACCTTTGACTTATAATTGCTTGTATTATAATGACGTTCTTCTATGAATAGTGGGTGAAAAAAAAAGATAATCCCATAATTGACTCCATTTACTCAATTTTCTCAGATGATATTACACATCTCTTACACAGGAGCATGCAGACAGTAGCACAATACTTGGAAATCTGCCTTAGGCTGGGTTCTCGCCAACATTTAACTATAACAGAGTTTCTATACAAACTATACTGTTTGGAAAATAACATTACTTATTTAGGAACCACAGACAAAGGTCTTTTCAGCCTCACTTACCACAGAATATTCCTTGTAGACAGTCTGTCTGAAAACAAAAACAAAAACCATACACCTTTAGACTGCAATGGTAACATCAGGAGGATTTGCTCCTATTCCTGTAAATGTAAGGAAGTACAGCTATTAATGGCCTTAATTAGAAGAGGCACCAGTGAGTTATATGTAGCATTAGGCAACAGGATTGAAAAAGCTGCTGCTTCCGATCACCCAAAAGCAATTGAGAGCCAAGGTGATGCTCTAGCAAAGCCTTTGGAGTCAAAACAACATTTCATTTTTTAATTTTTTTAAAAAAAATTAAAAAAGAAAACCACAAGGTACAATCAAATTGCTCTTCTGAAAGCTTGGCTGTAGATTATTAGGAATAAGGAAGTTTGCTAATAGCTCTGACGACGGTTCTGCCCTCAGATTTACTGAATGAGCCCAGAATGTGTTTCTTTGGGGAAAGAAATGGGGAACATTGTGTAAAATTGCCAAAATGTTGTTTTGCATCTATCTATATGCTAATTACTCTGCTCTCTTTTCTTCTGTGAAATTTATTTATTTATTTATTTCAAGAATTTTTTTTACCTGTACCAGCTACTGCAATTCTCAGGGAGGCCTTCAACATTAAAAAACCCACACCTCCATAAAACTAATGCCCTCATTGAGAGTAGGAGGGGATAATTATACCATCCTTACTATCCATGCTGTCCGCTAACTTTGACCATCTTTGATCTGTCAGTGAAGCCAGACAATAAGATAAAAGATCTTGTCAAAAAGATAAAATATTTTCTGCTGATTCTGATTATCATTATCTTCATTTCACAACCCTATAATCCCTTGTTGGGTGGAGTCTGGGCAACTGAATAGAGCTAGCGGAGTGTTTTAATGGCTGATGCCCTTCCTTGTGAAGGAGGGGAAGTTTCCCCCCACCTTCGATTAACGAGGTGCGGATCGTCAGCCCTTCCAAGAAGCATATCTCTGAATAAGCAGAAAATAAAACCCGAGAACATGTTCTAATAAAAACAAACTTTAATATGAAATAAAATAAATCTTATTATCTAAATCTTACATTTTGGCAAGAGCAATTGTTGCCCACCTCCTTTGGCAGGCAAACGGAGATCAGAAAGAAAGTACAAGAATGTGTGACGTATTAGGAAACATGCGCAGTAAATCATTGTCAGATAAGAAAACATTTCTACAGTATAACTCAGAATAGAAGCTCAAGTAGGCAAACAAATTAACGCAGTGACATTCCTGTCACCAATGTGGAGTTTTGTTCAGCAGATAAATTCTCAGTATGTCCAGAGAGAAAAATATCTGGCTTCTACCTAGGATTGAACTAACAGCCTCCTGATTGTGAGATGAGAGCTCCACTTCTAGGCCACCGCACCATTCCTTTCTGCTGATTCTGATGCCTAGGCTAAAACTGACTAAGCACAATTTTTGCTAGGGAAATTTGCAAATACCAGTATTTCAATTAAAACTAAAGAAAATCCAGTCAAGGAACAAAAATCTTTTATATACACAATAGGTTTCTTCCAAACCAAAATCCACCAGCCAGTCAACACCTGGACTCAGAAAGAGGCAAAGATTGCAAAATTCTGCTGAGTGAGAAACCACATTTCTTCCTATGCATGGAATAGATTCACCCACTAATTCAAATAAAGTGTGGACTTTCTATAATTGTGTCCAACCTCCTATTTTATGTGTGGCCACTTTCATTCACTGGATGTCTATTCTTCTCCCTTGCTGTTCAATAAACATTACTTTTATTTCAAGCAAGTTCTTTGGGGAAACCTGGCTTGGAATTGGACCATAAATTCTTCTAATGCCATTAACTGGGATTTTAAAAGTATATTATGGATCTCAATGAACATAGGCCCTTTATATTTCTTCTTTCATGAGACTTCTATTTAAATCATATTTATCTCAAAATTTGAGGAGGAATTTCAAGAAAGTTATGGAAACCAGCTATTACAAATGGGGTTATGCAGATGAGAGAAAGTAGGACATGATTTGAATGCAGTTTATGAGAGATGTCTCTCTCAAAAACTCAAAGGATGTATGTTGGGAATCTTTTCTAAGTCATTTTGGGTCTCATGATAGAAGAAATGTGCAGTAGAAGTGTGATAAGATAATGGAACAAAATGGAAGTGATCAATTCAAACTGAATGAGTACATAAAACACATTAAGCTGTTACGGTGACAAGATCTGGATTTGTATTCTTCTTGGAACTTAGTGGATCTCTGTAATCTATCTATGGGTATTGAGTTGACAAAATGAATGGCATCCAAATTTGGTCCCTGGAAAGATATTTATTTATTTGTTTGTATGTTTATCAAATTTAGAAACCATCGGATGACTTCCGGTAGCCGAAGGCGACGGACGTGTGCGTCCGCCTTCTCGCTGCTTTGGTGGACTCCCCTGAATCTTAGGGGAGCACAGGGTGCCTTGGAGTGGCGCCCTGCCATAGGGGCGGCTTGCTGGGACCCCCTGGAATGGCGGAGGCCGCAGGGGGTGTCTCCGGCTTTGCCCCAGGAGCCGTGGAGTGTAGGGAGCGCACGGAATGCCAACACGTGCTTCACCGAGCGCAGCCAGGAAGGAAACGATTAATTTGAATGCAACAGCTGAAGTGCGGTGAGGTGGGGGCTCTCCCCGGGTCTTTTACAGTTTAATACCTTATTGACTGACTTGCAGTTTTTTCCTGGACTTTGTTTCAACCAGTGGAGGAGTCAAAATTGGATGGGGGAGGGAATTTCTCATGGATATATCACTGGTGTCTTTAAATAAACCACCTTTGAAGGAGTTTAAGTTTAAGTTAAGTTTATTTGATTTATAGACCGCCCCCTCTCCCCGAAGGGACTCGGGCTGGGTCTGGGCTGGATCTGAGATATTGGAATGAATGTGTACAGTTGTATCAAAGGTGCTTTTCAAAAGGCAACTGGACTGTATTTTTCTTGAGGAAGATGTTTTGGCTAGAACCTATGAAGCTTCTTGGATGAGAAGTGAAGTGTCTTCCTCAAGGTTCAAAAAACAATCCAGTTGTCTTTTGAAAAGGCATCTTTGAGACAACTATGATCATATGACTGAGAATCTCTACAGACAAGTATATAGTTGTATTCTAACAGGATCAATCATAGGATTAGACCATACTGACAATCTTACCTGGCAGATTTCGAAGAAACATTTTTGAAGTGGTAAGTAGAGGGTGGAGCATTTCCCTTCAGGTGCAGTAGATGACACCACTCCATCACTATGGTTAAAGTAAAGCTCAATTACCAGTTCAGAAAACTTCACTGAATATGTCCTTCAACTTAGAGACCAAAATGCTATCCCTGTGTAGATAACTTAAAATACAGAAAAAGACGATCTGCTCAATTTTAGTTTCATCATGTAGTTTATGTATCTATGTCTATGACTATTTATATCTTCGTGTGAGTGTGTGCATATATACCCAGTAATTAACCTTTGTAACTATAGGTCATTTAGACTAAAAAAGAAAGAAAGAAAGAAAAGAAAATACAATTTATAGTGGTATCAAAGGAACAATATGAATTTGTTTCTGGATTCAGGGATTGCAAAAGTGGCAGATGGTTATTTTATTATTCCTTTGGGTCCTGTACGGGCAGCTTTGATTGACCTAAGTGTTGGTCTGAATTATAGATTTGTAAAGGTGGACAGCTGAAACAAGTTTGTTTCGCCTTTGAAAACTGTAGTAGGAAAAGAGAATGGCAATGTTTTTCACCTTCAAGGACACTCTAAAAATTACACTGCTAGCCTCCCAATGCCTTACTGAAATAATAATTATGATGAAATGAGGAGCCTGTATAAAGTGTTCCACCTGTCTTTCTTTACTTTATCATATGGAATTTGCATTTTTGACACCTTGTTTTTTGGTTTTTGTTTTAACGTTGAAGTTTGGAATATTTAATAGTAATGGCAGTTCTCTGTTCACATGCCAATTAAGGCATTTAGTTACATGGCACTATAACTTTGTAGAGACTAGAAAATGTGTTTGTGTGTGTGTGTGGGGGGAAATGAAAGGAACAATTGCATAGCTCACTTCTATTCATTTCATTACAAAAACATATATTTATCCAAGGTAGAATAAAAACTGCAGGTGTTTCAAAAGTTGAACCAAAGATGGCTGAACATAATAATAAAACAAAATGGGAAAGTTCTTATGATGTCAAGAATCTTTAAGAGTAAGATAAAATAATTACAGCAGTAACACTTTGCTACAATGAGAGTTGAAGGTCTGAAAAGAAAACAGAAAACAGGAAATGTTGATAAAGGAATGAGAAAGAAAATGCATATTGCAGGTGATAATAGGAAAACATCAGAAGAAGTACAACCTTCAGCCTTCAAATCAATCGCTATAATATCTGTTTAATGGAAAGTTTCCTGTGTTTTCACATTTAATAAAAAGCAAAGTGGTTATTGCAAAGAAAATTACTTGCAAAGAATTTCAAATGATTCCAATTTCAATAAATATAGAACCATACATTACAATTAACAAGTAAAGTAATTCTGTATAGATGAGTGTAAACATATGTATGCACATACTTATATTCCCACTTGTGAAAAAAATGAAAACAACCCACCTTTAAAATTAACCCGAATGAAGGCTTCTACTTTCAAATAGATCATATAATAGATATTAATTTTAAAAAGATGACAAACTCTCTATTTTTGTTGTTGCTTTGAATTTCCTTAAGCAATGAGTGACTTTTTTCCAGAAGCCCATACAAACATTTTATTTAATTTAGAATTCACCTCATTTTATCTGAAATCAATGTTGTACTTGTCATAGTGATTTCCCAACACACATTTCCCAATACTTACATTAGGTTTTTTTTTATTCTTTCTTTGTGTAAAATATAAAATTGTCTCTTGGGCATACTAAGAAAAATTTTCTGGAAGAGAAATATTTATCGGTGACAAAAAGCACTGTTTTGGCAATTCATATTATTCAAAAGAAAAGAAAATACTGTGAAAGACATTAAATTATAAATAATGAAATTGATTGTAAAATTAAAATTAGACTCTCTAGTTTTGCAGCATGGATACAGTGTAGTGATGTAGGTAGCTTTAAAGACTAGATTGCCTCAAATAATTATTCCCTCTGTCCCCTGGAATCACATTTATTGGAAAATTATTCTTATGGTCTGTTCAACATTAAGATTCAAGATAATGTTGCATCTCCTAGATTCTCCAGGGGAAGGGCAAATATTTCCTAGGAAAAATTATATTAACTATCAGACACTAACAGTCTTTTTTCTTTCACATTTTAAATTAGCATTACATTTATACAAAATACTATTATCTATCTATCTATCTATCTATCTATCTATCTATCTATCTATCTATCATCTATCTATCTATCTATCTATCTATCTATCTATCTATCTATCTATCATCTATCTATCCAACTATCTTTACCATCAT
Source organism: Natrix helvetica (assembly GCF_964273705.1). Classification (NCBI taxonomy): domain Eukaryota; kingdom Metazoa; phylum Chordata; class Lepidosauria; order Squamata; family Natricidae; genus Natrix; species Natrix helvetica. The sequence goes on from NC_138549.1 coordinate 93,115,624, forward strand.
CATCTATATCTATCTATCATCTTTACTTTATTTCTTATGAAAGATAAGTTTCAGTTTCAGGGCTAATGTAACTGAGGTGTCGACTTTTTATGTTATGTTGTTTGAGCTTCTTCCTCTAAGGTTAAAGGGAAAATTCCATGCTTGCAGAAGCACAACTCCTACATGCTTGTCTGTATAGAGATCTGTATCCAAAACTCATGCTTTGCAACACTGGGATACTCTCATGTTGGAAATATTTCAAAGGAAGCATTGTGGAGGGTGGGCAGGGATGTACCTGATGTACTGGTAATTGTAGGGTCTGAGAAATCTAAACTTGCAGTTAAAATGGATGAAAGTCTATTTCTCTCTCTGTGTAATGTTAAGATCAATAACAAAACTCTCACTAGGTTAGTGAGAGTTGGTGTAAGTTATATATTAGCCCAGGACTGTATACTTAATTTCCATTTCTTCAGGGTCTCTCCCGCCCCCAGTAAATCTGTCTTTTATTTAACTCACACTGACAAGGAGTAAAACCAGATATTTTATAACTTACACTAAAAGGTAAGAATTCTGTATATTCCTAGTATCTCTCATCATTAGCTGAATCGAGGTCTAATATCCAAAACATCTGGAGGGCACTCCCTTATCTCTTGTAAGTTCTGAAAGCCATGCAAGAATAACATGCATTGGGGATTTGTAGAAGCACTGGAATTAAATATTGCCCTCTGTAACAGCAATTTAGAGAAGCAGCTACAATTCTTCTTGTCATTCCAGTTGCCTTTACAATGAATTCTGGTTGAAATGATTCTTGTTGAATAAAAAAAATATTGATTGGGTTGCTTGACCCAAAGGTTGACAGAAGCCAGCAGATAGTGGTTACAGCTCTTCATCCTATAGTGCTTATTGTTTGTGAACCCAAAAGGGCCTTTTTGTACTTGTCATTTATCTGGCTTCCCAGAATTATGCCATACCCCTTGATCGCACTTGGCTTCCTTTCTGCTGTGACTTTTTCTTCACTTTTTAATACAATTAATAAAGAAGCCCTACCAGATTGGAAGGGGGGTGCATTTAACCCAGGGGTGTCCAAACTTGGGAACTTTAAGACTTGTGGACTTCAACTCTCAGAATTCCCCAGCCAGCCATGCTGGCTGGGGAATTCTGGGAGTTGAAGTCCACAAGTCTTAAAGTTCCCAAGTTTGGACACCCCTGATTTAACCAATCTCAGCTTGTAGCTTTTGCTGTTTGTCACTTGAAGTGGTCTCCATTTCTGCCATCAGTGGGTGGGTGGATGGGAGTGGGTTTGCTATTGAACTGTCTTCAAGCTAGATGAGATTGGGATAGCTAAATACCAAAGAGCTATGGTCCTCAGTACTTATGTACATAACAAAACAAAGCTGGCTGAGGAACTCTGGGAGTCGAAGTCCACAAGTCTTAAAGTTGCCAAGGTTGGAAACTGCTGGTATAAGTTTTGTTCTGCCAGATACTGAGTACATTAGCATTAAAAATTTGTATGTGGGCTAGGATTTTTTTCTGCTTTTTCCAATGTTTCTCTTCTGAGAACAATAAACAGAATATAGGATGGAGGCAGAGGGAAAAGGGAGCTTTAGTAGTCTAAATGAAGGAAAAAACTGAAAAATTTTAAAAACCCAATAAAGTAAATCTATCACTAAGATTGCAGATAATGATAGATATCATAAGCACTGTCAAATTTCTAAATCAATAGACTGCATAAATGAAACTGCACTTCAACTATTGATTAGTTAGTGAGACATAACCTAATGGCAAAAAATTATTCATATAAAGCCTGAGCAATGCAATCTTAAACCTGAATGTCCTTATTATAAAAAAAGATAATCAAAACAATTTGAGGAAAGAGTTGTGATCATTTTACTGGAACAAATTGATAATTTCTAAAAATATATCGCAATGGATAGGCACTGTAGATATTCAGATGGATGTTTATACAAAAACATTTCAAATTAGGTCTTTAAGAAGCACAGTGATGTTCATCAAAGTTTTATGTGCAGCCTGTAGAAACTTGAAAACTAACCATGCAGTTTGTAAACTCAAAAGTAAGTTAAGTCGAGAATAACATTCTCTGGGGGAAATTGAAGAAAGCCACGGATTTGATTTCTGTCGATATCATCTTGCTTCTTGGTGTTAACTCATAAGCAGTTCCTAGAATCATAGACCTGGGAAATATTTTGAAGATGCAGTTTCCTAATACATTATAATAGATGAATATTCGGTTTAGGTTTTTTTTTCCTTCAAAAGACAGAGGGAGACAGGAGGGAAAAAATGATTTTTTCGGGGAGGTTAAACTGACATACATTTCCAACTTCTGCAAAAGGAAAGCCCAGTGCCTCTTGGGTTGCTTCATCCACTGAACATTTTTTGTAATGTTTAGCTGAAGTTAGTTTTTCTGTGTATATGAGTGGAGTGGAATCTAAAGTTAAGGAGAAGAAGTGAGTAGTTCAAGAGGTCATGCAAGTGAGGAAACAGGCAGAAGGAACTGGAATTTTTCTGTCTAGACATAAGTCATGGGAATTGGAAACAGAACAGGTAAAAAAGGTGAAGTTCAGCTTATAGAACTCCAAGAATAATTTTGGGATTCCCAATGCATAAAGATACTTCTGGAGAATGTTATTCAACAATAAGCCTTCTTTAGGGAATCAATACATTGTTAAATAATTGTTTAAAGACTAGCTTGATGCAGAAGTGGTATTGTCATCATCATAATAGTCAGCATTATTAGCATCTGAAATTTGGAAAAGCTCCAAGAGCAGCTTCCAAAAATCAGTAATATGATTGCCCATATGTTCAGTTTTCTGTATTAGAATAACAGAGTTGGAAGGGACCTTGGAGGTCTTCTAGTCCAGGGCAGAAGACCCTGTACCATTCCAGGCAGCCTATTCTTAAAAGCCTCCAGTGATGATAAGGACAAGAGAATCAGCTGGGAGAGATGAACAGCATCATAAAAGAAGGTTTTTCTGTGTATTCTCATTCCAGAGCTTTCATTATATCACATTAATGAACTCGGAAATAACAGAGCCAAGGTCAGGTGCCTCATTTGGAAGAGGTTTAATACATAAAATCTATTTTTTACTGAAAACCCTATCTAAGTGAAAGTAACAAGATGGATGTGTTGGCGGTATTGCCTTCCTTCAAAAAAAAAGTTTTCTGCAATTTATAATGTCTCTTGTGAGATGTTTGAGTATAATACTCTTTTCCATTAGTGCTATTAAATTCCGCCTTGTAAAATGTTTTCTTCTATTCTGGGGAAGAAATGGGACTTTAGACAACAAAATCCTGATGCTCACCCAAGTGTTATCAGTACCAAGAAAATACACACTTGAATTATAGCAGCATTCATAACAGGCAGATAAAGCAGTGACATTACTGTTATAATGCATGTTTTTATAGACTCCACCCATACAGCAATTATTCTCTGTAAAGACTTGGATTCCGTTGAGTCTCCCCCCGCCCCCGGTTCAACTGATGTGATGTCTGGGACATTGGCATGCATACAAATTTTGTCCCTAAATAAAGCCAATACAGAGTTGTGGTTAAGATGTTGGATTGGAATTGGATACGCAGGTTCTGGTCTCCTCTTGGTTGACTGGATGTTTAACGAATTGTTGCGGAGAAGAATAGGTCTTGTATTTGCAAAGGGAAGAAAGAATAAGCTTGAGGAATAAGAAGAGCTGCTACTAAGAAAACGGTCAGATATAAAAGAAGCCTGAATCTAGGGCAGAACTGTAACGTGAAAAAAGCAAACAAGCAAAGGAAAAGCACAATAAGAATAACTCGCAGCAGGTTCCCATTTCAATTCTCAGCTTAACAAGGTAAGAAAAAAGAAGCCAGGAAAAGATAATATCAATATAGATAATTGAATTGTTAGGAAGCCTATGGCACTCCATATATTATTGACTTACAGTGCTTAGCATTCTGTTCCATTAGAAGTTCTGGGAAAGAATGGAAGTCCATCAACACCTGGAAAGCCAGGGCTTCCTTATCCAGTGGTAAACATCTGGAAGAAAAAAGCACCAATTGCTGACAGATGGGACCGAAACATTTATTACGATGGAACATTAATTAGGAAGTGTTCTGTTTTGTTGTAGAAGTGTCCAACACCTGACCCTTCTCTAATTTGACCAAGAAACTAACGGCATAGAGAAATGCCGACACAACGTGCCAACAGCAAAGGAATTTGCTGCAGCAGGTAACCGAAAAATGCTTTCCCTCTTTAACCTTATATCATTTATATTATATGAGTCAGTGGAGGAAAGCCTGGAACAGATGTTTACTGGTCAGACACTCAAGTGCTATTTAAGCAACAAATGATAGGTAGAGTATGAGATGATTTTTAATAGGTCCTTTGAGAGAAGACACACAAGTTCATTCTGAAATGCTGACATCATACTTCTTCCACAGTAAGAGGACATCCTTGTCCCTGCTATATACTTTCTCATCCTCATCTTTTTATTGATCTGATTTGTGCAGTGGTGATAAAGATCTAGATCCTGGATTTTTTGTTTTGTTTTGTTTAGAAAGCATACAATAAGCCAAAACTACTCAAAGCAAATAAGATTGATAAAGAACTGTGGTCCCTTTCCCTTTTTAATATCTGGATGCCACTTGTTTTGAAGTGGAATATGTGTTGCTTCTAGAGAATATTTGTGTTTACTGTAGATGCTAAGAAAAATGGGGGTGGGGGGTTTAAGAAAAGAAAAGCCTTTGATGCAGCTGAGCCAACTCTGCAATGATTGGGCTTTAAAGCGAGCTTTCTAAGGAAAGTTCTCTATCTTTTAAAGCTCAGGTGAGCTTTGTGCCTTCAGCGTTTCTCGTGCCTATCAATAGAGAAAAAGACAACAAGCCATATTTACTTAAGGCTAGAACTCCATCAGAAAATAAGGATATCATTTTCCCCCCTTTTCCTTACCATGTAAGAAAAAGTAAGTATATGCATGATTAACAAACACTCAGATTCAGAGGTGGTATTTTGCCAGTTCGCCCTGGTTCGGGCAAACCAGTGGTAGTGGCGGTAGGAGGCGTCACCCAGACATCATCACATATGCTCTACGCATGCGCAGAAGCACCCTGCATGCTCCAAACCAATAGCAAAGGTAAGAGGATTTTATGCCTGCTCAGTTTTAGTTCCATCTGAATGAATATCAAATGAGAGCAGATGGAATTGACTGCGGATACAAAATGTCTTTCAAAACTGAACAGAAAACACTGGGCATGTCACAGGTCCCTCCCAGAAGACGGGAGATGAGGATATTATAACATTATTTTTGCCCCTCTCGCCATAGCAATATTGCTCTAAATTGCAGAATGGATATTGCTCAGTATTGGAGTATTGCAGAAGGCCCTGTCTTCATAACTAGCCATTTTCAGGAGTTCCCAGATGATCAAACCTTCTATTTTTAATCCCACAGAACCACTGACATGAGTTCTAGGTATAGAAGCCAGCTGGGTGACTTTGGACCAGTCTCTCTCTGTCTCAATCCAAGCCACCTTATAGGGCTGTGTTGTGGGGAAAATAGAAGGTGGGAAAATTATATACTCTGCTTTGAGTCATACAAAAGAAAGGTGGGATCTAACTCTAAGAATGAATTAATAAATGAATGTATAAAAAAAGTAGTTACAATGGACAAGGCAGCTTCCTATGACTGTTCTCAATTTTCGCTGTTTGAGGGGAACATACTTCCAAATTGGCATTTGCTTTTAAATAACATGAATACTGTAGAGACCCAATTTGGTATAACAACTAAGGCACCTGGCTAGAAACTGGGAGTCTGTGATTTCTATTCCAAGTTGTGGGACAAAGCTTGGTGACCTCAAGTCTGTTGTTCTCTCTTAGTCCTAGGAAACAAGCAATGCAAACTTGTTCCCAAGAACCTTGCCAAGAAATCTGGCAGTTCACCAGGACTCAAAAACTGATTTGAAGGCACACACACATAATACTGCAGGGAGTTTGATACCTGAGATGAAGGCTACTTCTTTCTTTTTATGTTAAATGCAAACAAAAAACTGTACTGTCACTCTGCTGCAAGTTCACCTAGTATTAAATAGTGGCCTGAAGATGATGATGTTCTCAGTATTGTAGCAGTAGAATGAAAGTCCAATTCTTTGTGGTTGATGCATTCAAAAAGTAGAAGCTCTGCTAGCAATGTTGGTTGCAGAAAAAGACGGTGGGTAGTCACATTCCTATTACTGCTGTATTAATGATAGATAATGGCCCTCTGTTTGGGAAATACTTGCAAATATCCCTGCTAGGATAATGATTTTGTTCTATAGAACTTTGTTTTGTAAATCCTATCTTTGCCCATAGTTTATTCTTTTTAAATTTCCTAGCTATCAATGTTGCTTCATGGAAAAAAATGGATTGGGAAATATATTTTTAAGCATTCATTTTATGTATAATTAAAATCATAATAATTTCCTTTGGAATATGTGCAGCTGCTAGATTTCAAGTCGTAATTTTTCTCCAGTTTTAAAATGCAAAATTATTAATTACCATCTAGCCTTTGCAGGTGATATTATAATAATGAATCTAAAATCATTTCCATGAAGAGGATTACATCTAAATAATCTACCCTGGCCTAATTGCATAATTGAAAAGTTATCCTTTTCAAAATGTTATGACCAATCAAGCTACATTGATTTCCATAAACTTTCACTTGAATCTGTCTTGCTGCATTTTATGCTGTTATTTGTTGTTCTGCTGCTTTTACTCTTCTTGTGTTTATCTTATTGTAATTTTATATATGTGTTTTTTTAATGATGAGAAATCAATGACACGATTAATATTTCATTTCCCTTTGTCTCTTGATTAGCATTAGCAAATTGGAAACTCAGACTACAGTCTGAACAATGAAATTTATTTAATCCATTTAGACCTGTCCATCTACTTCTTGGAATTTAAATTTGATATTTAAGGGAAAAAAATGACAATAAAGCTGATTATCATTAAAACATTTGATAACACCCCATGCCTTATTTTATCTTACTTGTATTGTTTATAGATGTTTCTGCTCCACATTTCCAGCTGAAGTGCGTTTATTTTATTTTTTTTGAATCCTTTCCTTTAATCTTTTTTAATTTTGTGGAGATTTTTCTTTTCACGAGCCAGATGTTTCAGGAGAAAACATGGCCAGTAGCCTAATTTTCTTTCTGTCATGCTTGATGTAGTGATTGCTTCTTAGTTGCCCTGCTAATAATGATGAAACTTGGATGGACATGTGGAAAAAAGCACCATGAGATAGTAGGGGAAAAAAAACCCCAACCTTTGACAAACAGCTATATTGCTCCTGACATTTACCCTTACTTCATCTGCATAGAATGTTAAATTTCATCTTAAATTGATTACTTGGACAGAGCAGGAAAATTTGGGGTTGGGATTTTTTTTTTTTGCTCCAGGAGGTAGATGATTTTGGGGGGGTTAATTTATTCATATTCTGTCAAAGAATACAGACCTCAGACGTAGAGTACCGTCAACCCCAGTCTTGGATGGAAATATGCGTAGGCTTCTATTTGCCACACAAATATGATCAGCTAATGCAATCTGTCTCAATAAGAACAATCCCTATTTCTTTTAACCGCATGATCTTATTTGTTGGAACAAGAATGAGACTACGGGAAGGAGTCACGGCATTTGTATTTTTTCCCAAACAACCATGTGTAACAACGGTTGGTATAACATATCAAACTTAGACAGGGCTTGGTTTGATGTACTTTCAGGTGCTTTAAAGACTCCTGAGATCAGGACCTGTATAATGTCTTTGAAGCTCAGTTTTTATTTCTTCAGAACAAAGTGAAGACATGACTTCTAATGCTGGTTCTGCAAATATCTCATCAATATTTAAAGTGTCAAGTGTGTTTCTGTTAGAGGTACCAACTGCAGATCAAAGATGTTACCTCTGTGGTGTTGGATTTCCTTCAAGGGTCTTCACAGTTATGGTTTTCCTTTTATTGGGAGTGAATGTCTTTTAATACTACTTGCTTTTGCTTGAGCCTTGAATGTATTGTTTGACAACTGAGGGAATTCATTGTTTCTTTAATACACAGTCAGGGAAAGAGCCAAAAGAATTGTTCACCTCAGCATGTGTTTATTTAAAGAAGAAAAGTCTTGTGCAATGTGTTTTCCATGATGCTTTTATGATAACATTCTCTCTGTCCCCATTCATCAGGTCAGTACTATTGCTGTTGATATTAAAAAAAACCTGGCATGTTCCTAACAAGAAAATACCAGAAAGAAAGGACTGCATTTTAAGCAACGGAGAACTGCAGGGGTGGTCAGTGTGTGACACCCCTGATGCAATTGAATTGTGACTTAGCGTAATCTTGATTAGTCATGTTGGGTAAAACTGATGGAACTGCAATTCAAGAACATTTGGCAAAATCACCCAGTAGCCATTCTTGTATTATAGGCATTGAGATATCACCCCCCAAAATTGTCATAGGTCTCTTCCTTGTTCATCCTCAATAAAATAAGTCCTCATAAACATGAGAAAAATCTTTTGTCTGTCTGTCTGTCTGTCTGTCTGTCTGTCTGTCTGTCTGTCTGTCTGTCTGTCATGGTCCGCCAGCGGCCAGTGGAGCTGGCAGCAGATTCTGTCTTTCTGTCTTTCTGTCTTTCTGTCTTTCTGTCTTTCTGTCTTTCTGTCTTTCTGTCTTTCTGTCTTTCTGTCTTTCTGTCTTTCGTTCTTCCTTCCTTCCTTCCTTCCTTCCTTCCTTCCTTCCTTCCTTCCTTCCTCCCTCCCTTCCCTCCCTCCCTTCCCCCCTCTCTCTCCATTCATTCATTCATTCATTCTTTCATTCTCTCTAACTTTTCAAAATCAGCTTGTTTTCCCACAGCATGCATCTCAATTGAGAGGAAAAGTTTTGTGGGATACATGTCTCCAGCCCTTTGCTTTGTAACTGGGTCTCTTTGTGGGGGAAATGAAGCACACCTAAAGAAGGTAAGATGGAGGAAAGTATGCATGCCCTTGATTAGCTCTAATGTACCTTAATGATAATCAGCAAGCCAAATGATTCATCTTGTAGCACAAGTCAATAGGCATCATCATCACAATGCCAAGGGATCATAATCCTTATTGCACTTCTCTTCCTTTATTCACTTAGCCACTGATTTTCGGGGGATAGAATACCAGGAGGAAAGCATAGTTTGATTTTTAACAGTCCTCATTTTGGGTGCCATGAGTGGGAAGGCAGCACTGTGTTCATCTCCTGCTTGTGATCTTACTCTAGGCATTTCATTGGTCAGTGTACAAACAAAAGTTGGACTAAAGACGCAGCATAACTGTTATTGAATTCTCATTGATTGATTGATTATGTTGTTCAGTCAGATTCCACATTTATAATATCTGTTGGTTTACAGGATCATCTTTAATATGCATTCTCACATTCTTTTGAGCAACTCAAACAAAAAATATATTTTTGCCACTTAATAGGTTTTCTAAAAGAACAAATTTGTTCCTGTACATACTTTTCCTTGAATTTGAAGCTCTTGAAAGTCTTATATTTACTATCCACTGTGTTTTAAAAGAGAAAGAACTATTTCTCTTTACCTAAAAGCACACACACACACAAAATAGAGACAAATTAATGATTTGTCTTAAGAGATGATACGCTAAGCAACTGGAAATTGGTCAGTAAGATTTTGGACCTTATATTTCAAGTGGGAAGCATCCTATTGCAAGATTATGAGAGAAAGGGATATACATCTTTAGAAATATTGGAGTGGCAGAATAGTTTAACATTAGACAGAAAAATAAATCTCTGGATGTAATGTAGCCTCAGTGTTCAACAAAATGAATCTATGTTGACAACACACTAGCTAAGGAGCCTGGCTGTCTATGGAGCTTGGAGATTCTTAATACCTGAATAGAAATTCAAGAGTTTTACCAGTATGAAAAATCATTTTGTGTGTGTGTGTGCAATAACATTTATTTCTGGTATTGATTCTTCATATGGTTCAAATTGACCAATACCCAGTTGCCGAGAGTACAGTTTTAAAACTGAAGGTTGAACGTCGGCATTATTTCTTATTTATGATACACGTAGACAGAAAAAAAGCCCTTTGCTTTTACATTATACAAAGTGATAAAAGAGCTAAGCATAAGAATTATTAACAGACAAGAGGCTGAGCTTGTTTTGATTCCATTCTCTTCACTATATGATGAAACCCACATCTTCAGCATTTGATGTGAAACATATCATCATTACGTCTGCTTTATGGCAGCGTTCTCCCAAACGTGTGGATGATTGTAAGTCTTATAAATCCTCATTTGAATAATGTCAGTAAGAGTATGAGCTCAACAGCATAACAACAGTCACATTGTTGTATGCTTTGCTTCAGGTGAGGTTGCCTGGCTTCTTAAATTATAAGGTAAAGGTTCCTCTCGCACATATGTGCGAGTCATTCCCAACTCTAGGGGGCAGTGCTCATCTCCATTTCAAAGCCGAAGAGCCAGTGCTGTTCGAATAAGTTTCTGTGGTCATGTAGCTGGCATGACTAAATGCTGAAGGTGCACAGACCTTCTCACCAAAGGTGGTTCCTGTTTTTCTACTTTCATTTCTACATGCTTTTGAACTGCTAGGTTGGCAGAAGCTGGGACAAGTAACAGGAGCTCACTCCCTTACAGGGCGCTAGGGATTCGAACTCCCGAACTGCCAACCTTTCTGAATGACAAGCTCAGCATCTTAGCCACTGAGCCACAACATCCCTCACTCTTAAATTATAGTTTCCCATAAAGTCTGAATTTAACTAATTATAGATTAACTAAAGTTATAACTGGATTACAAACCAGAATAAGATCTGTGGTTTGGCACAGTGGTTAAGATGGTGGCTTAACAAAACTCTGGTTACGGTGAATTCAGCCCTCTCTAATCAGTTTACAGAGTCAGCATATTGCCTCCAACAATTTGGGTCCTCATTTTACCCACCTGGGAAGGATGGAAGTCCTTGAATCAGCCTTGAGCCTGGTGAGATTTGAAGCGCCAAATTGCAGGCAGCTGGCAGTCTGCAGAGGTAGCCTGCAATACTCCATTCTAACCACTGTGCCACCATGGCTAATTGGTTAATTAAACAATAAAACCAGAGAAACATTACATGCATGATTGTGTAAAGCCAGTTCCCCAGTACTTCAATATGCATTTGATGATTCATATTGCACTAACAATGATAAAATTGGCTTAACCTCAAAAAAAAATCACCCTGAGGAGCTGGGGGACATACCAAGGAAGAGATTCTGCCAATGGGAAATTGATATCTGCCAACAATTATAAACAAACATGCATTCCTGATGCAAAACCACTTTTACAGTAATTTCCATAGTGCCACAGCTGACCCCAATGCAAATATACACGAGAGCCCAGACAGAGAGTAGACTAAGAGCAGTGGAAATATGAAATGTCCTTTATGCATCTTGCTTGTGAGATTGGATATTTCATTCAGTTGCTGCATCTACAGCCATTAGACAATATCTTCTCTTTGACTTTGCTTAATCTTCAAATGACACTTGGCCCAAATACCATTGTAATAACTTTGGGCAATAAAACCCATCCATCCATCCATTAATTAATTTTGGTTATGCTCTTGTGTGTATTCTGGGCCTGAATTTATTGACAATTTCATCTGGGAACTTGTTCTTCTTGGCTTCATCCTCCCCCATAAATAGAAGTGTCAAAAAGAAGTGTAGGTTTTAGAAGCATAGGGGCTAAGAAAAGAATTACATAACTGGGAAAAAATAATTCTGGAACATATTTGTAGCAATGGGTTGTTGAAACCTGGTTTTCTGAATATCTGAAATCATATGCAAGATTGCTTGCACCTAATTGATGTGGCATAATTATTTATTTTCACTCTTTATACTAATAATCCTTGGTTGTTAGAAAACCTTGGGAGGTGATCACAGAAAAAAAGGTCTTCTGAGTGATGAAACTATACTTGGCTTCAGATTTTCTCAGAGCAAGAGATTTCTCCCTCCTTTTATTTATGCATTTATTATTATTTATTAGGATAAATAAATACTCTTTTATCTCCTCTTGGAAAACTCTCCTTTGATGATCTTTATAGTCTTTGTCCTTCCTCCTCCCTTTTAAAAATAAACAAACCAGTCTGAATAATTGAGTGCCATCCAGCCACATGGCTACCTCTTTCCTCCCTCTGAATTACAGGAATAAAATGTATATATCCCAACTCCAGTTCTGTTAATTTCTCCTCATTGTGAAAAACATCCACTTTTTCCTATTCTATTGTGTATTTTGGAAGTAACTCAGAGGCCTTTAAGGTGATTCAAATACCTAACTTATTTTCTAGGCTTTTATTTCAACTATTTTTTAAATTTATTCTTTCTTAAGAAGTTGCTTAAAATAGTTCTTAAGAAGTTCCTTTCCCCTGTCCTTTGAAACTTTCACAAAATATTTCAAAGACTCAAACAGTATATAATGGAGGTTTCAAGGAAGAAGGAAAAAATAAATGAACACAAATAGATGTCACCTAAACCTTCAGATATTCCTAAAGAGCTTTCTCAGACTGTGAATAGTGAGGGTGCGGTAAAATCCAGGGGTGAAATTCAACAGGTTTGGACAAGTCTAGAGAACTGATTGTGGAAATTTTGAGTAGTTTGGAGAACCGGCAAATACCACCTCTGGCTGGCCCCACCAAGGGGAGAAATGGGTATTTTGCAGTAACCTTCCCCTGGAGTGGGGTGGGAATGGAGATTTTGCAGTACCCTTCCCCTGCCCACCACACTTACCATGCCACGTCCACAGAACTGGTAGTAAAAAAATTTGAATTTTACCACTGGTACAATCTATGTTCTTTATAGGCGGGGTTATTGGATTTAAAATTGTAAAAGGCAATTCATACATACAAATGCAAAATAATGCATATTGGGAGAAAGAATCTGATCTAGCAGTGGAAGATTCTGATCTAGCAATGACTTACCAGGAAAGGGATTTTAGTTCATGGTAGAATATTAAATGAAAATTCAAACCAAGTTAAGTGACAGCAATAGCACTTAGACTAATATACCACCCTGAAGTGGTTTACAGCATTCTCTGGGCAGTTCAGTGGTGGGATTAATTTTTTTTTTACTACCGGTTCTGTGGGCATGGCTTGGTGGGCATGGTAGGGGAAGTATACTGTAAAATCTCCATTCCACCCCACTCCAGGGGAAGTATACTGTAAAATCTCCATTCCCACCCTATTCCAGAGGAAGTATACTGTAAAATCTCCATTCCCACCCTACTCCAGGGGAAGTATACTGTAAAATCTCCATTCCCACCCTACTCCAGGGGAAGTATACTGTAAAATCTCCATTCCCACCCTACTCCAGGGGAAGTATACTGTAAAATCTCCATTCCCACCCTACTCCAGGGGAAGTATACTGTAAAATCTCCATTCCCACCCTTCTCCAGGGGAAGTATACTGTAAAATCTCCATTCCCACCCCACTCCAGGGGAAGTATACTGTAAAATCTCCATTCCCACCCTACTCCAGGGGAAGTATACTGTAAAATCTCCATTCCCACCCCACTCCAGGGGAAGTATACTGTAAAATCTCCATTCCCATCCTACTCCAGGGGAAGTATACTGTAAAATCTCCATTCCCACCCTTCTCCAGGGGAAGTATACTGTAAAATCTCCATTCCCACCCTACTCCAGGGAAGGGATACTGCAAAATCTCCATTCCCTCCCCACTCCAGGAGAAGGTTACTGCAAAATCCCCATTCCCTCCCAATCAGCTGGGACTCGGGAGGCAGAGAATATGTGGGGGCAGGGCTAGTCAGAGGTGGTATCTACTGGTTTTCCAGAACTGGTCAGAACCTGCTGAATACCACCTCTGGGGCAGTTTATAATGTCTGCATATTGCCCCCAACAATCTGAGTCCTCATTTTACCAACCTTGGAAGAGTGGAAAGCTGAGCCCTGTCAGGATTGAATTCCAGGCTGTGGACAGAGTTTGCCTGCAGTGCTGCATTTTAACCACTGAACTACCAGGGAATTATTTGAAAAAGGTAAATTTTTCAAAAGGGAAGTTGGAATGGCCTTGAAGGACAGGAGGAAGAGCTGCTATGAAGGCAATGGGCACAGAAAATATGAGAAAACATCGTAGACAAGTTTCTCCCTAGTTCATACACAGATAAACAGAGGCGGGAGAGGCACATTAAGACATGTGAGATTTTATTTACTGTTTAAATAAATTGGCATAAATTAGCATTGGTTTCTCGGTCTGTTCTGCTTTCTTGGACTGACATATTCATGCTAAGATAGATAGAAAAGGAATTAAAAATAAAACCACTGATTTAGTAATTTGCTAAAATAAATCTGTGATGTGACTGCACTTGGAATATTCTTTACTGTTTTGGCCACCACAACTCAAAAAGGTTATTACAGATGAAGAAAAGGTTAATCCAAATGATTAGGGAATTAGAACAGTTTCTCTCTCCAAGTGATAAGGATTTTAATCTTGGAAAAAGGAAAAGTAAGGAAAGGCATAATTGTGTATATAGAATCATGCCCAGTGTAGAAAAAGTACATACAGATAAGCAGTACCAGGATATGAAAATTGGGATTCTTTTAAGACAAAATGAGATATTTCAAGGAATGGAGGACAGAAGGACTGTCTCACCCATTAACGTGGATAGCTACACATACTTTCAGAAAAAAAATCCAAAGTGTTATACTTTAAAAAGAAGTTGCTGAGGTGGAGTGCTTGAATAAATATGGTTTCTACATATTTTTCTTCTGGGTGCATATAACCTAACCCTATGGACCACAACATGTGGATTATATAGGCCATTAGTTTGTCCCAGAATGTTCTGGACCAAGAATAGCAAACCCAATTATATTTTATTGATGTTTTAAATTATCCTTCTTGCCAAGCTGAAGGGAAGCAATGTCAAGTAAGGCACTGTCTTCTGTAAAGCTTGAGGAAATTTTCTTTGAGGTAACTCCATTCTGTAGTATTTCTAAGCTATCATTTTACTTAGAACTATAAAAATGCATTTGTGAAGGGCGGGGCTTGATGTCGCAATGACACGACATGCAATCTTGGGGCTCCAGGATTGTTGTCTATATCTCTGTTCCTGGACGGTCCTTTTGGAACTAAACTGTTCTGAAGGAACAGTTATAGAGAAGAGCATGTCCTGCTGATCTCAGGGGCATCGCAAAGCCCCTGATTGATCCAGGACAAAGCTCTTTTGCCAGCTACAAGAGAAGCAACCAAAATGGCTGCAGAAGGTTGGGGTAAGCCTCTGAAACAGAAGTAGTACAGGAGTGGTGTCGAATTGGTGAGAAATTTTTTTATTATTAGAGAAGGGAAAACCCAAAAGAATTAGAATTTAAAATAAAATTGAAGACAGAAGAAAATAAGCGGCGAATTAACTCTGGTTTAAGATGATTGTGTTATCTTTTCTACCTTAACTTTGTTTGTTTTCTATGGATGGACTCTTTACAAATGCCTCTTACTCTTAAAATGGACTGGTCTCTTTTTTTCCTTCTTCTATACTTTCTCCATTTTTTGTATTCGTGGATTAAAAGCTTCTTCTCTTGTAAGGCTTGGACTGAGCCACTTTTTTTCTTTTCCTCTCTTGGACAGAGAGGCAGAAACAGATGGAAAAGAGGTAACACTGCCATCTAATGGCTAGAGGCTTGGCAATATCTGATAAAGCTATAAGCTTTGTTTACTGAAAGGCTCAGTGGAAAATGTTTTGTTGATACAGGTGTTCCTTTGAAGGAAAGAGAAAGCTTTGATTTGAAAAACTCCACTGAATTTGTTTGACCTGAAAGTTTTGGATGTTTTGGCAGTGTTTATAACCTGGAAGATGGCACAATGTGATACAGAAAGTACGGGGAAAGAGATGAAGTTTGAGGACAGAGCTGAAAAAATAACAGAGACGTATGAAAGTGATAAAAAATTGTTGACACTGACAGCAAACTGAGAGTGGAGGGAAATGAGAAGAGTGAAATACGGAAAGGAGAAATTGATGAACTGGAACTTCATTTTGTATGTCAGAAAATAGATGAAGAAAGGAGAGAAAATTTGGCAGAAATAATGAGAGTAATCTCGGCATAAGCACTAATGATAACAAAAGTTAAGCTGATAAAAAGAGCAGATAGAGGGTTTCAAATTCTTATAAGACATGCAATAATACAATACAATACAATAGTAGAGTTGGAAGGGACCTTGGAGGTCTTCTAGTCCAACCCTCTGCCTAGCAGGAAATGCTATACCGTTTCAGACAAATAGCTACCCAACATCTTAAAGATTTCCAGTGTTGGGGCATTCACAACTTCTGGAGGCAAGCTGTTCCACTGATTAATTGTTCTAACTGTCAGGAAATTTCTCCTCAGTTCTAAGTTGCTTCTCTCCTTGATTAGTTTCCACCCATTGCTTCTTGTTCTACCCTCAGGTGCCTTGGAGAACAGTTTGACTCCCTCTTCTTTGTGGCAACCCCTGAGATATTGGAACAATGCTATCATGTCTCCCCTAGTCCTTCTTTCTCTTAAGCTAAACATACCCAGTTCCTGCAACCGTTCTTCATATGTTTTAGTCTCCAGTCCCCTAATCATCTTTGTTGCTCTTCTCTGCACTCTTTCTAGACATCTTTTTTACATCGTGGCGACCAGAACTGAATGCAGTATTCAATGAACAACAAGTTCTTAAAAGACGTCCACATAAGACTTATCAAGAAAACACTTAGAATACAGACTTTACAAATGGCAAGAGATATTGGACTACACTATATCTGGAAGGATACAGGATGATGAAATGAAATGTCACAATAAATATTAGTTAAAAGTAGTTACATTTTGAGTGCTATGTACAACGTAATAATAGCTATAGTCAAATAAATGATTAATAATGATAAAGCATTTATATATACTAGATTGATAATATGAAATTTTATACAATACTGTAAGTGAGGATATGGAGATGATGTTGAAAAGCCTTTTTATAAAAGTTAAACCATTTTATATAGAATAGAATATAAAGATGTAATATTGGATGATGTCAGGATGATGTAATAAAATGTCATAATATAAATTTACTTTAAATTTAATATGCCTTATGTTGAAAGGATGTAATAATAGCTAGGTTTAATGGATGTTTAATAATTATATCAATTTGTATGCAAGTATAGTTTAGTTTAGTTTAGTTTATTTAGCTTATATACCGCCCCCTCTCCCTGAAGGGACTCGGGGCGGTGTACAGACAATACATATACAAAATGAATAACAAAGCAACACACAAAACCAGACAAAACCAACTTAAACACACAGTCCGTACAAAACCAAACTATTTTACGATAATTAAAATAATACCAATTAAAACCAATTTAAAACCCCAAAATTTAAAAATTTAAAATGCCATCCAGGAAGGTCAGGATTAAATTATACATTTCTGTTTTCGATTACAATTGAGCCAGGCCAGCTAATTTGAACAAGTGGGTCTTGAGTTTCTTACGGAAGGAGCGGAGGTCAACAGTAGTTCTAATATCAGGGTGGAGGTCATTCCAGAGGGTTGGGCCCATCACAGAGAAGGCCCTACTCCTGGGCACCGCCCGCCCGCATTGCTTAGTGGAAGGTACCCGGAGGAGTCCCTCTCTGTGAGAGCGGATTGGCCGTAGGGATGTGTGGGGTAGGATGCGATCCCGCAGGTAACTAGGTCCTGAGCCATGGAGCGCTTTAAAGATGATAATCAACACCTTGAAACGCACCCGAAAAGCCACAGGCAGCCAGTGCAGCTCGCGCAGGAGCGGTGTTACGTGGGAGTACCTAGTACCCCCCATTATTGTCCGCGCGGCTGCATTCTGGACCAGCTGTAGCCTTCGGGTGCATCTCAAGGGGAGCCCCATGTAGAGAGCATTGCAGTAATCAAGGCGGGAAGTCACCAGGGCATGAGTGACTGTGCGTAGAGCGTCCCGCTCTAGTAGGGGGCGCAATTGGCACACCAGGTGAACCTGGTGGAACGCCCCCCTAGCCACGGCTGTCACATGATCATCCAGCGACAGCCGGGAGTCTAGGAGGATGCCCAAATTGCACGCCCTGTCCACCGGGGGCAATTGTTCGCCCCCAATGGCCAGAGATGGAACATACTGGCTAAAGCGGGGCACCGGTAGCCACAGCCACTCCGTCTTGGAGGGGTTGAGCCTGAGTCTGTTGTCTCCCATCCAGGCCCGGACGGCTTCCAAACACCGGGACATCACTTCGACGGCTTCGTTGGGGTGGCTCGGGGTAGAGAGGTATAGCTGAGTATCATCGGCATACAGATGATACTCAACCCCAAACCCTCGAATGATCTCACCCAGCGGTTTCATGTATGTGTTAAACAGGAGAGGCGAGAGGACCGAGCCCTGAGGCACCCCACACGTGAGCGGTCTCAGGGTCGACCTCTGCTCCCCCGTCAACACACATTGCGTCCGACCGGAGAGGAAGGAGGAGAACCACCGCAGTACGGTGCCCCTCACCCCCATCCCCTCCAGCCGACGCAATAAGATACCATGGTCGATGGTATCGAAAGTCGCTGAGAGATCTAAAAGGACTAGGATGGAGGAACAATCCCCATCTTTCGCCCTCCAGAGATCATCCACCAATGCGACCAAAGCCGTCTCAGTGCTGTGACCGGGCCAGAAACTGGACTGGCATGGGTCTAGATAATCCATTTCCTCCAGGTGTCGAGGGAACTGTTGCGCCACCACACTCTCAACAACCTTCGCTAAGAAGGGAAGATTGGAGACAGGACGATAATTAGCTAACTCCACTGGGTCCAGAGAAGGCTTCTTAAGTAGGGGCCTCACCACCCCCTCTTTCAAGACGGCTGCCAAGGACCCCTCGCTCAACGAAGCGTTCACTAGTCCCTGGAGCCAGCCTCGTGTAACCTCCCAGGTTGCCAGTACAAGCCAGGAGGGACACGGGTCCAGTAAACATGTGGTGGCCCGCAGTCGCCCACGTAACCTGTCCATAACCTTGGCGGCAACAGAGTCAAACTCCTCCCAGAATGGTCCCTCAAGGCTCAACCCTGATGTCTCCCCTGGATCACTAAAGGAGACCCATTCACTCCGGATCTGAGCGATTTTGTCCTGCAGATATTCCCCAAATTCCTCTGCTCTACCCTGCAAAGGGGCTTCCCGCAGCCTCTGTGAAAGGAGGGAGCGGGTCACCCGAAACAGGGCGGCAGGGCGGTTGTCTGAGGATGCAATAAGAGTGGCATAGTATCGACGCTTAGCCACCCTTAGTGCCACAAGGTAGGTCCGTAAATGGGTTCTTACCTGTGTTCGGTCAGATTCGGAGCGAGAGGATCTCCATCTGCTCTCAAGGCGTCTCTTGTGGCACTTCATCACCCTCAGCTCCTCAGTAAACCAAGGGGCCAGGGTGGTTCGCTGCCACCGGAGAGGCCACAAAGGCGCAACCCAGTCCAAGGCCCCGGCTGCCGCACTATTCCATGCGGCCACCAGGTCCTCCATCCGGGAGCTGGTCAGGGCTACAGGCAGTGGCCCAAGTTCCATCTGGAACCTATCAGGTTCCATCAGTCGCCTGGGGCGGAACCATCTAGGATCTTCTGGTTCCGCCTCCCCGCGATGGGGGTTAACGGCAGGGAAGTCGAGTCGGAGAAGCGAGTGATCTGGCCATGACAGGGGGGCAATAACTAAATCCCCTATTCCCAGATCACTCTTCCACCGACCAGAGACAAAAACAAGGTCCAGCATGTGGCCTCCCTCGTGTGTGGGGCCCTGTATTATTTGGGTCAGGTCCATGGCTGTCATGGAAGCCATGAACTCCCGAGCTACCTCGGATCATCCACCCGTCGATGGCAGGTTGAAGTCCCCCATAACTAATAGTTTGGGGGTCTCAACCGCCATCTCCGCAATCACCTTGAGGCGCTCTGGCAGGGCCGCTGATGCATAGCGAGGAGCCAAGTATACAATCAGCAAGCCCAACTGACTCCCTGGGCCCCATCTCACACCTAGAGACTCACACCCGGATATCTGTGGTACGGCGAATTCTCTCGGTGCCAGGCCTTCCCATATAATTACCGCCACCCCGCCACCCCTACCCCGGGCACGAGGCTGATGGAATGCACGGTATCCTGGTGGGCACATTTCCACGAGGGGTAAACCCCCCTCGTGGCCCAACCAGGTTTCCGTGATCCCTGCAAGGTCCGGCTCCCCCTCAGAAACCAAATCGTGGATGAGGGGGGACCTTATTAACAACGGACCTTGCATTACACAGCATCAGCCTCATGCCCTGGCTCTGTAAACCCTGGCCACCTAGAGTGCTGGGATTGGTACAAACGACCGGGTGTGTCCAGTATATTAGATTGATGATACTAATAATTGGGAAAAACATGGAATTGAAAATTATTAGAGAATGTTATCAATGCTAAAATAATAGAATGATGTCACAATAAATTTAGTTAAATATAGTTAAATTTTGAGTGCTATATACAACATAATAACAGCTATAGTCAAATAAATGATTAATAGTGATAACAAAGCATTTATATATACCAGATTGATAATATGAAATCTTATACAATCTATAAGTGAGGATCATGGAGATGATGTTGAAAAGCCTTTTTATAAAAGATAAACAATTCTATATAGAATAGATTATAAAGATGTAATATCATTGGATGATTTCAGGATGATGTAATAAAATGTCATAATATAAATTTACTTCAAATTTAATATGCCTTATGTTGAAAGAATGTAATAATAGCTAGCCTTAATGGATGTTTAATAATTATAACAATTTGTATACATGCATATTAGATTGATAATACTGATAAGGGGGGGGAAATGGAATTGAAAATTATTAGAGAATGTTATCAATGCTAAAATAATAGAATGACTTAGAATAGGAGGAAGCATAATAACAATGTATACAAAGATATCTTGATTGTCAATATGTGAATTTTGATAAAATTCAAGTGATGACTATGGAAAGGACACAGAAAGACTTTGTAATCAATTGACACACTGTGTGTAATTGAAGAGGCTTTTATGTTATATGTGTTGTGTGTTTGTGTTTGTCTGAAAATAAAAATTTTATTTAAAAAATGCATTTGTTTCATGTATTTTATTCCATCCACATGTGTTCCCTCAAAATTGTACTTATTTGATCACTCCAGTTATGTGCTATCACTGTATCACCATTTTCTGTACAGCCCTTACTTTTGTTCAACAGCCTTTTCCATCATAGAGAATCTTCAGATTCTTGGATTAATATTGGCCAATGTTAACATAACAAAGAATATTCAAAATATTCCTGTGTTCCTCAGAAAGCATGATCTTCCAACTCAGAGATGTACCCTGTTAAAACAGATATATACAGTACCTATGAGTATCTATATCTATGTATATGTGTGTACATGTATGCTCAAGTACATCCAGTACATACAGAAACGTTCTAATTTGAAGGTTAGGTATAGTTACGTGATGGCGAACCTATGGCACGCGTGCCACAGGTGGCACACAGAGCCATTTCTGAGGGCATGTGAGGCTTGCCCTGTCAGCTCCAGCTGATTTTCAGCCTTGACTTTCAGCCATTTTTTGCCCTCCAGAGGCTTCAGTGAAGCCTCCTGAAGCCTCTGGAGCAGGAGTGGGTTTCTGCCGGTTCTAACCTCTTCGGTAGAAGAGTTCCACAAATCTACCGAACCGGTTAGAAAAGGTTCCTCACGGAGCGCCTGCCATACCCCCCCTCGCTCGCTTCCCCCCCCGTTCTGTCACCGCATATATATATGTATGTATGTATGTATGCATGCATGCATGCATGTAGGAATTCTGGGAGTTGAAGTCCACAAGTCTTAAAGCTGTCAAGTTTGCACACCCCTGGGTTTTTTTTTCTAAAGCGTTAGGGGTGCAAAGGTCTTATAACTTGACAGCTTTAAGATTTGCATGCTTCAAATGCCAGAGTTTCTGAGCCAACATTTTGGTTGCTAAGCAAGAGCGTTGTTAAGTGAGTTTCACCACATTTTGCAAGTTGGCCATGCCCACCCAGTCACGTGGCTGGCAAGCCACTCCCACCCGGTCACATGACTGCCAAGCCACTGCCACCTGAAGCCTGCAGAGGGCAAAAAACAGCCCAACGTGCAAACCGGAAGTCTGCAGACTTCAGTGAGGCCTGCGCGCATGCATGGGGTTTTGTTGTGTTGTGCATGCATGCATGGGGAAGCGCACTGTATTATGGGTGTGGGCATGCATGTGTGCAACCCCCCCATGCTTCCCCCACTTTTGGCACGCCTCGACAAAAAGGTTAGCCATCACTGGTATAGTTTGTATTCGTATGTATATTCAAGTCCTTAAATACAATTCAAAATGGCATCAGGGTTATAAAGGGTAGTCATCCAGTGGGAATTTGATAGTGTGCCAGATCCATTTTACTATCAAATTAATTAAAAGGATAGAATATATATTGAAACCAGTGACGTGCGGTGAGGTTTATGGCTGGTGAGGCTGGTGATGTCATCAGTGTGAGCCGCGGTCCCCTTCATGTTGACTCAGGAAGGAGGGGAATGGGACCATGTCAGCCGCCCTCCTGCGCACGTCCCATTCCCCGTCTTCCTAAGTCAACATGAAGGGGACCGCGGAGCGTGCTCCGTGGGACCACGGCTCACGCTCCACGATCCCCTTCATGTTGACTTAGGAAGGCGGGGAATGGGACGTGCGCAGGAGGGAGGCTGAGGCTAGAGGAGCCTCCTGCACACGTGGTCCCATTCCCCTCCTTCCTGACTCCTGAGTCAACATGAAGGGGACCACGGAGCGCTCCCATTCCCAACCACGTGTGCAGAAGGCTCCTCAGCGCCTTTTTCCTTTTCCCTTTTTTTTTAATTTTCATGATGAGAGCGGTGAGGCTCTGCCTCCCCTGCCTCCCCTGACCGCACGTCCCTGATTGAAACAGATACAGAAATAGATGCTGGGAACTCACACCCCAAATAATTTATGGTCCTTGAACTTCTGAGCTGCTTTTACTATTTCATTAACATTTAGCAATGAGTTTGTTGAAGTTGGTGATATGGTCAACACCTTTTTGAGGTGGAAAACACAAAAATTGGTCTTGGTGGAAAACAGAACAGAAAACAGAACTTCTGTTCAATCCCCATGGAAGAAACATGGAAGAAAAATAACAAGTCCTTTCAATATCTAAATGATAGAGCTATGTCCGCTGTCCATCATTGCCTTGTCAAATGTGCCATTGAGCAGCTCTCAGACAGACAATCCGTGTATTCTCTACTTATGAGCACAATTGGACCAGAATTTCTCTTGCTAAGCATGGTTGTTTAGTGAGTCATGTCCAATTTTATGATCTTTTTTGTTACGGTTGTTAAGCAGTTGCTAAGTGATTCACACTGTTATTAAGTGAATCCAGTTTCTACCATTGACTTCACTTGTCAATGGCTGGGAAGGTCTCAAGTGGTGATCACATGACCTTGGGACAACTGTAACCATCACAAATACCTGCCAGTTGCCAAGTGCCTGAATTTTGATCATGTGACTTAGGGATGGCTGCAATGGTTGTAAGTGTGAGGGCCTGTTGTACGTCAGGTTTTTTCCAATGCTGTTGAAATGTTAAATAGTCACTAAACCAATTGCAATTTGAGGACTACTTTTATGGCTCTCATGGCTTTGAAGATGTCCTAAACAGAACTGCTTCTAATCTAGTTCCAGGGTTTTCTTTCTGTTCCCAGCAGTTCCTGACTCTTTCTCTATTTCTCTATAGATTTGAATCTGTACAGAAGAAATAAAAAAATTGGTCAGGACTCAGTTGGTGACTGTTATTGTCCTGTGGTAGCTGTAGTATCAGGACCTGTTGTTTTGGGGTCGGCATAAATGAATATATGTATATATATAATGTGTTGATGACTTGCAGGGTCAAATAAGTATTTACTGTTAGTGAAGCATTCACAGTAGTCCTTGTACCATACGTTCCTTTTCTGTAGGCTTTTGTATAGCAAAATAGCAAATACATATAGCGACGTTAACCTGAGCTATTTCCCCCTTTCTATCTAATAAATAACCTCCAGCTCCTGATTACTTTTATTCTCATCTATATAGATCAGGTATCCTTAAGTATTTTATGAACACCAAGGTCACTATTTTTTTATTATTATTAAATAGCGTAGAACTGCAGAGAACTTTAGCTTTAAAAAAAACCCTATTGAATTTTCAAGAGTTTCTTTTTATTTTCCTCTTCTTGTGCACAGCAATATACTTACAACTGTATCTGCGATCTATCTGAACCAATGAACTAAAAACACTTTTTACATTTAGAACTTGGTAAAAAATAATCTAGGAAACATCTCTTGGGAAAAGATGAGGAGGTGGGTGGGGGGCAAGCTGGCAGCACAGTGTCCTATTATAAGCCATTCATTATTCTATTTCCATGTTTAAGATACTGCAGTAAAAGTGCATTACCTTAATAATCAATAACTCAGCAGGGGGTTTTAATGGGCAGAACTCAGTTGGAACTGAACTCCATTTGAAGAGGCAGAAGACCACAGAAAGGCCTAGGAGCTATAATTAGAGCACCGTAAAACCAGAAGGTAAGGGTGGCAGAATGCATTAGCAATAAAATGCTAACTTGCAAGTAATGATTTCAGAATGTTGACATGAATGTCATTTATATGCGAACAAGTAAAATGTTATGTTAAGGGACAATTGTACATTTAGAATCTCTGAAGCTTAATAACAGAATGAAGGTTGGAGAGACAAAAAGAAAACAAACACGTAAACTGTGCCTTGCTACCTATTTTCTCCTCCCTTTTTTTTCATCCGTCCACTGCTCCCTCCCTTTCTTCCTTCATTCTTTTTTCCTCTACCATCTGCTGTTAAAAAAACAAAATACATTACAGAATTTGAACTACAGGAAACTGATACCCAAAAAACCCCCAATCATCTCATGCAAAGCAACCATGCATCTGTCTCAACATTGTTTCTGTTCATGGTTAGCTATCTTTACATTTTTTGATCGGTGATTGGCACTGTGACCGGTAAACCGGTGTTTTCTGAGCTTCAGTGGCCCATCTGGAGATCCTCCTTTATTGATTTTCTGCTTGTACATTTTGGTTATTCTGTCAAGTGCCAGTTTGGTATTCAGGATGTTTGTTAGTAAACAGAAAAGGCCAGCTACCACAATTCTTCTTAACTGAAAGATTCAGATACTGCCATAATATCTTTTAGGAAATGGAAGCAAAGCATTTTTGATAGATGCAGTTCAATTTTGAGAAACTTTTAAACTTGATATTCCTTGCGTGGCTCCAGAGACCCTAAAGTGGTTAATTAATATTAAGGATGGGGGGTTGTTGTTAAGGGATAAAATGGGTGGAATAAAACAGGTCCTTTCTCTGCATGCACATCAGGGGTGAGTTTGCTAATGGGCGCTTCGCACACGCACTTAATGCGTGCTGGGCGTTCATGTGCGCTGCAATAAAAATTGTTCTGCGCATGCGCAGAAGCAAAAAACAAGATGGCAGCACCTATAGTGCGACCAGGAGAACCGGTTCGGGGGCGTGGCAGGCCTGAACTGCTGCTGGTTCCAGCGACCCAGGGCGCCAAACCACTACTGGTCCGGTCGAACCAGTCCAAACCAGTAGGAACCCATCACTGATGCACATGTTAAGCCAGGATATAATGTGGTTCCCATTTTTTCTTTCCCAGGAATGCATCATTGAATTATTGCTTCCAGCAATTGCTTTTCATTTTTCTTAAAAAAAAGTCAGAAAATACCCTTGTATATGGCCTAGAGAAGAAATATAAGAGCATCTTGCCTCTAAGTCAGTGAATACTGTCTTCTGTGCTTTAAGTGTTGAATGATGTCAAATTAAAATGTATCTCTCTCACCAATAGGAAAGAGACAGTGAACTGTCCCACTTCACCAAAAAGAAAAAAAAAGGACAATCTTTGTCATAGAAAAAAAAAAATCAAGAGGAACAGACAAGAGTTTTCTGGCTTAATTACCTATGTGTAGATGTTTCATTTGAAAGCAGAGCACTTGGTGAGATACCTGCAATACAACCTTCTTCTGATAAAGTCTATTAATTAGAGCTCTTGAATTATTAACCATTTCTAGTCTAGACTACCTTAACAAAGGTCTGACATATATGTGCAGAAACAACAATATGCACCCTTGATGAGGTAGTAATCAACAAATACATAAAGATAATCTCCTTATTATTAATAGGCTTTTCAATGTAAGGTTCTACATTTAGGCAACAAAAACGAAATGTACAGGTACAGTATAGGTGGTACCTTACTCAATAGTAGTAACTGTGAGAGGGATCTTGGAGTCCTAGTGGAGAACCATTTAAATATGAGCCAGATCTGTGCAGCAGCTGCCAAAAAAGCCAACACAGTTCTAGGCTACATAAACAGAGGGATAGAATCAAGATCACGTGAAGTGTTAATACCACTTTATAATGCCTTGGTAAGGCCACACTTGGAATACTGCATTCAGTTTTGGTCACCACGATGTAGAAAAGATGTGGAGACTCTAGAAAGAGTGCAGAGAAGAGAAACAAAGATGATTAGGGGACTGGAGACTAAAACATATGAAGAACGGTTGCAGGAACTGGGTATGTCTAGTTTAAGAGAAAGAAGGACCAAGGGAGACATGATAGCAGTGCTCCAATATCTCAGGGGTTGCCGCAAAGAAGAGGGAGTCAAACTATTCTCCAAGGCACCTGAGTGTAGAACAAGAAGCAATGGGTGGAAACTAATCAAGGCGAGAAGCAATTTAAAACTGAGGAGAAATTTCCTGACAGTTAGAACAATTAATCAGTGGAACAGCTTGCCTCCAGAAGTTGTGAATGCCTCAACACTGGAAGAAGATGTTGGATAGCCATTTGTCTGAAACAGTATAGGATTTCCTGCCTAGGCAGGGGGTTGGACTAGAAGACCTCCAAGGTCCCTTCCAACTCTGCTATTGTATTGTATTGTATATCCCAAAAAAGGGACGCAGTGGCTCAGTGACTAAGAGCTTATCGATCAGATGGTCAGCAGTTCAAATCCCTAGTGGCGGGTAATGGAGTGAGCTTCCATTACTTCTCCCAGCTTCTGTCAACCTAGCAGTTCAAAATCATTTAAAAATGCAAATAGAAAAATAGGAACCACCTTTGGTGGGAACGTAATAGCGTTCTGTGTGCCTTCGGCATTTAGTCATGCCGGTCACATGACCATGGAGACGTCTTTGGACAGCGCTGGCTCTTCGGCTTTGAAACAGAGATGAGCACCATCCCCTAGAGTCGGGAATGACTAGCACATATGTGCAAGGGGAACCTTTACCTTTATCTATGTTTCCCAAATCTTCTGATGCCATTCTTGCTGCATAAAGTTAATAGACATATTTTAAAAGAAAAATCAATTTTTTGTGTGGTAGGTTGATATTGGGAATTTTTTGGGACTGGGATCCTTTGTTAAGAATTAATGTTCATGCAGATCTATTTATTTTGAAAAGGAAAATAAATGTGTCAATTATTGCGATGCATCATAAAGGGACAATGATGGACAAAGTAAATATGAGATGAATCAGAAAAAGGGTGAATTCCCCCCCCCCATCTCTAACTGAATTGAGAGCATTGTTCTGCCCTCCTTCCCTGTCATCTCTATTTTGCCATATAAAAACAACAGCAACAGCTCAAAGATACAGAAGTTGGCTTTTCTTAAATTTAAAAGTGTACAGATTGGTTCACAGTTTAGTAAAAGATAAGTAAAAGTATGAGCCAAAGGAATTGAGCTTATGATTCAGTAGGTGGCACTCTTCCTTCTCAAGTTAAGAGTTAAGAGTCTTGCTTCAGCAGAATGTCTTTCAAAGAAACTCAGCATTTTCATTGATATTCATTAGTGAGAATCCCTCCTTGAGGTGCTTAAGAGCACCCCTTCAACAGATTCTCACTCCTGCTACAAGAAATGTGGAAAGCATAAGGGAAGCTTCACCAAGAAGGGTCTGAACTATCTGTTAGCACAGATGGAATTCAAGCCAAAATGCTAAACAGAAGAAGTTGTAAATAATGGGTAATTTTAGCTAACCTAACATTGACTAGGCCAACATACATCCATTTTACACACTGTTGTGGCCTGCCAGCAACCAGCGGAGGTGTTGGCAGACTCAGACAGTGAGGAGGCTGTGGACGGAACATGGGCCAGTCATGGAGTCTGGGGAAGGTTCTGATAAGTGCTCTGTGTCAGCGGCAGAGATGGGGCCAGGGACATCCGACAGTTATCAGCTGCCTTCGGGCTGGCTACCAGTGGGGCAGAAGAACAACTGGCACCTGTTCCAAATGTGCCCATGTGCAGAACTGCCAGGAGAAGGAACAAGGGCTGACTCAGGAGTAAAGGCACAGATGGATGGTGAATGGCCCCTCCCATAGGGAATAAATAGAAGCGAAAGGGGAGAGAAGTTTTCAGGAGACGATTAGTTCAGTTCATTAGGGTGAAGACTTGTTCCTTACTTCTTGCTGCTACAGCATGGCATTTGGAAGATATCAGCCTGGCAACTCTCCAAGCCGGATAAGGATCTGCAGTTGTGAAATCTAATGAAATGCTGTTTGCCGGGACTTTGTTGGAGAGGAATTCCCTTTAACCTAAATAAAAATGGTTTTATCGGGATGAGGAATCTGCTTCATGCTTTTGGGAAGCCTAGGTCAGAACACACACAGAGGTTAGGTCAGGGACACTGAAAAACACCTCTTTTAGACTTTTTCAGAAAACCTTCTTCTGGAAGAAAGATAGTTCAAAGGAATTTCTGAAGGAATTAAAATCTGGTGATTCTAAAAGGAAATGTAATGAATGGGTAGGGCAGTAGGACCCACAGGTTGGATTAAAAGTAGTGATTGGGTGCACAATCAAAGCACCTATCTGTTCTGACCCCCCCCCCCCTTTGTCCACACCAAAACACTCCGAGCCAAAGATACTTTACAAGATTTATTGACAGACAGACAGGTCCTTGGCAGTAAACCAACACAGATAAGCCTTAATAACAACCCGGCACTGATAAGCATTAGCAGCAATCCAGCCTGCCACGCTCACAAGACTGTACTCCCACATTAGTTCATGCATTGACTTCTGCAAAAGGGTATGTGCACAAGCAGTCTTTTTATAGTCTCAAGAGGAGTCTAATTACGGGGAATGGCCCAAGATACCGGTGGTCCAACTTCTTAGTCGGCCGGTGGGATGGAAGATGCCGTGTGGACAGCCACACATGATCTCCCACAGCCAACTCTGGCACCGCACGTCAAGACTTATTTGCTACCCTTTTGTAGTCCTCCTTTGCCTGATTCAGATAGCGGCACACAACTTGGTGGACCGCCTGGAGCTCAGAGAGGAAGTCCTGCGCTGCGGGGACCGGAGAGTCCACTGGGGTGAGAGGGAAAAAGCAAGGGTGGTACCCGAGGTTCACCATGAAGGGCGTTGTTCATGTGGAAATGTGCTGTGAGTTGTTAAATGTGAACTCCGCCACGGCCAGGTACTCCGCCCAGTTGTTCTGCTGCTGGTTCATGAAGCAGTGCAGATATTGTTCCAGAATCCCAATCATCTTCTCCGTCCCCCCATCGGTTTCGGGATGGTGCACCGAGGATAAACAAACCTGGACATCTAGAGCGGCCATCAGTCCTTTCCAGAACTGGGCCATGAATTGTGTCCCACGATCTGATACGACCCAGTCAGGTAGGCCGTGCAGCCGGAACACATGCTGGATGAACATGCGGGCGGTGGCGCGGGCTGTCGGCAATCTCCGACAGGGGATGAAATGCGCCATCTTGGTGAGCATGTCCACCACCACAAGAACCATTGTAAAACTTGAAGATGGAAGCAGTTCCGTCAAGAACTCCATGGATACGGCTCCCCAGGGTCTGTCCGGGGTCGGCAATGGCTGCAACAAGCCTGGAGGAGCTCTCATTGCTGACTTGGCCTGTCGACACTGCACACACGTCTGCACGTCGTCTGCACGTCGTGTTGCAAGTGGGGACACCAGAAAGTACGGGAGACCAGGTGCAATGTCTTGAAAAGGCCAAAATGTCCCGCTGCTGGAGTGTCATGACACTAGGAGAGAACCAGTCCACGGAGGGGCCCTGCAGGCACATAGATCCAGTCCCGATACCTCAAGGTCATTGTCAAAGGTCCACGGGGAAGCCGGCCCTCCATTGTTCCACCCACTCGTCATTCCGCTGCGCATCCCGTATCAGAGACTATAAGTCCACGGGTTCATGAACTGCAGCGAAGGATTCGACGGGTAGAACAGTCCGGGGTGGAAGTGAGTCTGCAGGGTCCGAGTACTCCGGTTTCCTAGACAGGGCATCCACCCTTTGATTCAGCGTACTAGGGATGTACGTCACTTTAAAATTGAACTGGGAAAAGAACAGAGACCACTGGATCTGGCGTTGGTTCAGCTTACGCGCCGTGGCCAAAAACTCTAAATTCTGATAGTCCGTCTGGACCTCGACCTGATGCCAAGAATTCCCTGTGGACTACCCGACAAGAGGATGTGTGCTGCTAACACCATGTGCCGTGGTGGACCGTCCACCTCTGTTTCGACCTGCGCCCGACCTAAAGTTTCCCTCAGATCAGGTCCCACCCGATTCTCAACACGTTGTTCCGGAATTGAGGCAAACTGGTTTTTTTTCATCCCAAGCAGAAAAATAGAAAAAGTGTGAAATCTAAAAAAAATCAGATCTTACCAGAAAACCATTTGGAAGGATAGAGAGAGAAAGATGGCGAAGGGGAAAACAAGCTTTGTAATGGTCAGTATGCTCATGCATAAATGCCATATTATTCCACTGTCATTGTAAAATTATAGAACTACCTAATAATAGAGTTGGAAGGAACCTTGGAAGTCTTTTGATCCCTCCCCTTGATATAGGAGACCTTATATCATTCCACGCAAATGGCTATCCAATTTTTTTTCTTAAGAATCTCCAATGATGGAGCACTTACAATTTCACTGTCAGGAAAGTTTCCCTTAATTCTAGGTTGGATCAATTTTTGAAAAACTTCCATCCATTATTTCTTGTCCTGCCCTCTGGTGCTTTCAAGCCCTCAAATATTGGAACACTATATATATGACTCCAGTCCTTCTCTTTATTTGATCAGACATGAAGAATCTAGTTCTGCAACCTTTCTTTGTATGATTTAATGAAAGTAAGGTTCTATATTTAGGCAAGAAACAAAATGCAAAGGTATAGTATATGTAGCACCTTGCTCAATAGGAGTAATTATGAGAGGGATCTTGGAGTCCTAGTGGACAACCATTTAAATGTGAGCCAGCAGTGTGCAGCAGCTGCCAAAAAAGCCAACACAGTTCTAGGCTGCATAAACAGAGGGACAGAATCAAAGTCACATGAAGTGTTAATACCACTTTATAATGCCTTGGTAAGGCCACACTTGGAATACGGCATCCAGTTTTGGTCATTACGATGTAAAAAAGATGTTGAGATTTTAGAAAGAGTGCAGAGAAGAGCAACAAAGATGATTAGGGGACTGGAGACTAAAACATATGAAGAATGGTTGCAGGAACTGGATATGTCTAGTTTAATGAAAAGAAGGACTAGGGGAGACATGATAGCAGTGTTCCAATATCTCAGGGGTTGCCACAAAGAAGAGGGAATCAAGCTATTCTCCAAAGCACCTGGGGGTAAGACAAGAATCAATGGTTGGAAACAAATCAAGGAGAGAAGCAACTTAGAATTAAGGAGAAATTTCCTGACAGAACAATTAATGAGTGGAACAACTTGCCTCCAGAAGTTGTGAATGCTCCAAGTTTTTAAGAAGATGTTCGATATCCATTTGTCTGAAGTAGTGTAGGGTTTCCTGCCTAAGCAGGAGTTGGACTAGAAGACCTCCAAGGTCCCTTCCAACTTGGTTATTCTATATTATTCTATATTCAGTATCTGGTCATCTTTGTTGCTCTGCTATGCACTCTTTTTAGAATCTCACCATCTTTTTTGTATCATGGCAACCAAAACTGTATGCAGTATTCCAAGTATGATCTGACTTTTTACAATGAATTGCACTATTTGGACAAATTGCAACAAATCTACTTGTAGTTCTGATGAACAGCATTGGATCAATAGTACAATATTGTCTAGATTGATTGACTATTACAAACTATTGCCAGTTTTTATGAATACAAACTCCAAAGCAATTTGCAGGGTTTTGTGGTTTTTCTACCATAGCTCCTTTTACATGGAGCACCATAGGTGCTTCATACATCACTGGGTCTTTGATTTCCTACAGTAAAGTTTAGCATCTGTTTTGTTATTTGATGAATTGCTTTGATCTGTTGTCTTAATTGCTTCCTAGTAAGACACTAATGACCTTTTTTGTTCCACTAAACACCGCTTTCTTCTAGCTGTAAATTAACCATAACCAAACACTTGGAAGTGCTAATACCTTTAGCCTTCCTTTGCCACTGATTGGTGAAATAGGGCCTGACTTTGTATTATGCAGTGATGTGATTAGCAATCCCATCATGGGCCTTGAAAAAAGCAAAATATCAAGTGTTGGTAGCAGGGATTCCCCTTATGGATATTGTGTCTGGAGATGTCACCAACTGTTGTATCAGTGAAAATTTTCACTCTCTCTTAGCACAACAATTAACTGGGGGAAAAGAGTCTATTGATGCCAACTGGATCCTTTTTTCGTGCTAATTAGGAGTAATTAATTTACAACTAAGAAATTTGGAAGTAAAAAAACCCATCATAGTAGAGCTACAATTGAATGTTTGTAGCTGCCATCTTGACTTTTCTGACCTTCCCATGAAGAAATATATTTTGAATATATATCTTGAATATATTCTGACAATTTATAATGCAGTTATTGTTTTTCTAATGGCAATCACCTTCCTAGTTGGTATTTAATTTGTTAAAACTCATTAATTACAAATCAAGATAATATGTAGCCAGAGTTCTTAGAATTCACTCATTTGTAGGTTACAGTATGTACAATCTGTAATCCCAAACTGAATGAACAACAATTTGTTTGGTAAGAATTCACTTTCCTAAATATTATTTCTGAGGTAAGCTGCCTGAAGAAATATAAAGATATTTTCCTTTCATCTAGCCAGCTTACTAAGAGAAAATATTTATAATTGGGAGTTATGTATTAAAATTCAGCAGGGTTTCTATAACTATAATCTACCATCATTTATTCAACTCTGTTTGCTGTTTTTGCTAGTTAAAAATGCATTAGATCTCTCCTTCACAATGGGTCTCTATAATCAATAGTGTCCATTGTCACCTTTTATGGCCTATAGCTGGCAATAAAACAAAAACAAGGGCAAGATGTGAGCTGTTCCAGAGTCAGAGGTCAGGAAACAGAGAAAGACAAAGTAAGTCCAATTCATCAAGCCCAAAGAATTATACGAGTTAATATCTCAAGTGGTTCAACATTGAGCCATGAAAGGAATCCAGGTTCACAGTACAAAATAAGCAGGGAGAGATGAACTATAACTCCAAGGCATTTGATGTCTACAACTCCATGGATTTGGAAAATCTCATTTGTATGTTAGAAAGAAAAGTAGAGAGTTGATAGTAATCTATAAGGAAGAAGGACCTCTGTTCCTGAAAAATCCCTGCTTTAAGCAGGTGAGATATCCTTGCTAATTCATTGGTATGTAGCTTCATGATCAATGTATCTCCCCTGCTACATAAGTGGCAAGTGGCTGAGTGTGTTGTGGTCCACCAGCAGCCTATGGAGCTAACAGAAGAATTGGACAATGAGGAGGTTGGAGAGGAACATGGGCCAGGCCTAGAGTCTGGGGAAGGCTCAGACAAAGGCTCTGCATTGGAGGCAGAGACAGACCGAGGCCATCTGGTAGTTATGTGCTGCCTCTGGAGCCTCCAGACTCTGACATCAGCAAGGAAAAAGAACAATGGGAGCCTGTTCCCAGTATGTGCATGCAGAGAGCTGCCAGAAGGCAAGCACAATTAAGAAAACAGGGTTGACTTAGGAGTAAGGCTTGGAGATGATTGGCCCTGCCCATAGCACATAAAAGAGGAGCGAATAGGGCATGAGCCTTTGCAGGAAGCAATTAGTTCATCTAGTTGGTTCAAGCTTTGAAACGTTCTGTTTGACTCTGTACTAAGTTTGGCCTTGCAAAACTAATTTGGCAATTAGGTCTCTGGGAGCATTTCAAGGGAGATAAGGTGAGTGTTTTTTGACATTCCCCTGAAAGACTGTGGCAACTCGAGCAGACATCTGTCAGAATTTTCACAGACCGTTTGTGAAGCTGTGTGGACTGTGAGTGGCCATAATTGATAGCCATATAAATAAAATAGGGTTTTTAGGACTAAGATTGTGATTTATGCTTTCTTAGGAAGCCTACGTCAGAACAGAGTGGTTAAGATGCTGGGCTTGTCTATCAGAAGGTTGGTGGTTCAAGACCCTAGTTCTGTGTGACAGAGTGCTCTTCCACTACTTGCTCCAGATGTGCCAACCTAGCGATTCTAAAGAATCTAAATGCAAGTAAATACCTAGGTATCACATCAGTAGGAAGGTAACAGCATTCTGAGTGCCCTCTATAGTCATGGCAGCCACATTACCACAGAAGCATCTTTGGATAGGGATGGATCTTTAGCTGTGAATCTGAGATGAACTCCTCCTAGTGTGACATGACTGGCAGGCAAAACCTTTACCTTTTAGATAAGTAAAAGCATATTGTACATGCAGATCTGCTGATGCATTGTATGCAGCATTGCTATACTCCGTTCTACTAGAAGTTGCAAATCTGTAGATGACTTTGATCCTCACTGACCTTTTCAAATGAATCACCATTTCATTTCTTTATTTATGTTTACAGTGCTAAAATAGTAAAAATCAAAGGAAATTATATACATACATACACACACACACACACACACACACACACACATATATATATATATATGCTGGTTTTGTTGTATTCGGGTCTTTTCCCGTGTAAGGTTGAGATTGTCTTTGCAACGTTTCGGCAGGATCTCACCTGCCATCTTCAAGTGCGGGCTTAAACGCTTGAAGATGGCAGGTGAGATCCTGCCGAAATGTTGCAAAGACAATCTCAACCTTACACGGGAAAAGACCCGAATACAACAAAACCAGCATACCTACACCCGTGAAAATCTACGAAAACATATATATATATATGAACTAACTAACTGCTGAACTAACATGCTATTTTTTCCCTTTCTAAAATGTTCCCCCCCCTCAAATATAGAAATATGCTTATGTGTCTTCAGTGGAATTTGGGAATTGCTTCAGGGATGTTGATAAGAGAATAAACAACAGTCTGCTAAATTCCCAGTTCACAGACCCGAATGGAAACAAATACTAAGCAAACAAGCAAACTGCTCACAAACCACAAATATTCCAAGATCCTTTAAATCCTATAGAGAGACTATCATGAACTTTATTGAAATTATTGATACAAAATGTTTTCTCCTTATCTTTCTCTTGGAGAAACCTTGTCCCTAAGGTACTGGATTCTCCAAAGAAGTTTCTTAAACTACAGGCTGAAGTTGTAGTTCCTAAGAGGTTTCAAATGTAGTTCATTCAGGATTAAAAAACTAAAAGCTGACCATACTTTTTCCCTTTCTGTACAGTTTTTGGAGCTTTTTATGACATTGAATTACAGTTTGGGGGTATCTTGTCACTCCTTTGATATCATTCAAGGGCATTCAAATTTGCTGCCACCAACATTTTTGTCTAAGGGCTTTAAATAAATACAACTCTATTCTTATGTTCCATCAATATTATTGACTGATTATGTGACATCGTTATCAACTATAACAGAATAACAGAGTTGAAAGGGATTTTGGAGGGCTTCTAGGCCAAATCACTGCTCAATGGTTGCCCAATTTCTTTTTAAAAACCTAAAACCTCTGGAGCACCTAAAACTTCTGGAGGCAAGTCATTTCATTGATTACTTTTTCTGTCAGGAAAATTCTCCTTAGTTCTAGGTTTGTTCTCTCATTGATTAGTTTCCATCTATCGTTTCTTGTCCTACCTTCAGCTGCTTTGGAGAATAGGTTGAATCTCTTTTCTTTATGGCAGCTCTTTAGATAGTGGAACATTGCTATCATATCACCCCTACTTCCACTTTCCATTAAAGTAGACATACCCAGTTCCTGCAACCATTCTTCATAGGTTTTAGCCTTCAGTCCCCTAATCACCTTATTTTTACTCTTTCTAGAGTCTCAACATCTTCTTTATATCATGGTGACCAAAATTGAATGCAGTATTCCAAGTGTGGCCTTACTAAGGCATTATAAAGTGGTATTAACACTTCACATGATCTTGATTCTGTCCCTCTATTAATGCAGCCTAGGACTGTGTTGGCTTTTTTGGCAGCTGTAGCACACTGTTGGTTCATATTATATCATAAGTGGACTCTTATGAGTGGACTTTCTCCTCGAGGTTCCCTTCCTAATCTGGTCCTTTACTTCGTCCAGTTGTGCATCTATTGCCACTCTGAGTCTATATACCTTGCTGCAGGTCATCCTCTTCTTCACCCAGTCAATAAATTATAAAAACATTTTCCTTTCTTGTTCTTTTATTAGATAGCTCACCTCCTCACCACACCTCATGGGATATTTTCTCCCCACCCTTTTCTTGTATATAGTGCATAGTTCCTTTTTATTACTATTGTTTCTACACTGTCTCTTCTACCAGTTTCCCATAGCCATTACTCCATAAAAAAGTATCGAGGTGGTTTTATTTTTGTTGTTTTTCATAAATGTACATGAATTCTGATTGGAAATCCAGGTTATTAACTTAACTTTTTATTTCTTCTTCTTCTTGAAAATAAGCCTCTTCTCTATCAGAAATTCTCTATCAGGCCCTCTTACTCCAAAGGAGTCACCAGTGAAGTCAAAAGAATGAAATATGAATTAGGCAGCTACAACTCAAGCATGGCTTTTTTGTGTTTATATTACAATATTACACATATACCATATATTTGTAATGACTTTGCAACATGTGTTTCATCACTCTCCCTCCCCATTCTTTGCTGATTATATTACATCTCAAGGAACAGATAATTGATATTTTATTAATTATCATTAATATTCATAATATTTTGTCATCCTCAGCTTTGAATATCTTAATATCCTCCAATCCATTTAACTGGAGAGTTGTTGGTCTTTCTA
The DNA here is from genome assembly GCF_964273705.1 of Natrix helvetica. NCBI lineage: Eukaryota > Metazoa > Chordata > Lepidosauria > Squamata > Natricidae > Natrix > Natrix helvetica. Next base: position 93,152,728 of record NC_138549.1, read on the forward strand.
TAAAAGACTTCGCTCTTCAGTCCAGTTCTAGGAAATAGGAAAAAAAAGGAACTTTGGATCTTTCTACCTATCTACACCTAGATAGCAAAAATACAAAACTTACAAACTTTGTACTAATTGATGCATAGTTCAACTCTCAATTCTTCATATTAAGTGTGCATATGATCATAAGTAGAACAGATGTTTCTTATCCTCCCTTAGTATATAACAATTTGGTCATTTGCCACTCTTAATAGATGCCTTATCAGTATCACCCAACAGCTGCATGATTGGTTAACAATGTGAATGATGCTTGTTAGGGTAATTACCTTGTTAGGGTTGTGTGTGTATGTGTGTGTGTGTGTGTGTGTGTGTGTGTGTCTTCCTCATTGGATCCTCTACTCTCTCGCTCTCCTCCCCCCTGTGTTTCTTTGTGTATGTGTGCATGTGTGCATACACATTGTACACACACACACACACACACACACACACACAGATACAAACACAGATTGCCTTATGATTTTGACTTGTAAGAAGAATGAATGAGTCAACTAAAGTGTGCAGACATATTTCTGGTATAATGTAAGAAATGGTTTGGGAAAATTATGCATGTTTAGGTCCTCCAGCTTTTGTTTTCAAACCGTATAAGCTGAAAATGCTTCCCCCCACACACACCCATGATTGTAGAGGAAAATAAAATTGGTCTGCCTTTGATCATATCCTCATCCACTGCCAAAGGGATTACAGGATTTAAAACCCAACAATAAAGACAATAATAAAAGAAAGCCTTGCAAATACTCTCTTTGGAAATGTTCGTTTTTCATTCGCTTCTGATGGCTTCAGAATTTATGCAACTTCTTGGTAAATAAATGAGATTGAAGTATACATCCCCCTTGTATTGGGTTACAAGAGTTTTGCTTTTTTCTTAGAGAGACATGATGTTAAAGGATTGCAAGTTCCCTAAAAAGGCCATTGTTGTGTCCAAAGCCAGAAAGCACAAGCTGTCACTCAACACCTACCAGACGCCCGGATTGGCCAATACCAGTAGGCGTCACCAGAGGAGCTGACCTATTTATGATTGGTTGCCGGTTTGACAGCGGCTGTATAAATAGCTGTCAAACCGGAGTTCACTGTTCTGTTATGCTAGTTACTTACTTGTATTACAAATAAACATTAGTTCTTACGAATCGCCTCAGGCTACTTAATTCTAATTAAGAATATAATACTGGCGACGAAGAGTGGCAAACGTCCACGCAGTGTTTCACTAACGGGATCAAGAATTAATTTTTTTCTTCAGAATGTCAGCCATTCTGAGTTTCGCCCCTTTCTCCGCACAAAAGGAGTCATGGGAAGATTTTGTAGAAAGATTTGAGTGTTTTTTGATGGCTCACGAGTTTACCGAGGTTTCTGAGGATAGGAAAAAAGGTTTTTTCCTCAGCGCATGTGGACCTGAAATGTTTCGAATGGCCAGAGCTCTATCTGCTCCGTTGTCCCTAAGTGCTGTTTCATGGGATGAACTTATAACTTCATTAAAACATCACTATTCCCCCGCTCCATCAAAGATAGCGAGAAGATATACTTTTAGACAGTGCTTACAGACTGAGAATGAGTCAATTTGCCAATATGTAGCCAAACTCAGACACGAGGCGATTCCTTGTCTCTTTACTGAATTAGACGATGCTCTAGTTGAGCAATTTGTTTGTGGAGTTAAAGATTCTAAACTCCAGCGTAGACTTCTAGCCAAACCAGAACTGACGTTACAAGCTGCCATTGATGAAGCTAGAGCCTCTGAGTTAGCTGACAAATCTGCTGTCATTATTCAAAATAGATTCAGCACTCAGCCTCCTTCTAATCTATTTTCCTCTGTTAACAATCAACTGGAACAAAACAGTGACTTTGCTGATGACACTGAGCAGATCGACCAGATGCAGTATAAAAATTACCTCAGAGGCGAGCCCGCCAAAAAACGTAATGATGGCTGCCTGAGTTGCGGGGGCAAGCACCTCCGATCCACCTGCCGGTTCAAACAGGCTATTTGTAGGCGTTGTGGCCGTCCTGGCCACATCGCTGTAGTTTGCCGAGCTGCTTTACCTGCTCAGGTTCCTCAAAACAACAGGAACCTTGACAAGCGTTTCCACAAGCCTACCCAGGTTCGCAATAATGATTGCTCTATTGTGGATTCTGATGCATTAAATGATGAATGGATCGTTCAAGCTGCTTCAGAACTAACTTCAAAAGCAAAGAAAATATTTATTACTGTTCGAATTGAGGGCAAACCTTGCCACATGGAAATTGATTCCGGCTCCACCAAATCAATAATTTCCTGGCCATCACTCCAGCAATTACTTCCTTCCATTACCAGAGATCATCTCCGTGATTCAACATGCCGCCTGCGCGACTATCAAGGGAACTTGATTCCTGTCCTAGGTGTTGCCCTTGTCCAGGCTGAACATAAATCTTTTAAAGCTAAATTACCTCTCGTCGTTGTGGCCAAGCCGCTCTCAACTTTACTTGGTCTTGAATGGTTCCAGCCCCTCGGACTGTCCATTGATGGCGTGAACAACATTCCCTGCTCTAATGACTTTGAGACTCTAATTACTGAGTTTGCTGATGTGTTTGATGACAATTTGGGTAATTACAAGGGCAAACCCATCTCCTTCAATCTAGACCCTAACGTGCCCCCTATTAGATTAAAACCCAGAAGGCTTCCATTTGCCCTTAAAGCTAAGGTAGAGGCTGAGCTCAACAAATTAGTGGCTCAGGGAATTCTTGAGCCAGTTGAATATGGCACATGGGAAACCCCTATTGTTGTCCCTATTAAGCCTGATGGGTCTATACGCATATGTGGGGACTATAAATCAACAGTTAATAGGGCGCTGGATTCGAACCCATACCCCGTTCCTGTCATTCAACATTTGTTGCATTCTCTGGGGAAACGGTGCATCTTTGCTAAATTAGACATGGCCCAGGCATATCAGCAGTTGCCTGTGGACCAGGCATCTGCTGATGCCCAGACTATTGTGACTCATAAGGGGGCTTTTCGCTGCACCAGACTTCAGTTTGGTATCTCAGTAGCACCTGGTATTTTTCAACGACTTATTGAACGACTGCTCCAAGGGTTGGAGGGAGTGGTTCCGTATTTTGACGATGTCTTAGTTGCTGCCACCAGCAAACATGACCTCATCGTCAAAATACGGAGCGTCTTATCTCGTTTCAGATCTGCTGGCCTTAAGCTCAAACGCTCAAAATGTCATATGGGAGTATCTTCCGTAGAATTCTTAGGGTTTTTAATTGATGGAAAGGGTATCCATCCCACTCCCAGTAAAGTTGAAGCCATACATCGGGCTCCAACCCCTACTTCAAAACTGGAGTTGCAAGCCTTTTTGGGACTTTTAAATTTTTACACAATGTTTCTGCCTCACAAGGCTTCTGTTGCAGAACCCTTGCATAGACTATTAGATAATTCCACAGTTTGGCATTGGGGCCCTAGGGAGGCCAACGCTTTCGAAGGAGTTAAAAAACTTCTCACATCTTCAGCTGTTCTCATACAATTTAATTCCAAGCTTCCGCTAACCCTCACTTGCGATGCTTCTCCTTATGGGATTGGGGCTGTCCTTGCTCACCTGTTGCCTTCAGGTCAAGAAGCCCCTATTGCATTTTTTTCTTGTACGCTATCGTCTACTGAGTGTAATTACAGCCAATTAGATAAAGAGGCTCTAGCGGCAGTGGCCGGTGTTAAACGCTTTCATGATTACCTGTACGGCCACCATTTCCTATTGGTGACTGATCACAAACCCTTACTGGGGATATTAGCTGGTGATCGTCCCACTCCCCACATATTATCTCCAAGAATGCTGAGATGGTCCGAATTTTTGGCCGCTTATTCTTACAGGTTGGAGCATCGCCCAGGAAAACAGGTAGGACACGCGGACGCGCTTAGCCGCTGCCCACTGCCGTTAAAGGCTATGGACCCGGCTCCTATTTGCCCTGTTCTAGCTGTTGAGGAACTCCAGCTACCTATTACTTCTACAGACATTGCAGCCCATTCCCGTCGGGATCCTATCCTTTCTAAAATTTTAGAATGGGTTCGCAGGGGTTGGCCAGACGAAGGGTTGACTGGAAATTTTTTACCTTACGGTAGAAGGCGTTTAGAATTATCCATAGTGCAGGGCTGTCTGCTGTGGGGTCATCGAGTGGTAGTCCCTAAATCTCTGCAAACTAAAATATTGCAAAGACTGCATGAGGGCCATCCGGGAATCGTGTATATGAAGACCCTTGGCCGAAGTTATGTATGGTGGCCTGGCCTTGATGAGGCCATTACTGCTTGGGTAAACAGCTGTCCTGTTTGCCAAGCCGCGCGACCAACCCCAGCAACGGCGGAGCCCAGGGAATGGGAGACACCTAAGGGTCCATGGTCTAGGCTGCACGTAGATTTTGCTGGCCCTATACAAGGGTTAAACCTTATGGTCATTGTTGACGCCTATTCCAAATGGGTGGAAGTAATACCCATGTCCACTATAACAGCTGACGTAGCTATTAGGGTCCTTAAACGGATTTTTGCTTGCCACGGGCTGCCTGATGTTATTGTATCAGATAATGGCCCCCAGTGGACTTCGGCCTCTTTCCAAGCTTTTTTAGCCTTGTTAGGAATCCGGCAGGTACTGACGGCCCCGTTCCACCCGGCTAGCAATGGCCGAGCGGAACGCGCGGTCCGATCAGTTAAGGAAGCCCTCAGCAGAATGACTCAGGGCACATTGTATGACAAAATTCAGCAATATTTACTTATTCAGCATTCCACTCCCTGTCCATTAACCAATCTTAGTCCAGCGGAGCTCCTAATGGGCAGGAGACTTAGAACCACCCTTGATCGGTTGCATCCGGAATATAATGAAATTCCACCCGTTCCTAGAACTTACCAAACTAGGTCTTTCAATTGTGGGGACTGGGTCTTTGCCCAAAACTTCGGGGGCCATACCAAGTGGGTTCCTGCAACTATACTCGAGGTAACAGGGCCATGTTCTTATAGGGTCCTCTTGAATGACGGAAGGCAATGGCGGTGTCACATCGACCAGCTGCGCCGCCGTGAAGCCCCGATCGACCAACGTTATGAGTCTTTGCCGAGTGAGGACAGTTCCTTGGCCGCCTGCCGGCCCAAGCCGTTCACGCACACACCTGTCATGCCATGCTCACCTCCCTCTGATACCGCGCCTACCAATCCGCATCCAGCGACGCTCCGCCTACCTGTAGAAAACCGACGTCAACACAGGACGGCATCTCCACCGCCGGCTGAAGGACACACACGACCTGAAAAGGCCGATTTACCAGCTGAACTTCCCCCAGCGACACCAGAGGGCTTGCAGCGTTCCGGAAGAATCCGTAGGCGTCCAGCCTACCTATCAGACTACGCCTGCGCGAACGTGGGGGAAAGCAGTGTTGTGTCCAAAGCCAGAAAGCACAAGCTGTCACTCAACACCTACCAGACGCCCGGATTGGCCAATACCAGTAGGCGTCACCAGAGGGAGCTGACCTATTTATGATTGGTTGCCGGTTTGACAGCGGCTGTATAAATAGCTGTCAAACCGGAGTTCACTATTCTGTTATGCTAGTTACTTACTTGTATTACAAATAAACATTAGTTCTTACGAATCGCCTCAGGCTACTTAATTCTAATTAAGAATATAATAGCCATCCCTAAAATTCTGGACAATAATCACATCCTTCAAGGTCATCGGTGCTTTGTGTTTTGTTACTTATTTAATGCTAATGGGTAAAGTTCTTTTTTTTATTACTGGAAATAAAAGAAAACTGCTCATTTTCCTTTCATGCTGGTGAAGAGTTTGTTCTCCCTTTATACACAACATCTGTGCTCTATTGGACAAGGGTGTTACAGAGGAGGAACCTTAATTTGTAGCAAAGTCAAAATTGCAGGATTGCAAAATGTGTAACTCAAGAGCAACACAAAGTGGCACGAAGCCAGATATTTTGTTCTGAATCCTAAGTTGGAACAATACGAAATAAGGTTGAAAAAAGCACACGATGGACATTTTTGAATATCATTCCTGAGTTGAAGTCTTTCTTTTTTCCATTGTAAAATGTAGAAATACATAACTTGGGATATTTCAAACTGAGTTTCTCTCTGTTGGAAGAAATGTCCTTCTGGGTTCGGCTCCAAGTGGGGAAAAAGACACTGGAGACATGGAGGCTGCTTGGAAAGATGGTTTTAATGGTGGACAGGACCACATGGCTTGGGTCCTGAACAGAAAAGGTGATCACATGCTTCAATGTTGGTGGAGAAGAAGAGAAGGGAAGAGAAGAGCAGAGAAGGGAAGAGAAGAGCTTTGCAGGGCTTTTTATAATCTGTTCTGCCCCACCTATCTGTTTCCTGTTCCTGTGTAAGAAATGTATTCTGATTGGTTGCCAGACTCCCATGGGCCCATGCAAGGGCAACCCTCTAGGGTGAGTTTTTGAATCCAGGTTTGATTGAGTTCAGATGCCATGTGGTCAGTTGAATAAAGGCTTATATTATCCTGCCTTAATCCCATCACTCTGGAGTTGAAGAGGAGAACTCTTTATTATGTAAAGTGGACTAGCTTGGTCTTCTTAATGGCCCATTGACAAAGTGGGGATGGGCTGGAAGCTGTAGGAATTTACTTTGTGTTTAAAATGTGTTTCTCCCTTTTTCACATCCAGGAAAATATAATATTCTGCCTTATCAATATTTCCTAGGATATTTCATTTTTCTGGGAGAGGGCTAGGTGATAACTTCCTGCAATCCCTCCTTTTTTTTTTCAAAACATGTGAGTGGAACGCACATGTTTTTGACAAAAGATAAAAATTGGTCAGATCAGGGAGGTTTAATTTTTCTGATGGAAAGACATTGAGAGACAGCAGAAGGATCCCTTCAGTTGGCTCCCAGAGAGCTTTCAACCATGAAGGTCTTAGCAACCAGGGCACAATTTCTGGAAAGAAATTTACAATATCCAATTTACCATGCCAATTATTTTCAGATGTTTGATATCACTTTCTGTGAGCTTCCAGACAGGTTACAAGCAACTACAAGTACCAAAAATTCTTCACAGCCATGCTTTTCCTTTAAGTTACAAGCTGCATATTTCAAAGGGATGGTTCTTGCGCCTCTCCTAGCTCTTATTTTAGTGAGGCCAAATTGAGTTTAGCTAGTGTGCAATACAAGCTATTTAGTTTTTTTTTAAATTACACACAATGAGCCCATGGACTCCTATCAGGGACCACCAGTGCAACATATCCTGCTTTACTGGGCAACATCATTTTTTTTTGGGGGGGGGAGTCACTATCAGGGTTTGAGTTTTGAAGATCCTTTCTGCTACTCTTCAAGTGGGGGAATTGCCTGAGGGGAACTGACCCTCCCCAATGGGATTAAAAGGGAGATATCACTGCTTAGGCTTTTGTGCAAGGGCAAAATCAACCTAGGAAAAGCTTTGTGGAGTTAGTCAAGGAGATAGTTTCAATCTAATTCTGAATGGAGCCTCTCTCTCTCCCTCTCTCTCTCTCTTTGTGTTTGTGTTTGTGTGTGTGTGTGTGTGTGTGTGTGTGTGTGTAGCTACTTCTATAATACATAAAATACAGACATTTTGGACAAAATTTCCCTCCCACCAGCCAGAAATCTAAGGTGTTCAGAACTTGCTGTGCTAGCCATTTTCAAATACAATTCTTACATGAATACATTAAACTGATTACAATATAAATGAGACAGGAAAGAAGACCTTAAAATTTCTGTGAAGGAGGCAAAGAAACAAAACTTTACAATCAATTTCGACCCTTCCCCATAGTCTTTACAGCTGTCTTCTGGGGATAGAAGAGAGTCTTTTGGTCTTTACTTCTTCATCTCCTTCAGGGTTCTTTCATGTCTGCTAGGGTGGCATGCTTGATTTGGTGGTAAGGCTGGTGGGTTAGGCTTCACTCTGATTGCTGCACATTCAGTGGAGGACTAGATCCAAACCCAAGTCCTGGCTCAAATGGATGGAGGGTCTCCTCTAGAGGCATCTGGATCCATGTGCTCTGCTCATTGTGCAGGGCTGAAAGACATGAGAACAAGGTCCCCTCCCCCACAGAAAAGGCATTGTTGGAGGATTAGAGGTAAAGGGGGGGGGGGGCAGATAGCTTGCAGGCAGAGTTTGAAAAATAAAACCATCAGTTACTCAGCAGATAAACAGATAAACATTATGGGGATATCACAGATGAGAAATGGGGTCTGGATTCACATGCTTCAGGAAAGAAATGAACAGGTAAAATCATTTAGACACACAATAAATGCAAGGATGAAACTTTTCTTGCAAACATTTCCTGGGTTGTTACTTTAAGGTATAGGCAAGGAAGGAAGGAAAAAAATATCTTTACTGTTTCTGCTGGCCAAAACAGATGCAAAGTAAAGACCCTCCCCAGCTTCAGTTAGTTTTCTAGGCCCAACAAACTGAGCAAAGGCAGTTTACTCCTTTCTTTGAACCTTCTTTGAACATTTAAAATTCTTGTCTTTTGGATTGGAGACATCTTAGTTACAATTACCTTGAGGGTGCACAAAGACTTAGACATACACACACAGAGACAAAGAGGGGATAACAAAACTCATGAGTTTCACAAACAAAATCATTCCCGCCATGAATTTCAGTTAAATTGGGGAAGGCACAAATCTTAACAAACAAACCACGTGGTTACATAGAAGACAGAGAAAGAGACAGACAAGAGGAAAAAAAAAGAGATCCCACCATTTCCCCCTTTTTTTAAAGTACCTTTTATGTAGCCAAATTAGTTTTTCCTGTATCATCTTTCAGCAAAGCCCATTTTTCTACAATCTGTTTTGCTTTCTTCATTCTGGCCAGGACAGGCATCTGCCTTTTCGTCCCAGGCCTCCAAAAGCTCCCCTAGGGGGGTTTCCGTGGCCATCCTCGAGCTACCGCTTCCCATGATCCCGTTTAGATGTGGGTTCACTTCATCCTAGCCGGGTTTGCCACATCGTATTTCCCCGCTTTACTTTCGCGTCCTTAGAGGACCTTTCGCGCCCTTTTGAAGGGACTTTTCTGTTTGCCCTTTGGAGGGTCTATGGGTGCCCTTCGGAGGGACTTTTCTGGGGGTGCCCTTTGGAGGGACTTTTGTCGCGTTCCTCACCGCGGGAACCTTCTCTCAATTCGCGCCCTTTCACGCAGGGACTTTTCTTACAGTTTCAAGTCTTGGGGAAAGAGACCCGGAGGACCAGCTGCACAGTGACCCAGGAGGGGTGCTGTCGGAGCGGGTATGCGTACCTCCCTTTTTTCTCTCTAACTTCCTTATGGGCTTTAGCTTTTTTCTCTCACAGGACAAAAACAGCAGCAACAAAAAAAAATCCATTCACTTTTCCATCCACTTTCACACACACTAGTCACACACAGGCAGGCATACACACATTTCCCATGCTTTAAAATTAAATTTTTAGATAATTAAAATTTAGAGGTACTCACCTTCTTTCCAGGCAACCTTTGAGCTCAAACTCAAAACCCCTTTAAAGCCTAGATCCAAATGGCTAAGGCCAAGATAAAGTCCACCCACAGACTCAATGGGGTCTGTGCCGGCTTGGGAGGCTTACCTGGGCCATATCCATTTGTTAGGCTAGCTTGGAGTCCCATCTGGGTCGCCAATTGTTGGAAGAAATGTCCTTCTGGGTTCGGCTCCAAGTGGGGAAAAAGACACTGGAGACATGGAGGCTGCTTGGAAAGATGGTTTTAATGGTGGACAGGACCACATGGCTTGGGTCCTGAACAGAAAAGGTGATCACATGCTTCAATGTTGGTGGAGAAGAAGAGAAGGGAAGAGAAGAGCAGAGAAGGGAAGAGAAGAGCCTTGCAGGGCTTTTTATAATCTGTTCTGCCCCACCTATCTGTTTCCTGTTCCTGTGTAAGAAATGTATTCTGATTGGTTGCCAGACTCCCATGGGCCCATGCAAGGGCAACCCTCTAGGGTGAGTTTTTGAATCCAGGTTTGATTGAGTTCAGATGCCATGTGGTCAGTTGAATAAAGGCTTATATTATCCTGCCTTAATTCCATCACTCTGGAGTTGAAGAGGAGAACTCTTTATTATGTAAAGTGGACTAGCTTGGTCTTCTTAATGGCCCATTGACAAAGTGGGGATGGGTTGGAAGCTGTAGGAATTTACTTTGTGTTTAAAATGTGTTTCTCCCTTTTTTCACATCCAGGAAAATATAATATTTTGCCTTATCAATATTTCCTAGGATATTTCATTTTTCTGGGCGAGGGCTAGGTGATAACTTCCTACATCTCAATGGTAGGATTCAATTTTTTTTACTACCGGTTCTGTGGGCATGTTTTAGTGGACATGGCGTGTTTTGCTGGACATGGCTTGGTGGGCATGGCAGGTGAAGGATACTGTAAAAACTCCATTCCCACCCCACTCCAGGGGAAGGTTACTGCAAAATGGGAGGCAGAGAATAAATGGGGGCGGGGCCAGTCAGAGGTGGTATTTACCGGTTCTCCGAACTACTCAAAATTTCTGCTACCAGTTCTCTACAACTGGTCAGAACCTGCTAATTACCACCTCTGGTTTCTCTGCTTCTGCTCTATATCACTGGATGTTGACAGGGGAAAACATTGTGACACTATTAGTTTTTATCACAGGGTGAGGTATGCTCAATATTATGATAGATGGGGAAGAGTTGGAAAGGCAGATAAATTTTTGGTGGTGTCCCCTTTATGATATAATTTCAATATGTTTTTGTGACTTACACCAGTTTTTCAATTTCCTATCAATCCTGTGTCAGCAATATGAATCTTAACAATAACTTTAATGGAAAAGTTCAGGCAGAAAACTACAATCTTACAATACAATACAATAGCAGAGTTGGAAGGGACCTTGGAGGTCTTCTAGTCCAACCCCCTGCCTAGGCTGGAAACCCTATACCGTTTCAGACAAATGGCTATCCAACATCTTCTTAAAGACTTCCAGTGTTGGGGCATTCACAACTTCTGGAGGCAAGCTGTTCCACTGATTAATTGTTCTAACTGTCAGGAAATTTCTCCTCAGTTCTAAATTGCTTCTCTCCTTGATCAGTTTCCACCCATTACTTCTTGTTCCTGTTTTTGAGTAATGCAGTTATAAAATAAAATATTACATGATTACATCAACTTACGACGCCAGGTTCATCTGCAGTTGTTAAGGATGATGTCACCTGATTTTCTGCCATCTTCTCATTGCTGGCTGTTAAGGATACAAATGACAATCATGTGATGCTGCAACTATTGCCAATGTGCTTTAGTTGTCAAATATCTATATAGCAACCACTGCAGGAGTTGTGGTTACACTGCAATAGCTGTAATTTCAAGGACTGATCATAAATCTTTTTCACTGCCAACATAACTGAATAGTTGCTGAATGAGCAGTTGCTAAGCAAGGACTATCTGTTACCTATTTACACTGGTTTTCACAGTCTTACTTATTTCGGAATGATTATATATGTGTCTAAGAGAGTGAGAGACAGAGTCGGTGGATTGCTAATTAAGAAATGCACTCTTATGTAGAAAATTCCTGGCAAATAGAAAACGTCAACACAAACTGATTATATGCTTTCTACCAATTTCCCTAGTTTTGAAAGTCTCTTGAAACACACATCCCTAAACAGTGATTCTGAGAGGGATACAATTTCAAGAGAATTGATCTTTAAGAATTGACACCCACTACTTTATAGAAATTGAGATGAGAAAGAAAATAACTTTTGTCTGATTTTTTTTTTTACTTTACATTCCTGGCAATGTTTTATTAACCATGTACTTTTTTTTTTACTGTGTTCACTGTGGCCATGAAGCTAAATGGGCAAGACCATATCATACATTAGTGGACCAAGTTTGTTTTTGAAGCAAGAGGATTATAAATTATGGTAAAAAAAGCCAGTGAAGATAATAGAGAACACAGTGTGTTTGAAGGTCTCATGATTTTTATAGTTATGACATAGACAGTAGCAATGGGTGGAACTTTGATTACATTGTTATATCTTGATTTTTTAAAAATACCTCCAATATACCTCCCTGTTTCCTAGATTTGAGAAAGATTTGGGGAAAGCTCTTTTTTTTAAAAAAAAGAATCTATGTTACATCCATTTATGGATCTCATTGCAATTTTTCAGGGATTTCCATCTTAAAATGATGGTAAATTACGCTACTGATTTTCATTGATTATAAGTGAGGAAAATTCTTGACTAGAAAATTAGATTTGGGTGGTTACAAGTGACCTGAGAGTATTAGATTCCTGGCCCCTTTACATTGGAATAAGTATGTACATGCAAGTCCATTATTATTTTCAGAGTTTTGTGATGCAATTCATAACCAAAAAACAAAAGACACGCAAACCAAGAATGCATGCATGTAAAATATGTGTTCTATATTAAGAGAAAGGTGCTTGCCAAAATGTCCACATTATGAAATGTGCATATAAAAAATCAGTGCTGATAAATTGCACATTTTACATAGACCTTTTTCTTGTAACTGCCTGAATTTATCAACTGATGTGAAAAGAGAGAGAAGTAGAACTTGCAGGCAATAAAATCAGAAACTGATACTTCCTCTGACCTGATGTATCCCCGCGGCCTTTAGATCTGTCTGTACCCTTCCAATTTCTCAATATACTTAAAGCATGTCCCTGAATTAGTCTTTCCCACTCCCCTCTCTATTTCACCAGGACATACTGCACTCTTAGCTCATTTTCATACAAAGAAAATCTGTAATGAGTTTTTTTTTTAAACGTCCATGCAAATTGAAATAGGGTTGATTTTGTTGCTGAGCAAGCAAACAAAAAATCTGGTAAAGATGTAGTCAAAGTAGAACATCTGTCAAATTGATTGGTATGGATCTTATTACACACCAGTACATCAGAAGCAAAAAATGAATGATAGAAACCATTCCACAGCTACGTGTTTTGTTTGCTTTTCTCAAATTAAATGGCTAATGCTTCAAAAACCAGGATGCATGGAGATGCAAACACATACATATGTAGGCATGTACAAAGCTACATACATACACACACAGTCCTGTGAGGGACACTATTGGTAAACTCTTTTAAGAATGTTTTTGCAAGATTTTGTAATCTTGTATTGGCAACATCAGTGAAGGCAAGGAAAGCTCATTGGTAGAATGAAATTACAAGAACAAACTATACACCCTAAGCTTGCCAAAAATATTTAAACAATGTACAATGTTTCCCTGAAATAATGAAATGGAAGATTTAGTTTTGGCACCAGGATGGAAGGTAATTGGGGTGTGGGGGACACACTTCATATTTTGTTACAGAACTTAGCATATTAACAAAACTGTCATTATACACAGGGGTGTATGTGGAAAGTCTTGAAACTATGCAGACCTTCTCTATGGCAGAATGGAATATCCTTTCAGGGGAAAAAAGATGAATTTACTCTGTCTGGATGCAAAACTAATCAACTCAATATGACTATTTCATAAGGTTAAGCCCATTACAAGTTTGCTTGGATTCTTTCATCTCTGTTGAGGATATAGGATATCATTCATGTTACTGCTGCATTGTTTGCTTTGAATACCAACAGCAAAGGAGTGGGGGAAACCCCTTGGCTGCCTTTTCCCTCCTTTCGTAGGTATCATACTACCAAGTCAAATGAGAAACAGGCCTTTACAGTAACAACACTTTCCCCACTGCACTGTTAATTCTTAGTAAACTAAAATAAAATTGAGACTATCTGGCTCATAAGGTATCCAGATGTCTCAAGAAAGCATCAGGCTCAGATTTTATTTTTTATTTATTTTTAATATACATGTCTTTGTACAGAGCCTAGGAAAGGAATTATCATTTATGTTTGGCTCAGTCTAGGGTTAAGATTCAACTGCATGAGTTATAACTCTTGATACTTATATAACATTTTTAATGGAACAAATCCTATATATCTACATCTCTCTCTCTCTCTCTCTCTCTCTCTCTCTCTCTCTCTCTCTCTCTGTGTATGTGTGTATAAAATTTGTGCAGAGTATTGCTGTAAGAAATTAAGTCTGTTTCACATATCCTCTTGTTTATAGAGGATCTCTTATTGGCTCTTTTCTGTGGACTTCTTTCTTTTATGTTTCTTAACTGGTTAGGACGAGGGGCATATTTGGAATATTTGAAGCATGCTCTGGAGTATTGACATAAAATACTTGGCCGATTCAAAATCTGATTGTTGTGCCAGCATAACTATTCATAAAATGCCTGTTAATTAGGAACAAACCAATGGGGATATGTAACACCATCCTTCGTATCTTCCCATGACCCTTGACCCCTTCTCCTTCTCACATTCCCCCCCCCCTATTTTCTTGTCTAAGTGGGAACCTTTCTAAAAAAAACATGAGATGGTAAGAGTTTTTCTAAGTCCTAATGTGATACCACTTCAGAAGATCTGGCTGTTTGATAACAGAGTCTGGATTGTGGTTTAAATTATGATTGAAGATATTTTGATTGCTCTGGTCCTTGATTCTAGGTGCTCCTATTATTTCAGATGACTGAAGAAAAGGGGAGAAAATAAATTGGAATATCTCCGGATGAACTGCAACTGATTATCACGAACACACACATGGGCGTGTGCACACACGCACACACATACCATTTTACAAAAGTAGGAAACACTGAATGTTGGTTTTTTTTTTAAAAAAAGCCCCAAATCTCTCTGATGATATTTTTTTTGTCAATTTCTTTTCCTTGAATGTCACAATTACTCACCTATGAAATATGTCTTAACTGATGAGTTTAAGTCCTTTGGCAACTCTGCTGTAATTTTTGTAATTTTTTTTTTTGTAATTTTTGTTTTGTGGTTAAAATCCCTAAACTGCTGTAATTTAGTCCCTGTTGTAGCTGGATATATATATATATTACAGATTAATTTGAATGAAGATTATGCTGTGCCACTTAGGAGAATAGTTCGGAGAGAGACATGTTAGCAACATAGATATCACTCAGAAGAAAAGGACAGTTAGAAAACCTCTGAAAAACCGAGAAGATATGTATGCTTCAAGGCTTCTGCCATTGTAAGTATAAAGGATATTTAATTCAACCATTCTCATTTTTTATTTGGCACAGGGTGTACTCTATGCTATTAGAGAAGGCTTGGCTGCTGGAAGCTCCCAGGCTGAATCCATAGTTCCATAAACTGTGGATTCCAGTTCACGTCTGAATCATTTTACACTTTGAATTGGCAGACTGGTTGGGATATGTTATATTCTGTATGTATAAATAATAAGGCAAATAACTGTTAATAATAGGCCCATGTGAAAAGAATATACAGTGGACAACCCAAAGTGTTGTCAGTTTTAATGAACAGCAGCATTAGAAGAGTTTTTATAATGCTAAGAAAGAGAAATAGTACTCAGTTGAGCTATCAGTGTAAATTAATGGTGGCAACATGCCTTTTTTTTTTCTAGATGGATTTCATAGGAAAACAGTGAAATTGTTGCTTGTAGTATCAAGAATGTACCATCAGGTTTTATCAGCCACTGTAGGCAAAACTTAGCTGCTGGTGTACGTCGCCCCGAGTCCCTTGGGGGAGAGGGGGCGACTAAGAAGTCAAAATAATAATAAATAATAATAATAAAATAGTCTTTTCAGCAAAAAGCACCATTGTAGTGGTCTTAATCTATGTAAATATAACCACTGGTGAGTAAATCTTCCAGGTGTATTTTCTTATTAAATAATGGAGATAATTTATTTTATTGCAAGCAGCTGTGTGCTTAGTGGTGAGCCAGTTATGATGTGGGATAGAATAAACATCATGTGAAGTATTAGTATCGCTTTATAAAGTGGTATTGCATCAATTTTGGTCACCATATTAAAGAAAAGATGTTGAGACTCTGGAAAGAGTGCAGAACAGAGCAATGAAGATTATTAGGGGCCAGGCTAAAACAATTAAAGAATGGTTGCAAGAAATGGGTATGTCTAGTCAACTGAAAAGGACTAGGGGTGACATGATAGCAGTTTCCCAATATTTGAGGAGTTGCCATAAAGAAGAGAGAATCAGCCTATTTCCCAGAAGGCAAGACAAGAAACAATGGATAGAAACATAGAATTAAGGAGAAATTTCCTAAGAGTAAGAACAATAAACCAATGGAACATTGCCTTCAGAAGTTGTAGATGCTCCATCAATGGAGGCTTTTAAGAAAAGATTGGGCAGACGTTTGCGTGGAATGGCATAGGCCAGTGATGGCGAACCTTTTTTGGCTCGCGTGCCACAAGTGGGGGGAGTGCAGGGGGGTCGAGTGCGAATGTGCCGCACCCATAATGCAACGCACGACCCCCCCAGTGTGCATGCGTGCACAACACGCGACCCCCCATTTTTACATTTTTTTTTGCCCTCCCTAGGCTCCAGGGGCTTTATAGGAGCCTGGGGAGGGCGAAAAGAGCCTCCCCGACCCCCCAGAGGCCCTCCGGAGGCTTCAGGGACTGCCCGGAGGCTTCCCTGAAGCCTTCGGAGCGCTTAAAACCACCCTCCGAGCAAACCGGTAGTGACTTCCGGGTTGCTCAGAGGGTCATTTTAAGCGCTCCGAAGGCATCAGGGAAGCCTCGGACGGTCCCTGAAGCCTTCGGAGCGCTTAAAACCACCCTCCGAGCAAACCGGAAGTGACTTCCGGGTTGCTCGGAGGGTGGTTTTAAGCGTTCCGAAGGCTTCAGGGAAGCCTCGGACGGTCCCTGAAGCCTTCGGAACGCTTAAAACGACCCTCCGAGCAACCCGGAAGTCACTTCCGGTTTGCTTGGAGGGTGGTTTTAAGCGTTCCGAAGGCTTCAGGGAAGCCTCAGACGGTCCCTGAAGCCTTTGGAACGCTTAAAACGACCCTCCGAGCAAACCGGAAGTCACTTCCAGTTTGCTCGGAGGGTGGTTTTAAGTGTTCCGAAGGCTTCAGGGACGGTCCCTGAAGCCTCCGGGGGGGCGGGGGAGGCTGTTTTCGCCCTCCCCAGGCTCCTATAAAGCCTCTGGAGCCTGGGGAAGGCGAAAAATAGCTTTTAAAAAGGTGAACTGGCCAGCTGACAGGGCAGCGCCTCGCATGCCCTGACAAATGGCTCCGCGTCCCATTTGTGGCACGCGTGCCATAGGTTCGCCATCACGGGCATAGGCTCTCCTGTCTGAGCAGAGGTTGGATTAGAAGACCTCTAAAGTCCATTCCAACTTTGTTATTCTATTATTTTGTGGTAATTTTGTCATCAAGCATGCCTGCCCACCACTCTCTAAACTGGTTTTCATCCAGCAAAATCATTTGAAAAAGTGAGGACCTCATATGCTTGTGAGATTTTCTAAGTTTTCTTGGTTATTATGTACAACCATTTTATCACAACATGTGAAGTAAATAACCACTCTGATTTGTGATTCAGTTTATTCAGATAACACTTCTTAATTTTTGGTGAGGTTATACAAGTCGTCCTCATTTATCAAATACAACTAGGAGTGCTAATTTAGTCATTAAACAAAGCAGTCATAAATAAAACCGCAACTATGTTTAAGATGTACTTCAGCTTTTTGTTGCTTTACAGGTATATAAAAGTCATAAATGCAATGACTCTTTGCAAAATTACTTTTTCATAACTGTCATAATTGGGAACGTTCACTAAATGTGGCAGTTACTAAATGAGAACTATCTGTACCACTAGCTGATATTTCAGTTACATACTACAATGTTATATTACTATTCATTAATTGTTGCCTAAATTTGTTCTAAATTTTTCATGAATATTGGAAATCTTTTACTTAACTAAAGTCAGTGCCCACTGAAATAACTGGAGCTTGAATTGGTTAACTTATCTTTGAAAAAAACCCTCTGTTTCTCTCCCACTGGAAGTTTTTATGTAATTCCATATTTTACTACAGCAATAACTTATTTTAGAATGAGGGCCCTACTACTGTCCATATTCCATAGTTCTCTTGGTTTGCAATTTTATGATAGACAATTATCAGAAGCCTCCCAGAGCAAAGTTTCAGTGGGAGATTTTCATTAGCCTTTTGGCCTTTATTATATATAGCTGGGTCTGCATACACTCATGCGCTGCAAAATTTCCCATTAAGTATCTGCATTAGCTCTGGGCAAAGATATCTTCCTGAATCTTCTCCTATCAATTCTCATTCAGTTTGATGAAAGAGTTTGTGCTTATAAATTCTTTCAAAGAGGCAGAAAATGTTTGGGGGAAAATCCCCATGGGTGTAGCGTGGTGTTTAGTTATAAGGTATTATTCAAGGGGTGGGTCTGAATGTCCTGTTTTTCATTGTTAAAAGACTCACCCTATTGATTTGCTGTCTCTTTGTTTTCCACTCTTCAACTAAATCCAAAGGGAATACATTAAGGGATGACTTGCCTTTGCGGTCTGTTTTACAGCAGGGATATTCATGTCTCTCTTATTGCCAAACTGGATTTTTGCCCTTTGTTTTTTGCCTTCACCTGGAAAATGTGCCACCTAATTTCAATAGTCAAAAATTTGCTGAGCAACTTTGAAAGACCATTTAGCCTGGCTACATATGGAAAGGCAGAATATGGCACATGTTGACAAAAAGAGAGCTGATGTTGTGACGGCATGATGTGCGATCTTGGTGCTCTGAGATCGCAGTCGAATTTTTGCCACTGCACAGTTCATTTGGACCTAAACCATCCTGCAGAGACGGTGATTGACAAGGGCACCTCCTGCTGATCTCAGACACCGCAAAGTCCCTGAAAGATACAGGACTAGCCTTTTTTTTTGGGGTGACAGAAACACAGCTAATGAAGCTGCTGAAGTTGGGACAGTTCCGGAATGGGAAGAAAGCAGAAAGAGAAAGTGTGTCGAATTGGTGAGGAAATTTTATTAGAGGAAGAGAGTACCCAAGAAAAAAAATTAAATTAAGTTAAGATTGAAGACAAAAGACTATAGGCGGTGAGATTGATCTGCATTGAACTTAGTGTGTTATCCAGTTTCTAATTTCTTTTTTTTCATGGATGGAACTTTTGCAGGGGCTCCCTATTTTTTAAACTGAATGGATTAATTCTTCTTTTTTCACTTTTGCTTATACCTATGGATTAAAATTCTCCTTTTTTATAATGCTTGATTTGATTGAGTTGATTGTTTTTGATCTCCAATTAAAGGATTTTTTTTCTTTCTTAAGTTTGGAATGTAAAGAAGAAAATAAGAAGGATTATAAAGAGGGTTGTAACAACAGAAGGAAATGCAGTTACACTGCCACTTAGAGGCTGGATACATTGATTTTTCTTCTTTCTCTTTGATCACTTGAGATTCAAGGCTCTTTCAGCTTGTTTACTGACAGTGATAGTAGGAAGAACACAAGTTGTTTATACAGGTGCCTTTTGGAAATTGCATCACTAGCTTTGGAGGAAAGACAACATTTTGACTTCAAAGGTAATAAATGAACCTGTTTGAAGTTTATTAAAATAGCCTTGAACCTTATAGTGGCAGTATCTGCAAAATTGAAAAAATAGCCCAGCAGGAAAAAGAAACTGTAACATTGCAAATGATTATGTTTGAAATTCAAAATTAGTTGTGACAGTGAGAATTGAAAAGAGATTGGAGAATATGGAATACAAAACAGAAAAATCTGATGGAGAAACTGAGGATGTTTACCAAATGAAGAAAGTGGAGGACAGAGTTCAAAAGATGGAAGAAAAAAAATGAGCAAAGAGATAAGAAAACTGTGGATACTGATAACAAAGTCAGCGAGGTTGGTAATGGCAAGAGCGGAATATGGAAAGGGGAGATGGATGGATTGGAACTCTACCCCAGACTTCAAAACACAGAAGAAGAAAAGAGAGAAAAATTGACGGAGATAAGGAGAGAAATCTTGATAGAAGCACTAGCGATAACC
Source organism: Natrix helvetica (assembly GCF_964273705.1). Taxonomy (NCBI): domain Eukaryota; kingdom Metazoa; phylum Chordata; class Lepidosauria; order Squamata; family Natricidae; genus Natrix; species Natrix helvetica. The sequence continues at coordinate 93,172,545 of NC_138549.1, forward strand.
AAAGATAACCTGATGGAAAGAGCAGATGTTGGGTTTCAAGCTTTTGTGATATACGAAAGGAACAGCATGTTGCCAAGGGAGGTTTATACAAGATTTATTAAGAAAGTAATTAGAACGTTAATGCTACAAATGGCAAGAGATATAAGACCGTACTATTGCTGGAGGGATACAGATTGATATAATAAAAATGTATAATAAAAATTAAGCTAAATTTAGTTTACTAGTAGTATGTATAAAATGAAGCGACAATAGCTATAGTTAAATAATGATTAATAATGATAGCAATACTTATAGATATAGTAGTCTGATAATATGAAATTTTATATAAACAATATATGGAGATTATGAGAGGAGGTTTAAAAGCTTTATCTAGAATATGTTATAAAGATGTATTGTATTGGATGATTTTAGGATGATTTAATGGAATGTTATCATATAATCCTAATCTAGATTTTGAGTACTATATATAAAAGGACGTAAAAACAATTATAGTCAAATTAAGGTTGAGATATAATGATTGTGATATACATGAATATAGGTGAATTTAAAATATGCGATTTGATATGAAAAGCAGGTGGTGACTATGGAAGAGGTGCATGGAAATACTGTAACCAACTGACACACTTTCTACAATTTGTAATGGAAGATGGGCTTTTTTATTTTTATTTTTATGTTTGTCCTTGTTCAAAAACAAATAAAAATTGTTTTTTAAAAAAAGAATATGGCACATGTCCATTTAAAATAGATTATCATATGCTAAGAGATGAATGGCATTTGTATAGGTAAGCAGAGGCTGTTTTAAAGAGAAAAGGTGGAAATTTCAGCATTTGATCATATGTGATAGCCAGACTATCTAATCCAGAGGATCAACTACTTGAACCTCTAGGGCAGGGGTGTCAAACTTATGGCCTGCTAACCAGATGCGTCATGTGCTGGTCACACACACACCTGGTTTAGTGGAGGAGAAAAAAGTCTCAATACATCATGTGATGATGCAAGTTTGACATGCCTGCTGTAGGGTGATTGGCAAAGTCTTGAGTACAGCTCCAGAGATCCTGCAAAACTAACCACCAAATTGTAATTATAATAGGCTAGAAAGCCTAAACAGCTTATGGATTGCATCTTTCATTGCAAACATGCTCAGACATTAAGATACGTCAGACATTCAGTTTTCTGCTGCTGTAGGAGACTCATTCATCTGGCAGGTGGGAGAATACTATCACACATCTTGCTGTTAGGAAGTACATTCTTGGTGGCTGTATCTGGCCCTCACCCTTTTTGCATGTAGAAAACCTGTAAAGAAGCATCAATTAGCTGCTAATAAGATGATTAACTGCTAATAAGATGATTTTTAAAGTCCACATTAATTTTAATTTTATTGTTCCATAAATATCCATGTCATCCAATCTTCAGATCATGATCTTCTAACTTACAAGTCTCTTGTTTCTTAGCAACATTCATTATTTCATCCAGACTAAACAATAACCAGCAAAATTTCAAATCCAGCAAATCATATATCTTTTCCTGGCATCTAGAAATGCTGTATATTTAACTCATGGTTTTTACCTTGCTGTACAAATTTAGATACATGTTTGTGCCACCATAATGGCACATCTATTATTGGAACTGCTACTGAAACAAAAGTCTTGGGAAAACATTCATTTTGTTAAAGAAACTCTTCCCAAAAGTGACAATCATAATTTCTCCCCTCTCAAAATGTCCTTCTCAATTTCAGCCCATGTCTTAACATAATTATTTTGAAGTAATATACAATTCATGTTTATCACAATAATGCCCAGGTATTTACTTTTTCTCAATATTAAAACTAGTTTTCTTCATATTTTTCATAACTTTGTTAACATCTTATATGAAACCTGTTAATATACCAGTCCTTTAATGTTCATATTGATGTTTCTACTGCTTTTAGTGGATCTTCTAAAATTATCGCCAAATCATCCCCAAATGCCCTAAATTTAAGATTAACTTTTTAAAATCTTGACTCCCATAATGTATCCTGCATTACATCTCTATTCAATACCTCAGGAAGCAAAATGAACAAAAGTGGAGAAAATTATCATCGTGTGCCTTTTTGAGCTTCACAAGGTTTTGTTAGTTTTCCATTAACAATTATTTATGCTTTCGGAGAAATAGAAATCAATCTTACCCACTTCATAAAATTATAGCCAATGTCCATATGTTGGAAAAGACTGATTTTCTTAGTGGAAGTTTTCCTTTATAAATAACAAAGTATACATTGTGAAGACAGAAACACAGGGCCCATATGACTTTACCCATGAAAAGTATATAGACTAAAGATGTGGATTGTGAACTGATAGGAATCATGGTGTCCAAATAATTTTGTTTCCTACAGAAAAAGCTTTGACAGACATCCTGAGAAATGGAAGAGCCACTGTGGTCTCATGCTTAAGTCACCAGCCTAGAAAGTGGGAGACTCTGACTTCAAGTTCTGCCTTCAGCCATGAAAGTCAGCTGGTGGTGGATTTAGGCCAGTCCCTTTCTCTCAGTCCAACTCACCTCACAGGATAGTTGTTGTGGGGAAAATAGGAGGCCGAAGGTGAATTGGATATATTCACTACTTTGTTTATATAAAAAATAATAAAGGCATAAATCAAATTAAATAAATAAAAAAAAGAATAAAAATAAAATGAAATGAAATAATAAAATAAAAACCCTTTCTCTTGCTTAAGCAGTAATCCATGGCAAGCCTGACAACTATCTAGTGAAAGGAAGTAAAATGGGTGATATACAGATTGAAATACGTACATATCTTTTCATATTTTCGTCCTTTTTCTCCTATCGATTTGTTAACAACAGCAAGGCCTACATGGCTTTACTTCCTTAGTCTAGTGCTGGCATAATTGTGCCTCATTTCATGCCTCAAATGTGGGCAAGAGCTTGCAAAAGGAAAGACTCTAATTAGTGCTGTTAAACAGAGCCAAAGTACTAAACTTTGCGTGTCAACAATGCCACTGCTGGAGCGGCAACTCCAAAGGGTTGGCAGGTCCTGCTACTGGATAGAGGTTTCTTGCTTTAATTGCAAGTTTATAAATTCTGCAGATTTAGAGTGCTTGAGCCAGCCTTAACTCATTCCAATGAATCTGCATTCATGGCCTTCTAATAAGTCCATAACTTTCATTTTGCCACTTGCATTAGCCTTGAAATATTATGCTGCTTAGAGAATTAATAGAATCATCTGGGGGAAATTCTGTGCTAAAGTGGGTTTAGATGCAATGTACTTAATATAGCAAAAACATTTGCATCTATCTTTGTGCTCATGTATGACATTGTGATTATTTCGTAGCATGCGGCAGCCCAAAAATAGAGCTTTGAAAGTCTATAATTCACATTGTGCTCATATCCCTTTACTTTAGTTATTATTCAGTAATTACTCTAATTGAAATAAATTTGCATCTTTGGTGGAGATAAATTACATGATTACTATTTTCTATCAGTTTCTTTTTCCACAGGAAGACGGGCCAAAGTGCTCATTTCTGACTTTGATGACTTAGGATAAATTATTCTTCACAATAAATTATTTATTAAGAATGGGGTCTTTTGGCCAAGTCAAGTCTTGGTCAACTGTTGCTGGCTACAAATTCAGCAAACACCAAGATCTCATCATTTTTGAAAAAAGCCAATAAGTGGACTGTTGAGGTGTTGGTATTTGCCAAGTTTGATTTTTTTTCTTGCACGCATTATCATGATCAAACTAGGAAACTGTATCAGTGTTTTGACACAAAAGCCCACTCCTTTGTGTCAAAACTAGAGGTGATATTCAGCCGGTTCTCTCTGGTTCGGGTGACCCGATAGTGGCAGCTGCGGGAGGCTCCGCCCACCCGCCCTGATGTAATGCACGAGCACTTTGCATGTGCAGGTGGTGGTGCACATGTGCATGTGAGCACACTCACATTTGCGAAACGGTAGGGAAGGTCAAAACACTGATGACGTAACATAGTTACGACTGAAATAATTCCAAGAAGAAAATCAGGCTTAGTAAATACCAAGATCCGAAGATTTCAACTCCAAACTACACATCTTCTCCATCACTGCAATAACTGAACTGTCTTCTTCTCTCCAGAAATCCAATATTTCATCCCCTTCTATTTGTAAAGCTATGATCAGTGAATAGAGAAGAGATATGTGTGCAATTATGTGCTGCATAACTGATTTGGCAAGAATCCAAAACAAAGCACTCAGATTATTTTAGCTAATTAGAATTAAGGCAGTGTATAGCAAACTTTTCCTTATTAAGTTTCTGGGGGATCACAGAGGTTTACATTTTATTTGAAGGAACAGGATATATGTTCACATCCAGTTATTTTCTGTTTCCAGTTTGTGAAAAGTTCTCCTTCTCTCTGCTTTTTTATAGGAGGGGAAAAACAAGCTGGAATGACTAATGTGGGACAAGGCTGGAAAAGATACAACACAGAGAAATTGGATATAAGTTGGATGAGGTACTATAGCTTCAAAGTGAATGGAGTTATGGATTATTCAACCTGGAGGACCGCATCTGATAATGGGAAGAAGCATTAACATATGTGAACACTTCTTCAAAGCATTAAAATAGCTGCATCCTTTGGGAGGTTTGGTGCAAGTATTTTAAAGGCTGCCTTGGTTCTACATTTATGTGCAGTAAATACATGACCAACTACTTCTCTTCAGTGATGGTCAGGGTGGGCTGCTACAGGTTTGCCCGGGTTTGGGAGAACCCATAGCTAACATTATGGCCAGTTCGGAGAACCTCCAAATCTCACCCCAAGCTGGCCATGACTACCCCTCCCCGCCCAGAAGTCTCCATGCAGCCCATTTGGATGCAAGGTAAGTGCGGAAGCTTGCGGAGGGAGAAAAACAGTCCTCCTGGAAAATCTGAAAGGCTGGAAAACCGTTTCTGGCCTCCAGAGGGCCTCTGGAGTCTGGGCCAGGCAGTTTTTGCCCTCCCAGAGGCTCAAAGAAAGCCTCTGGAGCTTCCGGAAAGTGAAAACAGCCCTAACATTTTCCTCACCATAATGCAGGAGCCCAACTACGCTACGGCTGTCATGGCCACGTCCACCCAGCAACAGGGCAGAGAACCCATTGCTGAAATTTTCGAAGCCCACCCCTGATCCCACTGTAATTCTCTTCAAATATTCCAATTTGCTTCTCAGAAGATCCTGGGAAACAATTGCATGGTTTTTTTGGTTTTTTTTTTACAAAATACTCCTTTGAATGCTTTGCACAGCTCATTATATACCACTTTTTGAAGCTTTCATGCCCTAATAGCAATAAAATGACCACATTTAACATCATAAGTTTTTTTTAATCTGTTTGGGCTAAGCCAGTGGCATCCATAGTTAAACTGAGTGGTGGGTTTAAATGTAACTGACTGAGGCTATGCATTTGAAAATATGGGTCCCTGACAAATTCTAAACCAAAAATATCTCGATTATCAGAATACAAACAGAAAAAAAATATTTTCTTCAATAAACATGTGCATTTATATAGGTCAGAATAAAAAAAAAATATTTTCACTCCCCAGGAAGTAAGAAAACAAGACAAATACCCTGTTTTCCTAAAAATAAGACCTCCCCAGATAATAAGCCCAATCGGGCTTTTGAGTGCATGTGCTAAAATAAACCCTCTCCAAAAATTGCCCTCTCCAAATATACTGCAAGACAACATCACCATAAGGTTCCCATGCTCGCTGCCTCCTGCACCTCAAAAATAATAAGACCTCCCCCAAAATAAGGCCAAGTGCTTATGGGGGGGGGGGTCAAAAGAAAATAAGACCCTGTCTTATTTTTGGGGAAACATGGCATATATGAAACAGATAAGAAAACCTATGTCTAATACCATGATATTTTTATGTGTTCAGAGTACAACATACACAACAGGTGTAAAGTACAACATACACAACAGGTGTTAGGCTGAATTTTACTGATGGACCAACTAATTCTCTTCCAAGGGATATAAAATCGAAGTTCAAAAACTTCAGAAGCAACACCATCAAGGCTTTCATTAATGTTATCTCTACTAAAATATTAAAGTTAATTTTATATACAAAAGATTCTGTTAAACTAAGTTTATTGATGCATTCTGAGCATTTTTTCAGTAACAATGTCCAAATGAATATTTAAAAGAAGAGACAAGTAGCTTTAAAGATAGCTTTAGAATGTTTCTACATCAATTCCCAAACTGTATTGCATATACCAAATTGGCATCATAGTACATGCAAATGACTTACAGATTTGCTTTTTTATGCTTTGAAAGCAACCATCAATAAAATCACCAGGGTATGATATTTTTAATAGATCCAGCTTTCGGTATAAATGTGAGTGAATATGACAGAACTCTAAATCAAAAACATCATCCTCAGAAGACGGCTTGTTCTTAGTATAAAACAGTAGTTTCTTGTCTTTGAGTACAGAATCAAAACACGAAAATCTGTGAAACTTGTGCTAGGCTGTTGTTTCCCTGGTGGCGCAGTGGTTAGAATGCAGTATTGCAGGCTAACCCTGCTCACAACCTGGAGTTCGATCTCAATGGAGTTCAAGACTTCCATCCTTCCGAGGTTGGTAAAATGAGGACTTCTGGGGGCAATATGGTGAAGTTGTAAACTGTCCAGCATTATGGAGTGACATATAAGCACTAAGTACTATTGGTATATGCATTTTCCCAAGTCTGACTCACATAAGGAGTCAAATAATATCAACATCACTAGAATTTTTTCAATATTATAGACATACTAGGTGGGGAGATTGTAGAAGTCAGAAAGATTTGCCTTCAGACCAAGGATTGGCCATGTAAAGATGTAATATTTTCAGCAGAGGGAATGAATATGAAAAGACTTAGATTGGATCGTAGGAACTCAGTGCTCCAGTTCACCTCCAGGCTTTGAGGGATGCTACCGAATGCTTGATAATAGTATAGCTGCTGGTTTATTCTTGCCTTGTAGATAGCAATTACATCACAATCAGGAAAAAAAATATAGTAAGTCATGTTAACATAATAGGCAGCAAGAGGTCATCTCATAACCTTAGTCTGATTGCAGAAATTCATGATCTGTTTCTTAAAAGCTAGGGTCTTGTTATTTCTTGTCTCTGAAATTTTATTTACAGGTCATTAGTTGTTCTTCAAATGAAACCTCCCTATCGAGAGCCAGATTAAATATAGAACATTCAATCAAGCATGTAAAAAGTAAGCAGGAGCTTCACCCTTCATGCAGCATACATCTGTATTTTGATATTGCAGAGCTCAATTATTTTCATCATCCAATCACACTTTTCAGAGTTTCAAATACATTTGAATTGGATCAATTCAACAAAAATCAACAAAAAGAGATCAGAAACCATTATCTGCATTACATTTCTGGTATTTAAGTTATCACTTGACAACAATAGAATTAAGTCCATTTTCTGAACATTTTCACTGGTCTTTTCTTTGCCACAGTCAACAGTTTCATAACTTCATTGTCACAAACTAAACAAAATTTAGGTAAAGGTAAGGAGTCCCCTTGCACATATGTGCTAGTCGTTCCCAACTCTAGGGGGCTCATCTCCATTTCAAAACTGAAGAGCCAGTGCTGTCTGAAGATGTTTTGTGGCTGGCCTGACTAAATGTCAAAGGAGCATGGAATGCTGTTACCTTCCCACCAACGTGGTCCCTACTTTTCTACTTGAATTTTTACATGCTTTTTGAACTGCTAGATTAGCAGAAGTTGGGACAAGTAACGGGGGGCTCACTCCATTACACGGCGCTAGGGATTCAAACCACCGAACTGCCGACCTTTCTGATCGACAAGTTCAGCATTTTAGCCACTTTTTCCCTAAAAAAAATTAGCAAACCATGTATTAAGCGTGAAAGTTAATTTCATTTCCAAAACTTGAAAATAATCCATGAATGATAGTCAGACTTCTTTGACTGAGTTTAGAGTGCACCTTTTCTTTTGAATCTTTATTATGTTTGAATCTTTGCAGGTTTTAATTACTGAAAATGTTTTCTCTCTTTTCAAACACTTAATTTATATTGCAAGATAATGAAGTTCGGGGAAGCTACAGAAGTAGATCAGTTCAATTGTAATCATTTTATGAAGCTATTTGGATGAGCTATTATTTTAACATACATAATTGCAGACAGGATTTGGAAGCCCCCTTGCTTTGCCATAAAACCAGAAGTGCTTTTATTTCTGTAGACAACATTGCTGTAACTCTATGGACCACAGACCTGAAAAATATTCTGTGGAGCCCAATGTCTTAGCATTAAACTATCTAGCCATTTACTAACATGTAGACATAATGGCTACACTGGAGTCTGTTAGATTAATAGCACATGGAGTTGTACAATGGATAGTAATGAGACTGAACTGAAGTAGCCATTATAGTTTATTAGATTATTGATCTGTAAATCTAAAGAATTTGCTTGCCAGGCTGGGTTTTGCTATACAACTTTAATGACTTGTTGCAGGAACTCTGGGGTAATATTCTGAATATCATTTTATGACTTTTTTTTTAAAAGGACTTGTTCACAACACAATTGATAACAGGGATGCTTAAAACTTGTATTCTTTTTAAATTAACCGAATTGACTAGGACATCGGTTGAGTTTCAACAAATTGCATAATTCCAGCCATTATCTAATCTTTAGATTGGTTTTCAATCTACAGAAGCATGTTTATTTTCCATCAAAATTCATATAAAATTATACAGTATTTCTGATAGAATGTGGCTTCTGTCTTGTTGTTAAGCCATGCTAACAATAATATGGATTTTATACATGAAAATAAAGTATTCCAGCTAATGTGGAGATGGGATGGAACACACAGGAAACTAACATAAAACAGAAATGAATTGATATATTTATCTTTGTCTGGGTATGGACATACAGTATTAATACTGAATCCCCTAATTTCTCAGTTTCAAAACTGCAACAGAATTGTTTTTCAAAATATGCACTACCCTGGACATTGCAATGGAGTGCTATTAAAATGAATACTTTTGTTTAGTCTCTGCCTTTTAGTCAATCTTGACTCCTGGCAATTGCTGAACAACTACTTTGTAGTTCTCTTGGCAAAATTTCCCAAGGCCATTACCTTCATTTTAGGACTGAGAGTGACTGGTTCAAGATCACTCAGTTGAGATCTGTTCCTAAGACAACACTAGAATGTAGATTTCTTTGCTTTTAGTCCAGACATTTAACCACTAGACAAAACTGGCTTTCCTTAGGGCTATTTTTAACATTGAATTTGTAGGCTAGAAATTATGATTCCTGTATATAAAAATGTATGCATTTCTGAAAATGAACACAAGTTATTTTGAAATTTCCTTATAAAATGCATATATTAGCAATACCATGTACAAAGTTTGAATTGTAGATCAATGTGCATGAAAAAAGACTACAAATGGCATAAAGAAGCATATCAAAATTAGAAAAAGAAAGAAAAAAAAAAAAGAAAGAGACCCAGAATAATAGATGGTCCCATTTCCATTTGTTGCATTTGAGTCCCTTTTCAAAGTCAGATATTGAAAATATGTAAAAGAAAATATCTTAATTTTGTCTGAATATTATTTTATTCTTCTGTTGGGGTGAAGAAGTCAGTTGATTGTCTTTTGATCTTTTAACTACAAGCTTAAAATCTAACAGTTGATCTCCATAAGCAAACTTAACTCAATCATCTCTACCTTGAATTCCTTACTTTCACATGTCTTTTAAATCCGGGTTCCCCAATGGGAGTCATTGTTGTTTTAATTATTATTATCTGTAATACTATTAGTTAAAGTAGTATTTTTTTTAAAAAAAATCATGTAATAAATATTGGTGGACCGATGAACAATTTGAAAATTTATGAAGGGTTTGATGAGCTGAAGAGTTTGAGTACTTCTATTTTCTGATCTCTTACTATATGTCTATTGTTTTTTTTAAAATGTTTTAAACATTATGTTTGTGCTCTTTATTTTATGCTTAACTGCACTGGGGTTGAATTTTTTTTTAAAAAAATGGCAGGATAGGTAGGTAAATAAGTAGGCAAATAAAGGCTTACATTCCTGACTTTTTAATAAATCATGGTCATCTTTTGTTTCAGAGTTATATCACTCCTGTTGTTTCCCCTTCTTATGCATCTATTTGACTTACGTTGGTTATGTGATGGTTTGGGATTACGTTCTCATGTCTGACATGTTGGGGTTGTTTGCTTTCTGCACAATGTAGACTTTTAAAATGGCCATACTGATATGGAAACTATGAGTTTATGGATTTCTGGAAGGCGTGGAGCCCCACAAATATGGTTTATCCAGTCAGCAAGCTATGAGCAAACCATATTGACTCTGTATATAGAATTATCTGTTTTTCAACTGCGGAGTAACTGTGTACTTAATATGGTGTTCATGAGCTCAGAATAGTTTCATAAACCTTATTAGATGCCCACTGGCCTCTTTATCCCAGATTGCAAATTAAACATGAATGATTAAAGAGGAAGGTTATAGCAGCATGTTTACCTGCAGCAATGCTAAGGTGACCAACCGTCCTCCTTTAGGGAGGACAGTCCTTCTTTTGTAAGTTCTGTCCTCCCTCGAAAAGTGTCCTCCTACATGTCCTCCTTTTCGATATTTGAAGACTAATCTGTTGCGCGTTATGTGACGTATTTGTATTTGACATGACAATTTGTCAAGACTCGGTATAGTGCGGTATAAGACGCAATTATGAGACGCATGCGCTCCGCACGGGAGACCTTGAGAGAGAGCGCCGCGTGCAAGTGGCTTTGTTTACTTCTTACCGAAACACAACACGGCACATACGCACGCAGTAGACTCACGGCACGTTGGCAATTGAATGACTCACGGTAATTATTTCTTTCTCAGTGAATATTCAATTATACAGAGATAAGTACAATTCACGTTTTATTAAACAGTTTTTAATGGTATTTTTTTTACTTCATCGCAACTATATTGAACAGATATTGAATCTTGTGTTGAATTTTTATCTAAAGAAATGCTAGACATTAAAATAAACGACAATTGTCTCTTTGAAGAAATTAGAATAATAATAATAATAATAAATTTATTTCTTAGCCGCACCCTCTCCCGAAGGACTCGGGGCGGCGTACAATAAAACACATAAAAAACAATATGGACAATACACACACAGAATAAACGAACACGCGTACATGGAGGAGGTATGAAGATAAGAAAAGACAGTTAAAACATAGTTTAAAATCCCCTAATAAAAGTCTAAAAGTCACAAAAATTAAAAAACCCGTCAGGAGCAGTGTGAACGAACTATGGTTGAGCCAGGCCAGCTACTTGAAATAGGTGCGTCTTGAGCTTTATCTGGAAGGCGCGGAGGTCAGAGGTAGTCCTAATATCCGGGGGAAGGTCATTCCACAGGGCTGGGCCCGCAACAGAGAAGGCTCTACTCCTAGACGCCGCCCCCCGACATTGTCTGGTGGACGGCACCTGGAGGAGTCCCTCTCTGTGCGAGCGAATTGGTCGCAGGGATGTATGGGGCAGGATACGATCCCGCAAGTAGCTAGGTCCTGAGCCATGGAGCGCTTTAAAGATCGTTATCAAGACCTTGAAACGCACCCGGTAGACCACAGGGAGCCAGTGCAGCTCGCGCAGGAAAGGTGTCACATGGGAGTACCTTGTACTCCCCATAATTACCCGCGCGGCCGCGTTCTGGACCAACTGTAGTCTACGAGTGCATTTCAAGGGAAGCCCCATGTAGAGAGCGTTACAGTAGTCCAGGCGAGACGTCACCAGCGCATGAGTGACTGTGCGCAAGGCATCCCGGTTCAATAGGGGGCGCAATTGGTGCACCAGGCGAAGCTGGTGGAATGCCCCCCTTGCCACGGCTGTCACATGGTCATCCATGGACAGCCGAGCATCAAGGAGGACGCCCAAATTGCGCGCCCGCTCCACCGGGGCAAGTTGAACGCCCCCGATGGCCAGAGATGGAATTAACTGGTTGAACCGGGGGGGCCGGAACCCACAGCCACTCCGTCTTGGAGGGGTTGAGCTTGAGTCGGTTGTCATCCATCCAGACCCGTACGGCTTCCATACACCGGGACATCATTTCGATGGCATCGTTGGGGTGGTTCGGGGTGGAAATGTACAGCTGAGAATCATCAGCGTACAGATGGTATCCCACCCCGAAACCACGGATGATCTCACCCAGCGGCCTCATATATGTGTTGAACAGGAGCGGCGAGAGGACCGACCCCTGTGACACCCCACAGGTAAGGGGGCACAGAGTCGACCTCTGCTCCCCTGTCAACACACGTTGCGTCCGGCCGGAAAGGTAGGAGCCGAACCATCGTAAAACGGTGCCCCCGACCCCCAACCCCTCCAGTTGGCGCAACAAGATACCATGGTCGATGGTATCAAAAGCCGCCGAGAGGTCTAATAGGACCAGGATAGAGGAACAACCCCTATCTCTGGCCCTCCAGAGATCATCCACCAACGCGACCAAGGCCGTCTCCGTGCTGTGCCCAGGGCGGAAGCCGGACTGGCGCGGGTCTAGATAATCATTTTCCTCCAGATGTCGTGGAAACTGATAAGCCACCACACTCTCTACAACCTTCGCCAGAAAGGGAAGGTTGGAGACAGGACGATAATTGGCCAGCTCCGTAGGGTCCAGGGAAGGCTTCTTGAGCAAGGGTCTCACCACCGCCTCTTTCAAGGCGGCTGGAAGGGACCCCTCACCCAACGAAGCGTTCACTAGGCCCAGGAGCCAGTCGCGTGTAACCTCCCAGGATGCCAGTACAAGCCAGGAAGCACACGGGTCCAGTAAACATGTGGTGGGTCGCAGTCGTCCACGCACTCTGTCCAAATCCTCGATGGCAACCAAGTCAAACTCCTCCCAGATAGGTCTCTCAAGACTCGCCACGGACGCCTCTACAGGACCACTGGAAGGGACCCAATCCTTCCGGATTTCAGCGATTTTATCCTGCAGATATTTCCCAAATTCCTCTGCTCTACCCTGTAAAGGGGCCTCCCGCGGCCTCTGAAATAAGAGGGAGCGGGACACCCGAAACAGGGCGGCAGGGCGGTTCTCTGCGGATGCAATGAGAGTGGCACAATATTGACGTTTGGCCACTCTCAATGCCACAAGGTACGTCCTTAAATGGGCTCGTACCTGTGTCCGGTCAAATTCGGAACGAGAGGATCTCCAACGACTCTCTAGGCATCTCTTGTGGCGCTTCATCACCCTTAGCTCCTCGGTAAACCAAGGGGCCAGGGTGGAGCGTTGCCGCCGGAGAGGCCGCAAAGGCGCCACCCGGTTCAAGGCCCCGGTAGTCGCATTGTTCCACGCGACCACCAGGTCCTCTACCCGAGGGCGGGTCAGGGCCGCAGAAGGTGGTCCAAGCTCCATCTGGAACCTCTCTGGTTCCATCAGGCGCCTGGGGCGGAACCATCTAGTATTTTCCGGTTCGGCCTCCCCGCAGCGGGGGGTAGCACCAGGGAAGTCAAGTCGGAGGAGTGAGTGGTCTGACCATGACAGGGGAGTGATGGTTAAGTCCCCACCTCCCAGATCACTCAACCACTGGCCAGAGACACAAACAAGGTCCAAGGTGTGACCTCCCTCGTGTGTCGGGCCCTGAATCAATTGAGTCAGGTCCATGGCTGTCATGGAGGCCATGAACTCCCGAACCCCCTCGGATGCTTCTCCCACCGATGGCAGGTTAAAGTCCCCCATCACTAAAAGTTTGGGGGTCTCAACCGCCACCGATGCGATCAGCTCGAGGAGTTCGGGCAGGGCTGCTGATGTATAGCGAGGAGCCAGGTATACTATCAGCAGGCCCAACTGTCTCCCAGGGCCCCATTTCACAAGGGATTCACATCCGGATGTCTGTGGCACAGTGGACTCCCTCGGCTCTAAGTCCTCCCGGATAATCACTGCTACCCCACCGCCCCTTCCCTGGGCAGAAGACTGAATGTATATTTAAATTCTGAAAAATTAATACAATGGGAAAATCAACATGTTAAAATTGATAAAAGATGGGTGGATATTTTCAACCATTTCAAAAATGAACATATTCCATGTGAACATTTATTTATACTTGTTCAATTTACGTTGTGCTGCCCTGGAACTAATGCAGCAGTTGAAAGTTTTTTTTCAATTGCCAATGATTTTTCGACAAGTGAGAAATCGAGATTGAATGTTGATACTCTAGCTGCAGCACTTGCCGTAAAATTCAATATGAAGGATATTTCTTGTTCAGATATTTCCAATATATTGTTAGAAGATGATACATTGACAAAAAATATTAATTCAATGGAAAAGTACTCATTTAAATAATAATTAACAGGTATGTAAGCATAATTACAATATAAAATGTTACAAATGTTTTTTATTATGCATATATCATATTTTAGTGTATTATTGTTGCAATGAATAAAATATTTCTTTTATTTACGATATTTTTTTCCCCAATTTATCTGTCCTCCTTTTCATTGTAAAAAAGTTGGTCACCTTAGCAATGCCCTTGTGCCTAATAGGATGATAGAGAGATCTGGCATGACTTCTAGGATTGGCCTGTCCACTGTGCCATTTTGTGAATGAACAAATGTTATAGGTAGTTGTTTTGTGAACATGCTCACCCCATGTTTTCAAATTTCTATAAAGGCCCTATTCTAGAAATATTATTCTACATATGAAGGCATACAGGAATGTGCATCTCTCTCCACAAATAAATGAATCCCTGTGTTGAATCCACAGAATTATTCTCAGAGGTTTCTAAAATAAATATTTTTCCATGTATAAGACGATACTTTTTCTTTAAAATATTTGCCTAAAAATGGAGGGGCATTTTAAACATGGGGTGGGGAGTGGGGTGGGGGTGGGCGAGCGAGAGGAGAACATCAGTTACAAAACTGCTGATACTTTATCTCTGCAAACTAGCCTCACAAGCGAATTGCTTAAAATATTGATTTCTGAATTTTGGGTAAGAAAAGGGAGGGGTGCCCTATACATGGGAGCATCTTAAAGGAAAACAGAAAAGAGGGAAAATACAGTACTATATTTTCACTTTGAAGAATAGGGTATGTCTTTAAAGCATATAAAAAAAAGATCACTATTGTATAGCACTGTAAACTTGTTTCACTTTTTTTCCTTTCTTCCCTGCCTTCCTGCACACTACATACTCTGACTCTCAAGTTACAAAACCAACAGATTCAGATAAACAGAGTTGGAAGGGACCTTGTGGGTCATCTAGTCCAACCCCCTGCCCAAGCAGGAGACCGTACACCATTTCTGACTAATGGCAGTCCAGTCTCTTCTTGAAAGCTTCCAGGGATTAAGCTCCCACAACTGCCAAAGGCAACTTCTGTTCCATGGGTGGATTGCTCTTATTTTTCAGAAAATTTCTCCTTATTTCCAGACTGAATCTCTCCTTGTTCAGTTTCCATCCATTATTCCTTATCTGGGCCTTCAGGTGAAGATGGCATCAGTAACAAGTGCAAAATCATAGGCTTTTCTTGGAAATTAAGCATTTATTCCTAAATGTATATGACTCATTAAATCAGTTATGGTTCTTTTAGCTCCTCCCACTAGAACTAACTAGGCTAGGACAGTGTTTGCTACTGTGGGAATAGGCTTCTAAGATGAAACCATAAAAGAGCAAAGAAATCACCTCTCTAAACTACCATCATAATAACCTTTAAAAGCTCACAAGGGATGAAGCAGTGTTTCAAAACACAATCTCTCTTTCATAATACTCTGGAGTAATATGTGGAAGCACTTTTCACTAAATATCTGGATAATCCTGCCGGTCACAAATGCTCGTCTCAAAAATTAAACCATGCATCTCTCACTGTGCACAGTCTGCCTATGTCAGCCATGATGATTTTTTTTCCAGTCCTATCATTGCTCAGATAACTGCTATCCTTCTGGAGATAATACAGTACCCAGTGACACTATGTTCTGGTTTACATTTATCCGGCCTAAAGTCTGCATTCTTCTCCTCTTTTTGCTCTGACCTCTCAAATCCTAAGTGGTAGCATATACCAGAGCAATCCTCTTGTAACTAGGCATGAACCAGTGCTTGCTACTATGGGAGCAGGCTTCCCATAACTTCTTGATCGATCCTGCCTTCATCTCGGGGATTAAAACCAAACGATGTATGTTTAAATGCACATCAGTTTAAAATGAGTTGAAAAGCATGTTTTAAAAGAGTTGAAAAAGATAGTTTAAATGCACATTAGCAATGACAATAGCATTTAGACTTGTATACCATCCCAAGCCACTTTAGAGCACTCCCTGGAAGGTTTACAATGTAAGCATTATTTTCCATATTTTGCTCCAACAGTCTGGGTCCTCATTTTCCAAACCTCAGAAGGATGGAAATTGATTGAGTCAATTTTAAGTCTTGTCAGGATTGAACTCCAAGCTGTGGGCAGAGTTAGCCTACAATACTGCACTTAACCACTGCACTACCTAAGCTCCATTAACTACAGACAGTTCATTATTTGTAAATCAACAGCATCTACATTTGCCCTGAGTATTTACACATCAACCCTAAATATCCAATGCTCCATTTTGTATTCTTTTCCATGACTTCAAAGTTAAAATGTTGCCTTTTAGTTTGGCAGTGAATTTATACCTCTAAATACCGAGGATTAAGTGAAGCAAAGCATTTTGTTTTATCATTTTTTAGCTCCTAATCTCAAGCCAACAACCACAACATACTGTATATTCCATCAGGAGAAAGTAAAGCAGTGGAGTGGGGAAGACTGGTAAAAATGATCCAATCAGGAAGCAGGAGTGGAACAAATTTTATAAACTCTGTTGACACTCATATTTCTTCTCAAACCCACAACCTAATAAGAGTGAAGGCCACTTGGCTCAGCCAGGTGCTTTCCTTTGTGAAGCCTTTCCAGTAGCAGATGAAAAATATTCTTATGCCATCTTTCCATGGCTGGGAAAGCCACTCCCTTCATTACCGTGTAATAATGTAAAACAGCTGAGTGAGAGTACCAATGTACCAGAAGGCAACTGAAACTATTGTAGAAATCTTTACCTAAAACAGGGTAACTGTAGTAACTTTAGGAGCTATGGTCTTCAATTCCCAGAACTCTTGAGCCAGCACGGTTGGCTCAAGAATTCTGGGAGTTGAAGTCCTCAAGTCCTAAAGTTGCCATAGTTGCCCACCCAGATTTAGAGGGAAATATATGTGGAAGCATCACCTCCCTTTAGCAATACAAGGATGAATGGGCTGGGATTGTCTTCAAACTTGACAAATTTAAGACTTGTGGACTTCAACTCCCAGAATTCTGCAGCCAGCTATGAATTCTGGGAGTTGAAGTTCACAAGTCTTAAAGTTGCCAAGTTTGGGGACCCCTGTTCTAGGTCAACTGCAATACACATGGAAATGGATACTTCAACTTTCTCTTCTGAACCATCCTATTACCCATCCTATCAATCAATATGTTTAATTTTTTTAAAAAAGCTGGAAAGGCCTTTTGCATCTGTCTACAGTGATCTACCACAATCCACCATGTGGGTCAGGGTGTCACCTTTAGGATAAGGTTTCTAGGCACTGAATAAAGAAATACAATGAAGACAGGTACTGCTGAAGAATTCTGAAGAAATTAAGGGATTGTCCAGCAATCTTCAAAATTGTTGGGGATTTCAAGGCCAGTGTGGCAGGATCTCACCATGTTTACCAAGAAACATGTGTTGAGTGTGCCAAAAAGTATTCCAGGAGAAGTATTTCTGTTCAGCAGACACTTTTACTATAGTCCATTATATTTTCATAGAGCCTCAACTTGAACTATTTATATTTCTACGTAAAAGTAAACTCATACCTAGGAGACCTTGACCCTACATGTTTATTCTGTTAAGATTAGGAAGCATGGCAGCAAATAGGCCTTATTTTCAAATTCTTTATGCAAGAATTCCCTCTTCAGTCCTATACCATTTTTATAGCTTTTGTACTGCTCCCAACAGCCATTTTTATCTCATTTATCAATGTTCTTCTACCATCTCATCTCTCTCTCCGCCAGCCAAATACAATGGCAGTTGAATAAAACAGTTCAGTGGATGTATCTGTGTGTCACTTCCAGCTCTTTCTAAGCCAGCTGCACCATCAATCTGCCTGCCTTGAGATTTCCCAACTCTGATCTTTTCACAGAGCTAGCTTGCCCATTACTGCCAGCTTGCCAACTTACTTACCTACCTGCCTGCCTGCCTGGCACAGTCATTCAACTCTGAGACTAATTGGGTTA
Source organism: Natrix helvetica (assembly GCF_964273705.1). Lineage (NCBI taxonomy): Eukaryota > Metazoa > Chordata > Lepidosauria > Squamata > Natricidae > Natrix > Natrix helvetica. Next base: position 93,190,760 of record NC_138549.1, read on the forward strand.
GTCTTATTCTTATACTCCACTGACTCGGCCAATAATTGTGATGAAATATCTCACTAAGCTAGCGCTGCTTATGATCAGGTTAACTTTTTCATTCTCTGGAAGTAATATTTGTTATGGAATTATAATTCTTTTTTCCAAGAGAGAGCGAGAGGGGGGAGGGAGGGAGGGAGGGAGAGGGAGAGAGAGGGAGAGAGAGAAAAGGAAGGAAGGTAGGAAAGAAAGACAGAAAGAGAAAGAAAGAAAGAATGAATGAATGTTTATGTGAGGCTGGGCTTTTAGTACTTCCTGGTCAGTAGCAGATTAATCTCTCTCTGTATTATTTCTCTCTGTATTATATCTATCTATCTATCTATCTATCTATCTATCTATCTATCTATCTATCTATCTATCTATCATCTATCTATCTATCTATCTATCTATCTATCTATCTATCTATCTATCTATCTCTATACCTATCTATCTATCTATCTATCTATCTATCTATCTATCTATCTATCTATCTATCTATCTATCTATCTACAAATGTACTCTGTATAACTGCCCAATTCACTCAGAGGTAACTCTGGATGGTTTACAATATTAAAAAGACACTACATAAAAATCCCACCACCACCCCATAGCAGCAGCAACACAATCAAATCAACCCCTTGATTGGCTCCATCTTCATTTGTGCCCAGGCACCCTGACAAACTCATGCCTTTAAAGCCTTTTGAAAAAGCATCATGGTGAAACCAGTTGTACCTCAGAGAGAATGATCTTCCATAAAGAAGAGTCCACCACTGAGATGGCCCTTTTGCATGTTTCCACAGATATACTTCCCTAATAGATGGAACATGCAACATACTCTACTTTGGGTGGTGGGCCAGGTAATAGGGGGGAGGAGGTCCTTCAAGTAGCCATATAACCTTGAATTGTACCCAGAAGCAGATGAGTTATCCTCTCTTCCTCTTATCATCCAGGAGATAACAAGGCAAATATTTTTTTCAGCAAGTACAGCTAAATAGTGCTGGGCTCGCCCCTCGCTTTGATGCATCAGCTGCTACTGTTGCATATTTTGATGGATTTTGAACCTGAGTATAAAATCAGCTTCATCTACTATATTACCTGTCTGTAATCCAGACAATTTAGAGTTTGCCCCTTCGGCTTCCTGAGTCGAATTTTGGTATCTTAAAGAGTTCATTTCTGGGGAAAAATTAGACCTATGAAAACCCCAGTTACTTTGATTATTAATAATGTCTTCTATACTCTTCACTATAGGTAAATTACTATAAAGCACTATCAAGCATTGATAATCACAAAGCATTTAGAACATTTTTTTAAAAAAAAAATCTCAATGATCGTATTTTCTCTCCCTAGAATCTACCATCATTTGTTGCAGGGGTGGGTTCCAGCAGAAACTACTGCCTGTTTGCTCAGGGATGCACATGCACAGAAGCAAAAAACAAGATGGCGCCTACGGAAAACCAATTTAGGGGTGTGGCAGGCCTGGGTTGCTGGTTCCAGCGACCCAGGCCACCAAGCTACTACCGGTTTGGCCAAACAGGTGTGAACCAGTAGGAACCCACCACTTGATTCGTTGTCTACTGTTTATAGTTATGCTACTAATGACATCCAGAGGTGAACTAATATTCTCTGCTACCAAATGTGTAAATAAAAAACCTGTTAAAGACATTTTTCATTTGCTCCACATAGAGCAGGGGTCCCCAACCTCCAGTCCATGGATCAGCACTAGTCCGGGGCATGCAAACAGCTGGGTGCACAAACAAGTGAAGGCCCATCCATGGGATACAGGCAGCATGCAAAACCACACCCCCTGTGTGCGGAGAAAGCTTTCTCCATGGAACCGGTCCCTGGTGCTCAAAAGCTTAGCGGCCAGTGACATAAGCACTTCCATGATATTTTGCACAATAATTGTGTTGATTATTTTTCTTCCTGATATAGTTCATTTTGCAGTTCTTAAACTCTTCATAAAATGTTTCCTTTTCTTCAGATAAGCAGATTTCCTCCCTCCCCTATTCTTGCTTTCCTACCGAGGTGTGCATATGAAGAAATACGTACAGGTAATATATAGAAAGAGGGCAGGTTTAACACATGAATACATACCCTTTCTCATCCCTTGATTATTTCCCATTTGCATCACTTTTATGTGAGTATTCCATATATTACAAACACTCTTCTTTTGTTTGTGGTTTTTGATTTGTAATTCTACGTGCATCAGATGGTGTGCACAAAGTGTGAACTAATTCAGAGGTTCCTATTAGGACTGATCTGGATGTGATAATTTCCACATTCCTTGGTTGATTTTTTTGTGCTGTATCAGTCCATTATTTGAACTTTCTCCTAGCAGCAGCTATTTCATAAAGGTAGGAGAAGAAGGTGGCCTTAGAAACAGGCCACCTTTTCATCAGTTTCTCAGATTACTAAAATGTTTTTATTTTAAAATTGTATTGATTATTTATCTATTTTAGAACTATCATCCCTGCTTTTTCAGTTCAGTTCAGTTCAGTTTACTTTATTGTCATTGCACATAGTACAATGAAATTAAATGCCATCTTCAGTGTATATTATAACTATAAAAATAAAAACACAAACACTCATCCTTCACATGCTATATAATTGAGATTGAAAACCCGATATTGCATTAATATTGCACTATACCCATCATGGCGAACCTATGGCATGCGTGTCACAGGTGGCATGCAGAGCCATTTCTGAGGGCATGCAAGGCATTGCCCTGTAAGCTTCAGCGCACATGCATGCAATGGCCAGCTGATTTTCAGATGTTTTTCAGCGGTTTTTTGAAAAACTGCCCAACGCGCAAACTGGAAGTTTGGGAACAGACTTCAGGTTTGCGCATTGGGCTATTTTTTTTGCCTTCTGCATCTAGAAAGACTCTGGAGACTGGAGGAGTGAAAAATGGACTGGAAGTTGGAAAATGGACTGTTTTTGCCTTCCGGAGGGCCTCCGGGGGTGAGGGAGGCCGTTTTTGACCTCCAAGTCAAGGCACTAAGAAAGCCATGTGTGCATGCATAGGGCAGCAGAGGGGGTTCACACATGCATGTGCAGGGGGCATGGCATGGGGGGCATTAAATTATGGGGGTGGGCAAGCGTGCACACACAATAGCTTTTGGCACCAGAGACAAAAAAGGTTTGCCAATTCAATATAGTTACTGCCCTGGGATAGAAGCTGATTTTCAGCCTATTTGTCCTTGTTTTTATTATCATGTATCATCTGCCAGATGTTAATAGTTCAATATAAAAAAGGGTACCCAGAATGAGGTGGATCTTTCAGAATGTTTCAACTTTATTCAGGCAGTGGGAGCTATAAAGAGCTACAAAGAGGGAGAGGACAACCAATGATCCTCTGGGCAATGACATTAACCCTCTGGAGCCCTGTCCTATCTGCCACTGTACAATTGGCAAACCATACACAAGTTCACATCAAAAAGGGACACACAGTTGGTGCCCCCATTCTCTGACATTTCTCAAGGCAATCTTAAGGAACACAGACAGGGACTCTCTTTGAGGTATGCCATATCAAGAAACAGATACCATGTGATGGTGGATGGATTTATAACAGAATATTGAAAGTCTGCTAGGATTTATCTCAGTTCCCTCTTACAACAAAGACAATCAAGGTGGAGTTAGCTTGAGTTTCTTTCTCATACCTTCCAGTTTCCAAGATTGGGATGTCTTTTATCATGTCTTAACTGGCCCATGTGAAATCTTCAAGATTATCTACACATTCCTCTACAAATTCTAGTTTACAATGACTATATATAAATCAGTCTCAGAGATTTTCAAGTCCCTATCAAGATAAAAATGTTCGGTTAAAATAAAAAAGAGAAAACATATTACTAAATTTTCTTGCCGTCTGTGACAAAAATGACATAAAACCAGAGGTGAGGTTTGGCCTGGATTGGGCAAACTGGTAGTACAGGTGGCAGGAGGCTCCGCCCACCTGCCCAGATGCTTCTGCACATAAAGAAGCATTGCATCTGCGCATGAGCGTGCTGGCACACACAAGCGAACCAATAGTAAAAAAATGGAAACCCACAACTGCATTAAACTATAAAACAATATATTTAGGCTGACATATATATGAAATTACTTGATCCAATATCAGAAAGGCTAGATTTTCAATCACAATATTTTTCCAACAAATTTTTAATTCAAAAACATGTCTTAATAATAATATAGAGTTGATGATGACACACTTCTAATTTCACCATATAAATGTGTGACAGATCATGTGATCTACAGACTACAGTGATCCTAGATTTGAAGGGGCTGGATTGAAGTTGATTGCTGGAATCAGGAAATAAATTAAGTAATGTAAATCTAAGCCGTTGCGTCAGTTCAGGGAATAAAGAAGCAGACAGTTTACAAGATTAAAATTTGAATAGCTACTTTTGTAAACAGAGGAAACGCAAGAAGAAGAAGAAGAAAAGAAGGAGGAAGAAGAGGAGGAGGAGGAGTATTTAGACAAGCTTTTATTTTAAGGTAATGTCTGTTGGACAGAGAACATGAGGACAAAAAGGAGATCATGTTCTCCTTTTACTAGATATCTGATAACCTTAGTCCATAGTGAATGGAACTAAACTGGAACTATCACAAGATTTGTGGATTATGCAAGGCTTCACAAAGCTGAAGAAAAATAGAGCTAGCCCTGAAATAAATATGTATATAGCTATTCATTTTTCATCAAATGCAAAAATGAAGAATGGAACTGAATGATTTAAAAATGTACATTCTAATCACAAGTAATAGTTCATCATGAATTCCCAATCACAGTGCTTTGAATACATAAATTGATATCATACTTTCTTAAAACAAGAAATTAAAAAAAAGCCCAGTCCATGAGCTCTGCCACTTAATGGCAGTATTCTCATCATTTGGGACATTTACATTTTCCCCCATAGAAATGATAAACTATAGGAAGGATTACTAAATCCTTATTTTAAAATTGCACTGCATTTTAATAACTCCTTTAGCACAGCCTCTGTTAAACATAATCTGTTTAGATATTTTCATAGTTTACCTTCGCAAAAAGGAAAACTGTTCCACAAAGGCACAATCAATTTGGTTCCAAAATAAAACTTTACATTTTTTTTGTAGCGTGGGTTGTGTCTGTCACAAACAAAACTATAAGCCTTTTCTGTCTTCCATGCCTTTCATATCCTTGACTTGTGCTCCATAATACTTTGAAAAGTGAAGGAGTTGAATACAGATAGATAGTTACTGTGTATTATAACAAGTTCTTGAATGGAACTTGTAATGGCCCTCACATGGACTGGGCAGAACAAGAGTCCCATTTTCTCCCTCAGTTTTTAAATTAAGGCTACCATACTTAGAGTCTGGAATGACTAGTACATATGTGCGAGGGCAGAGGTGCGTTTCTGTTGGTTTGGTCTGGATCGGGCGAACCAGTAGTGGCAGCGGTGGGAGACTCCATCCACATGCCTGGACACTTCTGTAAAAAAAATGGAAACCCACCACTGTGAGGAAATCTTTACCTTTACCTTTACTATATCTAGGCTGCAAATTAAGGCTACTATATGGATGACCACTAGATGGCAACCAGGCAACATAAGTCCCCTTCTTTATTGCCATTTAGGGGTGTCTTCACAATCCTATTTGTAGCTCTGGTGTAGGATGAAGGTGAAACTTGTTTTCCGAGCTTGTGGGTTGATTTCCAAATATTTCATTAGCAGGCTAGGTAACATCTTGAGTGGAGTTTAGGGGAATCCCCTAAACTTCACTGAAGATGTTAGCTAGCCTAGTAAGAAACTCTCGGGAAACCAACCCACAAGCTCGGAGAACAAACCTTCACCATCATCGTATTGTCTCCAGGTTTATATTTTTACCACTTCCAAATAATTTTGAGGGAGGGAGACTAGTACTAAGCCCAATATTAGAATAACAAGGAATATTTTTTTAAAAAAAATCTTTAAAAAGTAAGCTAAGGATTTGAATAAATAGGTTAACTACTTTCTGATATGTAGCTTAAATAGGCATATCAAAACTAGCAGTCACTAACCAGTAAGCAGTCTAAGAAAACCAAGAGACAGAGGAACAGAAAATGGAAGGGGATAAGAAGTTACAAAACTGAGGAAGAGCAGCAGCACATAACCCTGACACAACTATTTATATTTTCCTTGCCAATTTTCCTCACTAATTCCTAACTGGAACATTTGGGCACCAAGACTTGAATTACAGGTTCCATTAAGGAATCTTCTCCTCCTGTCCTTGATTCTCTGAATGGCTGGAACTAACAAAACATCAAAAAACAAACAAACAAACAGCACTCTCCCCTGGAATTCCAGCCCTACTTCTCTTTGGAGAATGGCAGTGTTTTTAAGTGGGTCAAGCCCAACACAGCTGTGCAACAATAAGGAAGAACTACACAGATTCCAGCCACGTAGCTTTAAAGCTAGCTTTGGGGTAAAAAACAGAATCTTGGAAGCAGATAACAAGAATTTCCAAGCTTCATTTATAGTTCATTAAGATGAGGCTTCTTTGAATTGATTTTTTTTGCCAGGTTTCTTGTACTTCAGTTGTTGTAACTCTTGATGGTTTAGATCTTCCCTCTCACTCCTTTCTGCAAGCTCTCACAGGGGTGATAGAATACTTAAGAGTTGGCAGATGGCTTTTCATGAAGATTCACCATAGCCTCCAGTCTTCTAGATCGCTGCAACTTTCTTTTTTCCTAACATAATCCCATAAATTAAATAATTTCAAAGCCTCTACATCTGTTTCTATGAATTTAAACAGATTTAGTCCTTTAAAAGAAACTATTATATCTGCAAATTTCATTATCTTTTATTAAAGAGTAAACAATTTTATATGTACTTATGGATAGCTTGTGCCATTCGGTGGGAGATACGACACTTAATTAAAAAAATCTCCTTCAGCAGCTTTGGATTCAGCTGAACTAAAGTAGGCAGATTTCTGTATCACCAAATCAGGCTCAAATAGAAAATGGTGAATGATATGTATCCCCTAATGTTAATCTGATATAGTCCATTAAACATTTATATGAGGTCTTTGAAAATAATCAAATGCCAACATCACTAGGATTTGGCAATGTCTTTCTTCTATCTTGTCTGATCAATTTATTGAATGTGAATGTCAGGTCATGGTTGTCTCAAAGATAATTTTTCAAAAGGCAACTGGACTTTGCTTTTCCTTGAAGACATTTTGCTTCTCATCCAAGAAGCTTCTTCAGTTCTCTGAAGAATGTGGACACTTCTTGGATGAGAAACAAAATGTCTTCAAGGAAAAGCAAAGTCCAGTTGCCTTTTGAAAAAGTACCTTTGGGATTACTGAATGTGAGTTTTTGGGGGCTGTAAAGGACTATGAGTAATCTTTGGTGATCAGGGTTTACATTTAGGATTTGGAAGAGGCAGGGTGACTGGGGTGATAATGCAAAAAATTTTTTGAAGCATACTATTCATTTAAGTCAAAGCAGTGTTTTATGGAAATTTAGTTTTGGTGGGGGAAGAATCTTTGTTTTTTTAAACATCTTTAAAGGTTAAACCACTGTTTATGTGTGTTTCAGACATCAGAGTGGCAGAAAACCACACCACAGATTTTTATTGAAAGAGAATGAAAAATATTTAGTCTCAGATGCTCATATGTGTTGTAACAGAACAGATCCCAACAAACCAATATAGCTCTGCTTTAAAAAATGGGAAAAGATGGTAGGCTATTGGCTAGATACCATCCTACCTGGACTACAAAAAATTGGCGATTATGAATTGGCAGTAAAATGAGTTTCCTGAATCTCTTTATTGCCTCATGATTATCTAGGGTTTTGTAGTTTGAATCTGGCAGGTCTAAAATTGGGACAGTATTTTATTCCTCCCAAAAAATCAGGTTAGTTTTGGATCCAATGTTGTTCTTGAATGTGAAGGCAGAGTGGTACTTATAAACATCTTTTAGCAGTAGGAACTAGAATCATAATTATTTTCTTTCCTATATGAAAACTGCCCATTCCATCATTTATGCATTTGGCAAAACCAGACTATAACACATTTTATGAGGAGCTGTTTTCCAAATGTTCTTCAGATAGTGTAAAATCCTGCCAAGTTGTTAACAACAGCATGTCACTCACTAATCTTTCATTTTCTTTTCAGAGTCCATTCAGAATGTCAGCCACTGCTTTCAACCTCCCAAAATCTACACTAACTAAAGGCCAACTTTACTGTTACAGATCTGTCTACTATTCATAGAACTTGTTTTGGTGTCTTTTCGTTTTTCTTCCACGGTGGCCAGAGTTTTGAAACTTATTATTGGAAAAAGTAGAATCTGTGCTCTTGTTGCTATGCTTCCCGGGCCAAGTTTTTTTTTTTTAAAAAAAAGAACTTTGATGAAATGACTTCTGGGTAATGCCACATGAAACAATGAGTAAGTGCTGACATTTCATTAGCAATGCACATCAGCACATATTCATTATCTCATGCATTCTAGGCATTCCCTAGAAGTCATTTTATCAAGATATAATGGCAGTGAAAACCTAATTTTGGGGGTGGGAGAGAGAAACCTTATTTCAGAAAGCTTTTGCATTTTTCAGAGTTGCTGTTTGGAATTTGACTTTTGTTAGCAGAGGTAGCATTTTGTTGTACTAATGGCTGAATTGCTATTAATTGTGTTACCACTTGTATACCCTTATTTTCTTCACAAGAGTGTCAAGATGAAGCTAATGACAACACCGATAAAACAACATCACAATAAAGTGTATCAAATGTAAGAAAGAAAACCAGTAAGTATGGTAGATCTTTAAAGCTATGGAGAGCAGACTGAAGCAATGAAACAACAAAGTGTTTCAGAATTTCTACTGAAATAATACTGGTGTAAAACACTTGCTTAAAAAAGTGCTTTACATTTAAGTCCTTGTATGTGGGAGAGAAATATTTTTTTCTTGCATTTTTTTGTTATATAATTTTTAAGATTTCTTGGAGTATGAGATGGTAGGGCACACTTTAATACATCTAATGCTTTTTTAAAAAAATACAATGATATTGCATATTTCTTTACAAATCGGCTAGAACAAATGAAGCATACATCATAATGATATCTTGATGTTGTCGATCAGCTAATCCAGAGATTTTGGACAATAGTTTTGATAATATGCAATCATGAATCTTGGTTGAAAATTATGGGAGTTATAATTCAAAACATATGGAGGACAAACATGGAGAGAGAGAGAGAGTGAGTGAGTGAGTGAGTGAGAGAGAGAGAGAGAGAGAGAGAGAGAGAGAGAGAGAGAATAAAATAGAAAAGAAAAGAAAGGAAAGGAAGGAAGATAGAAAGACATTTAAGGGATTATCACCAACCACCCATGAAGTCTTGTGTCTTTAAAGCATTTTAATCTGTGGTGACCAACCTCAAAACTAAATACAGTTTACAAGAAACATACATACCAATTCTGCTTAGCCACAGTAGTTCTATTATTATTATTATTATTATTATTATTATTATTATTATTATTATTATTATTATTATTATTATTATTATTATTATTATTAATAATAATAATAATAATAATAATAATAATAATAATAATAATAATAATAATAATATCGAAAAACCCTCTGATGATGCCAAATGTAGACTTTGCAAAGAGGCTGATGAAACTGTTGACCACATACTCAGCTGCTGTAAAAAAATCGCGCAGACTGACTATAAAATGCGGCACAATTCAGTGGCACAAATGATCCACTGGAATTTGTGCAAAAATTATAATATTAAAACAGCAACAAACTGGTGGGAACATAAGCCTGAAAAAGTCGTCGAGGGTCAGATGGTCAAGATCTTGTGGGATTTTCGCATACAAATGGATAAAATACTGGCGCATAATACACCAGATATCACACTGGTTGAGAAAAATAAGGTTACAATCATAGACATCGCAATACCAGGTGATAGCAGGGTCACCCAGAAGGAATATGAAAAAATTGCGAAATACCAGGACTTAAAAATCGAAATTCAACGATTATGGCACAAACCAGCAGTGGTAATTCCAGTGGTAATCGGCACACTGGGTGCTATTCCAAAAGCACTGGAATTACATTTAAAACAGTTAAAAATTGACAAAATCATCATCAGTCAAATGCAAAAGGCCGCACTGCTTGGATCAGCACACATATTACGAAAATATGTTACGACGTCCTAGGCCCCTGGGTGGGGCCCGACTAGTAATTAATGCCAAATCCGGCGAAACAACTGGCCGCTGTGATACAATTCTGTTGATGCAATCATCATCATCATCATCATCATCATCATCATCATCATCATCATCATCATCATCTCCTGTTCTTCAAACATTTCATTTTCTACACAATCAGTTTCTGTAAATTGGAGATGCCCTTTATTTCTCTCTCAAGGTATGGTCAAAAAAGTGAAGAGAGTAGTCATAATGGTAACCCACCTGTTTGGTTTTTCTTTTATGTCTGTTCCAAAACTGTTTGGAACTTCCCAAAGGTTCCATAGTGAGAAATTACCTAGTGATACCTAGGTATTGCATTTTAAAATGGCACATAATGAGCGACAGAAAAATCTAAGAGTGTGCTACATCTTTGTAAGTAAGAAAGTTTCAGCTGTGACTGGGTTGGGACCTATGGTCCAGTGGTGGGATTAATTTTTTTTTTACTACCGATTCTGTGGGTGTGGCTTTGTGGACGTGACATGGCTTTGTGGGCGTGGCTTTGTGGGTATGGCAGGAAAAAGATACTGCAAAATCCCCATTCCCTCCCCACCCCACTAACCTGCTTTCCAGCTCCGTTCTCCTGTTCAGTGCAACCAACGAAGATCAGCTGGGAGGCTGGGAGGCAGGAGTGGCAGGGCCAGCCTATTTGCTGGTTCTCGAAACTACTCAAAATTTCCGCTACTGGTTCCCTAGAACCTGTCAGAATTGGCTGGATACCACCGCTGCTGTGATCCCTGGAATTCCATCTGTTAACTCCACAAGCCAGAGGCATCCACAGGAGAGGTAGGCAAATGACATCACACTTCCTTTTGAATTTGCAGGATGATATGACACACACATGTACAAATGGAGCAGACCTTGTGTCATAATGACATGATGCTGCTTTCTGAAGCGGTATCTGATTCAACCCTGCCTCTCTGAATATGGCTAGAAAGGACTGTGGCTTGAAATAATGGATACCCATTGCCACTCTACATAGACAATATTGGGACAGTCAATCAATCATCTAATTTAATATAAAGCAACTTCTTATAACCCTTATCTGTTTAAATTGAAGAGTCAAAAGAAAATCAATAGGCACCCTGTGAAATTCCTTTTCTTCCTAAAGGAAAGATTGGATAAGGAATGAAGTCTAAAAAGCACCAGATGTTCCCATATCTCTATGCCTCCCCTTTGATATCTTCAGTACTGTTTAATAGGTGCCTCAGCTATCCTTACACTAACATGGAAGGAATCTCTCTCTGTGTGTAGGTATATTTGTGCCAGCAACAACAATCGTATGAAGATTAAATATGGATTTACATTCAAGCATTTCCTGTCACAGAAGCATAGCTGGATAGGGAGACCACTATAAGCTCCCCAATCAGAGAGGGGTGGATGCTTAGTGATGGGCCAAAAATGATGCCAAAAAAGAAAAGGAGCTTTCACTCACCACGTGCTCTAAGACTTTTGTCATCTCCTGTTGCCATCATTCTTAAGGGGGAAGCAAGCTGAATGGTGAGACCCTTAGGCTACATGCTTAAGTTTAGAAAAATCTCTGTATGAATATAATTCTTCCAGAAAAATATTTCCCTCTGGTGCTTTTGCATCAAATGCATGAAATTTCCTCATTATTGCTTAAATGCCCTTGCCAGTTTAAAGTTATATATTTCATTGTGGGAATTTGCTTCCAAACACCTGCTCATTTTTTAAAAAATCTCAGCATTCTCTTCCATCCAAGGTTATAACTCTCTTTCTTTTCTTCTTCTAGTCTTCAGCCCAATCAATCTTTCCCCTTACATTGCCCTCCAAGGGATGTACTGATCTGCTTTCTGCATCCAGATGTAGTTTAATTGTTTAACATAAAGACATATGCTGAGATTTAAAAAGAACTCTCCCCAGAACCTAGTATGATAATTATCTGCAAATTGAAAACTATATATTATCAACTAGAGATCTTTTTTTGTCCTTCAATTAAACCATGCTTAGATGGGCAGGACAGAGTAAACCCTTCCATAATTAAAAAGGTTTAATAATTCATCTTGCACATTGGAATTTCCTCTGTTTTGACACTTGGAGAAAATGGAATGTATAGTTGGAAAAACAATCACTTGAGGTTAGGGCAGGGAGGGAGCAGAAGACATCTATTCTATTTCACACCATAATTAGATATTCTAGGAAAGCATTACGAAGGCACAGTACCCTACGCTGAATGATCAAAACACAGAAAGCAGAATCAAATACCTACATACGGTAATGCGATCAACCAGAAAAAAAAGGGACAATCTTTTATTTGAGAGAACAAAAAAGAAACACCAATTAGCCTTCAGTTATTATCTAAAAGACAAGACAGGTGATTTTCAGAAAAAATAGTGACCTGTTTAAGTGATTCACTAATATGCTCATTTGATAAGAAAGCAATGGTCATCTTTTTTTTTAAAAAAAAATTCTAATAAATGGTTTCTACACATTTGTGTTATTCTTGCCAGCACTGCTTAATAGTTGCACTGGAAAAATCATGAACATACATTGTGTGGCTGATGAAATGAGAAATTTCAGATGTGGATATACTCATAAGGGACTCTATCACATACCCAGTCCTTCAATGCTTTTACCCAAAGCTAAAAAATACTTTCAGGTGGCCATCTAGATGCAATTTTCTTTCCACTTTCTCTTTTAATACATCATGCATAGTGATAATCTATGTATATGGGTATGTATGTATGTATGTATGTATGTATGTATGTATGTATGTATATACATACATACACACACACATAGTACACACACACGCACACACACACACACACACACACACACACCATATTTTTCAGAGTATAAGACACACTTCCCCCCCCTCTAAAAGAGGCTAAATATTTGGGTGCATCCTATACTCCGAATGTAGCTTCTTTGAAGCTTTTTTTCAGCCCTAATGAGGTGCTAACGAGTGAAGCGATCTTCCATGCTTTGCCTGCTTTTCTCATTGCTTCTCTCTCTGACGATCAGCTGTGCTTTAGAAACTTTTTTTTATTCCCAGCCAGGGGATTAAAAGCATGTACACACACTCAAAACCAGCAAACCTATGTGCTGAAGCTGACCAGACGAAGGGTGCTAGCCAGATGAATCAGAATTTCCCCACCTATTTTCCTCCCCAAAAACTACTGCAAGGTGCAGCTTATACTCCAGTGGGCCTTATAGTCTGAAAAATACAGTGTGTGTGTATGTGTGTGTGTGTGTGTGTGTATGTATGTATGTATGTATGTATGTATGTATGTATGTACGTGTGTTACAACCCCTGGTATGCCCAAATATGGGAGGGAGCTCACTACTCCCCCTATCTGTCCTTTGGCTCATTACACAAATTTAACACAAATTGTGTAAAGGGTTGTAACACAAATACATACCTATTTCCCTGGCCTAGCTGGTAAGGAAGAGAGCTTGTGGCTTAGTGGCAATTACATCGGCCTAATATGCAATACATCCCTGGTTCGATTCCCAGTAAGGGTATGGCTAGCTGATGAGAGCTAAATAGCTTGAAATAGATCTATACTAGTCTCCCTTTATTTATTTATCAGCACAAATACAATCATTATAACGATTAAATTGTTATATAGATGTTAGACTGTTAAGGTTTTGGAAGGTGAAGACAAAGGAGATTGAAATTTTCTTGTCTATCTCACTTCATTAGATGTTTCTTAGAAATATGTCATGCTTGATGTCTGCAGCTCATTCAAAGCTAGTGATTCCTCTGGATCAAAGTACTGTAGAAATGTTCTTGCTTTTCCTCTCCCTGCCTCAATTCCAGTGGTACAGGGTAGATTTAATTCAGGAAACCTCAATGTTAAAGAGATACACATGGAGTGAGCAAAATCCTGGAATGTTGTGAGAGTATTCTACTGTTCTTGATGGCTCTTCATTAAAACACAATTTTAATGCAATGCTTTCTGTTAGGAGTTGGAGGCTTTTACCCTTATAAGGATTATACCTCTTCGGTGGCCCTTTTTCTGAAATACCGATTTATTCCCCCCTCCCCTTTACCTCTGGGATAAATGTTGTGGAACATAAGCAGACGTATCTGGAGTCATTCCAGTTCTTTTTCTTTCCTTATATGTAAAACAACTTTTTTTTGTTGACCTTCATGTGTCCATCACCCCAGCGTTTTTAATGCAAAGCGAGTCCTTTAATGTCTGAGGTGAATTAAATCCTACACAAAGCTTTATGAATAAAATAAAACATGTCTTTGCATAAATACTGAACCTCAGATTAATATGAGCATAGATTCAAATTATATTGAATATAAATGCAAAGCTTCCTATTTATAACTTCTTAAGGCGGCCATGTAATCGGATAGCTTGGGTGCTTTGATTGGGAATCCGTGCACTGTGTTTTTTTTTAAAAAAGTGCCATAAAAGAATGGATTACTCAGGCTTTCTTGCTAACCACACTTAATTGAAAATGAAGTAACCACTGGGACTAGACTTCGTTTAATATTTTAATAGGCATCCCATAATATAAGATTGCCATAGGAAGCACTAGTTGTCAATTAGTCATCTGATCCAACTCTATTCCAAATATTCTTAAGAACTTCAGAAAGAAAAGGACCCAAAACAAAACACCCAGCATCCACATGTGAACTGCAATATTCAAGAAAACACAAGAACAAGCAGTAGCTCTTGTCCATCTTCCTCATACTGTCTTAGTATAATCCATTGGCTAGCTTAGTTTACTGTGTGACCGATGTTCTCAGGATCAGCACAAGTCAGAGTAAATGCTACAATATTTTAATAAAGCATTGTAGTCTTATTCCATCATGAAAGTATGTCAGACCAAAGGCACAGATGTTCTATTCTGCTTGATCTGAAATGGGTTTATAGAAAGTCAGCAACCACTGGGAGTTATTACTGTTAATCCCATTCCTTTCAGCTATGGCTAAGGGTATCTGGATGAAAGCCTAAGAAAAAGAGGAGAGATTTAAGGAAAAGAGTAAGGAGAAAAAGGTGGGGAATAGAAAGAGGAGGAGACAGAATGTTATTAGGAGGAAATTTAGCCACGATGAACTTTTATATTTGACCATCTGGGAAATGTGCAACTTCTTCCATAATAATCTTATAGGAGAAGAATTTTATTCATCAGGCAGAATGTTGAGGAACTGGCTCTGTAGGCAGAAGAATGAAAGTCTGTAACATGGGAATCAGTGGTGGGATTCAAATAACCTAACAACCGGTTCTCTGCCCTAATGATTTCTTCCAACAACCAGTTCACCCAACTGCTCAGAAGGTTAACAACCGGTTCTCCCGAAGTGGTGCGAACTGGCTGAATCCCACCACTGATGGGAATCCATGATTTCCTGCCTTTCTTGGTATATTGCTAAAGAGGATGGAAGCCTCTCAAGTAGAACTATATTTGTTATCTTGTAGTTGTCCCTATTCTGTTCTGCACTGGCTGAAAGAACTGCCCAAGAAGGCATTCTCTGGTTTAATGTTCAAACATCTGAATGAAAGTTCCATAATGTAATGTACTGAAATCCTTGATTCTATAACTTTTGATAAATGAAGATCCATGGCTCTCTTACCTGTTTATTAGATCCTTGTCCTTTCTAGCCTCCAGGGAAAGGACACATAGTTGGGTGCAGGTTGCAGTGAAATTATCCTTGAATGAATGGTAGTTTCACCTGCCTTGAAGGAAGTGGTGGTTTTTATTTCCTTCTCAGCAAACCACCACTGGACTCAACGATTCTAGGCAATTTTCAACATATCCCCAACTTTCCCCTTTTTAGGAAATGTTGAGAGGATGATTTACAGCTGCACAGGGCCTTGGGTGAAACAGATTATTTTTAACTCTTTTCAGTAAGTTTCAACTCTATGGTGATGGTACCAGTTGCACTAGTTGAAGTCCTTGACAGAATTGGAACAGATGTAGTATGTCTGCCTTCTAATATCTCTGCAGCTCTTAATATTATTGATCATGGTATGTTCTTAGAGCAACTATAGATTTGGAAGTAGGAGGAATGGTGTTCTGGAGATTCCCCTCCATTCTCTATGGTCTCTATGGTTCCAAATGATGTTCACAAAAGGAAGTGATACTGAAAGCCATTTGAGAGCTTCAATTGGTCCAGAATTTGGCAGTGTAAACAGTTATGGACATTCATGAGGTGCCCATAAAATACACCTCTGTTTATCAGATTTTTATAGCATTGCTAGTCAATATATACAAATTAATTTATTCATGTTGATGGATGACTTCACTATAGATGCATGTAAGCCTCTTTTGTGGTTGTCTTAAAAGCTTCTGGATAGCTTCCCCAAAACCATCTCCATGGATCCTACAGTATGGCATTGCCTCAAGGACTGGAAGAAAACACTTCATTGTGACCATGAAAAAAAAAAACCCATTGTCAACTGTTATCGTGGAGGAAAGTCTGGTGGCTGACAATGAATGTAAATTTAGTTAAACTGACAGGGTGGGGGACATGGAATAGCAAATTTGGTGTTGATATAATTTGCTCAAGGATGGGTGGCAGCGCTTCAACTTTGCAATGGAGAAAGGCATATACATAGGGAAGAAAAGTAAAATTAAGTGCAAGAAGAAAGCTGATGTAGGATCACTTTCTGCTAAGTTGGAATCTTAAGTGAAGAACCTTCCTAGGGAATCTTGGGAGAGAAAATGGAATGGAAATCTTGGAAAGTAGAAAATGCATTCCCGAACCATCCATTTTGGTAAATATTTTGTGCCTGAAAAAAAGTACTGAACAGATAATGAGAAATCTTGTTTCTTGGTTTATCAGGATTTGTTTGATGGCAGCTGACACTTCCTTGCATAGCAGGCTTTTAAAACAAGGGCTCTCTCTGACGTATTGAATCAGTTAAGCCTACCTATCATAAAGAAGGAAAAGGATGCTTGCTGTCAAAAGACAAAGAGAGAAATAAAGGAAAGGTGCAAATGGCTTTGGCGTGATGCAGGTTTGATTTTTCTGGCATGGGAAGTAGACATAAGAAAAAAAGATTTTTTTTTTACATGACTTCTTTTGCTCACTGTTTTTTTTAAATTTAACGGCACTCTGGTTTTCTGAGTACAAATTTTCTGCTTAATACAAATTGAATTGTGTGAATTAAGAACAGACATGTTCCTATCTGGTACAAATTGACTATGGCTATGGGTGTGATTTGTCCTTTTTTTGGGGGGGGGGGCAGAGATAGTTCTTTTATGGCTTGGTGCCATCTATTCTAACTATTATTTTTCAGAAGGATGGGTTATGAAGAAACAGCCTATTCAATTGCTCTTTTCTGCCTTCTGGATCCTGCCCCATTCCATTCTGTTGATGCAGGTGTCACATTCCCTGGCCTTGTGCCCAATCCTTTTCCAACACTGAAGCTCAAGAGATTAGAAAGAGAATGAGCTTTCTATGAAATAAGCTGGCTGCCTTGTATTGCAAATCTCTTTCTGACTTAGTTCTTGTTATTTATGTTTTGGATCTGAAGCATCCTTCTGCCTATAAATGTATTTTTGAGGAGGGAAGGGAGGAAAACACCTGGGGTTGTTGACTATTCTAAGACCAGAATCCCAGAAATATGACTTAGCTTCACTGCATTTCATTGATTGATTGACTAATGCTGTGCTGGTAAGTTATTTTTGACTCCTAGTGACTAATAAATAGATTTTCTCCATGACGATCTGCCCCTAATCTGGTCTTTCAGTTTTTCCAAAAGTGCACTCATAATCATTGTAACAATCTAAATGCCAGCTTTGTCCATATGCCTACAAAGATCAGAGCTCTGCAAACTGTGATACCTCTTGTGGTCCTGAAGTAAAAGTTAGACTTTAAAGAAGCAGCCTAGGAAGAATTTTGATGCTTTGGAATGTTGGTGTTTGAGAAAACACCTGAAAATACTGTGGATGGGCAAGAAAATAGAATACAGAATAATGGAGTTGGAAGGGACTTTGAAAGTTTTCTAGTCCAGCCCGCTGCTCAAGCAGGAGATGATATATTATTCCAGAAAAGTGACTGCGCAGTGCTCAGTCCAGTGGTGGGTTGCAGGCGGTATGCCCTGGTATGGGTACCTTTCCAATACAGTTCTCTGGAGGGCCCACCTGAGCTCCTTAGCTGTCTTTGAGCTCTTTGGGGCTTCCATGCATGTGCACGGAGCATTTGTCAGCTGTGCAACGGTCTGCTGAGCAGCTGGAGCATTGCGGAGGTGTTGCGGAGTTAAGGACCATGGACACACATGCTGCACGCATGCATGTGGGGGACGCCGAGCCCCATTGCACCGTGCCAGTTGCAACGGGATCCGGAACCCACCACTGGCCCAGTCTTTTCTAAAGAAACCTGATGATACACTCCCAACATCTGGAGGCAAGTTGTTCCACTAGTTAAATGGTCTCATTGTTAAGACATTTCTCCTTAGTTCTAGGTTGGTTTTCTCCTTAATTAGTTTCCATCCATTGTTTCTTGTCTTGCCTTCTGGTGTTTGGGGAAAGTAGGTTAGCCTCCTCTTCTTTGTGGCAGCCCCTCAAGTATTGGAGATTGCTAACATGTCACCCATAATCCTTCTTTGCACTACAAATGTATTATCAAACAAATAAACTGAGCATTTTCACTAGAGGTACAATTGACCAGCCTCAACTTATCCTATTTCAGATCTATTATGCGAAGATCTAGCTGTTTAGAGAAGTTTCTAATGCTGGGAATTAAAGAGAAGAGGATGGCCCCCTAAAGGTGCCATGTCATCAATGGGAGATTGTAGAAACAGATTGCTGTAGTATCTGCCCCTATAATCACTGTGCAGATGTTACTGCAATGGGTTAAGCAAACCACTAATATTAGGTAAATCAGATTGTCCCAATATGAGTATTCATTACAGATTATGTCATTTTCTCCTTGCATTTTATAATTTTTCAAAAAGTGGAGAAAAGTCTTCGACAAGTGCCATCTGTATAGGTGCCAGTATAGGCCCCAGTATATGAAAATTATGTATACAGTACTACTGCTATTTGTGTAGATTCCTTATATGAGCAGATTTAGGAGAATAAGGTAGCACAATAGTAACATTTGTTTAGATTGTTAACTAAATCCATCTCATTGCATGTCCTCTGAAAGGCATTGAACTTGGTTTCCTTAATGAGCAGCCCCCATACAGCTTGGCCAAACATGTTTAAACAGTTTTTAATATGTTATGGTTGATTGTTCCAAGAAGACTAAATCCACAGTGTGTGCCTGTGTCTAAAATAAGACTTTGGATTGCAGGCAGTGCAACTGGTTCAATATGTGATCCTTTATACGCACTGTAAGTACTTCTTGGACCATTTAGTCATATTTTTATTACAGATAAATCCATTTGCTTATTATGAAATTATGTATTTTTCGGGAGATAAATCACTTGTAGCTTTGCATTTGGTGAGTTACTTGATATGCATCACAAATATACCAAATCTAAGTTGACCTAAATAAAAATGTGAATATGGTCTAGATGTTTTATAAGGCAACATTGGGCTAAGGCATGTTGGAGACCTCAGGAAATGCATTCTGTCTTCATCTAAATGAAACCATGAGATAGAAATTGTGAGTTGAAAAGAAAAACAGAACTATAACGTTGCAATGTATCATTGGAAATCATGGGATACGTCTGTTAAACAACATGAGGCTGCCTTATTTTTGTTCTTAAAATACATTTTTAAAATTCGAGAATATATTTGTGGGTAAATTAAAATGGAATGAGTGATTGAGTGTTTGTTTCATTATGGAATGAGGTCAAAAGTTTTTTCTGGCCATGGGCCACATTTAATATTTTGTCGAGGTCAGAGTGCACAGTGTGTGGCAATGAGAAGATGATGGAGATATTTTACCCTCATTGGGGGAAAGGGATGAAATTTGAGAGAGTCTTTGCTTTAAAAAACTCGAGTATGCCTATTGTAGGACTTTCAGTACAGTTTAAATGCATCTTCTACCTTAACCTGATGAAAGATTGCCTCACCAATTTTCAGGAAAAACACGAGAAAGCTTAGAGGGTTGCATGTTAGCCCTGTGGCCACAGGTTTGCCTGTCCTTGGCTTAGTATATTGTATGAACTCAGCCATTGTGGTTTAAAAAACATAGTTTACAAACCTCAGGTACTGGCCTGATATACAATCAGGCGGACCTGCAGGTAAATAGTATGTCTGTAGTCTATCTCTGAAATGAAACCAGATACTTTTATTGCTTGCTAACAATACAGGTTTACCCTTGCTAGGCTGTTTTTAATTTTGTTTTTCTCCCAGTGAGATGACCTCAGGAAAGTATTATTCTCTGGCAATACTACAAAAAAGCCTCTCTTCCAGTACTTCGGAAACATAATGGTTCCTATGTCAAGTAAGGAAGTAGTCTCCAAGAGAATTTGTTTTCTTCTCAAAATGCTTTGGTACCACGTGAAATTCTGGTCATTGGAGAATTGCAACTCCCCCCCCCACCTCAAACAATTGTTTCTGTTATAACTGGATGGTTTCTATCCCTCTTGTTTTAAATAGTGAACAATCAACAGCTTTGAAAACCACGAGGCTGAATAACAAGGTAAAAACAGTTGACATAAATCACATGAAATGAACCAAGCATTTTTCAAAATCTTTGGAAAGTGTCCATCTGAATTTTTTTGCTTTGGGTAAATGAGCAGATGGTAATATATCAATTTGATGCCTTACAGGTGCTGGACTGGGAAGTTTAATACATATAGCCCAAGATATTTTGAAGGCTGCACAGTTGTGGTTGTTGATTGTCTGCTGGTTGTTTGGGTAAGTTAGTGGTGTTCATAGCAAATCATAAAAGGAACTAAAATGATGACAGATATGCAATGGCACCATGAAACAAATCTTATTATTACCTGCTTGTTTCCTGATGCCTGATTAAAGTAAGCAATAACTTTTGATGGCATTGTCATCCATGTGTCATCATTTGTCACCCCACCTCCCATCCTTTCTCCTTGAAAATTTCCATAAGAATTCCATCTTTAAGGATTTTTTGCTTCATATTGGTTTCGCTTTTTTTGCATTCCTCCAGAGGTGGTATGCAGCCAGTTCTGACAGGTTCTGAAGAACCAGTAGCAGAAATTTTGAGTAGTTCGGAGAACCGGCAAATAGGCTGGCCCCGCCCATGCTGCCTCCCTGCTGATCTTCTTTTGTTGCCCTGAACAGGAGAACAGAGCTGGAAAGCAGGTTAGTGGGCTGGGGAGGGAATGGGGAGTTTGCAGTAACTTTCCCCCAGGAATAGGGAGGGAATGGAGATTCTGCAGTAACCTTCCCCTGCCACGCCCACAAAGCCACACCACGCTCACAAAGCCACTACGCACATAGAACTGGTAGTAATGTTTTTTGAATCCTACTACTGCATTCCTCCATATTTTCCCCCAATTTATGATTAGGACTGGACTACCTGGTTATGAATATAACTACATTATATGATTTTTTAAAATCCACTTTTAAACATTTTCCTCCAGGTAGGATGAAAAGACACAAACCAGAATCCAAATTTAGTTACTCTGAAAGAAATCAACAGCCCTTTGTTTTGACAAACATGAATCTTCCAGATCTCAATAGGTCTGCTGTAAGACTAAATTTTGATCTAACTTATTCTCTTCAATCAAATGAAACCTCTTTTCAAGCATTTTATTAAATTCACAGCAAGAGCTACCTTGAACCGTTCCGTTTTAAAAGAAATATGACTTAATTTTTTTAAAAAAACAAGGTTTTCTTTGCAAACAAGCAAATATAATTTTCCTTTCAGTTAGAGATTAATGTTAACAATAACCTATTGTTCCACAGCTTTCACTAGCTTTCATTAATTATTTTTCTATGGGGACCAGATTGAATTTGAAAACTACATTAATTTAAAAAAAAATACAGCTCCAGTAACAGAAGTTAGAAATGGAAAATTCCTTACAGATCATTTAGTACATTTCTTTGCTAATACAGAATTGCTCCCTGTGGTATTTTTAAAAGGGCTATTTTTTTAGTCCTTTGCCAGGTTTGCTTTGAAATGAGTCATACAAGATGAAAGTCCTTTAGACAGAGGTAAATGTGTTCTCTACAGTTCTTGATCATAGCAACAGAAAATCTGGATATACTGTAGAAGAATCAACAAATATGTTACTGGGCTAAAAATATCCCTTTCTTCAGAAGCGGTCTAATGTCTGCTTTTTGTACCATTGCAATTTGAAGAGAGACCTTGCTACGATTGCAATTATTATCTACATTTGTGTCTCATTACAGGTAGTCTCCATTCATCTTCATTCAAGCATTCAACAACCATTTGAAGTTACAATGATGGTAAAAGAGGAGACTTATGATTGTTCCTCATGTTGTGCCCATCACAGCATTTCCCCATGGTCACGTGATTGTGATTTGGGCACTTGTCAATCAGCTTGCAATTACAGTAGTTGCAGTAGTTTGCGGTCACATGATCATCCTTAGCAATCTTTTAATTTACTACAAAAGTCACATCATATGCTTGAGAAGATCTCCCAACTACTTCTGGAAAAAGCTGGCTTCATGGCCATTTCAAGGCAGCTTTGAATCCTACAAAAAAGTTAGTGTTTCTGTTTAATAAAAAGATATATGCAACCTGTTATTCAGGACCCATTTGTGATTACACTGAAGCATATAGGTATAGAGCAGGGGTGTCAAACTTGTGACGTCACATTGTTACAATACAATAGCAGAGTTGGAAGGGACCTTGGAGGTCTTCTAATCCAGGAAACCCTTTACTATTTCAGAAAAATGGCTATCCAACCTTCTTAAAGACTTCCAGTGTTGGGACATTCACAACTTCTGAAGGCAAGCTGTTCCACTGATTAATTGTTCTAAGTGTCAGGAAATTTCTCCTCAGTTCTAAGTTGCTCCTCGCCTTGATTTGTTTCCACCCATTGCTTCTTGTTCTACACTCAGGTGCCTTGGAGAATAGTTTGACTCCCTCTTCTTTGTGGTGGCCCCTGAGATATTGGAACACTGCTATCATGTCTCCCCTAATCCTTCTTTTCATTAAACTAGACATACCCAGTTTCTGCAACCGTTCTTCATATGTTTTGGTCTCCAGCCCCCTCTTTGTTGCTCTTCTCTGCACTCTTTCTAGAGTCTCCACATCTTTTCTACATTGTGGTGACCAAAACTGAATGCAGTATTCAAAGTGTGGCCTTACCAAGGCATTATAAAGTGGTATTAACACTTCACGTGATCTTGATTCTATCCCTCTGTTTATGTAGCCTAGAACTGTGTTGGCTTTTTTGGCAGCTGCTGCACACTGCTGGCTCATATTTAAATGGTTGTCCACTAGGACTCCAAGATCCCTTTCACAGTTACTACTGTTGAGCAAGGTACCACCTATACTGTACCTGTGCATTTCGTTTTTCTTGTCTAAATGTAGAACCTTACTCTTTTCACCATTGAATTTCATTTTATTAGATAGTGCCCAATGTCCAAGTTTTTCAAGATCCTTCTGTATCTTAAGCCTATCTTCTGGAGTGTTGGCTATTCCTGCCAGCTTGGTGTCATCTGCAAATTTGATGAGTTCCCCATCTATCCCCTTGTTCAAATCATTGATGTTGTCACGTGACATATCAGAACTTTCCCCCTTCGCTAAAAAGGGGGTGGGTGGGGCCAGCACGTGACACATGGGCCACGGCAGCCCTGGTTTAGAGCCTCTCCAAAATTTGTTTCTCAAAAATTACAATATTTAATGAAGCATCAGTAAAAAAAATGATTAAATTCACAGAGTTATCAAAACACTATCATCAGTTAATTTAATTTTAATTACATTTTGCATTTGAATAAATTGAAAATATTTTTTGTGGTGGTCTTGCCTTCAGATTTCTTCTAGTTTCACCCATTTTTGGGGAACATGGCTGATAGAATTTAATTCATGGGCCAGATAGAGTTGCTGGCTCAAAAATGTTTTTTTTTCTTGGTTTCTTGCCATATAAGCTTTTTTCCATAGAGAAAAATGAACCTCCAGGAATTAGGTGGGGATCAATATGTCCCTCAATTCTCAAATAAATGGATGGATGTTTTGTTACAAGAGATTATTTTCATACAAGCCTGATGTATGCTTCATACAGTACATGCCCCTTTGATATAACTCAACATCCATTTTCGTATTTTCTTTCATCATCATCTTGTCTTCCTCTGAGGTGGACATCTTATTTGGTTCTTTGCTACCTTCTGTGCCTATCTGCTATTCAAACCCTACTCACAACTCTAACTTTGGAGGGAACTGCTTATTGTAGAGTTATGTCTTGAATAATCTGACAAATACTGTCCATTCAGCATAAGCATAATATTTGCTCTAGATATTGTAGGTAATAGGATTGCAGAGAATAAAAATGAAGCTCATTACACTCCTCCAGTTGTTAGCTGTAAAAGTTAATAAGGAATTTAGATTTTATAACATGTTTTTTCCATAAAATCTATTTTAAAAAAGATTTTATAACATGTTTTATTTTTTAATAATTAACACATGGAGATAGAAGAAAAAGGTTATAATTATAATAATGGTTGTTGTACCTGGACATTTTGCTGAGGCAAGCGCGTACCAAGAACTCCACTTTGTCTTGCGGCAAAGCTGTGAACTACTTAGTGTAATGTGGTGCTAGCTCATTTTGTAAGTAATAACGGAGTATTTATAAATAGAAATCTGAAATAAAATGCTACCATATGCTGCAAGCAGTAATCAGGTGCTTGCCCTTGGCACAGTAAAAGGCCTGTAGAGTTTCAACTCCCACTTGATCATTGTTAAAAGAAGAATATATTCATGTATTCTGTTATGAAGAACCTGAGTTTTCAGTCCTTGGTGAGGAAAAGAGACAAAGACATTAGTTACACAATTAAAAGCTGCTTTAGAGTCCTCCCAAACTATGAAACTTCATTCAGATTTGGTATCTGTGAATTATTTATCCCCATTTAATTTTTCATAAATGTCCACACACACTGAATAGAAATTTCACTTTTGAGAGAGACACATGGCTCCTGTTCCAGGATTATATGCAATTATTTCCCAATTATGGTCTACCCTAGGCCTTGAATATTATTCACGTGGGTTGTTATATTTTTGCTTTAAACAAAATCAGCACATATGATGCTGTAATTTTCAAGTGACATAGCAATATCATTTAATTTTGGAAAACAAATATTTGTCTTCTCAAACAGCCTGCATGGGCATGGCCCCTCAAAGTTGAAATGGTGTTGATTGGCCTGTGAAAAAAAAAACAATCAACAATTCACCCACTCCAACCAAGATGTGTAGCATAAAAGGAAAAAAAAACTTTGAAAAAAAAGTAAAAGATGCTTCCCCCCCACCCCCACCCGCCCCTCAGAGAATACAAGTTCTTTGCAGGTGTTATTTCTCTCATCAAGAAATGGGACCAACTGAAGCTTCTCCTAACAGGCTTTTATAGCATCACCCCATCACAGTCCCATCATAGATATAATGTAAAGCCCTTCCTCATGACTTTAACACAATGATGGCTAGATGATTGCCTAGTGACTTCCATATGGTTTTTGTTCTCCTGACTAAGGGAGCCTATTAGGTAAACAGCCTTTTATCTCTGCAGCTGAGGGGCAAATTCTAAATGGGAAATTGCATCACTGCTTGTCATGAAGAGAGGCTTACCAATAGTTATGATATCGATAACCTCCAAATTAAGCACTAGCATATCCAATAGCTAAGTACCAATTTGGGGGAGATAAACACAGAGGTGTCTAGGACTTTTCTGCCCTTCTCTTTGGTTGGTTTTCTTTCTTTCTTTCTTTCTTTTTCTTTCTTTCTTTCTTTCTTTCTTTCTTTCTTTCTTTCTTTCTTTCTTTCTTTCTTTCTTTCTTTCTTTCAACAAAGGATTGCCCTCTGGTTTCAGTTCAGCTGAACTCCATTTATGCTCTTGTGCTCATGTGACATACGTCTCCATTGCATTCAGAGAATAACATTTCAAGACAAATGTGTAACAGGCATTGCATTTAAGATTTATTGGGTATTAAAATAATAATTTAACTATCTCCTATGTTGGCCTTTGGTTTCCAGGAGGACTAGATAAATCTATCCCGGAAACCAGGGTTGGCTCATAGAGCTGCCTATTGTCCATTCTTGGTATAAACTGTTGAGGTGCAACTAAATCTAATTTCATAGGATGAGGCTGGATAACTAACTTAATTGGAATCCTCTCGCTGCATGTGTAATCGTTCTGGTCATGTAGCTTCTGAATGCTCATATATACATGGTCTTAAACATAAAATTGAGCAGTAAGAATTAAAAATATAGCGAAGCAAAAGTGCTAGAAGTAAATATATTTGGTGGTGTTAGAATTTGGAACTAATTAGAATTATCTTGTTTTTGTTAGCCAAGATTCTGCATGACTTCAGTTGTCTCTATCTTCTTAGAAGAGAAATGAGTGTCTGGAGAAATTAATGGAGCAATACCAAAAGGGGGTGGGGGGAGCCAAGAAATCTCTCTATTTTCCCAGAAATAATGAGACAAAGCAACCATCCAGAACTTTTTTTTGGGTACGGAAACTATTCAGAGTGGTAGGAATCACAAGAAATGGCAGCAGAATAAAATCAATAAGACATATTTACAAAACTCAGAGCAGTTCAGAGATTAATAGCCTTTCAAGTTGATTTGATATATTTCCAGTGATATAATTTTAGGTGATGTTTATTTGGACTGCTGTAACTATTCATTGCTTTTGGTACAGGAAACACACTAACGTGTGTTCAAGAAATATTGTGAGTTCAACAAAATATTTAAATTAATGAGGGGGAAATCTGGGCAAATAGGATCTCTTGGACATAAAACAAAAAGAAGGCACTATAAGTAGCCATTACTCCAGAAATAATGGAAGGAAATCCCCTTTCTCCCAAAATTTGTGCCTAATGACAGTGGCCAAATCAACATTGTACAGTCTAATCATTTTAATTCCTCCTTAAAAATTCTGTGCACTTTGACTTCCTACTTAATTTTCAAGATAGACTATAACCTGGCTAACTAACCTGGTACTCATAAAGCCCAATTCATCTATGGACATCTCCCTTGCTTACTAGGTTCCATTTCCACATCAAGATTATTTAAATTAAATACATACGTTTTTTAAAATTAATTACATGGAAAGCAAGTGTTCTACAAAGCAAATACTAGCCCCAAGCATAATCTTAATTTCCAAGAATGAAGATTTATAACATTGATATAACATGTGATATCCTCCTACCTGTTGGATCGATTGCAGTTCGTGTTGACTGGAGGGCAGAGATCGACCCCGAGGCACCTCACTTGTAAGGTGCCCCAGTGGTCAGTTCTCTCACCCCTCCTGTTCAACATATACATGAAATCACTGGGCGAGATCATCCGTGGTTTTGGGGTACAGTATCATCAATACGCTGATGATACCCAACTTTTCATCTCTATCCCAAACCACCCAAACAATGCCCTCTATGTGATGTCCCAATACCTGGAGGCTGTGCGGATCTGGATGGGGAGGAACAGGCTCAAGCTCAATCCCTCCAAGACTGAGTGGCTGTGGTTTCCGTCATCCCAATCTGTGCATCTTGTTCCATCTTTGATGTTAGGGGGAGAAATTTTAGCCCCCTCAGAGAGGGCCTGCAATCTGGGAGTCCTCCTGGATATGTGGCTTAGTTTAGAAGAACATCTGACAGTCATGACCAGGGGGGCCTTTTACCAGGTTTGCCTGGTACGCCAGTTGTGCCCCTTCCTGAATCAGGATGCCCTGTGCACAGTCACTCACACCCTCGTCCTTTCTTCCCTGGACTACTGTAATGCTCTCTACATGGGGCTGTCCTTGAAGAGCACCCGGAGGCTTCAGCTGGTCCAGAATGTGGCCGCGCAGGTTGTCATGGGGGTACCTAGGTGCTCCCATGTTACACCCCTTTTAGGCGGCCTGCATTGGTTGCCGGTTGTTTTCCGGGTGTGATTCAAGGTATTAATTATGACCTTTAAAGCGCTCCATGGCTTAGGCCCAGGGTACCTGCGAGACCACCTACTGCCACCAGTAGCCTCCCACCGTCCAGTACGATCCCACAGAGTTGGCCTCCTCAGGGTGCCATCGGCCAGGCAGTGTCGGCTGGTGACCCCCAGGGGGAGAACCTTCTCTGTGGGAGCGCCTTCCCTTTGGAATGAGCTGCCCCTGGAGCTTCGCATAATTCCTGACTTCCGGTCCTTCCGGTGCGCCCTAAAAAGTTGGCTTTTCCAGCAAGCTGGCCTGGCCTGAATAAAATAAATTATTAATTTTAATTGTTAATTGTTAATTTAATTTCTAAATCTCATTGTAAATGTCTATTGGGTTTTTTGGATATTCTATTTAATCTTTCTTTTAACTTTTGTAATATGTGTTTTTATGTTGTATGCCGCCCTGAGTCCTTTGGGAGAAGGGCGGCATATAAGTTCAATAAACCTAAACCTAAACCATATTATATTTCCAGCAACATTAAAAAAAACATTTGCATTGTATGCTGGATGCTAGTGAATAGTGTTTTGGAAGCCTAAGAAATAATTTCACTTTCAGCTTTACAGAAAGAGGAAATTGTGATGAACATAACAGCTGTCCATGTTCATCACAATTATTCAAATATTCACAATGTGGCCTCAAACACCAGCCCACCAAATTGGGGACTATAGACTACTGTGTATTTGTTATGTGGAAGGGATTAATCTTTATTTCTCTTCAACCAAACCAAAAAATGTTCTCTCCCATTTTCAATAAACTACAAAAAAAAAAGGGGGGGGACAACCAGTTTTGACTGCTCTTTAAAATGGAAATGCTGGGTAACAAGCAAAGTTACAATTGGCTATCTAATTGTCTTCTACTCACCATTGAAACGTTTGCTCTTTATTTCCCTTGTATTATGTTGGATATCTCTTCCTCTTCAAACTCTGATTGCTTTAGTAACTGAGATGGAAAATTGGTAGAGACCAGACGTTCCATTTAAGCATTCTGTTTCTTATTTTAAAATGTAATATAAATTTTAGAATAAAATGTAAGACAGATAGAACCGGGAACCTGTTATCAGTCAAGAATCTGTGGCTGTTTTAGTGCTCCTGTTGCCACATTTCAGATTCCAGTTTCACATGTGACGGTCATCTCATGGTCAAGCTCACTCTGTATTGTCAAAAGAACTAATTCTCAGGTCAGTTGGATACTATAGGAAATGTTTAGAAAGTGAGCTTGAACTCAACAAAATACATCCTTACATCACGCCACACATGTACAAACGTTGCATATACAGAGTTCATCCAATGCATGCTGTATTGAAAACTTTTCAAGAACATAGTTATGTTCCATCCAAAGACAAGGACACAAGTGTTATCTTTATTCTGGAAGTCAATTACCAATCTACTTGACCAGCAGAATCTCTTTCAAAAGCCAGAAAAGATCATTTTTATCAATAACTACACTGAAAGGAAAATAATTTAATTCTGTGCAAGTCAAGTATTCAATCCTTCCTTCTTTCCTTCCTTCCTTCCTTCCTTCCTTCCTTCCTTCCTTCCTTCCTTCCTTCCTTCCTTCCTTCCTTCCTTCCTTTCTTCCTTCCTGTGTTTTAATAGTCTTTTCAACATGGTGTTTATGATAAGAACAAGAAATAGCATACTCCATAATCTGAATTCCATGTAGCAAATGTATTGATCTTAAAATAATGTATGTATGTATGTATGTATGCATGTATACACACACACACGTGTCTGTGTGTGTGAGTGAGTGAGTGAGAGAGAGTTAGTGAGAGAGAGAGAGAGAGAGAGAGGGAGGGAGAGAGGGAGAGAGAGAGAGAGAGAGGGAGGGAGAGAGAGAAATGGATTGCTCAAGAATAAAGCTGTAATTCAACAAGGGATCAGACTAGTTTTCAGTAAAATCCATAGAAGACTATAACTGACCATTGAATAAACAGGGCAGCTTTTCCATTGTTCCTATAATGCAAGAAGAAAAGACATCAGTTGAAGCTGTTAATGAAGGGAGTTCAAAAAGCTGAACACGAAGACATAGATGATTCATTTTGACATAGGTCCCGACAGTATTTAGCAGGGTTTCTCCCGCTAATAGAAGTATATGAGCATATTCCATAAGAATACCTCTATTTTGAATAGTCTACTTCACCTAATGCTATATAGTAAAGCTATGCTTATACCAGACCAGTGGTGGGATTCAATTTTTTTTACTACTGGTTCTGTGGGGGTGGCATGGCTTGGTGGGCATTGCTTGGTGGCCATTGCAGGGGAAGTATACTGTAAAATCTCCATTCCCTCCCCACTCCAGGGGAAGGATACTGCAAAATCCCCGTTTCTTCCCGATCAGCTGGAGCTTGGAAGGCAGAGAATAGGTGGGAGCGGGGCCAATCAGAGATGGTATTTACTGGTTCTCCGAATAACTCAAAAATTCCGCTACTGGTTCTCCAGAACTGGTCAGAACCTGCTGAATACCACCTCTGTACTAGACTACATACACATACTATTGCCTTCACATTTCATAACTCCCAAGTCACAGTTAAGGGCCAATTAATTGCCCCCAGGAGTTTCCCTAAGGTCTGATGGAGTTAAAAACAGGCTCTCCAAATAAAGTAGGATTAATGTTAAGACTTTTAGTATTTAGAGGAAGGAAAGATGACTTAAAATTTGCCATCATGTTAGGACTCTGATCTGAATTCCCACGTTTTCACATAGCCAGTGTTAGAAAAGAAAATTATACTTGGCGCTCCATTGTAACAGCTGATATTCAGTGGTTTCTTTTCTTTTTAGAGGTGAGGAAAGTTAGAACAACTGCAAGTGAATCTGAGCTGCAACATGAGTGTGAAATCCTACATGTTGTGATATAGTCTTCACGCGCATTGTTCTTTCTTTCATTAAATATTCTCTTAGATTCTTTTTTGCCTTTTGCCTGAAATATATATATATATTCACCTGTAATTTCCATGGCAAGAAAATGAAGTTTGACATTAAAGAGATTTTAATGAAATTCTGCACCATCCTTGAAAACTTCAATCAAGGCAAGATTATTCAACCAGTTTTGCAAATCCTTAAAGCTGCTGTTTCTTTCTCTTCTTTGCCTCCCTCTTCCCCACTGCTGATTGGAAGGAGAATTAGAACAGACAAAAGAAAGCACTTCTTCACATAGCATGTAATTAACTTTGGAATTCATTACCACAAGGCACGGCGATCACCACTAGCTTGGATGGCTTTAAAAGGAGCTTGCAGAAGCTTATGGAGAACAGATCTATCAAGGGCTACCAGTTTCAAGACTGTATATCACTTTCGGATTTGGGTCAATGTTATCACTGGGTTGGGTTGCCCCTCCCCACCCCTAAATCAGTTGCATATACTAACATTTCCATCTCCTATTTATGAGCACCACAGAAGCATCTTATTGACCATGGTGAAAAACAAAACAAGTTCTGGCTTTCTCCAGGAAAGGTCATCTTACATTCTATCTGTGGCCATGTGCATGTGCAATCATACACATGCATTCATATGTGGATAAAAGTATGTGGATGGACACATGCATGTAATATAATTTGTGTTGAAGTACATTAGTATTGTTTACTATATTTTTTGGACTATAAGACTCACCAGGATTTTGGAGAGGTAAATTTTAAAAAAGTTTTTGCACTGTGCAGGCCTCCCAAACCCTCTGCACGCCTTGTTTTTTTGCAAAAAAAAAAAAAGGGCATGCAGAGCTTTGGAAGGCTCTTAAAGGGCTGCTGGGGGCTGGGGCTGGGGACAAAAATTAGCAAAAAAAGGGGACATGCAGAGGCTTTAGGAGGCTTGTAGAGTGCTCCTGGGGCTGTGGGGGGCAAAGATGAGCAAAACCGGTCTGTTTTTTGCTCGCTTTTTCCCTCCCCAGCCCCCAGGAGCACTTTGCAAACCTCCCAAATCCTCTCCATGTTCATTTTTGCAAAGGGGGAGGGGTTTTTGTAGGCCAAAAATGCTGTACTCAGTGTATAAGATGCACCTAGATTTTCACTCCCTTTTTGGGAGGGAAAAGGTGTGTCTTATACTCCAAAAATGTGGTAATTGTGGATAGTGTGTGAACATGAAGTCCTTGATTTACAACCATAGTGAAGCAGGTCATATGTAGTAACAGTCATACAATGGATCAGTCTTGTGAGTGATCTGATTTTTGTGGTAGTTGTTATGCATGAGATGCTCATTAAGTGAACTAATGGTTTGCTATGGTGGCAGTTTAATAAAAAAAACAGAAGTGACATAGTGTAGATAAAGAAGTGCTTTGTTTTTGGCAAAACAGGCATAAAAGGCAATTGTGTGATTGCAGGATACTGCAAATTGCGGTAAATGTTGCCAGGCATACAAAGTTTGGCCATGCGACTATGGAGGAAGCCCTCTCTATCAGAGCTTTGAGTCCCTGTTATAACTTCCCCTTTTTGGAGTTTATCACAACTTGAATGGTCATCAAGTGACCACTTGTAATTTGAGGATTACCTGAAATCTCTGGTAAACAACATGGTTACAGGCTTATGTGGCCAAATTGCAAAAGGATAAATGTTGCCAGTGGTTTTTTTAATTGAAATAATTGATTTCTTTCTTCTTTTGATTTTGTTGACTCATTTCTTTGCTGGTAATTCAACTTGAATCTTGTATATGGCCGAAGAGTCAGCCAAATTTAGTATTAAAGCCATTATCAGAATAGGAGTTTATTTTTAACCACAATAAATATATTGTTTTTTGTTAGATGATGATGATGTTATCTATTGGCGATTCAATGGACTAGGTGTCCCCACATCTGATCTTGCATTATTTCTTTTGCTATGCTCTGGCTGGTGTCAGTTTTGATTATGTCCAACCACCGTGTTCTTTGACAACCTCGTTTCCTTTTATCACTAACTCTTCCAAAATAGAACTAATGTTGTATGGAAGAACAAGAGGATTTGGGATGCATGCTGCAGGTAAAGAACTGTTGAGCAAAAAATGTGAGGATTTGCCAATAAGGGAGGCAAATATTTATGCAAGAAAAGGAATACTGTACAATGTAGGTTTGGGACACCGAGACTGGAATCTTGATTATTAATACAAAGGTATTAGGTAGGTAGGTAGGTAGGTAGACAAAGAACTTTTGAATTGCATATGCTGATTTGTAATGAATTACTAAATCTAATGAAGCAAGAATAATAACTTTGGTACCAACATTTACCTGTGTAAGATTTACCTTTCAAAAGTGGCGATAGCCTTATATTTTATATACTATTTTATATCTGCTTCTGAATCCCAATAAATCCAGTGGTTTTCATTTTTAATTTGACATACATAAAAATCTATTGTTAACCTTCTATGTTATGCATTATATGGGATTCAGCATTATCAAGTTTCAAGACTTGTGCTTCATGTTTTTCCTTCACCAAGTGATGTAAAGCTTAGTTTCTGGAGATAAGAGTATAATAATCTATTGCAGGAGTTGAAATCAAAGATAGAAATTCATACCCATGTCTGCACATGTTGTGGTTCCAGCAGAATAGACAAAATAATGCTTTTGTCACTCAAAAAATAATGCACCTCAATTTTTTGTCATGAAAGCATGGTGATGCAATAATTCTCATATTGTTTTCCATGTCAGAAGCCATAAGATGAAGCTTAAAAGAAATAGAAACAAAGACTTGATATATGATATTTCATTGGAAGTATAGGTTCTTGTTAGTGTGATATTTACTTCCAAATATTCCATGAATCCTTAAGATCATCCACAAGAATCTGTGCTCTAGTAGTTCTTGTGCTTCTATTTTCCTTCCTGCTGAGTTAAAGACATTCTATGGATTTTATTTGTGACATTGCTTCATCAAATCCTAAAATGGAACCGTACTAAATTATGACCAGCATTCAAATATATATTCCATAATGGTTTTAGCCTTAGGTCTCGTAGGACAGATGATTTAAAAACCTGCTTGCTTCTCTTAGTGCTTTTGTTGTCAGAACATCTAAGTCACCATTTCTCATCCCCATTACTGTAGTACTTTTCTGTAGTCTGGTTTGCCACTTTTCATTGCTTTTTAATTTTTTTAAAGAGGTTAATGCAGGTTCTGACAGGTTCTGGAGAACCGGTAATGGAAATTTTGAGTAGTTCGGAGAACTGGCAAATACCACCTCTGTCTGGCCCCAGAATGGGGTGGAATAGAGATTTTGCAATATCCTTTCCCTGTCATGCCCACCAAGTCATGCCCACAGAACCAGTAGTAAAAAAAAATTGAATTTCACCACTGGGTTAATGGATATGGGAAGAACAATGGAAATACATGCGAACTATGACCAGTCATGTTAATGAGGATATTTCAACATAAAGGCAAAGAGGGGAAGTTTTTTAAAAAAATATCGCATACTGATTGAATAATCTTCCCATTGTTGTCTTAGGACAACTTTTCCATTTAATTTTACTGTTGTCCAGTTGTCTTGGATGAAAAAGAATTTGAGCACTTTCTGTATGGCGTCTATGGAGATTCTCAGTTATCCAGTCATAGTTGTCTCAGTTGCTTTTTTCCTCTGTATGGTGATTTTTCTCTTGCCTCTTCAGTAGCAAGTCCTTGAAAAATGCACTAAGGTAAATTTCTGAACTCTCTGTTCCTTTGCTTTTCTTCAGCCTGTGTTTTTGGTTTTTTGTTTTCTTGCTAGCAGGATGCCTCTTGCCTTCTACCTCCTAATGCTTCACTTGGTATCGGTTGTCATGCTCTTTGTTTTACTAGCAAATACAACTTTGCTAGGGTTCAGAGTGGACAGCTCATTTGAATGGGGTTCACAGGTTTTGTTCTGCAATACCGGTGGGATGCCACGATGAATAATAAACATTTCAGGCTTCTCAGTGCATTTATTAATAGCTTTAAAAATAAATCCTCCTTTATAGCCATTCCCAGAAGAGTTTCAAATGTATAAATGTTCACACACACACACACACACACACACACACACACATATGTGTGTGTGTGTGTGTTGTATTTGTACTGATAAATAAATAAAGGGAGACTAGTATAGATCTATTTCGAGCTATTTAGCTCTCATCAGCTAGCCATACCCTTATTGGGATTTGAACCTGGGCTGTATTATATCTTAGGCAGGAGTCTTAGCCACTAAGCCACAGGCTTGCCTCCTTATCAGTTGAGCCAGGGAAATAGGTATGTATTTGAGTTACAACCCCTGGTATGCCTAAGTATGGGAGGAAGGTCACTACTCCCTCTTTCTGTCCTTCGGCTCATCACAGAAGACCATGCAGGCAGAAAACCATATTTTATTTTATTTTTAATGTTGCCTTTTTATATTTGTGTTGTATTTGTACTGATAAATAAATAAAGGGAGACTAGTATAGATCTATTTCGAGCTAATTAGCTCTCATCAGCTAGCCATACCCTTACTGGGATTTGAACCTGGGCTGTATTATATCTTAGGCAGGAGTCTTAGCCACTAAGCCACAAGCTCGCCTCCTTATCAGTTGATATATATAATACAGCCCAGGTTCAAATCCCAGTAAGGGTATGGCTTCATATACTATACTATAGTATCATATACTATACTATATGCACAAATGTTGCAACCAGTGGTGGGATTCAATTTTTTTTACTACTGTTTCTGTGGGTGTAGCTTGGTGGGTGTGGCAGGGGAAGGATACTGTAAAATATCCATTCCCTCCCCACTCCAGGGGAAGGATACTGCAAAATCCCCATTTCCTCCCGATCAGCTGGGACTTGGGAGGCAGAGAATAAATGTGGGTGGGACCAGTCAGAGGTGGTATTTACCGGTTTTCAAAATTTCCACTACTGGTTCTCTAGAACTGGTCAGAACCTGCTGAATACCACCTCTGGTTGCAACATTGTATGTGGTGGATTCTAAAGCATGAAAAGATGCTTGTTAATTCACAGAACACTGGAAATTTGGGGGGCAGTATCCCAGTGAGTGATCATCTTGAAGCATAAAGAATAAAAAAGGATTGGTTGGTATTCTCTGCATTCAGTAATAATTGTTTGAAGATGTTTCCTGAGAGCCCTAGATTTGCAAGTGTATAGGATGAACCTTTTTAGATTTGAAGATCACTCTGAAAGTGCAGAGAAATGGTAGCTTGTTCTTAGAATGCATTGCGCATGATTGGCTAGTGAACAAAACTTTGTGATGTGTCAGAATCTCCTTGTTAGAAAGGAAGCACACCAATTTTAGACTCATTTTTTGCCCTGGAATAGGGATTGAAGCATTAAGATACTGGAGAATGGACACCAGTTCCAAAATGCCCATCCGTCTGCTTTTCTTTGTTGAAAGATTTCCTTATATATTGTGTTAGATATGTACATAGAAAAAGTGAGGCTAAATCTAAGAATGGAGACATTAATCTATTCCTTATCTATATTAGATTTTTGTGTGTTCATTCGTAAATGCACCGCATCCAATTTCTGCATCATTCTATCATTAAATGAAATGAAACATAGAGATATTTGCATGAGATGTGACTAATTAAAAAAGGCCTGGTGTTGTTTAAATATAATTCATCTGAGTTTTTAGAGTTAAAATATAAAAAAACCGAATAATTGCTTATAAATATTGAAACAATACTTTTAAACTCTATTTCACGTTGGCTCCCCCCTACAATGATAATAGGATATAACCGACAAAAATTAAAGGTTGACAATTACTAAGTAAACATTAACGGAGTATTTTCAAATGACTTTGTCAATCTGGTGGACATTTTAATCTATCATTCTTAACATTTTCCATCCTGGCTTCTTATTAATCTGGATATTAACTTTTTTTTTCTCCTATGAAGGACAAAAAAACCTTTGGAAAATGTAATAGCCACGATTCAAATTTAACTGAAGTGAAACAGTTTTCCTTTTTTTCTCTCCAGAAGGTTGGATCTTTAACTGAAAACATTTTTTAGCAGAATTTGTAATATATGCAAACATTGGGCACATACTTATGGTTTTCTTTTTTAAGCATATCAAAGCATTAGTGAGACAAGTGCATTTTAGTTCTCACACTGTTCTGAATTTAGTTGGAAATAGCAGTCATTCCTGTGGATTCAGTTAATCAAGAATTATGTTTTCCTCAAGGTAGCTGCATCCATGGATAACTTTGAAGAAGCTTTGGGAGATTTAAGTTGAGCCTTCATTGGTATAATTGGAGTTTATCAAACAATTCACTGAGCCTGTTTAGGACAGCTGTAAACTTGCTATCTCTACCAAATCTTCTAAAGCTAAGGAAATACAGTGCTTGTAGAAAATTTGATTGGTGAAAAAAAATACGGATAATGGTAATATCTTTACTCTGAATTCAATCCTGGCATTATTTAAGCATGGATGTGAAAGTATTTATTTCTCATGGCAGAATATCAGATGATATTATTAAGAGGTTGTCAATGCCTGTTTATCACTTATGGGCTCTGGGTAAATTCTCAGTGCCTCTTCTCTATATATGTTAAAATGGTGATTTCAGGAGAAAGTCATAGGAGGCTTACTAGCTAATTTTTGGGAAAAACAAAGTTCTATGATTCATATGTAACAATAATTGACAAATAGTCTGGTCAGGAAGTTGATAGAAATTAATCTAACACTCAACTGTCTTTCAGAAATAGCCCCCTTCCCCCCATTGCATTTAATCAGGTAAAAAACCTGTTATATATTAATATTACCTTTGCCATGGTGAGCTGACCTCATTCTTCAATAAAGACTTAAATAAATTAAATGTTGCTATGGCCACTTTTCAAAGAAAGCAATAGCACTTAGACTTATATATTGCTTCATAGTGCCCTCAGTCGCTCTAAACAGTTTACAGAATTTGCATATTGCCCACAACAATCTGGGTCCTCATTTTACGGACCTTGGAAGGATGGAAGGCTGAATCAATATTGAGCCAGTGATAAAACAGGGTCTTATTTTCTTTTGATCCCTGAAATAAGCACTTGGCCTTATTTTTGGGGAGGTCTTATTATTTTTGAGGTTCAGGAGGCAGTGAGAGTGGTCACTTGATGGCTGCTGCTGTGTTGCAATATTTTTGGGGAGGGCTTATTTTAGCACATGCACTCAAAAGCCCAATTGGGTTTATTATCCGGGACTCTGGCTAAGATGCTCAGCTTGTTGATCATAAAGGTCGGCAGTTTCACGGTTTGAATCACTAGTGCCCCATAATGGAGTGAGCTCCCATTACTTGTCCCAGCTTCTGTCAATCTAGCAGTTCAAAAGCACGTAAAAATACAAGTAGAAAAATGGTGGGAACATAATAGCGTTCCATACGCCTTCACCATTTAGTCATGCTGGCCATAGAGACATCTTCAGACAGTACTCAAATTATCTCAGCATTCTTTGCAATCCAAATAGCTCAAAGCCTTGGATGCATGAACTTCAGGTTCAACAATGCCTCTGGGTAGAACATGAAGTCTTAGATCATTGTGTAGAAACATCAATTCATGCAAGCTGGAAAGTTTAGGAACTTTGAGCAAACTTTGGTTAAGTAGCAAGCCAAAGAATAAGCCTAATCAACAAGTAAATGATGAATTTTTTATAGACTCAAGACGATCGTTATTGTAATGGACATTAAAAGACACATGCATTTGTCAACCTATTAAAATCAATGTTATTATCCAAATGGATTTACAAACATTAAATACATCTTCCCATAAAGCATAAATAATGTAGTCCTATTTTGATCTTACTGAAGGTTCCCATGCAAGAGAATACATATTAATAATGTTTTTGGCTGACAGCCATACAAGTCTGAAAGGAGTAGTCATGTTTATCAACACTGAGACTGGCTTCCTGTTAGTTGTTGCATATCAAATTAAATTTGTTCATATTTGTATGCTCATTTGAGCTTTTGACTGAGCTAGGAATAAAAAGGGACATACTGTATGTAGGAAATGGAAGTGGGCTGTAATCAGCAAGGAGATATATCATCAAAAAGCTAATATCTGCAGAAAGAAAATTTGAGATGCTAAAGTGCATAATGAAATTAGACTTGGGACGGAAGCTAGAAACAACAGCAACAATAACAACAACAGAGTCTTTTCAGCAGGAAAAAAAAGAGAAAGTGGTTTATCATTTGCTATCAGATTCCTATAGCACAGAGCAAGTGACAAACTTCAACAAAACTTTTAAACAATGCTTCTGTTCTATACACAAAGAAGAATTATATTACCAGAAATATAGGCCAAACTAAGTAAAGATATGGTGAAGGAGGATCACAGCTAACATGGATAAGTTGAAGTCTTTAGAACCATATCATAATCACATCCAACAATCTTGAAGGAGTTTCAAGATGTCAACCAAGTGAACCTTTTAATGACATTTACAAAATCGTGAAGGATGGACATAGTATCAGAAGACTGAAGAAAGATAAGTTAATATTGTTTTCAAAAGAGGTTAAAAAAGACTATCTAAGTAACTATAACGTGATCAGCTTGATGTCAACCTGGAACAATAATATGCAGCAGATTATTAAGCAGTTATCCATGAACATTTAGAAAAGGATGCATTATTTTGCAGGTGCCAGCACAGCTTTCTAAGAAAGAAAGAAAATTCTTATCAGACTGTGCAAGCAGATTTATTTTCTGACAAAAAAAGTATAGTATAATATATTCTTTTTTATTTATTTATCATATTTGGAGACCACCCACCTCTCTCATAGAATGACTCTGGGCAGTGCTCAAATAGGCATAAATCATAAAAGCTATGTATATGATTCAGGGGTAAGTTGCTGCAAGCGTTACTGCTGGTTCACTTCATGTGTGCTTCGCTTGCGCAGAACATTAAAAAAGGACTAAAAACCATGCTGGCAACGCCAGCGGTGACCAGGGACCAGTTTGGGGGCATGGCCAGCCTGGATGACTGCCTGTTCTGCAACCCAGGCCAACATACCACTACTGGTTTTCCTGAACTGATGCAAACCAGTAGCAACCCACCTCTGATACGATTGGGCTACATGATTGTGTGCTCCTAAGTGTGAATAATTTTTCAGCTACTGTAACTTGGGCAGTAATATAATATTTTCCCTGCAACCTAGGATGGTCACAGTTGCAATTTTTAATGTTCAAAAGTGATGGTTATATTTTTTTTCTCTTTCCGTTTTTTTAAAAAATGTGCCTCAGTGTTTTTTTTTTTTAATCTCTTGTGAGACTGCTTTGTTCCCAAGATGGGAAGAGATGATACTCCTTGTTAAAAGAATTTAAAACAGTCGTGTTTGTTTGTTTGTTTGTTTGTTTATTTCCCCACTTTATTTTTTTTACAAAGAACTCAAAGCAGTGAACATATCCAACACACTCCTTTTCTATTTCCCCCACCACAATCAGAGATGGTATTCAGCCAGTTCTGACAGGTTCTGGAGAACTGGTAGCAGACATTTTGAGTAGTTCAGAGAACCAGCAAATAGGTTGGCCCCACCCCCGCTGTCTCCCAGCTGTTTGTCTTTTGTTACCCTGAACGGAGTAGGAAAGCAGGTTAGTGGGGTGGGGAGGGAATGGGGATTTTACAGTATTCTTCCCCTGCCACAATCACAAAGCCACGCCCACAAAACCATGCCACCTCACAAAGCCACACCCACAGAATGGGTAGTAAAAATTTTTTGAATCCCACCACTGCCACAAACCCGTGAAGAGAGTTGGGCTGAGGGAGTGATTGGCCCAAGGTCATTCAGTTGGTTTTCATGGCTAATGTGGGACCTACAATCTTCTGATTTCTAGTCTGGTGCTTTAACCACTAGACCAAATTGGTTCTTTAATTAATCAAATATATATTATTGTTTTTTCTCATGGCTTCTAGTAAATGTTCCTGTTTGCAAACTTTTAGGAGTAGTTGGGACTCTCCTCTTTTTAAGACAATTCCTTTCATTTTGTTCTGGGCAGAGTGGAGTCAATGTTTGACTTCATGTACTGATTTTGAAATAGATAATAGATAATATCAAAATCAAAGCTCTCTACTGAAGATTACAGTGGATAATATGAAAGACATAGTTCTTGAAGACAACACTAGATACGTCACCATTCAATGTGTGGGTCTTTTTTAGTTTTATTTTTTTTAAAAAAATATCTTGTGGCTTTTCAGTGACCATTTATCAGGTTTAGAATTTGGTCATTGATATTTTACATTGTGCACAATTTCAAAATTAGAAAGGCAAAGTAAGACTCCACAAATAAGTGAAAACAAATCTAATTTGATTTAGTCTTTATTTTAAGGGCTCGTATGATCTAAGAGCAACATGTGTTTTTACACATATACCGTATTTTTCAGAGTATAACACGAACCAAGGTTTTGAAGAGGCAAATTAAAAAAAAAGTTTTTGCACTCTGCAAACCTGCCCAAAACAGCCCGTTTTTCACCAAAATGGGCCCGTTTCCCCCCTTCAAAAAGGCATGAATAGCTTTTAGGGGGCTTGCAGAGTGCTCCGGGGGGGGGTGAGGTAGCAAAAAACAGCCTGTTTTTCATGAAAACGGGCCAGTTTTTCATTAAAAAAAGGCATGGATAGCCTTTAGGAATCTTATAGAATGCTCCTGGGGGCTCGGGGTGGTGTTTTTGCTCATTTCTGCCCTCCCAGCCCCCAGGAGCTCTTTAAAAGCTTCCTAGAGGCTATGCACGGCCATTTTGGTGAAGGGGCGGGGTTTCAGAAGGCAAAAAGTGCTGTATTCAGTGTATAAGACGCACCCAGATCTTCAGCCTTTTTTTTTTGAGAGAAAAAAGGTGTGTCTTATACTCTGAAAAATATGGTACATCCTGATCTATAGGATTAAAAAAGAACCATTACTGTGGGTTTGAGATTTTACAGGACAAGATATTCTTTTTCTCAGTCTCATTCACTTTCTCCCTCTTGACCTTTTCCCTTAAATCTAATCTCCAATGTGTCTGACACAGAGAAGACAAGTTGTCCAGAGATTTCTTTACTGCTTATACACAGGTACCCCTCTACACTCAAGCATAGAATTAATTACAATTCACCCAATTCTTCTTCATGCCATAATCTAACAATAGAATGTAAAGGGACCTTCTGTAGAAACAAAACTGCCTTGTAAAATGTTTAACATTTTTCCAATATGAACAAATTGTCTAGTCCAGGGGTGTCAAACTCGATTTCATTGATTCACATATCAGTGTTTTACCTGGGGTGGTGGTGGTGGGGGGGGGCTGGCCAGGGTGGCCATGGCCTGCTTGACGTTACTCATTGAAGCTGTGTTTCTGGCCACAATGGCCTCCTGCAGCCCTCTGCCAGTGAAAATGGAGCCTGGGATGGAGCATGTGTGTGGCCCTCCCAAACTCCATTTTCGCTGGCAGAGGTACTGCAGGCTAGTCCTTCGCTGTTTCCAGGGTGGACCCGCAAGCCAGATCTAAGTACCCTGTGGGACGGATCCATCCTGTGGGTCTTGGCATCCTTGGTCTAGTCCAGGGGTGTCGAAACTTGGGAACTTTAAGACTTGTGGACTTCAACTCCCAGAATTCCCCAGCCAGCATGGCTGGCTGGGGAATTCTGGGAGTTGAAGTCCACAAGTCTTAAAGTTCCCAAGTTTCGACACTCCTGGTCTAGTCATTCATTTAGATATGACCCTGCAGTTTGCATTTTTTCTGAAGAATATTAACTGATCTGAAAAATCATGTACTTCTGGGACCAAACCAAGATCCATTTTGTGTGTGTTG
Organism: Natrix helvetica; assembly: GCF_964273705.1. Lineage (NCBI taxonomy): Eukaryota > Metazoa > Chordata > Lepidosauria > Squamata > Natricidae > Natrix > Natrix helvetica. The sequence goes on from NC_138549.1 coordinate 93,233,541, forward strand.
GTCTTCAGTATATGCTTACCTATGATCTCTTATTACCAATTTAAGGAGGGCAAAACAGCTGATTTTATAGTAAGTGTTTTCCAAAGACATAATTAGAATGCTAAAAAAATCCCATTATTCCTCTATTCAGTATGCTACAATAGTTGATGTGACCTATTAGTTAACTTCCTGGGGCTTTTGCTTTAAAGGTTCTGCACTTTTCGGTCTATTGTGGGTAAAAACACACAGATAAGAGCACAGAGAAAAATTACATACAGACAGGGATATTGATTTTTCTCTTCCGAGAGTTCATCTTAAGTGATAAAGATACTAGCAATCACTTAAAAGATTAATATCTCATAATATCACAGATTCACACAAATCAGCTTAATAATTCTCACACAGAATTCCCATTAGATGATCTAACTCGACCCAAAAATTATAATAATGTATTACAGCAGAAAAGGAATTAGATGGCACTACCTTTGAAGGATGGCATCTTATGAAATATGGAACGAAGAGAGAATACGATTTCAAACATCAAGTTGTCAAGGTCGTATCCCTAATTTTTAATCCTGTGGCTATGTTCTTTCAGATATATTCTCTCAATACTGAACACCTTTCTGTTTTATTCCAAGATTGGTTGTCATTTGTTCAGTGTTACCATGTCTGAAAAAATGGTGCATAATTAACACAATGGATACACAATGCATAACCCAGAACACTCTTATTTAAGTATTCATGTATTAAATAGATACTTTCCTCAGGGTTTAATGAACCATACAAGATGAATATCATGGAAAAATGGATATCTTTAGATGAGGTTTTGTTTTATTCATTCCCAGCTCTCTTTCCTGAAAACAAGGAAAGAGGCTATTCTATTGTTACCATTAAATATGGGGGAAAAGTGAACACATTGTATAACAATACATTCTTTATTTGGTGGAGTGAGTTCTGTTGTTTCATTCCACACTCCCACAGACTGAATCTGTCATGCTTTAGGGACTTTAGAGAGGGTTATATACTAGAAGGGAACATGGTGGCTCAGTGGCTAAGATGCTAGCTTGTCAATCAGAAAGGTTGGCAGTTCGGTGGTTCGAATCCCTAGCACTGCGTAACGGAGTGAGCCCCTGTTACTTGTCCCAGCTTCTGCCAACCTAGCAGTTTGAATGCATGCAAAAATGCAAGTAGAAAAATAGGAGCCACTTTTGGTGGGAAGGTAACAGTGTTTTACGTTCACCTTCGGCATTTAGTCATGCTGGCCACATGACCACGGAGACATCTTCGGACAATGCTGGCTCTTTGTCTTTGAAAATGAGATGAACACAGCCCCCTGGAGTCGGGAACGACTAGCACATATGTGCAAGGGGAACCTTTACTTTTACCTGTATACTAGAAACTATGTTGCTGACCTCTTTTCTTTCATTTGAAAGTATGTTAATCACAGTTCTATTCAAAATTGTTTGATTTAATATAAATCTCAGCCAACTATAAAACAAATGATGTTTAAATCTGTTGAGGCAAAATGAAGGGGAGGCGATCTATACACTTGATTAGGGAATTTTTCATTTTAACCTTAAGATATAGTTGGATTGACCCTGTTCTAAGCATTCATTGCTCATTTCAATATCAGACTATCTTCTATGCAAGCAAGTTATTAGCATGATATATGCTGAGGCAATAGGTTAATCACATTTGAAATCTAAACATCATATTCCCCCCAATATGTCTTTAGTAAGAAAGACACTAATAGTCTACAAGTGATTTCCTCTGTTTTAAAAAATAATAATCCATTCAGTCTTTTGATGGTAACTCCCAGTCCTTTAGATATTAATGCTCAGTTCAGAAGGAAACAAACAAACAGATGTCTTTGATCCATTATGAATATATCACTACTCAGCAACTCTTTACAGGAGGCAAAGACTTGACGAGATTATGGATGTTAAGGTCTCACCTTCTCCAACATAGTCAGCCAACACATTCAATTGCTGCAGTTAATTATTCTCCTGTGCCTCCTTACTCACAATTGGACAGGCAACTCTCAGTAAAACAAAAGCATTTATTCAATGGAGGCTTCCTGCCAGATGGAATATACTTTTCTCATTGTTGTGGTGCCCTCATAATGTTGTGGCACTTGGGACATCTGGTTCCTAAGTAGGTTTTGGGGTGAACAGGTTGTATTTTTAGGAGCTGAGATTTAGTTATGGTCTGCTACCTAATGAATTCTAAGTACTTTATGCAAGACTAGTCGATAACCCGTTGTTGCTCGGGTATTTGTTTATAGGGGGGGAATATCCAGATCAAATGTTATTTCTAATGTTGGATTTTCCCCCTTACCAGAGGGAGCCCCCTTGTGGAATACTGTGAAGCCATTACCATAGCAACTCCACTGCGCTGCACAGTAGAAACCATTTTATGGCAGTACAGTAGAAGCAATTTTAAGGCACAACAGACTATATCTTAAAACACACACCCTAGTGATTTTAGGGGTGTCTTGCCCCTACAGTATTTGTTTCAAGAGAGTAAGTCATATGTGTGCCAAGTTTTGTTGAAATTGCTTGAGGCGTTCCAGAGTTATGCTGGAACATACACACACACAGCCGTTTTCATATATATAGATCGTGCAAGTGAGTGATAAGGTATTGGTCTCAGAACTGTTCTAGGTAGAAGTTACAATTCAAAACTAAGACCCCTCTTCCCCAGTTCACAAAATATCCAAAATAGAATGTACAGTGTATACCAGTAGTATTTATTTCCTTCCTGATAATTTGTCTTCTAACTGTCATGGAAGGCAAAAAAAAAAAAAAGAGCACAACTCTAAGAAGGAAGTTAACCCATTTAATTGAGACAATGATTGTGGCATTCCAACTTGCAAAAAAAAAAAAAAAAAGAGGAACAGAAAACAATAAAACGGTAAGGCCTTTTATGAGAATTTTGAACTGCAGAACAGGAAATTCTTGGGCTCTGGATTTTAGGACCACAAAATGAAAAGCAGGTAAGTTTTGCCTCCATAAACAGAGGATTTTTTTTAGTTGTTAGAAAAAGCCACACTTTTAGAGGTAGCAGTCCTGGAAATAGTTCTTGCATCCTTGCTAATGAATGTTGGTATCTTGATAGAATTTGGCTCATGTCTCCAAATTACAGAAAACATTGGCACTTTTGCTAAGTTATATGGTTGATGTTTTCAGACAATAAGATGGAGCTGGGTCTCTGCTGCCATTGGTCAGTTTCATTCTGCCTTTGTTAAGGTCAGCAGCATTCTTTTTTATTTTATTTTTAAACATAAAAGACAACATAAAAAATTCTCATCCATTACATACAGCATGTTGTTTGGTTACAAGCGTTTGTGCATCCATATTTTCAATTACGTATACAATCACAAAGTACCCTAATATAACTAAGTACCTCACTTTCATTGTACATCATCTATTCAATTACGGTTAATATTTCTTTCTTTTCAGCGAACCTAATTCCCTTGCATCCTTGATTGTCTATTTAATAACAATATACCTTTATGTAATCACTTATCTCATTCTATTTTTAAAGTGTAAAAGAATTTACCAACAGTTTATGTTTATACATCACTACTTTCGATTATGCATAATCCCGCCAATCATCCATCAAGTATGCTTATGTTCATTGTTGTCCTTGTACATCATACATTCAAGCAAAAATGTTATTCCTTCATTTTTAAACAGAGTATTCTAAATACTCACTTCGTACATATACCAACTTTCATTACTTCCTTATTAAACTATTTATCAACAAGGTATCTTTATAATATACATCACTACTTAGAGTTATGCATAATATCACCAATCATCTATCGAATATACATAGATTCATTATTATCCTTATCCTTCATTTTAAAACAAAATATTCTAAATTATTCAATTCATATTTATGTCAGTCTTTCATTGTACCGTTATTAATCTATTTAACAACATGTTTGTATTATCACTTATCTCCTTCAATTAAAACATAAATATTTTTTTTTCATTTCCAGGTTTTTTTTGTCAAGCCACTGATAAAACAAATCCCATATCTTATAAAATTGCTCATCTTCTTGTTCTCTAATTTCAGATGTCAATTTACTCATTTCAGCACACTCCATTATCTTTTGAATAACTTCCTCCTGTTTTGGTATTGTTTTATTTTTTCCAGTTTTTTGCAAATACGATTCTAGCTGCTGTTAAAACGTTTACGATCAGATATTTCAAGTCTTTATTGTAAGTTTCTGGTATGATTCCCAATAAAAAAAAATCTCTGGTTTAAGGTCTATGTGTTTGTGTATCATTTTCTCCAACCACATGTGAATTTTAGTCCAGTATCTTTTAGCTTCAGTGCAAGTCCACCACATGTGGTAATATGAGCCCGGTGTCTGATGACATTTCCAAAACTTTTCCGATTTATTCTTGGACATTCTTGCAATTCTCGTTGGGGGTACATGCCACCTGTAAAACATCTTATACAAATTTTCTTTATATGCAGTTGACATTGTCATTTTATAATTTTGAGACCACAATTTCTGCCATTTCTCTAACTCATGGGTCGTCAACCTGGTCCCTACCGCCCACTAGTGGGCGTTTTGGGATTCCAGGTGGGCGGTGGGGATTTCGGAGGTTAAAACCTCCTTTTGAACCAACGCGGGCGAGAATGCGTGCGTTAGGGATTTCAGAGGTTAAAACCTCCTTTTGTGCGAGTGGGCAGGCGAGCGCAAGCACGTGCACAAGCAAACACGTGGGAAGAGGAAGGGGAGGAAACTTCTCCAGTCGCGCCTGAGCTGGTGGAGCACAGGCAAGCGCTGTCCCATCGCCAGGGAAACAGTGAGTGAGGTGAATCACGTGGTTGCTCAGATCACACGGGCGCAGCCCGAGAAGACATTTCTGAGAAGAGAAACTTCTCCTGTCGGGCTGTGCCCGTGTGATCTGAGCAACCACGCGATTCACCTCACTCACTGTTTCCCTGGCGATGGGACGGCGCTTGCCTGCGCTTCACCAGCTCAGGCGCGACCGGAGAAGTTTCCTCAGTGAAGCTCCTGAAAGGGACGCAGGCTCAGCCTGCCAGGCTGCCACCACTCCACTGAAGACATTTCTGAGAAGAGAAACTTCTCCGGTCGCTCCTGAGCTGGTGAAGTGCTAGAAGGGGGGGGGGGGGGAGGAGCAGAAAAGACAAAAAGGAGAATGAAAGGGAGAAAGAGGAGGTGGGGGATAGTGGGATCCTTGCTGCTTTCTGAGCTTGGTGGTTTTCTTACAGACATTTCATTACCAAACTAGATAACATCATCAGTGCTAGAAGGGGGTGGGGTGGGGAAGGAGCAGAAAAGACAAAAAGGAGAATGAAAGGGAGAAAGAGGAGGTGGGGGATAGTGGGATCCTTGCTGCTTTCTGAACTTGGTGGTTTTCTTACAGACATTTCATTACCAAACTAGGTAACATCATCACTGCTAGAAGGGAGTGGGGTTGTGGGGAAAGGAGGAGGAGGAGAAGTCGAAGGACAAAACTGGTGGGCGGTAAGGAAATTTTTCCATCAAGAAAGATCCATTAGTGGGCGGTAGGTAGAAAAAGGTTAACTACCACTGCTCTAACTCAATCCCATGTCCAAATATTCCCCCCCAAGCTATCATAGTTCCTTTAACTTGTTCCTCTTGTAGTTTGACCTCTAATAAATATCCATATAGTTTTTTAATTACTTTTTCATCAGTACCTGTTAAAATTTTGTCTAGCTCAGTCATTTTGTTGTAAAAACCTTTTGATTTTCTATCTTCATTATATCTAGAGTGTATCTGCACATATGAATACCAATTCATTTCTATTCCTTCTTGTTTCAACTTTTGGATAGATTTGAGTTCACCCTCTGCATTCAATATTTCAACATATCTAACTGTTTGTTCCTTTTTATATATTATTGGATATGAAAATGCTTCAATGGTTGATATCCAGACTGGAGTTTTTAAGTAATGTAATATTTTAACCTTCTCCCTTATATTCTTTTCTTTTAGGCAAAGGAAGGATCAGGAACATTGTTCTGGGAAAGGAATAGTTTACTTAGCTGTAACAGGATTATGTAAACAAGTAAACTAGAACTGGTCTCTGACCTAGCAGAAGGATATGCCCTAAAAATAATTTCTCTTTTCATTTTAGCTATCACATTGTAACATTTTTATTCACTGTGTAGAAAATGGATGATACAGACTAAAGAAAACGTCTTGCCTGAGTGGATATGCCATTTGTGTTCATGCAGTTAACAAATGGATTCAACTGCTGGCTGACATATTTTATAAAAAAAGATTAGATGTGCAAAGTCTATATAACATTTTATCTCCCACTATCTTGTGGGTGGCCTGTGATGGATATGACCAGATGTCATTTCTCTTGTTATTAGCAAGCCTGGGCCATTTCTCCCTATTTGTTTCCCTTCTCCATTAGCACCAGGTTATTTTCTTTCCCTGCTCCTGAAACCTACCACTCTACATGTTTCCAACAAGTCACAAGAGAGGAGAGCAGAACATCACTATTGTATTTGGGGAAGGTGAGGCCTAAGGGTGTTATTCCCTTTTAACGGTATCCTGAAATGGCAAGATTGCCATGGTTTCATTTGCAGTAGAATTTAATTCTGTTCCGTCAATAGTATTCTGAAATTGTATCAATATATATCTTTACCTGCAGATGTGGTTGGGGGGAATAGCAACAGCAATAGCGCTTAGACTTATATACCATTTCACAATGCTTTTACAGCCCTCTCTAAGTGGTTTACAGAATCAGCATATTGCCCCCAACAATCTGGGTCCACATTTTACTCACCTCGGAAGAATGGAAGACTGAGTCAACCTTGAGCCTGGTGGGATTCGATCTGCCAAATTGCAGGCAGCTGGCAGTCAGCAGAAGTAGCCTGCGGTACTGCATTCTAACTAGTGCACCACTGCTGCTCTATAAAAACTATAAAAAATAGTTACAAGAATGGCCAGCACAGTGTGATCAAATCTCTGCACCTTTGAAACAGGTACAAATTATTCATTTAGTGACTGTTCAAAGTTAAAGCAACATCAAAAAAGTGGCTTATGACCAGTCCTTGCACTTACGGCCATTACAGGATCTCCACTGCCACTGATCAAAATCCGGCCGCTTGTCATCTGGCATGTATTTATAACTGTTGCAGAGTCCTGGGGTTATGTTCTTTATGTGCAACCTTCTCAGTTGGCTTCTGATAAGCAAAGTCAATGGGGGAAGCTGGATTCACTTAACAACTGCATGCTTCACTTAATGACTAGTGATTCCCTTAATAACCAACAAAAACAAAAGCTAGTAATAGCAGGTGAGGCTTACTTAATAACCACTTGCTTAGCAAAGGGAATTCTGCTCCAAGTTGTGGTAATAGGAAAGAACTATCTCTATATGTGTTGGCTTTGAGAGGGGGAAAGGCTTTGATTGTGTGGCTGCGACTGCCATCCTGACCTTTTGGTGTGCCTCTTGAAGACAGCAACAGTTATAGCACTTAGACTTACATACCACTCCACAGTGCTTTACAGCCCTCTCTAATGGGTTTACAGAGTCAGCCTATTGCCCCAACCATCTGGCTCCTCATTTTACCCACCTTGGAAGGATGGAAGTCTGTTGCTGAAATGGAATCCAATGGAATAGCAGAGCTGATATGATTGGTTCCAGCTGCATCGTAGGAATTACCAGAACATGATTGTACACAGTCACGAACTCCAGGACTCCAGCTCCAGATTTGCCTTGAGGTTGACTCCTGAAGCCTTTTCCAGTAGTGGATATAGCCACAAGGCAGTGGAGGTTTGTAACCAGAGTTTCCCTTCTCCTAGAAGATGTTTCTGCTGCTTTATCCGTCGTTGGGGCATAGAGCTCTCTTCCACCTTCAACACCGTTGACCATCTTCTCCTGTAACCCTGGAAAGGGGTCCTTACGAGGTGCTACCAGCCAGGCCAGCTGGACCACGGTTTTTTTAAGGAGGTGTTATTCCTCCATCAATCACCCTTTGTTCTGGCTTGTGACAGGCAAAGCTTGGCTCTCCAAACCTTGAGCTCAGGGTGGCAGGTTTAGAAACAATATTGGAGGGACAGAAAATGGCAATGAGGACAGCAGATTCCGGCCAGCATTGCTTTGTGATGCCCAAAGGATGGTTGGATTTTGTTTTCTATTTCTAGAATTTCTATTGAGTTTTGTTCGATGATGCAGAAAGTTCTTTTGTTCTCGATTGTTTCCCAAAACGAACAGAGGCAGAGAAAGCAGGAAATCTGAACCAAAAAAGACATCTGCACAAATGACCTGCCTATCTGGGGGGGCATAACTTGCAGACAAATGTTGGGGCATGTGGACAGACAGGATTAGGGAAATGTTCTACAGTAATATCGGAGAGCACTTAGGTATTAAAGTGTTGATTCCTCCAATGACATCTGTTGTATAAATATTTCTTTGCAATGAAACAAGCCTTTCCCTTGGGTTAATAATATTGATTTTTAGATGAATTGTAGACCGAATAATTATCAAATATGGGATGATTCCCTTGGCCTCTGTCAGTCTGTAGCTTAGTGCTTGCAATTAGATTGCATTTATGCCACATGCTGAGCTCTGGTAACTTGCCAATGTGAGCAAAATAAGATGCTTGGCACTTTTGAAAAATGCAGCTACGCTTCGGATTCCTAAATGAACACAGCCGTCTTCTTGTACAATCTGCTGGGCCCTTGAAAGGCGAAAAACTGATCCACAATACATATGTGTGTGTGTGTGTGTGTGTGTGTGTATGTATGTACAGGATATACTTTATAAAGTAGTTAAGTGAAATGTGCATGGGCGATGGAGATAGATGGATAGATAATATTTGTGAAGCAAACTCATTATGTTTGGATGGAACAGGTCCCGTTTGCTTGGGATCCATAAGAGCAATGAATTGCCGAGGGAATGTTCTTCTTCTATTTTTAAGCTGCTAACCAATCTGTCGTGCAGAAGCAGAATCATAATGAGAAGGCCACTTGTTAGACTTTTAAGCTGAATTATCTTCAGTGGGTGTTGGTGGCATCGTACATGTCTTAATTGCAGCTATAGAAATAGATTAATTACCCCAAAAAAGTTTCTGTAAAAAACAAATGTTATGTGGTGTGGATATCTATTTGTGATTATCTCTAACACAATCAATAAAGGCCATTCCACAGGGAGCTTTACTCCTTGGTAATTTGTTTTACTTTTGTGATCAAGTTAACAAATAAAAGCGCTACTTATGAAGCATTCAATGGCTATTTCACAACTTTTGAAATACAATTCTAGGTATTAAGGTGCAACTCTTGCAGCACTGATTTTCTAAATGTAAACAGTTTCTCTTTCTTCCTCTGTCTCTGTCTCTTTGTCTCTCTCTTTCTCTTTCACACACACACACACAGACACCAACAAGTTCTTTATACGAACTACAGGCTTACACCTAGCTTGCTTTTAAAACAAGTTGTCATCTTGCATTTTGACTTTATTTTTATATCCCTGAAATCTAGAAACTTAAAAAATAGTAGTCTGCCATCTTAGATTCTTGTGGGTAGAAATCTGAGCCATGCAAGTTATTAAAGGGCAGTGAGCAACAATCCTCTTTACATAGAAATGATCAAAGTCAAAACAATCCTGAGTTTTCTGGTAACTAATTGCTTACAGTTTATGCTGGTTGTACTTCAAAATGGTCATTGTGAGGGAAAAACATAAACAACTTGCAACAGAGGAAACAAATTGTAATATTGTGGGATCAGTTGTTTGATGTCAAAAGTTTGTGTTTGGGGAATAAAAAAGACCAAGAACTAAGGTTACTTTTCTGCTTGGCAGGAGGTGTATGTGAAGAGTTCCAACATTCTGTATTCTTGTTTTATTTTATTTCTTCTTTTAAGATTTCAAAGGCGTGAGGCATGATAAACAGTGAGTGGCAATGAGCCTAGGGTGAAGAATAAGATGATGTTTGATAGTCTTGTTTTGATTTTAAGGAGCTGTTGTGTTCAGGAGCTACAGTTCAGTGTCTGGTGTAATTATTTATGAACTAGCCTAGATAATATTTTCATACAGGCTCGGAGAAGAGGTTTCATTAAAACAAATGTGATTAATATTGTTAGAAAAATAGTTAGAAAATAAAGATATGCTGCAGGAATTCATGGGGATAATGCATATTCTCAAAAGGAGTGTGATGAATTTTTAAAGGGTCTTTCAAGCAGTTGAGAAGCTTTTGGTTGTTTTTGGAAAACATAGAAATATAACTAATCTCGTAGCTATAGAAAGATACGCTATGTACGCATGTTGTAGCTTAGTATGGGTATTTAATGCAAGAATAAATATAAGCATGAGTTTTGCATGGGCTTGGGCTTGTATTGAGAAGAGTAGTATACGGAAATTTAAAATGAGCAATAAGGAAGTAATAAAGTTAAGGAATGCAACACATCAACTAGGGATTTAATCACAGAACTTGTTTGGATCAGAAGGCAAGACAAGACACAATGGTGGGAAACTAACCAAGGAAAGAAGCAACTGAAAACTAAGGAGAGATCACCTAACAGTAGAACAATAAACCATGAAATGGTGCAGGGTCTTCTGCTTGAGCAGGGGGTTGGCCTAGAAGACTTCCAAGGTCCCTTCCAATTCTGTTTTCTACTATACTAAATCTTCTCGGCAAATGCACAACAACACAAATCCTATCATGAACATTCTATCTAACCTTTGCCCTCCTGAAGAAAAAAAATAAACTGGCCCTTTGAGTGATATGAGATAGCCATCGCTGCTGTAGCAAAAATGACCTCTGTGCTCAGAGCAACCTGTGGCTTGTCTATAAGGACAGTTTCTCTGCTGTGGCACTTTCTGAACTGAATGTGACTATGCACCTTGTGGTTGCATGGTTAATTCTGGAAACACTATAAAGAAACAGAAGTTCCTGGGAGAAGCAGGGCAATTTTTTTCCCCTGTGCAAAGAAAAAGGCAAGATTGCTAACTGTCTTCCCAAGATACATTGAACTGAGCAAAGGTTAGTGAGAAAAGTTGCTGTAGAGAAGGAGTAGGTGACAGAAAGTAAAGCCTTCAAGGTTAAGGCCAAGCAGCACAAAGCACACTTCCAGACCACTGTTTGCTACAAGTCCCTAACCACAAATATTGTACCCTGTTGTGTAAGGTTAAAGGATCTAGTGATAATATGAAATCTTGGCATTATGTTCCTCCCACAAATGCTTGTGGGATTCTGTCATTTTCTGGGGAAAGTGGTTAGGCATTCTGTATGACCCAAGTAATGATTTTTAACCCAGTTTATGTAATAGTATACTGCAAAGCTGTTACTGAGGGGTCTGTATTGTGTTAGTGACTGACTAGGTTGTGCTTGTTGTAGGAACAGGGTTTAAAAAGTAAAATGAAGCTAATTGTGTATGCCACATTAATAATCTGAACATGAGTTTTGCAGAAGAGAAATCAGCCTTAACTGATAGTAGCAGAAGTGATTGCATTTGCTCCAGCTGGTAGATCCTATTCAACTGGATGTATCTCATACAGTATGCCATGTTGACAAGATAGCTTTTTTCACACTAGCACTAACACTTGACCATATGTTGACTTATTTCAAAGAGGGTAGAACAGATAGTGAGAAGAGGAAGATTCCACCCTGGTGCAGGAAGGAATATGGAGTACTAGGAGTGCAATGGATACAAATAAGAACATGAGCATATCTCAAGTGCTTACAGGTCTCTCTTTACTGATCTTCAGGAGATCTTAAGACATATTTTTCCTGCTGTACTGGATTGATTCAATATCTTACTGAACCTCTATCTGCCCCTGCTACTCCTATTTGGTTTAGCCTATCTTATTGTTTTGTTGATTCATATTTGGATCCAGAAGAACTAGTGAATGTCTCTTGAATTTAATCAATTTAAAAACCATTTTGTAACACTTACAGGATTATGAAAAAGTCACCTGATCTGCTTCAAGAATCTGAAGCGTGGCTTTGAGAATAGCCAACTCTTTCAAAATTATCCATATTTTTCTGGAAGAAATGACTAATCTGACTTGATCTGTGTCCAGATTTTTTTGGTTGGGGTGGGGTGAGGGGAAGAGGCTCTTTTTTCTTAACAGTTGAGGAATGGAACTACATGCAAACAGATGCATTTTTTAATTTTTCAGTAGAATAGAGTGAAAGCTGGGCCTTTATGAGAAGATGAATTGTTCCAAATGTTATGGAAATGATTACAGGAGTTAAGAGCTACATATCTTTAAATGTGCTTATAACTTTGCTGGGGTTCAAGTTGATGAAAAAAGCAGAAAAATATCTCATCACCAATAAACAAAGAGAAATTGCTGAGAAAAAAAAATCTCAGAACAATGTAGAACAAATAATAAAACTAAGAAACTTTCCATCTGATGATCTCTCCATTTTTTTTGAAATGTCCTGATTAGAATGGTCAAGGGTAGCCTAATTATAAAGATTGGTATGATTTGTACTTGAAGCTGCATAGAAACATTCTGGGATCAAAACTATGCTGAGACTGAACTGGAAGTGAATGGATTCAGAGCAGGGCCAACAGTTCAAAAACAGGATTTCAATAAATCTACCCAGTAGGCTACATAAATAATTTAATAATCAATATATAACCCGGGGGTGGGATCCTACCAGTTTTACAACTGGTTCCCTGACTGTGCACCTGACATGCCTGATGCGCGCTGCGCATGTGCATGCACAGTCCACAGGAAAACAGCTGGGGCGAGGCAATCCACTCTGCCACACTTATCATCTGGGCTAAAAAACAAGGAAATATAAGTGAGTATAGCCCGGGGGCGGGAGGGCGGGCCTGTCAGGGAAAAAAAAATGCCCTGGGAAATCTGAGATCAATGGACCGTGGCTGATTCCCTTCCGCATATCTTTTGAGATATTGAGAAAAATAAAAGTCTTTAAAAGTATTCTAATTAATAAACAAACTTTAATAATAAAATAATAAAAGTAAATGAAACAGAAAATAACTAATGGTTACATTTTGATAATGAAAGCTACGTCTGCCAAAGTTGGCTGCCGAACAAAGAAGAGAGGAATTTTTGGAATGTGTAACGCGTGCGCAATAAATCACTTTCAGATAACATTTTGTTTTATGACCTGCGCAATAAAGCTTTCTTAGTTTAACTCTTGAATGTCAGTTTAGGCAGTTAATAATAATAATAATAATAATAATATATTTATTTCTTAGCCGCACCCTCTCCCGAAGGACTCGGGGCGGCGTACAACAAAACATACGAAATAAATATGTACACAAAACAAACATAAAGCAAAAACATACACTGAGACATACACAAGGAGGAGGTCGATTGATAAAAACAATTAAAATACAAAATATAAAACCCCTAAAAATTAAATATAATTAAAATACCCGGTTAAAAACCCGTCAGGAGCGATATGGTTAGATCAAAGTTGAGCCAGGCCAGCTGCTTGGAATAGGTGGGTCTTAAGCTTAATACGGAAGGAGCGGAGGTCAGAGGTATTCCTAATATCCGGGGGGAGGTCATTCCACAGGGCTGGGCCCGCCACAGAGAAGGCTCTACTCCTAGGCGCCGCCCCACGACATTGTCTAGCGGACGGCACCTGGAGGAGCCCCTCTCTGTGCGAGCGAATTGGTCGCAGGGATGTATGGGGCAGAATACGATCCCGCAAGTAACTAGGTCCTAAGCCATGGAGCGCTTTAAAGATAGTTATCAAAACCTTGAAACGCACCCGATAGACCACAGGAAGCCAGTGCAGCTCGCGCAGGAGCGGTGTCACATGGGAGTACCTAGTACTCCCCATAATTACCCGCGCGGCTGCATTCTGGACCAACTGAAGCCTCCGGGTGCATTTCAAGGGAAGCCCCATGTAGAGAGCGTTACAGTAGTCCAAGCGAGACGTCACCAGCGCATGAGTGACTGTGCGCAAGGCATCCCGGTCCAGTAGGGGGCGCAATTGGCGCACCAGGCGAACCTGGTGGAACGCCCCCCTTGCCACGGCTGTCACATGGTCATCCATGGACAGCCGGGCATCCAGGAGGACGCCCAAATTGCGCGCCCGCTCCACGGGGGCAAGATGAATGCCCCCAATGGCCAATGATGGGATTAATTGGCTGAACCGGGGGGCTGGTACCCACAGCCACTCCGTCTTGGAAGGGTTGAGCTTGAGTCGGTTGTCATCCATCCAGATCCGTACGGCTTCCACACACCGGGACATCACTTCGATGGCCTCGTTGGGGTGGTTCGGGGTGGAAAAGTACAGCTGAGTATCATCAGCGTACAGATGGTATCCCACCCCGAAACCACGTATGATCTCACCCAGCGGCTTCATATATGTGTTGAACAGGAGTGGCGAGAGGACCGACCCCTGTGGCACCCCACAAGTAAGGGGGCGTAGGGTCGACCTCTCTTCTCCTGTCAACACACGCTGCGTCCGGTCAGAAAGGAAGGAGCCGAACCACCGCAAGACGGTGCCCCGGACCCCCAGCCCCTCGAGCCGGCGCAGCAGGATACCATGGTCGATGGTATCAAAAGCCGCCGAGAGGTCTAATAGGACCAGGATAGAGGAACAACCTCTATCTCTGGCCCTCCAGAGATCATCCACCAACGCGACCAAGGCCGTCTCCGTGCTGTGACCGGGGCGGAAGCCGGACTGGCGCGGGTCTAGATAATCATTTTCCTCCAGATGTCGTGGGAACTGGTAGGCCACCACACTCTCTACAACCTTCGCCAAAAAGGGAAGGTTGGAGACAGGACGATAATTGGCTAGCTCCAAAGGGTCCAGGGAAGGCTTCTTGAGCAGGGGTCTCACTACCGCCTCTTTCAAGGCGGCCGGGAGGGACCCCTCGCCCAACGAAGCATTCACTAGGCCCAGGAGCCAGTCTCGTGTAACCTCCCAGGATGCCAGTACAAGCCAGGAGGGACACGGGTCCAATAAACATGTGGTGGGTCGCAGTCGTCCACGCAATCTGTCCAAATCCTCGATGGCAACCAAGTCAAACTCCTCCCAGATCGAAACCTCAAGACTCGCCGTGGGCGTCTCCACTGGACCACTGACTGGAACCCAGTCTCTCCGGATTTGAGCGATTTTATCCTGCAGATATTTACCAAATTCCTCTGCCCTGCCCTGTAAAGGGGCCTCCCGCTGCCTCTGAAACAAGAGGGAGCGGGACACCTGAAACAGGGCGGCAGGGCGGTTCTCCGTGGACGCAATGAGAGTGGCACAATATTGACGTTTGGCCGCTCTCAATGCCACAAGGTACGTCCTTAAATGGGCTCGTACCTGTGTTCGATCAAATTCGGAGCGAGAGGATCTCCAACGACTCTCTAGACGTCTCTTGCGGCATTTCATCACCCTCAGCTCCTCGGTAAACCAAGGGGCTAGGGTGGATCGTTGCCGCCGGAGAGGCCGCAAAGGCGCCATCCGGTTCAAGGCCCCGGTAGTTGCATTATTCCACGCAACCACCAGGTCCCCTACCCGGGGGCGGGTCAAGGTTACAGGAGGTGGCCCAAGCTCCGTCTGGAACCTATCAGGTTCCATCAGGCGCCTGGGGCGGAACCATCTGGAACTTTCCGGTTCCGCCTCCCCGCGGCGGGAGGTAGCACCAGGGAAGTCAAGACGAAGGAGTGAGTGATCTGACCATGACAGGGGAGTGATGGTTAAGTCCCCTCCTCCCAGATCACTCAACCACTGGCCAGAGACAAAAACAAGGTCCAGAGTGTGTCCTCCCTCGTGTGTTGGGCCCTGAATCATTTGAGTCAGGTCCATGGCTGTCATGGAAGCCATGAACTCCCGAACCCCCTCCGATGCTTCTCCCACCGACGGCAGGTTAAAATCCCCCATCACTAGAAGTTTGGGGGTCTCAACCGCCACCGATGCGATCAGCTCGAGTAGTTCGGGCAGGGCCGCTGATGTATAGCGAGGAGCCAGGTATACTATCAGCAGGCCCAACTGTCTCCCAGGCCCCCATTTCACAACAAGGGCTTCACATCCGGACGTCTGTGGCACAGTAGACTCCCTCGGCTCTAAGTCCTCCCGAATAATTGCTGCCACCCCACCGCCCCTTCCCTGGGCCCGGGGCTGGTGAAATGCTCGGTATCCTGGTGGGCACATTTCCACGAGGGGAAGACCTCCCTCGTGGCCCAACCAGGTCTCCGTTATTCCCGCGAGGTCCGGCTCCCCCTCTAAAATTAGATCGTGGATGAGGGGGGCCTTATTAACAACGGACCTCGCATTGCATAACAACAGCCTTAGGCCTTGGGTCTGTGACTCTTGACCACCTAGAACGCGGGGGTTGGTACAAGCGACCGGGTGTAACCAGCAACCACGGTCTCCCAACCGACTGTGAGTTCTTAAACTGTCCTCGTATCTGCCCCTCCCTGCGACTGTTGGTATTAAAGAGCCCTGTATAGGGATGGTATCCTCCCCCTCCTCCTCCCTTCCGCCCCCTCTGCTCGCGACCACACCTAGGGGCCCGGCTCTCACATCGCTCCTGATCTGACCCACCCGCCCCACAACCCCTAAAACCCCACCCCTACAAATATTTAAAAAGCAACTAACTAAAAACCCCCTGAGTCTCCGCTTCCTCCACCTCTCGGGATTAATAAATCCGTCATCAAGGTGGGCCCTCGAAAGGGCGGAGGGCCACACCTGCGAGAGGGGGGACTCTCGCAGTAGGATAAGGTCTGACCTTGAATACATAAAACGTTAAAAAGTTCGTCGTCGGGGCTTAGGGTCTGTGCTGAAGATGTCATGATCCAATAAAATTTGAAGAACACAATTGCAGCAAAAACAGAATAGTCCGGTCATTAGACTTAGATGGGGGTAATAATAATGAATTGGTTAGATGACAATCAGAAGGTGGGGGCGGTGGGTGGTAGGTGGCAAATGGCAAGGGGTAGTTGGACTGTAATTGGAAATAGGCAGGGAGCAGATGGTCAATCAGCAGTGAATCATATAGGGTAGGCAGAGATCTTCTAGGGCACATGCAGATGGAATCCGGGCAGTTGTTAATAAATAGTCAGCCGGGGGGGTAGGTGGGGTGCAGTCAAATGCACGATAACAAGGGCCTCCTGGCAATCCTCCAATAAAACTCCCCCCCCCCCCCAGTCTCTATACAGCCTCCTGAATCATAGTCATGGTCCTATTCCTACCAGGTCCTGGGCTTTCAAGGCTTTCAATCCTGCCTTGGCCTGTAACTGCGCATTAGTCCCCCAAAAACCACCATTCCAGGCCCCAACGCCGCTCCCACCGGCCTCTCCTCGGCCTCCAGCTTCCTTCTCCAACTTCCTTCCTCCAGCTTCCTTCCTTCCTTCCTCCAACTCCTTCTCGGTCTATCCATCCAGTCTTTACCGGCCTCAAAAGTCCTGGCCGGTCTCCAATCCTCGCAAATTCAGCCAACATGGATTTTAAACCTTTTCAAACCTCCCATAGCTCCCACAGCTACCTTTCATAATAAGCTGCAGGCCAAGGGATTTGGCCTCCGGCGCTTCCAGCCTTTGCCTCCTCAATCCACAGTCTCTGATGGTCCTAGGTTGCCAGCCTCCAGCCTGAAATCCAAATTCGCTGGTATCGGCACGTCTCCCGGCTCTCCGTCCGCCATTTCGAGACCGTCTGCCTCTCCTTCAACAGCTCCAAACGCAGACGGTCTCTCTGCGGCTCCTCCGGGCGCCTCCCCCATCGGCTGCATTTTTCGTTCTTCATTCTTCGTTCTTCAAGCCTTTCCCAGGCACCCAGCTACCCTGGAAGACCCGTACGGGTCATAAACGAAACCAGGGTAGCTGTTTACTGGGGGACCCGACCCCCATGCTGGAAAAGGGGCCGGCAGCACTCCTAAAACCCCGGAACACGCCCCCGCAAAACACGGAGCTCTATCGGCCGACCGCCATTCCTCCGGAAGCTCCTCCTCCAGTTCAGGCCTAGCAAACTTTTTAACATCGTGACAGGGCCCACCTGAAGGTCGGAGCAAACTGGTTTGCTCACAGCTTATCTTTGGAGCTACCGGTTCTCCCGAACCAGTCCGAACCGGTAGAATCTCACCCCTGATATAACTATCATATCAATATAAGAAAATTAAACAAGTCCCCAAATCAGTTAAATGCATTAGCCACCAACCAATCCCATATTCGTGAAATAGGTGGGGTTTCGTTCACCTTTGTTGTAAGAGTGACCATACCCAGGATTGTGGCAATGCCACTAATTTAGTTAAGAACAATCTTGGATCTAACACATGCAATGCTAGCCAACAGGATGTCATTATATAACTATAGTTATAGTTATATACCGAGTTACAGTAGGTACAAGATGATATGACCACCAGCACTTGCAGCCTATTCAGAATGTTAGTAATGTTTCCTAAATAGGAGAATGCTTTCATAGCAATAGTTAAAAAATCATTGCAATAGGAATGAGGTGTCGTTTGTTCACTGAAATGTTGAACAATGAAAGACAACCTGGAGCTCTTTTGGCTTAGGCATACCATACAGGTACTTTACAAAATTTGCATAAAATAAAGCTCACGTCTCAGGGGACGGAAGTAAAATGCCCACAGATGAATATATTTGTGCTTTATATTCCTTTGCTCACCCTCAAATAAGTTACTTCCATTTCTTTGTACTGAAATTAAACTTCATATTTAAAAGGTCATTTTAAAATTTATACAGAATACTCAAGTTATTGAGTGATGGTGGGGGGATTGAGAGAGAGGGAATTCCTGGGTTGGCATATAAAGTAGCAGAGAAAGAACTGGGAATGGTATTGTGTTATATTAGCGCAAGGAGTTTAGAAGGAGAAACTGTACAAGTAACGTTTTCTTCACAGCATAAAAAGATACCTTAGAAATACTTGCACCCTCTGCCGATATAGATGCATAGACAGTCATTAAACAGATTCCTTTTGATAATGCATAAAATATTTGCTCTGGTATATAGAATTAGTTAGGGAGTAAAAGCTTTAAAATAAGATACGTTTAATTTTTTCAATATTTCAGCAGAAATAGAGCAAAGAAAGGAGCAGATCCTATAAATGGTTCATTTCCAGTGTGTTCTCTCCCCCCCCCCTCTTAAAGTACATGCAATGAAAGGGATTTTAAAATTAAATTTATGAGCAATGTGTCATTGCATAGCATCAACAATTTATCCTCAAATGCAACATTTTGTAATCAGCTTTCTGGATAATGAAATTAATTAGCATGTAGGAAAAGACACCAAAAAAAGGGGAGGGGGAAGCACTTTAAATCTACTAAGGTTTGTGGTATATTTATATCTGTTAAAACAGTTTTAATTACTTGCATTTGTGTACAAAATTATAAACATTTTATATAATGTTGTTTGTGTTAGTTTTAATTGAGAAAAACATTGGGGTTTTTCTCTGCATATATGTTTCCTTTTTCGTAGTGGTATAAATACTTACTGTCAAGTTGACCGCAGACAATAAAACAATAACTCCCACATGGGGTACCAGGAAATATAACTGTTGTACAAGAGGTCTATGCAAAAAATAATTTAAATAAACTTTCGCTAAACGGTCTCTTCCCCCCCCCACACACAACCCTCTCCCCCCAAAGTCTGTCTTTAAGCAACTAATAATTGTGTGCTTGTCAGTTAGGGTAGAATGAAAAGAACTTACATTTTGTAGCCTTGTCACTACAACCACAGACTGTGAACTTTATCTTTTTTTCAGATATATTGAATTTTGGAAGCAGAAATCTCAAAACCCACCTGAGACCAACTCATTTCCTCCCATATTGCTGTTCAGGGATTTTCTGGAATATTACCGCAATTAAGGTAAGTATAAACAAATTCCATACTTAATGTCGTTAGAACTTTTCTATTGCAGTACCTTCGTTTAGCTCACTGCATATCCATCTGAGCTGCCTTTGAGGGAAAGGCTGTGCTGCCATTTTTGTTACCTCCTTGGGCAGGGATGAAATTCAGCAGGTTCTGGAGAACCGGTAGCGGACATTTAGAGTAGTTCGGAGAACTGGCAAATACCACCTCTGGCTGACCCCAGAGTAGGGTGGGAATGGAGATTTCGCAATATCCTTTCCCTGCCACGCCCACCAAGCCACGCCCACAGAACCGGTAGTAAAAAGAATGAATTTCACCACTGTCCTTGAGTCTTTTAATCTTGTCCTGTTCTGGATAAGAAGACATGACTAGTAGAAGAACGCAACTAAATCCATACTTCACGTTTTGTTTTGTTTTGTTCCAATTTGTTCCCGCCTATTGAAAATGAGAAC
The DNA here is from genome assembly GCF_964273705.1 of Natrix helvetica. Taxonomy (NCBI): domain Eukaryota; kingdom Metazoa; phylum Chordata; class Lepidosauria; order Squamata; family Natricidae; genus Natrix; species Natrix helvetica. The sequence goes on from NC_138549.1 coordinate 93,253,741, forward strand.
ATTAGGAAGGGGCATTTAGAGGCAAAGAGTACTTCTAACTCCTTCCCTAACTTTGACTCCTACCTTGGTAGGAATAAATGGTTAAAAACCATTTTAACTCCATATATTGAAGGGATCTAGGGAGGGAATTGAATTGTTGGATAATGATGATTAATAGGCCAATGTATGGCAGCTCAGACACAACTGGGAGACACTGCATTTTTAGGCAAAGGCGGAGTATATATTTTGGGGAAATTTGTGCATATGTTTAACTGCCAGCCTATTCTTCTAGTTGGAGACTAAATGACTTTGATATTTATATTTAGAGACTTATTTAGAGGCCAAATCTCTTGAGTATGCTAAAGCTTATCCATCAGTACTTTACACCAAAAGGAGATTAGTATCCTAGCAATTAGATAACTGAACAGATTTCTTGTTGAGTGGTAAATCCCCACTGAATGATGGACAGTTTTCTTTTGCCCTGTTCTAAAATATAATGGATGTTCTTCCGTGTTTCCCCAAAAATACGACATGTCCTCATAATACAGCCATGCCACATTTTTCTGGTTGGCAAAAATATAAGCCCCCCCCCCTGCATATAAGCACCCTGAACAACCCCCCACCTCCGGTCAGGCAGAGCACTGGTCACCAACCTAGCAGTATCCCGAAGGTGCCAAGCTGCGGGAACCTGGGGGGAGACAAAGGTGATTGTGTTGCTTGGCGCCTTCGGGATACCGATAGGTTGGTGAGCAGCACTGTGCCCAGCTGAAGAGGGGGGTTGCTAGGCAGCTGCTCTCTTGCGAGTGGGCTCCCAAAGAGCCAGGCACAGCCTCATGGGCGAATGGCTGTGTTGCGCTGTCGCAGCACCGCAACACAACAGCCATGAAACGACCACGCTCACGAGCAGCCACCCGGAAAACCACCTTTGCAGCTGGGCACAGCACCATTCACTGACCTAGGGGTATCGCCATGTGACCGCTTGTTCGCTGTCGCCCGGCTCCCGTGACTAGGCGCCAGTGGTGGGTTTCAATTTTTTTGGAACCTACTCTGTGGGTGTGGCCTCCTTTGTAGGAGTGGCTTGCCGGCCATGTGACCTGGTGGGAGTGGCTTGCCGACCATGTGACCGGGTGGGAGTGGCTTGCCAACCATGTGACCGGGTGGGAGTGGCTTGGCAGTCATGTGACCAGGTGGGCATGGCTAACTTGGAAAATGTGGTGAAACTCACTTAACGACGCTCTTGCTTAGCAACCAAACTTTTGGGCTCACTTGTGGTCATAAGTTCTCTTTCTTTTTCTTTCTTTCTTTCATCTCTCTCTCCCACTTTCTTTTTTTCTTTCTCTCTCTCTCTCTCTCTCTCTCTCTCTCTCTCTCTCTCTCTGGCTCTTTGTCTCTCTCTCCCTCCCTCCCTCTCTGTCTCCCTCTGTCATTTTCTCTGTGTGTCTATCTGTCTCTCTCTCTCTCTGTATCTCTGTCTCTCTCTCCTCCCTCCCCCATCTCTGTCACTCTGTGTGTGTGTGTGTGTGTGTGTCTCACTCACTCTGTGTGTATGTGTGTGTCTGTCTGTCTGTCTCTCCCTCTCTCTCTGTCTCTCTCCCCTCCCTTCCTCTCTCTCTGTCACTCTGTGTGTGTATGTGGGTGTGTCTGTCTCTCACTCATTCACTTAATCACTCACTCTGTGTGTGTGTCTCTCTCTGTCTGTCTATCTCTCCCTCCCTCCCTCCCCCTCTGTGTGTGTGTGTGTGTGTGTGTGTGTCTGTCAGTCTCTCTCTGATTCCCTCCCTCACTCCCTCTCTCTGTCTCTCTCTGTTCCCCTGTCTGTCTGTCTGTCTCACTCACTCACTCACACACACACACACACACACACACACACACACTGTGGTCACTTTGTTGAGTGTTCCAATCACATTTGAAACACTCAACAACTGGCCTGCATTTATGGTATTTTGCAGCATTCTGCAGTCATAGGACCAAAATATATGGTTAAAAGTACCTGGCAGCAGCGTTTTTCCTTGGGGGGGCTCCTCAGAACATCCCAAGACTTCGGAGGGAAGCTTACAGCCCGGAGCAGGAGCAAAGCCCCTTTTCCAACTGGCCTTTCTTCGCTTGGAGGGCTTCAGAAGGAAGCTTCTGCAGAAGCCCGGGCGAGTGACAACAAGTTCCCGCTGTTACGAAGTCTCGGAGGCTGTAATTTTCTGAGTTGTGCGCGCGCACCTGTTTTCCACGGCGTGGAGCAGCAGCAAGGCTCTGCGCGGCCAGCGATGATTCCGGAGGCCATCAACGGTCCCTCCTCGCATTCCTCGTCTTCCCGGATGGCCTCCGGAGTCATTGCCGGCCACGCAGAACCTTGCCGCTGCTCCACGCCGTGGAAAACAGGGGCGCATGCACAGCTCAGAAAATTACAGCCTCCGAGACTTCGTAACAGCGGGAACTTGTTGTCACTCACCCGGGCTTCTGCAGAAGCTTCCCTCCGTGGCCAGAAGACAAAGAACATAAGGTAGCGCAGCGGTGGCAGCGGGGAGTCAGCCCCAATGCAAAAAACGCCAAGGGGGCGGGGCAGGAAATTACTTCTGGGTTCATTGACCAACCGGATCACGCGATCCGGTGCGATCCGGCAGAAACCCACCACTGCTTGGCGCCTTCCAAATGCCAATGAATGATGCTCTGCATGGCTGGAGAGGGGGGATGCATGAGCGGCTGTTCCGCTTTCGCTCACCCACCTCCCAATGCATGGCCCAGCTCTCATTATGGAGCCAGGGCACCTCCGTCGCCGCCACCATCCCAGCCTGGCTTTTTCTGCGGCTTCCAACCCAAATCTTTTGGGAGTGGCTGCTCTTGTATGCTCTGCAGGTAGCTGGCCACAACTATAGAGCGTGCGCCCAGAGCGGCCACTGCCGAAAGACTCGGGTTGGAAGCTGCTGAAAAAGCCAGGCTGGGATGGTGGGGGAGGTGCTCTGGCTCCGTAATGAGAGCTGGGCCATGCATCGTAAGGCTGGGAGGCGGGTGAATGGGAACAGAACAGCAGCTCATGCAACCCCCCTCTCCAGCCTTGCAGAGCACCCTTCACTGGCATTTGGAAGGCGCCAAGCTGCGGGAGCTGGGTGGCAGCAAACAGGCGCTCACGCGGCTTGGCGATAACCCTAGGTCAGTGAATGGTGCTGTGCCCAGCTACAAAGGGGGTTTTCTGGGTGGCTGCTCATGAGCATCGTCGCTTCATGGCTGTTGTGTTGTGCTGCTGTGACAGTGCAACATAGCCATTCGCCCATGAGGCTGAGCCCGTCTCTTTGGGAGCCCGCTCGCAAGAGAGCAGCCACCCGGCAACCCCAAAACAATAAACCCTCCCCCCATAATAAAGCCCAAGCCATATTTTGTAGGTAAAAAGAAAATAAGACCCTGTTATATTTTCAGGGAAACACGGTAGGTGCCCTACTTAAATCAGCCTAGAATAATGGTAAGAAACAGGACCGCGGGAAGGGGCAGGGTGGAGGGGAGAGAAACCCATCCGAAGCGCTAAAGGTGTATTAAGGACTCTCCTACAGGAACAATTCAACTAATTTTTTTCCTCTTGAATTGGTGCCCGGAAAGCCGTTTTCTTTCGGTTTACCCGATTAATATTTGAGACAGATTCCTGGATGTTTGAACTGAAGAGATGTTTACAGCAAGTTTATTACTTTGCATAATCCCAAGGTTTTCAGTTTTTAAAAATCCCAGTAGCTGATGTGTGGTTTGCTCTTCCCTCTCAGTCTGTGAAAAGTAAGATTAGGGGCATGTTAATATTATCTTCTATTGTCTACATTGGCACACTTACATAGCAGTTTACCTTGAGCATCAAAATGAATGGGGAGATTGTTTTGGGGCAATTGTCTGAATTCAGTCTTCCAGGTGATTCTACCTGAAATATTGAGACTCTGTTTAAATTCTAAATTCCTCAGCCTTTACAGAAAGAAAGAGGAGACAAGAAAAACAGCTTCTGAGTGAAATGCCACTTTATTCTGGTCTCTGCTTTATGGAAAGGTGGCTCAATTTCTCTTCCTTCTCACCTTTCCTGATGGGGAATGTGAGATGTGAAGATCCTGACTCTATTGGAAATGATTGTTCAAGGTACTGCTGAATGGAGGCTCACAATATCTCTGTTAACCCTGTAGCATAAATAAAAGGTCTAATACATACAAGGTTTCAACTTGCTTCTGTGTTCAGAATAACAGAATTTGATAACTTCCCTCTTACACCCCCACCCCGATCAGCGTAGTAAGAACTAATAAAGCCCAAAACATATAACTATGAATCAAATGCATGAACGCATGGATGCTTGCATGAATGCATGAATGCATGAATAAAATGATTCCAATGTGCCTGAATTCCAATGTGCCTCAATTCCAAAGTACCTTCAGTCCGCACAACACAAATATAACACTAGTAATTCCCATTGGAGGGACACGGTGGCTCAATGGCTAAGACACTGAGCTTGTTGAACACAATGGTTGGCAGTTCAGTGGTTTGAATCCCTAGCGCCACATAACGGAGTGAGCTCCCATTATTTGTCCCAGCTTCTGCCAACCTAGCAGTTTGAAAGCATGTAAACATGCAAGTAGAAAAATAGGAACCACCTTTGGTGGGAAGGTAACAGCGTTCCGTGCACCTTTGGTGTTTAGTCATGCTAGCCACATGACCATAGAGGCGTCTTCAGATAGCACTGGCTCTTCAGCTTTGAAACGGAGATGAGCACCCCACCCCCCCGTAGAGTTGGGAATAGCTAGCACATATGTGCGAGGGGAACCTTTACCTTTAGCTCTCATTGCATAACAGATCTGGCCTTTTCTATACTTTATGCAGTATATTATCTGACTGCAGGAGTTTTAATTCGGCAAGAAGCTTCTTGTTATCTACATGTCACTTCGCAGAGAACTAGCAATTACCCAAAAATCCTAACCTTGTAATCAGTTTGCTATATCCATGTTCACCTTGCCACAGACATGTTGCTCCAAATGAGAATCTTCTGGAAAATGATTTGCTGATTCTGATAGAAATGCATCTTCAAAACTGATAGATACTGAATGGCTATATTAAGTCATCTTCACACTGGACCTTGTGTGACATCCTCAGTGAATTGAAGAATATAGAATGGAATCCACTTGTGCTGGACTCATGCTTCCTTACAAACACATAGTTGAATGGCAAAAATGAATTGCAGTAACATAGATGAATAGTCTACGGCACATTCCTATTTATTATATGAATTCTCAGATCTGGTTGGAGACACTCAAGATAGGCTTTAAGGCATCATTCCACAAGTTACTAAGCTGTCTTACTCCTATTGTAAAATAGGAAAGAACACATCAAGCAATGAACAATGTAGCAACTTACAATGGTTAGTGACTTCCAGCTATGCTTTTCAAGTCATCCTTTGTTATCTGTATCACCTATCACCTATTGAGCTTAGTCATCAACTTCTCTTCAAATGCTTCCATTCATCTGATAACAGCTTGGAAAATCTATCTAAAATTTATGACTTCTAGAAAGAGAACTGAGGTAATACTATTGAGTCCTTGGTTACTTGTCAGAAGCAGATCCTTCCAAGAATATCTATGTAGATTCTCAGTCATCCAGGTCCCAAAGGTGCTTTTTCAAGAGGCTACTGGTTTTTCTTTGAAGATGTTTTGCTTCTCATCTAAGAAGCTTCTTGGATGAGAAGAGAAATGGCTTCAAAGATATTTGAAGACAAATGTCTTCAAAGACCTTTTCTGCAGTAATAAGTAGTTCTAGTCCTTGGTGAAAGCTCTGCTGTGCATCAACACGATTTCCACTCCACTCTAAGAATGTGCATACCTTGATTTCAATAGTAATGTTTTCCTATGGTGACTAGTCATATACATAGCTCAAATCTTTATTCAGATCTGAACTCCAGAGGGCCTTAAAGTCACTAATAAGAAGAATGGCTCTTAGCAATGTTATAAGGTGTAAGCAACATGTGTTCTTTGTAGTTTTGGCCATGTTTGCTTAGTCTTTGGAGTCTTTGTCATGTTTGCTTAGTCTTCTGTTATGAAATTTTAAATTTCCAAGCAGGATAACATATCTAGGCAAATATTTTTTCTACAAATTTATAAAAATGGAGATACATAAACTATTGCTTTGGTTGTGAAAATATATACCGTACTTTTCAGAGTATAAGATGCACCTTTCCTCCCCTAAAAGAGCATGGAAATGTTGATGCGTCTTATATACCGAATACAACTAATTTTGGCCTCCTGAAGCCTCACCCCCAGATCCAATTTCTGTGAAAAATGGGTAAAAAGCAGCAAAAACTTTTTTTCTTACTTATGTCTTTAAAATCTTGGCGCGTCTTGCGTCTTATAGTCCAAAAAATACGGTATATCATTTTGGAAAGCAGCCTGTTGTAACCCAATGCTTCTGGACAAATTTTAAATGATCAGACAGTGGAACAGCATGATTCTCCATCTCTTTCTCTGGAATAACTTTTCTATATCCAAGAAAATAGGTAGAAAATAAATCTAGTGAGAAATAAAATCAATAATTATTGATGGACTATAGTTTATATCAGTGATGGCTAACCTTTTTGTTGTTGGGTGCCAAAAATGTGAGTGTGCATGCACAAAAGTGTGTGCGCATACTGGTACCAAAAATGCAAAGCACCCTCTCCCACATGCACATGTGCACACAACACCCCCCCACTCCCCCCCCCCCATGCTCATTGCACTGCTCACCTCCAAGTTGAGTTTGGTATTTCCTCTGGGGGTGCAGGGGAGACTGTTTTTGCACTCCCCAGGCTCCAGGAAACCCTGCGGAGCCTGAGGAGGGCAAAAAACGGGCCCAATGGGCCTACCAGAAGTTTGTTTCTAAACTTTCCTGGAGAATTTCCTGCAGCCTGGGGAGGGTGACCCCCCGGCAGCCCTCTGGAAGCCAGAAACAGATTGTTTCTGAACTTCCAGTTGGCCCATTGAGCCCATTTTTCACCCTCCCTAGACTCTGGAGACTTTCCTGGAGCCTGGGGAGGGCAAAAATGGCCTTCCCCGCCCCTCTGGAAGGCCAAAAATCAGCTGGCTGGCTGGCTGGCATGCACATGTGCGCTGGAACTAATGACTTGTGTCTCAGCAGATATGATTCTGCGTGCCACCTGTGGCACACATGTCATAGGTTCGCCACCATGGGTTTATATGATTTCTCAGGCAAATTGCACCTGAATAATAATGTGGGCCTTTGTAAGACCCACCAACCCTTACATAATACACAATCAATCTATACTCAAGGTGGAAGCAGAATAAATGATAATAATGATAATAATGATAATAATGATAATAATGATAATAATGATAATAATGATAATAATGATAATAATGATAATAATGATAATAATGATAATAATGATAATAATGATAATAATGATAATAATGATAATAATGATAATAATGATAATAATGATAATAATGATAATAATGATAACAATGATAACAATGATAACAATGATAATAATGATTAGTGGGAAAACAACAAGACGCACAACAGAAATGCAACATGGATCAAGCAGGTTGAGGATTCTACTAAAGTGCATAAAATGGAAGATGTGAAAATAACAAAAGAAATGGTGCAAAGGCAGTCAAGAAAAGTGAAGAATTGGAGTGCACCTGGACCAGATGAGCTACATGGTTTCTGGCTAAAGGCACTTACAAGTGTGCACGAAAGATTGGCAGCCCAAATGAACCAGATATTAAAAACACCTGAAAAGGATGAATGGATGACAACTGAAAGGACAAAAAGACGAAGGAAGAGGAAAGGACCCTGGAAACTATAGGCCAATCACCTACTTGCCAACAACATACAAGCTCCTTACTGGTATCATTGCAAACCAAATTTACGGATACTTGGAAATAAATGACTTGCTTCCTGTAGAACAGAAAGGATGCTGCACAAATTCAAGAGGAACAAAGGACCAACTGCTGATTGACAAGCTAATCCTAAAGAATTCAAAGAAAAGATGAACCAAGCTGTTCATGGCTTGGATAGACTATAAGAAAGTGTTTGATTCAGTTCAGCTGGATCAAGAAATGCCTGAAAATCTTTGGCATTAGCAGAAACATAAAAAAATTCATGGAAACTTCAATGAACCTCTGGAAAACGAAGCTTATGGCTAATGGAGAAAAACTAGGTGAAGTTGAAATTAAATGAGGCATTTTCCAGGGTGATTCCCTTTCACCCCTACTTTTTATACTCTCAATACTACCACTGATAATCATTTTGAAGAATGTGAACTGTGGATACGAACTTGCAAAGAAAGGATTGAAAATTTCACACTTGGTTTACATGGATGATTTGAAGCTGTTTGGTAAAACATAAGCTGAACTGAATTTATTAATTGAAAGCACAAAAGAATTTAGCCAAGACATTGGTATGCAGTTTGGAATTGACAAATGTGCAACAATGGCAACCAAAGCACGCAAGGTCATAGAAGATGATGGAATAGAACTTGAGAATGAAGAAATGATAAAGGCAGTAAAACCAGAAGAAGGCTACAAGTACTTGGGGATTTTAGAGGCCTCTGACTTAATGCATAATAAAGTCAAGGAATTAACTTCAACCAAGTATATTTGATGAATTTGCAAGATATTAAAATCCAAATTGAATGAAGGAAATATCATAAAAGCCATAAATACCTGGGCTATACCTGTGATTCGATACTCTGCAGGAATAATTGACTGGACCCAGATGGAGTTGGACAAGGACAATGGAGTTGGAGTTGGACAAGGAAGTTTATGACAATGAATCATGCTTTGCACCCTAAAAGTGTTGTTGACCGATTATATCTACCAAGAGCAGAGGGTGGTTGAGGACTCCTATAAGTAAAACAGTCTATGGAAGAAGAAAAACACAGCTTGAATGATTACATCCAGAAAAGTGAAGAACCATTGATTAAGGAAGTAAATAAAGGAGGCCTTTTGAAGACAACTAAGTCAAAAGCTGAATATAAGAAAGAAGTAATTGAGAAGCGATCTGAAAATTGGAAAAACAAAGTTATACATAGCCAATACATGAAAAATATTGAAGGCAAAGCTGACCAAAAGCTAACATGGAACTGGTTAAGATCAGGAGCACTGAAAAAAGAAACAGAAGGCTTTATTTTGGCAGCTCAAGAGCAAGCCTTAGCCACAAACTACATGAAGGCAAAAATTCAGCATGTTACCACTAACAGCAAATGTTGCCTCTGTAATGAGAAAGACAAGACAGTCAACCACTTGATCAGCAAAAATTCACAAACTGACTACCTACAACGTCATGACCACGTTGCTAAGATCATTCACTGGAAATTGTGCCAAAAGTTTGGATCTGAGTACAGCAAAAACCAATGGGAACATCAGGTTGAGAAGGTTTTAGAGAATGAGAAAGGTAAAATCTTGTGGGACTTCAGAATCCAGACTGACAGGCACTTGGCCCACAACACACATGACATAACAATAATTGAAAAGAAAAAAGTATGGTGCATTGACATTGCAATACCTGGAGATGCGCGAATTGAAGATAAACAGCAAAAAAAAATCCCAACTGTTAACTGTTACCTTAACAGTTCCTAGGTCCTTGGTTAGGACTCAAGCTTATGGCACAAACCAGCAGTGGTAATTCCAGTGGTAATCGGCACACTGGGTGCTATTCCAAAAGCACTGGAATTACATTTAAAACAGTTAAAAATTGACAAAATCACCATCAGTCAAATACAAAAGGCTGCACTGCTTGGATCTGCGCACATATTATGAAAATACGTTACGACGTCCGAGGCCCCTGGGTGGGGCCCGACTAGTAATCAATGCCAAATCCGGCGAAACAACTGGCCGCTGTGATACACTTCTGTTGATGCAATAATAATAGTGAAAATTGAAGGAAACAAAGTGTGAATGAAGAAGATCATTACAAATATCTGGGTATTCTTCAAGGTAACATCATCATACACACAGAAGTCAAGAAAAGGGTTAGCAGTGAATACATCATGTGAGTGAAGAAGATCATAAAGTCCAAAGTGCATCAAGGCAATTAACACCTGGGCAATTCCAGTCAATTAGTTATATCACTGGAATAGTGGACTGGGCATTTTTGTTTTGATGACAAGCTCCCAAGGGCCCTTCCAGGAAAAAGTAGCAAACATCACACAAATAATTCCCTAGAGGTTATTAAGAAGAGCGAAAGAGCAGTTCTAGATATGAAAGAAGGGGAAATAATGAAAAACACTGCCATAGAAACCTAATCTTCAAATAATGTTGTTCTTTGCTCTCATTGCCTATGACCAGGCACAATTATCACTGCCCCTTTCTTTTCATTTACCTTTTCTTGGCCAGTGGAAATGATGAAACCAAGCATTGTGTGCTGCAGCCCTTTTAAGCATAGCAAAGTTCGTGCATGGAATATACAAAGGAGAAATTACTGTCTCCCACAATTGACCTGTAAGAGATCGGAAAAATTGTGGCCAAGCCACTATCCAATTAGTCAGATATAAATCTCACTGAATCTACAAAGGCATATTTTCATAATGTTAAGATATATAGGGATGGATTGTTTTAAGGAAAGGTATAATAGAGGATTTGGTAAGCTGGAGTAAAATGTGAAAAGATAATTCTTGGAACACTTAAGAAAATGAAACCTATTCATAATGCTTTCCCCGACATCCCCACCCCCCCAGTCACCATGCCTAAACCCTCAATTAAAACAATGCCCCTGATATCAGGCAGTATAATCTGCATTTTATTTCACTCATGAGCAAAATAACAAGTTACTCAGGCCTGCGGCACTCATGAGTGATATGGGCCGTGTAATATCTTCTCCATTGAGTTTCCTATTATTAAGCTTGAAATAAGGAGTTCAGAATTAACTGTGACAATGATTTTATGGAGAGTCGGCATCACCATTAGCTTTTGCAGTTTACTGCTAATAAAACTTTGAATTTGCTACCCTGCCTAATAACCTCCTTGCCACCTTTGTTGGAGAGAGAGAGAGGGAGAGGGAGAGGGAGAGGGGGAGGGGGAGAGGGAGAGAGAGGGAGGGAGGGAGGGAGGGAGGGCGGGAGGGAGAGAGAGAGAGAGAGAAAGAGAGAGAGAGAGAGAGAGAGAGAGAGAGAGAGAGAGAGGCTGCCAAAAATGTACTAATACATTCCCCACCTCACTCCCACCTCACTCCCACCTCACTGAAGTCCATCAGCACTGGCAAGCTTTGGAGTTGATTATATACAAAAATCACAAAGATGATCTTGAACGGAGTAACATTCTCTGGCTGATTATGTTCAAGACCCATTTCTCAGACCAAATGGCAGTGTTTTCACTATTTGCATTGCACACATAACTGATTGGCCATACATGCCCTGTCAAAAGGATATTTAATTATAAACATTCTTGATACCAGCTGTCAATCCATTTTGAAAGGAAGCGCATGAGTGGGCAGAACTAATATTTTAAATCTTGCTCGTGTCTTCGGATAGATTCCATGTTAATGCACATGGCTCCTTTCATTTTTAACCCTGAATAACGACAACAACCATTGTTTTGAAGATAAAATCGATAGATTCCCTTTGAGAGTACTTAGTTCATCTTTTCACCCACTGTGTCCCGGTTCCAACTAATGAACCCAACCAATTCAGCACACCGAGACTTTCAGCTTTCTAAAAAGACTGGTTTATTGAGTTCGTCAGATTGGCATGTTTGAAAGTAAAACCAGCTCTGGTTATTTCCCACATTTTCAGTATAGTAAAAGAATAGGCAGTTCTTTGTCACAGGTCACATTGTACAATTAGGTGTGCTGGTGTCTCCTTGGTAACCTTTTCCAGTTTCTGGCTAGCATATTTTGGGATGACCTTGATTCTCATGAGATAATAAATTGTTGATGCCTGGCTTGACATTCAAGAGCTCCCCCACTCCCCAAAGTGTGTAAAGCTGAGAAACAGAGAAAATGGCTGCAACTGGCCCGATACATTTTGAAGTTGACACACTGCTTTTGGACATATGGGGTTCTTCATATCTGAAACAAAACATATTAATTTTTAAAAAAACTTAACTTCCAGTGCTTATGTAAGAAAGACCTGTTTACTTCAAGCACTGGATTTATACTGTTTAAAATCTTCCTTTCATCATGTGGAAGGTGGTGGACTCTACTAGAAAAAAAAAACTAGGCTTGTTCAGTTTGATTCAGAAAAATTGAGAAGGAGGGAGATTTATTCGTGCAGAGAAATCTAGTTTCTTCTAGCTGGCTTTCTGACCAGCAGTGTTTGAATACAATTCCTGCAATTGGACAGAGATATATTTTGATAATCTTGAGCTATATACAGTACAGTTGAAGTGAATTGATTATTCACATAGATAATATTCATTGATTTCTCATCAGGCAAGATACTTTTGTGTTGGTTTGTATGTCAAATCATTACCAGTTATTGTTGTGGATATATACGGGACAAAGTAGCCGTTTATAAACATGCAGATTTAATATACTTTACTAAGCAGATTATTTATGATGGCAGGGCCGGGGCAGACACTTGGTATTGAACTTCAGTTCCTGTCACTCCTCTCAGAATAGCTAATGGGAAAAGATTGTGAGAATTGTAATCTGAATTATTTGGAAGACCGAAATGGCCTATCCGTTGTTTGGATAAAGAAAGGCAAAGAACAAAACATGTGTTATGATGTCACAATGCAAACTCCACCCCTTCAGACATACATCAAAACATGGCACAAGTACAGTTAGTCCTCAACATATGACCACAATTGGGATCAGAATTTTGGTTGCTAAGCAAAGCGGTTGTTAAATGAGTTACACCCAATTGTATCACTTTTTTGCCATCGTTGTTCAATGACTCACTGCAGTTGTTAAGTGAATCACCTGGTGTCAGGTTGTTAAGTGAATCTGGCTTTTCCTTTTGGCTTTGCTTGTTGGAAGCCAGCTGGGGAGATCACCAATGACAATCAAATGACTCTGAGATGCTGCAACCATGCTAAATAAATACATACAGGTGGCCAACCATTTGTGGGTTGATTCCATGACTATGGGGATACTGTGATATGTGTGGGATTATAGATAATCCTCATTAACAATCATAATCAGGACCAGCAATTCCATCACTAAGTGACATGGTCATTAAGTATGACAGTACATGACTGTGACAGACTTACCTTATTTCTATCACAATTATTAAGCAAATTATTTGCAATCTTTAAGGGACTGTGAGTTGCAATGTTACTGTTGGCTTCTCCATGGTCTGTGCTTGTTGGAAGCTAGCTGTGAAGCATATGAACAGTCATCACATGACCACAGGGATGCTGCAACAGTCATAAGAGTGAGGACCAGGCCCAAAGTTTCTTTTCAGTGCTGTTGCAATTTCAAATGTTTGATAAGCATGACGTGTTAAGCGATGACCTGCTGTAATGTTATTGTCCCACATATAAACAGCCTCAATGTACGCATTGAGAAATTTATTATGAGGGATTGAAATAACAATCTAATTGTGTCTCTTTTTCAGCTGGAATTGGCTCTTTCTACAGGGGAAATAGTTCATGGTGACAATAGCAATAGCACTTAGACTCATATTCACTTCACAGTGCTTAATAGCCATCTTTAAGTTGTTTACAGAGTCAGCATATAGTCCCCAACAACCTGGTTCCTCAATTTAGTGACCTTGGAAGAAGGGAAGGCTGAGCCAACTTTGAGCCAGTAAGAATCAAACTGCCAAACTGCTGGCAGCAGGCAGCAGGCAGCAGAAGTAGCCTGCAGTACTACATTCTAACCACTGTGCCACCACTGCTCATAAGTGTGAAGATCAGTTGTAAGCCTCTATTTTCAGCGCTGCTGTAATTTCAAATGGTCACTAAATGAATGGTTGTAAATCGAGGACTATCTGTAGCCAACAGGCAGAGCTTATGTCATGATATCTCAGTGCATGTTTCTAGCAAAGTTGTGGCTTGATCCTTTTAGGTCAAGGATTCTTGTAAATTCCCTATGTGTAACAAATGTTAAAGGAGAGATGGATGGCTTGAAAATATCTCTAGCAAAGATTTTAAACTCTTGTTTGATACAAAAAGTATCATTAATTACTTTAAAAACACCAACATTCTATTAGATTATGTATAAAAATTGAAAACAATCAGAATTCTGCCTGTAGGATTATATCTAATTGTTTATTCTCCTTCCCCTTGACTACTTCTATTATAACTATTACCACTTTCAACATTCCAATTATGAATATAGAAATATGATTATAAAAGTCAAACATGAGCATTATATTTAGCATGTTAATATTTCATTGGCTTATGAATTCATAACGTCGACACAAGATTTAGTTTTCTTTAAAGGCTCCTTGGAAGTAGTTTTAAAATTCAGCGAAGTTCTCCATGCTGTAAGAGTCCAGCTGCTTTCAGACAGTGAGATAAATTTCATAAATAAATATTTTAAAATTAAATTAAAATTAAAATTGCATCCAATGTTTTGTCATTTCTTTTTTCTAATAGTTCAAAAATGCGTAACTAAACAACTTCTTTCCAAATCCAAGTTCAGTGGTGGGATTGAGATATGAAAAAACAACAGCTGCAAGCAATACTCTGTGCAGAGGTCTCAAATGGTGGAAGTGCATATGTTGTGTGAAGTTTGATGACTTCCTCAAGGAGAATTAAGAGTTGGACTGGACACTTTCAGAATGACAAAAAAATGGCTTCTGCATGTGGTAAAACCTTTATTGCACATAGAGTAGAGTAGAATAGAATAGAGTAGCACAGCACAGCACAGAATAGAATAGAATAAAATTATTTATTGGCCAATTGTGATTGGAGTTTACAATACAATACAATAGTAGAGTTGGAAGGGACCTTGGAGGTCGTCTAGTCCAACCCCCTGCCTAGGCAGGAAACCCTATACCGTTTTAGACAAATAGCTATCCAACATCTTCTTAAAGACTTCCAGTGTTGGGGCATTCACAACTTCTGAAGGCAAGCTGTTCCACTGATTAATTGTTCTAACTGCCAGGAAATTTCTCCTCAGTTCTAAGTTGCTTCTCTCCTTGATTAGTTTCCACCCATTGCTTCTTGTTCTACCCTCAGGTGCCTTGGAGAATAGTTTGACTCCCTCTTCTTTGTGGCAACCTCTGAGATATTGGAACATTGCTATCATGTCACCCATAGTCCTTCTTTCTCTTAAGTTAAACATACCCAGTTCCTGCAACCGTTCTTCATATGTTTTAGTCTCCAGTCCTCTAATCATCTTTGTTGCTCTTCTCTGCACTCTTTCTATAGTCTCCACATCTTTTTTACATCGTGGCGACCAGAACTGAATGCAGTATTCCAAGTGTGGCCTTACCAAGGCATTATAAAGTGATGTTAATACTTCACGTGATCTTGATTCTATCCCTCAGTTTGACATACAAAGAATTTTGTACACACAACAACAAAATACAGTATATGTAGGGCAGGCATGTCCAATCCACAGGCTGTGGGCCAAATGAGGCCCTTTACATTTAGTAATGTGGCCTCACAAGATTATAAACTTTAATATTATTATGTGATTTATATACATTAATTACATTATATATTTTACATGACAATCCTCTTCAGTCAATGTGGTACAGGCAAGCCAAATAGTTGGACACTTATGATCTACATTATGGGAGTCCAACTTTTTGGCTTGCCTGGGCTGTATTGGTGAAGAGAAATTGTCTTGGATCGCATATAAAATATATTTGTATGTATGTATGTATGTATGTATGTATGTATGTATGTATATATATATATATATATATATATATATATATATATATATATATATATATATATATATATATATATATATATATATATATATATATATATATATATATACACACACACATACATACATACATACATACATACATACATACATACATACATACATACACCCCTGGTATGCCCAAATATGGGAGGGAGCTCACTACTCCCCCTTTCTGTCCTTCGGCTCATTACAGAGGACCATCAAGGCAGAAAACCATACTTTTATTTTTAATGTTGCCTTTTTATATTTGCGTTGTATTTGTGCTGATAAATAAATAAAGGGAGACTAATATAGATCTATTTCAAGCTATTTAGCTCTCATCAGCTAGCCATACCCTTACTGGGATTTGAACCTGGGCTGTATACATATTAGGCAGATATCTTAGCCACTAAGCCACAGGCTCTCCTCCTTATCAGCTGAGCTGAATATATATATATTCACATAATGTTAAATGTTTGCAATCTTGTGGGGCCACATTACTAGCCATCCAGGGTCACATGCAGCCCTTGGGCCATATGTTGGACACACCTGATGTATTGATAAAGTATTCTTATTAAAAAGTGAATAGTGATGACAAGTGGTGAGATTCAAATTTTTTTTACTACCGGTTCTGTAGGTGTGGTTTGGTGGGTGTGGCAGGGGAAGGCTACTGCAAAATCTCCTTTCACACCCCACTCTGGGGCCAGCCAGAGGTGGTATTTGCTGGTTCTCCAAACTACTCAAAATGTCCATTACTGGTTCTCCAAAACCTGTCAGAACCTGCTGAATTTACCCCTGGTGATGACTCTTAAACCTCTTCTTTATAGTTTGTCAGTATGATTTTGGTTTCACATATGCACTTTAGAGTACATCTTGTCACACCAACACTTTGTACATCAAATTAAAGGGTTCCAAATCACAAAAATACTATCTCACATTGGATAATGTCTGCATTTTTTTCATTTTCTCTTTTTCTTCTTTTGAATGGCCAACTTAATGATCTAAAACAGATTGTAATAAAACTAAAGGAAACAATAAAACCAACATCCCAAATAGTTGAAGCCCAAATCTGGACACCATCATCTATATTCCTTAACTCATCAACAATTAATAAATCTCTGAGCTCCAGCGTCACCTCCTCCTAATGTGGAGAGAAAATACATATTTTAATGATTCTTTGAAGTCTAGGGGAGTGGGATCCTGCCAGATCTCAGTGGGAAGGGTTTTCCACAAGGCAGGGGCCTCTACAGAGCAGATATATTTTCTAGGTCTTCATAGAAAACAACATGTAAAGAAAGGGAGTAAGCCCATCTTATTCAACCTGGTGTCAGGGCAGGTACCCTCAGTCAGAAGTGGTCCTGCAAATAACCAGGTTCTATTCTATGCAAGGCTTTAAAGCACCTTGGATTGCACCCCCCCAAAAGCTTACAATAGTTAAGTCAGAGAAGGTTCTTCCTTTCTCCATCCTCACAAAGTGGATGTATGGTGAGGACATTGGGAGTTATACATCCCTGAGGAAACAGGAACAGCCTTATCCTGGAGATGAAAGACAGGAGAATGAGTCCTGGTGGTGAAATCTTTCCACAGAAAAGAAAGATCATGAGATCACACATATGTACCCTGGATAGCTGCTTCTAGTGAGTAGATTGCAGGAACTGGGATTTTGTTATTGGCTAATGAGTCAAGGTGGCTCAGTGGCTAAGATGCTGAACTTGTCAATCAGAAGGTCGGCAGTTAGCAATTCAAATTCCTAGCGCCAAGTAACGGAATGAGTTCCAATTACTTGTCCCAGCTCTGCCAGCCTAGCAGTTCAAAAGCATGTAAAAATGCAAGTAGAAAAATAGGAACCACTTTTGGTGGGAAGGTAACAGCATTCCGTGGACCTTCAGCATTGAGTCATGCCAGCTACATGACCATGGAGATGTCTTTGGACAGCGCTGGTTCTTCGGCTTTGAAATGGAGATGACCACCACCCCCTAGAATCAGGAATGACTAGCACATATGTGTGAGGGGAACCTTTACCTTTACCTAATGAGTCAAGAGTCAGGAAAGACTTGGGGACTCCAACACAGCTCACAGTTGTAATGTATTGTACATGGACATAAAGCTCAGCAGAGTCTCATTTCTTTATCACTTTTGCAATTAGTTTTTCACTGCTTTTTAAACATTAAGGATCTTTGGAATGGCAAGTTTTATGGCATTTAGTGAGTTAATTTCCTTCAATCCTTAGCAATATAAGTTTTAAATATGAGTTGAAAAACATAGAAAAAAATTCTTTTTTTGAGGGGTGAGAATAAATGGCAAAAGGATGACTATACTGTTGTTTTTGAAAAGTTATAATGGATGTAAAGGTCCAGATGGATTTCAAATAAGATCTTGAAATTTAGTGTAAGAATCCTTCTTGTGAGAAATGGCTGTTATTTTGAATTCAGGGGGAAATGATATGATGTGTTTTGAATGCTGGACACTAGAGGGAACCAGAAGGAACTAAATAGCAATAGCACTTAGACTTACAGTATATACTGCTTCAGAGTGCTTTTACAACCCTCTCTAAGCAGTTTATAGAGTCAGCATATTGTCCCTAACAATCTGGGGCCTCATTTACCCCCCTCAGAAGGATGGAAGACTGAGTCAACTGGTGAGCTGGTGAAATTTGAACTGCTGAACTGCAGCTAGCAGTCAGCTGAAATAGCTTGCAGTACCGCACTCTAACCACTGCACCACCTCAGATCACATTTACAATTAAAGGAGAAGAACATTTAAATTCGACTTGATGACACAATGGTATGAAATACTTTAACATTGGATATGTTGAAAGATATTTGCGAACAATGACTCAGAAGTTAATTTTAAGAAAGTCTGCTAATTATAGATAGACTGCATGTAAATAATGTTGTGGAAGAGGAACAGATTTTACCTGATAAGACTGAAATTGATCAGAATATGAATTTAAAAATGACATTCTACAGAAAAAAACTAGAAAAGATATAATTGGATTTACAAACAAAACTGGTTAATGTCTCAATAAGGAAAAGAGAACTACAAAAACAAACCAGAAGTTGACCTGGATAATTTTGCTATATTGATCTTACAAAAGACATCCATTAAATTTTTGAAGGAAGTTGTGAGATGGGACAAAAATAAAAATAAAATAAATGTACATTATTTGAAGGAATTAAAGACGAAGACTGCTCACCATAATGGGAAAGAACAAGCTTGGTTTGTTTGAGCAAATTAAGGTTATGTTACTATATCTGAATACCCTAAATTGACTTTTACTGACCAGGATAAAAGGGTGAAGTTTTGTTTATAGATAAGAGATTGGAAGAAGAGATCTATTAAGAGAGTGTAATAGATTTCTAAAATTGTTAATACTAGTTATGACAAAGGCCTAAGTTACTTTCTTTATATACTGTAATTTTTCTTTTTCTTTATTATATTGTTATTTTTTCCTTCCTCTTTTCTTTCCTTTTCCTTTTTTGCACTGTTTTTATATTTTATTTTTAGTTCATTAGCTTTTTTATTATAACATTTAATAAAAAATATTAAAGAAGCAAATGAGCATATGATTTTTATGATTTTAATTTTTTTTTTGGTAACTTACTTGCCTTTTTGCTGGTATTGGACCATAATAAAGTTTTGATTTGATTTGAAGCATATGAGCATTTCTTTCAAACAAGCTGTTATTCAATTTTATTTTTATTTTTTTAAAATCCAGTGCAGGCTTATTATGAAAAGTAGACTAGATATAATCACACCAATGTCACTTTGTTGAAGTTCCACTACTCAATGTTTGGTGTCAAGAAATTAGAGCACACAGTAATATATTGATAGGCTTGGATACTTCCTGGCTTTGTCCCAAATGTAT
Organism: Natrix helvetica; assembly: GCF_964273705.1. NCBI lineage: Eukaryota > Metazoa > Chordata > Lepidosauria > Squamata > Natricidae > Natrix > Natrix helvetica. Next base: position 93,273,338 of record NC_138549.1, read on the forward strand.
ATAAGTATTGGTTAATTTGCAAGGGAGGCTATTTTTAAATGTGGACTTTTTCTTGATAACCCAATGCAGCAATTGTAAAGTAATGTGAACGATGACAAATTCTTTCCCGTTGGCTTTGTGCAAGGGATATGGGGCTTGCCCTCTGAACAGTTGGAGGTGGAATTAGTATACAATCTCTGACAAAGCATTGGTGGAGAGATTGATCAGGTTGCTTTCAGACCTCATATTTATCACAAGGCAAAGCCATAAAGCCCCTTGTAAGATCCTAGCAACAATACCATTTATTAAAAGCTGCTGGTCAGACAGCCTTGCCGTCTGATAGTGAACAAATATAGCAGATGAGATAATTTGCAATACAAATTAGATATATATCGACTGTATATTTGTCACTGGCCCTCCAATATTTTTGTGTGTTGGATTCTTTTCATGGAAAGCTCTGCTAATCAAGGATACTTTGAACTATATCATCTAGAAGACATACCTTGTATCTCACATTGTTTTATAATACAGTAGTTGACCTCCTATAGATACCTATCACAGTCATCAGATGTCATGCACAGTATTATACCACCTGCAAGACAAGGAAGACTGAGTGTGTTCTGACCTTGGCTTCCATAGCAGCACAAAGCTGAGTCCTCATCCCAATAAACCCCCTTTATTTCATTTACAGTGAATTCCTCTCCAGTAAAGTCTTTCCTCTCCCATAGTCTTTCAAGGTAGTTCATAATTACCAACCTTTATCAGGCTTAGAGAGTGGCCAGGCCGATATCTTTCAGATGCTTCAATACTTGGCAAGAATACAGGAATGAACTAATTGTCTCTTGCAAACACCCCTCCCCTTTTGCTCCTCTTTTATTTCCTCTGGGAGTGGCGATTCACCGTCCACCTGTGGCCTTACTCGACACTTGTTCCTTGCTGTTCCCTTTGTCAACTCTGTGCATGTGTACACTGGGAACAGCTTCAGCTGTTCGTCTGTCTCACTGATGTCTAATTCCGAAGGCAGCTGATAACTGTCAAATGGCCCTGGCCCCATCTCCACCTCCAACGCAAAGCACTCGTCAGAGCCTTACCCAGACTCCAGGACTGGCCCATGTTCCTCTCCAAACTTCTCCCTGTCTAAATCTGCTGCCAACTCTGCTGGCTGCTGGCAGCCACAACAGAATGACTTGATTATTTATTTATTTATTTATTTACTTGTTTTTTTAATTCCACATTTATATGGCTACAGACGCGACTCTGGGTGGCGTACAACAATTAATAAAAATTACAAATGTACAAAACAGCCATTATAAAAATATAAATTCATTATTAAAAATGAAAAGACACTATAAAAATGTAAAGAGTACAAACCACACAAAGAGAGTGAAAGATCACCTACAATGAAGCCATCTAAGAATGTCCTTGGTTTCTGGAGACATCACCAGATTTTGAGGGTCTTTCAGAACAATAACAGGAATAGAGATAATCTGACTTGGTGTAGGAGAATAGAGTGTTACACAGAGTGGCTACCACAACAGAGAAGGCCGCATCCTGGGACAAACCAATGTGATGGTGATCTGGCACAAAAGACATGTTGTGGATACCATCTGCTACCAGTGATTACAACAGACTCAGGATTAAACTCCTCCTTGCATCCTGTATCCTTCTCCATACTTTTAAAGAAATGAGTTGCATATGGTAGCTTCGTACATAAGCGTTTACTTAGTTATTTATAAATTGATATGTCATTTTCCCAGCTGCTTCATTTGGAATTCTTTCCACAATGCATTAAAGAAACTATTTTGTTCCATCCTGATTCAGGTTGGATCCTCTTAATAGTTCCCACCTTAGAGAAGTTAAACGTTTCAGAAACAGAAAAACAAATTGTGAGTTGTCTGTGCCTAAATTCCTATCTGATCCAAAGCAACAAAGAAACAAACATATATCATATTTTTCGGAGTATAAGATGCTCTGGAGTATAAGACACACCTTATTTTGGGGGGAGGAAAACAGGGGAAAAAATCTGCCTCTGCCTATCAGGTATTCATCTGGCTAGAGTCCTTTGCCTGGTCAGCTTCAGCACATTAGTTTTCTGGTTGTGAGCATGCGCTCACCTTCTTATCAGGCTTCTTTAGGCTGATAAACAGCTTTAGAAGCACAGCTGATCATCGCTGGCAGCTCCAGTGAGTAAGGCAGGTGAAGTGCGGAAGTGGTAAGACAAGGCAGCAGTTGTTCTGGATTGCCATTTTGGGCTCAGTGCCTCACGTTTTCAGTCTCCTAATGTTCCATTTGAGAACCATTCAAGGCTGTGGGGATTGCCAAAGCATATCGCCCCAATTGCCACCCAAAAATGTGATGCACAGAGGCCAAAAATGGGGCATGTAGAGGCCTAAAATGTGATGCACAGAAACTGGAAAAACAATGCATGGAGGTGGCGATCAACGGCGATGTGCTCTGGCGATCCCTGCACCCTTGAATGGCTCTCTAACGGAGCATTTGGAGGCTGGAAATGCGAGGTGCAGAGCCCAAAAACGCAAGCCATTGTCTGTGGCAAACTCTGCAGCCAGGAAAAGGATGCGCAGAGGCCAAAGGATGGGGGCCAGCATCCAAATTTTCAGCCTCTTTTAGGGGGGGAAACTGTGTCTTATACTCTGAAGAATCTGCAATGCATAGGTTTGGCTTTGTTAGTGGGATCTGATACTATTTTGCAGAACATTGTAGGTGTGATACAAGTGATGTTTTGATCATCTCAAAGAGGGTCTGCATGCGGACATTAAAATTGTCCATTGTCATTTATACAGGATATTCCAAGTTTAATCCAGGCTGTCTCCTAGAGGAAATTATATTCAGTTCTATGTTCAATGTCTATTTCTTAAACATGTAGATATCTGGATAGGGAATTATCTTTTTTCAGTCTTTTACCAGACACACACACACACACACACACACACACACACACACACACACACACACACACGTATTTGTGCTGATAAATAAATAAAGGGAGACTAGTATGGATCCATTTCAAGCTATTTAGCTCTCATCAGCTAGCCATACCCTTACTTGATACTCCTGGTATGCCCAAATATGGGAGGAAGCTCACTACTCCCTCTTTCTGTCCTTCAGCTCATTACAGAAAACCATCCAGGCAGAAAACCATATTTTTATTTTTAATGTTGCCTTTTTATATTTGTGTTGTATTTGTGCTGATAAATAATATTGGGCATAAATAATATTTGGGCATACCAGGGGTTGTAACACAAATACATACCTATTTCCCTGGCTCAGCTGATAAAGGAGGAGAGCCTGTGGCTTAGTGGCTAAGACTCCTGCCTAATATGTAATACAGCCCAGGTTCAAATCCCAGTAAGGGTATGGCTAGCTGATGAGAGCTAAATAGCTTGAAATGGATCTATACTAGTCTCCCTTTATTTATTTATCAGCACAAATACAACACATACACACACACACAGATGTAGGATTCTTTAGCTGTTCTTTTTTTAAAAAAAACTCAGAGAATGTCAAAAGTCCTTCATTTTAAGCTATCGGCTGTTGGTTAAAATGACTGCAAAAAGACATAACATTTTTCTGCACTGGTTTGGATCTATTATGTAATGGTGCCTTTCTTCCACAAGGCCCCTCTGGCTCTGGTGCTCTCTCGAAATCCCTGCCTGCTCCTCCATTGTCAGGAATGATTTAAAATAAAAAACACTTGCACTTTTGAACCATAAAGCAAAAATACAAAGCTAAAATCAAAAGAAGGAGGTAAATTACTTTTACTGCTCTGCAAAGAAACTTTCGCTTGGCTATTTCCTGTTGTTCTGAAACTCTGAAAAATCAATACAGAAACATATCATAGACTGAAGGCAGGTCATCTCTGCACTGGGTGTTTTCAACCATCAACTTTGAAGGGGGTGCATATGGCTCCAACCCGAATGTACTATTCTTTGCACTAAGTGTCCTGTTGAAACTATATTTTTGCTCTGGATAACCATTTCAATGGTTATTACCTTTTAGTGTTTCAAACTCCCATCTTCCATTATAGATTCACTGCTAGATCAATATGACAGAGGCAAGATAAAAGGCAGTTAGGTGTACATGCTTATTTGAGGCCAAAAAACTCAACCCAGAAAGGATATCTCTGACAGAAATGAAATACTGAAATGGTATGTGCTACTGATCTGTTATATATCACCACGTTCTTTCTTTTTTCTTTTTGGTAGCCTCCTCTTTTTTCAACCCAAGTTTGTACTAACTAAACCAATCACCTGTCTCAATATCTTTCTTAAATTTGAGTTTCTCCTGGTTGCTTTGCAAGTTTGGAATGAGCGTTTTCCCTGAGGGAAAGAAAGTTTTTTTTTTTAAAAAAAATACATTCTCTACTTCTGAGAGAAAACAGCAGAACCTATTTGCTTTTAGGCCGGAGTCATAAAAAGGAATTCTGACATGCTACACATCCCAACCAGTATGGGATGCTGTAAAAATGAAATGGTGATTTGAAGCCATAATGAAGTTTTTCACAAGCAGGTGAGCTAGCTGGAAGGAGAATTCAGTTCATAACTACTCTTTTTCTATTCTTCCTACTCAGAACAGGAACACGGGATTCCTAAAAGCAATCATGTTGATAGCTGCATACCAGTGATGGGTTTCAATTTTTTTTAGAACCTATTCTGTAGGTGTGGCCTGTATTGTGGGAGTGGCTTGGCAGTCATGTGACTGGGTGGGAGTGGCTTGGTAGTCATGTGACTGGGTGGGAGTGGCCAACTTGACGCCCCTCACCAGGAGATGTCATGGATTGGGTAAAATGTGGTGAAGCTCACTTAACAATGCTCTTGCTTAACAACCAAAATTTTGGCCTCAATTGTAGTCATGTCAAGGAGTATCTCTGCCTTCCTCTGCATGGCAGCCTTGTCCTAGTAAACTCCTTCTCCTTTCTGGCAATTTTCCTTTCTGTTAGATGCACCAAAATAATCCATACAATGTAAGGTTTCCTGCTGCAGCAGGGGGTTTGACTAGATGACATCCCAGTAGCCTTCTAGCCCTAAATTTCTGTGCTGTTTTTCTTTCTTTCTGCCAACAAAGAAACCTGCCTGAGGCTCATTCCAGATTCCTGCCAGATAGAGATAATGAGATAAGACCCTAGAGAAAGTTTGACTCCATTCACAAACAGGGAATTGTCCAAACAATGTTCTAAAAGAAACACAAAGCCCATATTGCACCCCCCCAAAACGTCAAAACATAAAACCATATAACATGTAATCATATAACCAATTTGTTGTTGAACTTTTTTCAGTTTAAAATTATAAGCATTAAGACTTATAGACTTCAACTCCCAGAATTCCACACCCAGGCATGCTCAGTTCTGATTTAAAGTGACAGCATTTGTTTTTCTCCTTTGCAAAAGAAGTTTCCTTCTTTCTTTTTCTTCTCCCTTCCCCTCCTTCCTCCCTCTCTCAAACACACACACACACACACACAAGTTGGATTGGATTATCTCTCCTATCCCCTTCCGTCTATCACTCTCTCTCAAACAACCCCCCCCACACACATACACACACAAGTTGGATTGGATATCTCTCCCAATGGCTTGAAAGTAGCTCCTCTGCCATCCCCCCATCCCCCTGCTGCCTTCCCCAAACACCTCCCCATTGCAAATGTAGTGTGCTGTCCAGGTGGGAAACAATAAAGGAACACAATAAAGCCTACCCACTCACCTCCTGCTGGCAGACTGGGGTGAGAGGAGAGGCAGAGAAGCCAGACGGGAGTCTATCAGAGCCTTCCGAAAGAACGGGGCTGGGAGAAAGTATGTGTGTTACAGCATGGCTCTTTGTCTGGCTTCCTGCCTCCTCCTGTGGTCTCCTCAGTGCTCCATCGTGCTCTCCCTCCCCAAGTGTAGTTTGATTGCAGGTGGAGCCACGTTGCCTTTGCAAATCTGTAATCAGTGAAGCTGGGCTGGATTTTTACATAGCTTTATCCAGCTGGATATGCATGTGTGGGATGGCGGCCTGGGGAGGAAGTCATTCCCCTCCTGACAGCTGGATAAAGCTATGTAAAAATCCATCCCAACTTCACTGATTACAGGTTTGAAAAGGCAACGTGGCTCCACTTGCAATCAAACTACACTTGGGGAGGGAGAGCACAAGCAAGCCAGGATCCTTCCCTCCAACCTTTGCCCAAAGCCCCACACCACACCAGAAGGTGTTTGAATTCCTCCCCCCACCTTCTGATCCACATGTACCTTTTCTAGCTGCTTCAGAGAGGTCTTCAATGCTGCTCCTGCCTCGGGTCCTCTGAAGAAGCCAGGCATCGCTTCCTTCTCTTTGAGAAGTGCCTTGCAAATGGGGGCAGGGCATGGGAGCGTACTAGTATGGGGATGTGTCCATGCCACCATGGAACGGGTACGCAAAAGTATGGCAAATTTCTGGCACCCGTACGCCCGTAGTGGTGCGTACCGGCCGGAACCCATCTCTGCTGCATACATAGTAACTGATCCATGGTTAAAATTGCTGCATTTCTGAAAGTTTATGGAGATTCTCAGTCATCCAGATTATGGTTGTCCCAAAGGTGCTTTTTCAAGAGGCAACTGGATTTTCTTGTTTTTCTTTGAAGACATTTTACTTCTCATCCAAGAAGCTTCTTCAGCACTGACTAGATAGTGGGGAATGGAAGGATTTATATTCTTTGAAGACAGCTGGTCATTTGCATTCTTTTAGAGAGTCACTGAGGCCACTGGAAGTTTTATCTGTGTCCTCAGGGTCATCACCCGGGTAATACAAATGAATGTGGAGCCTTCTTGGAAATCTGAAAGGACTGTGTTGTAGACTGGAGATATTTGTAAAATTAAAAACTAGACTTGGATAAGACCATGGTTTCATATGATGTGATCTCCCTCTTTTACCTGCATTCCAACAACTGAAGCTGTCATGGTAGAGAAGAAACGACCACTACAAGAAAACACCTTAGATGAGAGAACCAACCTCAGCCCAGACCATATACGTGCCATGCTGGACCAACTTCTACATCGAAGAAATAGAAACCAAAGCCCTAACCTCCTTCACAGGAATTTCACCCGCTCCCTGGTATAGATATGTGTGCAATACTTGGTTCAAGATCAAAACACAGGAATTGGAAGTGTTCACCAAATTTATCAACTCTGTGGACAGATACATCGAATTAACACCATCGTGTTTAACATTTTACATGTTAAGGAAAATAATCTAGACTTCCTAGACTGTGCAGTACATATTACGGAAAACATAAGCGTTAACATCGAAGTTCACAGAACCTCCTCTCTCCCAGATCAATATTTGGCCTGCCAACCAGCAAAACTAAAACACATCAAAGAATCCCTCAGAATATGTGGCTATTCCAAGTGGGCCTTCACCAAATCTCAAAAAACACCCAGCAGAAGCTCCTCCATAACAGACAAAGAAGAGAATAATAATTGAAATAAAATTGTCATTCCAAACATTGCAGGAATATTTGAAAAGTGCAGGAGGATTTTCAGGCAACACAACATACACATTAGGGCAGAGGCTTGTTCACCCCAAAGATAAAACACCCAGACACAAGCTTAGCAACATGGTATATATAGTACAATGCAGTGAGACATGTGCAAATATGTACATCAGGGAAACAAAACAACCACTTCATAAACACATGGCACAACATAGTTGAAAAACCCATCAGAACAAGATTCAGCAGTCCATCTGCATTTAAAAAAACAAGGGCTATTCTTCTGAAGACAGCAAAGTCCACATTTTGGACAGAGAAGCCCACTGGTTTGAAAGAAGGATCAAAAAGGAGCTCTATGTCAAAATTGAACAGCCCTCTCTCTCTAACAGAGGGGGAAGGATGCAACATCTACCTCCAGTCTACCACACACTCCTTTCAACAGTTTCAAGAAGGCTCCACACCCAACTGCACTACTCAGGTGATCCTCACGACACAGATAAACCTCCAAGTAGCCTCAATGGCTTGGTAAAAGAATGCAAATGACCAGCTGTCTACATGGAATTTAAACCCTTCCATTTCCCCCATCCAGTCAGAGCTGAAGAAGTTTCTTGAATGAGAAGCAAACCGTTTTCAAAGAAAAAAAACAGGAAAGTCCAGTTGCCTCCTGAAAAAGTGCAGTTCCAAAACCATTATAAGACTATAAAAAATTATAAAGTGGATAAGAAGAATACCTAATTGAGGAAAATATGGGTTTAGGGAATTTAATCTGATTGTAATTCAAAATCAAATCCTATAAGAATGATATTCTCATTGTATTGTATTTTTGTATTCTTTTCTTAATCCTTTGTTTCTGTCTCTTGATAAAACTAGTTTTGGGCATGATAAAGTATAGATTTAAACTTTTTGCTCTAGCTAGAGATCAAACTAATAGAGTTCATGGAGTTGTGCCCTTGCCCTTGCCCTTTCTGCCGTTACATTCTTGCTGGTTCTCTACAATGGTAATTGTTACTCTTTTTTCTGTTTTATTCCTTCATCTATAAAACTGCGAGTGTAGTAACTATCCTCAGAGAATCGTTGCAAAATCTTAAAAAGGTTACTATGGTAACCACGATACACATTCAAAGTCCTGTGGCAATCATAAATAACAACAGTTATGACTAATGTGCTTTACTCCAACTTAATTCCACGAAAGAGATTTAAACATATACTCCATTCTTTTGTCAATACTGATGGGTTTTGTAGGTGGTAATGCTCACACCTAAGAGCTCAGATCTGAAATTAAATTCAACAGGACATTTAAAGAATGAATATTCTCCTTTCTTTAAGCAGGAACTTAAGATTCTTGGAAAAAAAGGATGCTGGGACCTTTAGAAGTCCCCTCTAAACAATGTGGGTTGCATAGGGGAAATCGTTCCTCTGTGACTTTATTTTAGACTGCAATTCTGTATAGATTTAGCTGTGAGTGAATCTGTTGCAATGAACTCAATGGCTTTTATTTTTCAGTACACATGGGAAAATTATAGGAATTTTCTCTTTGTTGATTTAAGATCTCCATCTTCCCCAGCATGTCCTCACACCTATTCCACCTTGTTCTGAAGAGCCTTCTTTCCATCTGTTCACTGATAACATTTTCGGGGCTGCAGAGAATGAAAATAATGGGAGTGCAAAGTGTTTTTGAATTCAAAGCATTTAAAGTTTGAAATGCCTTGTTTGGATTCCAAACAGAGGCTTTGTACTGGAAAAGCAAGTTACCCTGACTGTGCCAGAAGGGTTTTTTTTTGTTTAGTTTAAGGTAGCTCTGTTCAGCATTTGAGGCAGACTGTGGGTTCTTTTGAGCTCAGAAAGCTTTTGGGCTGTTAGACAGCCCACTCAAAAAAGACCTTTTGAATAGTTTTGTACACCCTAAAGGAAATCCTTTTTCCTTGAACTTCCATACCTAAACTTAACTCAAGGTCCATGCTGATATTTTTCCCTGCTTCCTTGCTACCATTCCTTTATTTCTGCTCAGACATGTAGAAATGTAGACTGTAACCTACATGTTTGAATTGATTATATCAAACAAATGACTGTAATCATTGCATTTTTTGAATTAATACCTTTATGAACCGTGCATTATTTGTTCCAGGGAGAGGGGGGGGGGACTGATTGGAATAAATGAATCGAGAAAAAGTAATGCAATAATATGTCACCAAGCATTTGTCCATCTGAGAAGGAAAACTGGAGAGTGGGAAGGAGATTTTGGAAGAGAGAATTTCTGGAAAAATAATCCATCATTGAAGGATGCAGCTTGCCAAATATCTCTTGACATATGATTTTCACACCGGGAAAATAATGGATGGCTCCATTCCAGCTCAGAATGTGATTTCTGGCAAGTTTACTGATGAAACTGTCTACCAAATTAAGAGATAGAAGAGAAATATTTTTAGAGTACTAGTCCACTTAGCCTTTACGTAAATTAGAGTCACGAGATTCTACAGTATAACAAAAATAATGTCTGATGACTCATCCAAATTTTTTCAGATTATACCGACTGTAAAGGTAAAGTTTCCTCCACACATGTGTGCTGTCTCAATGGTCATATGGTGGCATGACTAACAATTGTATTTAAAAAATATCCAAATTCACCAATAGCTTTGAAAGACAATAGAAGGATTTTGTGTTTTAAACAATTCCAGATCTGATAGATTCATTCATCCAGCTGGATTCTTTGAGCACATGGCTTATTCTTTTTTCTGGGGAAAAGAAAAATCAATTCATCTTTTTTTCTCTTTTTTTAAGCAAAAGAAGTAATTATGTGCATTTGAACAATGTTTGAAATATTATTATAATTCTTTGTATTTTATATTAAGATAGTGGTACCATTATTATGAATTATTAATCATTTTATTTATTGTTTCAATCCATAGGCCATAATATAATATCATGTAAGTTATCAGGAGGGCAATAAAACAATAATTAATTAAAAAGTAAAATAATATCAGGTTAATAGTCACAAAAATAAAATCATTTAAGCTCTCTATAATTTGGAAATAAGTGTTTATAATTTTCATCCGGGGTCTGAAAAAAACCCTACCAGTTTCTTTAGGATAGCTGTCAATTATTATTATTTTTTTCTCATAAGAATTTAATTTTGGGGAATGATGTCAGAATAATTTCTACATATTTGGTTACATGCAGCAGAATCATTGGCCAATAAAGCAAATTTGGAGAGATATCTAAACCAGTGTTTCTCAGCATCAGTAACTTCAAGATGTGTTGACCAACTCAATATTTTGGCTGGGAAATGACAATGGTAGACAGGTTGGAAGCAGAGGTGGTATTCAGCATGTTGTGACCAGTTCTGGAGAACTGATAGTGGAAATTTTGAGTAGTTTGGAGAACTGGTAAATATCACCTCTGACTGGCCCTGCCCTCATCTATTCTCTGCCTCCCGAGTCCCAGCTGATCAGGAGGAAATTTAGATTTTACAGTATCCTTCCCCTGGAGTGAGGAGGGAATGGAGATTTTACAGTTCTTCCCCTGTAGTGGGGTGGGAATGGAGATTTTACAGTATCCTTCCCTTTCCACGCCCACCATGCCACAGCCATCAAGCCAAGCCCACAGAACTGGTAGTAATTTTTTTTTGAATCCCTGGTTGGAAGGATGAGATTTTTTTAAGGAGCAAGCTGTCATGTATGACCAATGCCGTTGTTGCATCCTTTAAGCTTGTTAATGCTAATTGAAGGGACAATAATTAATGTTTGATGTTACTTCATGTCCCCCCCCTTTTTTTCATAACTTTTAACAGTTATGCTATATATGGCAGGCAGCTATAACTTGATCTTTATGTTAATAATTGCTGCCTAACTTTGGAAAATACACTTTTCATCCAGTTGAAGTTTTGTTTAAAAAAAATCTTAAATTTCTTGATAAATGGGATGAAAAAGCTTGATATCAAAACTGAAAATAACATAATAAAAAAGGAAATATTCCCCCAAAAATCTTTATGAATTCCTTTTATATTTCAGTTTAACTAGACTAGCTGTGAGGGGGGATCAGGAGAAGAACAGAAAAGAAAGGAAAGGAGAAAGAGTAGAATTGTCTCTATCCTTGCCCTACTCAGCATGTCTGAACACTGAAGAACTTTTGCCCAAAGGTGTTTCTTTGCCCAGAAACAATTTAGGGTTTTGTTTAACTAGTAGCAGTGGGAGGCATATCTGTGAATGATCAGCAAAGAGGCTGAAGGACACGCTATTGTTTGAAAAACTTCCTGGCATCCTAATGAAACTTGACATAGCCATCAGCCACAAGTTGTCTATAGGTTATTCCGGCAAGGTTTTCTTTTTGCCTTTTTCCCCCTTTTCTGCTTTGGACTCCACAATATTATTTAAGCATTAATAAATGTCAACTCATCTGTTTACAAGGAAAGCGAATAGATTATTTGCAGACATGTGAACCTCAGAAATTGCCTCTGCAATCTATTCCTATAGAATCGGCAAAAAGAGGAAGCAGACTTATTATAGGTCAATACCAATGAAAGGCCCTCTGTGCAGACATCAGATTCACAGTCCATTAAGTTTCAGGTCTGCCCCAATATGGATTCTTCTGATGTATGACTATTACATCCTATTTTTGTTGACTCAGTTCCTATGTCAGCACACAGAATTAAACATTTTGGCTTCGACCCAGACGCAAGCTGTCTGTGGAAGATATCTTCTTTTTTTTCCCCCTTCCACCACCATGACAGTAATGAGGAATGGGCATTAGCTTAATTTGCATAACACACACTTTTAAGTTAGACTGCATGTCAGTGGGAGACAACTTATTGTGATGATGCCCATAGCATAATATCTGTTTTGTGCTATCAGCATTTATTTATGTAAATTTCATCTTTACAAGCGGTCATTTCCCAATCTTCTACCATGAAATCATTTGCTTTGCCAATAAGAAGGAAAGAAAAGTTTTTGGGGAGAAGAGAGATGTATATTCCTCATTGTGAGGAGTTGGCAGTCTAGTCAATTGACAGCTCTGATGACAAAACTAAAATCTGATAGACCACATGCGGTCAATTTAGACAAATGCTGTCAAATGGTCATTTCTCTTCTCTCCAACTTACTTCCCCAATTTCAATTCCATTGTGTTTGCAACCCCCCCCCCCCACAAATAAATAAATAATTCCAGAATACTCAATGGATTAAATAAAGAGGATTAGTGCTTTCAAGGCATAGATTCTTCTGCTGATGACAGGGTTCCATTCCATGCTGGAAGGAAATATAAAAAGTCTCAGAGCCATCACAGCATTAAACAAAAAAGAGCTCATGAAAGAGAATTCCAGATCAAGATGAATATTGAACAAGTTCTGCAGTCGTGGATGCCAGGTGACTACTGAGAATGAAGGGGAATAGATGAACATTGGTAGGGGACAAGATGAAATATCCTGGAAGGGGGGAAGCCGGATTCTGTGTTGAACTATAATTGGAGAGAGAGAAAACAATCTGCTGTGTCCAAATGGGGACAATTGTATATCACATTTGGGTAGGAATTACAGAAGCAGGTTCATATAGGCATATTTTAGAGACGGAAGCAACAAGTTCAAATTTCTGTTGGAACAGTGTTAATGAAACAAAACATGAAATTCGCAGCCATGGCTGTGCTGCAGGATCAAAGCCACGAAGGAATCAAATAATACCCTGGGAAAGAGCAGTATGGCAACAGTAAAAAGTGGTTGGCTGTTGCCATTTTCTGGAATGTTTTTTTTTCAATTTCCCAGTCCAGTTAATAGCCCCTGAATTCTCTGGTGTTCTCCACCCAAATACCAACCAGCAAAACATTTCTTAGCTTAGCTTACAAGTTCACACAAGATCAGCCAGGCACTGCTGCTGCTGCTGAGACACCTCTACTATTAAATTATTTTGAACAGCTGGATCGCTAATGTGCCAATAGAAAAAAAAATGTGTACATCTAAAGAACGAGAAATTAAGTGGGAAAAGGTTTAGAATATTATAATACATTACCTTCTGATTCCAGGTGAATTATTCTAACTGTTCAGTTCCAGGAAATTAATTTCAGCACATTTGAATGCTCCCAAACAAATTGGAGAAGAGAAGCAGATGAGTTGTTTGATTCTATCATTTGTTTTACATTGGCCAGAATATTTTCCCCTACTTTGGGGCAGATGGGCAACCTTAATTGCAGGCATTAGGAGTTTAGTTAAAGGAAATACAATATATTTGTGCTCCTCATTTTGTGCTGGTTTCAACTACCTGCAAGTAATGCAAATTTGTGTTTTAAAAAGTCCATCATTCCTACAGAGTTCGGAGTCAGATATACAACAATTGTTGGCTTGAAGTTGCACATCTTCAGAAATCCCCCCCCCCCCATTGCCCGAACGTGTGTGGATGAAGGAGGCTGCAGGGCAGGCTCATTTGCTTCGGCTATCTCCATTCGTTCTCTGCCTGCCTCACGAAATGAGATAGCCTAGCCAAGCAAATGAGTCTGCCCTGCAGCCTCCTAAATTCCTTCCTTCTCTCAGCACCCACCAAAGCATTTCCAAAGCGTTCTCATATCCCAGATTAGGAGATCCCAGGTGATTGCAGACAGAATGAAGAAGAAGAGAAATAAATTCCCCCCTGCAATCTCTTGAATGTAACTCCAAGAGAAATAAATTCCCCCCTGCAATCTCTTGAATGTAACTCCAATGTGACTAGCTTGATTGGCCAGTGGGATGAGTGGATTCCAAAAGGAATCTGTTCATCCATTTAGACCCTGGACAGATAAGATTTATCTAGTCCAACCCCTTCCCAAGGCAGGAGTCCTTCCTTCTCTTTGAGAGCTGTCAGTGGCAGCCTGGCAGACATGAGGGAAATGGTGTGTGTGTGTGTGTGTGTGTGTGTGTGTGTGTGTGTGTGTGTGTGTGTGTGAGAGAGAGAGAGAGAGAGAGAGAGAGAGAGAGAGAGAGAGAGAGAGAATGAATGAATAAGAAAGAAAGTAAGTTGGAGAGAGAGAGATAAGAAAGAAGGAAGGAAGGAAGAGAAAGAAAATAAGTTGGGGAGAGAGACACAAGAAGGAAAGAAGGAAGGAAGGAAAGAAAAAAAAGAAAGGAAAGAAAGAAAAAAGGAAGGAAGGAAGGAAGGAAGGAAGAGAAAGAAAAAAAAGAAAAAAAGAAAGAAGCCCAAAATTTTGGTTGCTAACCAAAAGTGTTGTTAAGTGAGTTTCACCACATTTTCCACCCCACCCAGTCACATGGCCGGTAAGCCACTCCCACCCGGTCATATGGCTGGCAAGCCACTCCCAACCAGTGACATGGCCAGCAAGCCACTCCCACAAAGCAGGCAACACCTACAGAAGAGGCTCTAAAAATTTTTGAAACCCACCACTGTGTCAATGCCTCACCAGGCATAAACCTCACCGCACGTCACTGGTGTGTGTGTGTGTATGATCTCTGAACAAAGCCTTGGCTAAAGGGCATCCATCCCAGGTGTTATTTGCCTGCACCTCACTTTTTTGTAGTTTTGTGTGTTGTTTAGACTTGTATTCACATTAAAGTTATATGTTCAATCATATTTTGGTGTGTTAAAAGTAATCTGCTAAAATCTATTGCAACAATCAAAGATATATACTTCTAATACAACACATTCTCTCTCTCTCTCTCTCTCTCTTTCTCATATATCTGAGAAGTGCCGATCGGTTCATTTTGTTTAGGATTTTGCAAAAAAGATTGAATTGCTCAAGCATCTCTTCTCAAAGGCTGGGAATGATAAAAGCAAAGAGAATCCTTTTGGGACTGTTGAGAAATAAATATTGGTAAAACTAACAGTAGCACCCAGAAGACCAAACAACTCCATCTGCAAGAAATGAAAGACAGATTTTTGCCTAGAACTTTACTTTGAACGCTAGTTTCAAACAAATGCAACCCCCCCTCCCCTGAACTCTTTTTAACATCACTTTTATGTTACAAAAATATTTTAAGCAACAACACAAGGTCTTTTTTTGTTAATCAGACAGATTTATCAAATGCAAAAGCCATTCCTTACAGACTCTTTGATTTCTTGAGGACTTCACCTCATTGATGAGTAACCTCAGGCAGGACACTGCTGGTTAATGAATACATGGGATCTCTTCCTCCCCTCTCCCTGCATTCATAGCCTTCCTACATAATGGTTATTAAAAAGTCAACATAAATAACATGTGTGCCTATAAACTGACTTTGTTGTTCTTTTTGGAAGTATATAGTGCCAAGATCTAATTATGATGCGGAGCCTTTCCACATTAACTGAATCCTTCACACCATACTTTGGGAATGCTACAGATGTCTCCTGGGAAAAGACTCCACCCAAATACTGATGGTCCCCAGATTTATTCATTAATTTATTTTATGTATACCCACCTGATTCCCAATGAATCTAACGATATCCTTCAGTTTATTGAAAACTTCAAGAAGCATTTTTTTTGGCTAATTGCTGATTTCCAGAATAATCAACTCTTAGTCCACAACTATATTCTTAGCCTCTGATATATAAACAGTACATTTTAGCACTGCATCACAATATATTAAGATGGAGAAGCCATTTTCTACTCAGGATGATAATTGGCCATTGTAAGCTGCAAGGTTGCATGCTGGCAACAAACAAAATTAAAGTCTGTCTGTCCCATTCCCTGTTCTGCTTTCCAGAACTCTTTTGTCCCATCTTCCATTTTTCTCCCGCTTCTATCTGCTTGAGCAGAAACAGTTCTTGCCAAAGGACTGAATTGCAAAAGCATTTTGAGATTTAGCTGAAAGTAACATGGAATTTCACATGAGTATAAGCAATCTTAAAGCCATAGTTTTCCTACTTCTGCAGAAGAAAATACACTCAACCATCACAATTATTTTGCCCTTGTGTGCATATGTCATGTGAGGTTTAACTCACATGGGAATATTGACATTTACCAATAACTGATATTTTCCTCCGATCTAAATATATAAAAAAATGCTGCTCAGAATACTGAGTGGTACATCTTAATTGCTAAGTACTTTTTGTACCAAAGTGTTAGTAGAAAATGTAGTTATTTATCAAAGCAGGATGATGGTAATCAAAAATGGGCACCAATATGGCACTTTTTGTATATTCACAACCTGTCCAAAACTGGTAGTGTTGTCCTAAGAGGGTTGACATCATGAATTGTTTGCCCTCTAGGAATGGCCAATTCTAGCTGAAAAAGAGATACAATTAGATTGTTATTTCAGTCCCTCATAATAAATTTCTAGTGTGCATACATATATGGAATAACAACATTACAGGTGCTAAACATGTCATGTTTAGCAAACATTTGAAGTTGCAACAGCACTGAAAAGTAACTTTATGCCTGGTGCTTGCTGTTATGATTGTTGCAGCATCCCTGTGGTTATGTGATCACCATTTGTATGCTTCACAGCTGGCTTCCAAGAAGCACAGATCATGGAGAAGCCAACAGTAACATTGCAACTCACAGTCCCTTAAAGATTGCAAATGATTTGCTTATTAATTGTGATTGAAATAAGATAAGTCTGGCACAGTCATGTACTGCAGGGGTGAAATTCAGCAGCTTCTGACAGGTTCTGGAGAAATGGAAGTGGAAATTTTGAGTAGTTCGGAGAACCAGCAAATGCCACCTCTGGCTGGCCCCTGAGTGGGATGGGAATGGACATTTTGCAGTATCCTTCCCCTGCCAGGCCCACCAAGCCACGTCCACAGAACCAGTAGTAAAAAAAAATTGAATTTCATCACTGGTGTACTTTCATACTTAATAATCTTGTCACTCAGTCACAGAGTTGCTGATCCCGATTATGGTTGATAATTGAGGACTATCTATAATCCTACATACGCAAGTGTAAGAGCATTCAGATAGCTGAAATAAAATGCAATGTTTAAAGAAAGAATGTGTATGGTATTCCTTGTTTAGTTCTGTCAGTGACAGTTTGCAGTTACTACAGTAATGAAAAAAACCCGACTTTGTGGACAATCCTTGCATCTGCCACTTTTGCAGGTCTGTAAAGCAACGGAAAGCAGAAGTAAGATTATAAATTCTTGCCATGGTTTCACTTAGTGACTGTTTTGTTTAATTACCAAGTTGCAGGTCCCAATTTTCCCTAAATGAAGACTACTTATGTATGTAGGAGTAGAGGTGCTATTCAGCCAGTTCGGACTGGTTTGGGCAAAGCAGTAGTGGCAATCTGCAGGTGGCCTGCCCACCTGCCCAGGTGCAATCCTGTCCTATGTCGCTCTGTTCTGTGACGCCACACGCATGTGTGGATGGCATGCACACACACATTTGAGTGAACCGGTAGTAACAGTAAATGAATCCCACATCTGTGTGGGACACTACAAGGTGCTCTAAATTTGAATCCTTCTGAAATTACAATAAAACTCATATAAACAACTTACCTAGCAAATCAAAAACAGAAAGAAGCATTCTGTTCTTCCTTATTAAATCTTTCTCAAAATGCATAGATAGTAGAGCTGGTGAAGCCATTGCCAAAGCTGGAAGGTGCTTAGAATCACTAATGATTCTCCTATTTTTTGCTCCTGAAAGAGAGAAAATCATCCTAGCGTGTGTTATACAGCACAAAGATCCCAGTGCTAGCCTAATGGAGTCAGTTTCTGTAGGTACTATGGAGGGGGTACCATCTTGTCTCTTGGTTAGCAGAATATCTTGGCTCCAAGAGGACCACATAACCTTCTTTTCCTTGATTGCTATGACTTTTAATATATGTTGCTGTGCAATAATTGAACCTATACTGGTGAGCTTCTGGCTGTCCTTTTATCTAAATCAATAGCATGTGTCAGAGTTTTCCGCCACATTGTGTCTATCATTTACTCAAGATCTGGGACTCGAGGCTTATGGAAAAGCTTATAGCTTTTGTGTAATTGCATTTTTCTTAATGATGAAAGTCTCTTTAATTTTCTATAATTAAGAACACATCACCTTCAAAATATTTTGGACGATTGCTTTTAAAAATGCATTTAGGGAGATACTTTGCAGGCAGGAAGTCCACAACTTATTAAAATGGATAAAGTACTATCTAGATTAGAAGCTGTTAGTCTCTTTCCAGGATTTCAGATTCTCAGAAATTACAATTCCGTGTAGTTATCTGAAAGATGTATTAATGTGGGCATTGGATTCTTACTGACAATCTTCTCTAATAGAAATAGAAAATGTTACCAATAATCTATCTGCTTAAAGTAATAAGAAAAGAAATGAATGATATAAATGAAACTGAGATCTAGAGATACTTTATTCAAAAAAAATACCTGGAGGGCTTTAGTCTAAAAACAAGGCCTACTTAAATTGTTTTATCCTCACTGTTTATTGAGAATGCTGATAATTTGTTAATGTAGTAATGGTATTGTTAAATGCGAGAGGATGAATCCCAGTTATAATCTTTGTGTCCATCTAACAGCACCAAATTATCTACTTTGGTGGGAATAACAATTATTTTTCTTATCAGATTCTAATTCTACAAAGTACATACTATATTCAATGACAAAAACCCCATTGTCTCCTGATCAGAAAAACCTTTTTCACTGTATTTCCAAAAGATTCCTTTAGGTTTAGAAATAGTAACTTTAAAAAAAAACTTTTAAAAAACTAAACCCTAGATCCTCCATTTATTCTATATTTCATAGGTTATGATTTATATAACTTATTCACCTAAAGCTTGCATAAACCAATCCTCATGCTACTAATGCATTGAGGTTGTAGTCTTATGATAGTCAGAATCTCTATGTTATTGGATGCCCTTGAAAGAACAGTTATAGGTTAACTATGGGTTCTCCAATTGACCAAGTAGAAGTTTTCACAATAGAAATATATCCGATTTCTTCTTCAGTCATGAAAAATTTATGTAGGACAAAGCAATGTAGACTGAGGTCATTACCACTGTGCCAAACCTTTGTTTGTCTTTTGGTGGATATTAGATATTTCCATGGGATGCAAAGGAAAGAATCTTGAAATAATTTGATAGAACATGATAAATTGTTCCCTCCTCCATAAACAAGCTCATTAATTCCTTTGAGTCCTTTGGAAACAGTTGCATAACAACATGATGTACAGTTTACTGAGAACAGCGGAAAATACGACAAAAAGTATCTTCATGGCGCGGTGGAGCATGCAGAGAATGCCATGTAAATGTTGGCGCTCCCAAAAAATGTTAGAATTGTCACCATCAGCATCGCTAAGCTACATCAATCATGAAACGAACAAAAAATCCATTTCACAGGCCACCAGTAAACATCTTAGCTGTTGGTCCTCAGAGAGTGCGGAAATGTTTCGATGTGGCAGTTTGGCATGATTACAAGGGAACATCCTGGAGATCTGCTGACTCCTCATCAACAAACAGCACACTGAAAACCATCATGTCAGGAGATTGAATAATTGCATAAGTCCACGTGAGCCCCTGGCAAACCGCAGAACGTTTCAGGGCCAGGAAATATGTATTTTGTAGGGTTTTGTGATGTAAATTAATGGGGGAGTGGGATTCACAAAGAAGGTTGAAGGTGTCTCCAGTCCAAAAATATCTACTTCTGAATTTCAAAGAATGATTTTTTTTTTGGGGGGGGAAATAGAAAATTGAGGGGAATTGCCTATTTTCCTCCTGTTTTTTGGTATCTTTCCAATGATTCCTCTGCTTGGAAGCTACAGAGGCATGAGAAGGAGAAAAGTGGCAACTTTTCATCATTTAATTTTGAAACATCCATATGATTAATATTTGGAGAACATATATCCTTATGATATATATATATATATATATATATATATATATATATATATATATATATATATATATATATATATATCTGAATGGTATATATATATACCCTTCCAAATCTGCCTTCCAAATTTGGTTGTCTCTTACTGACCAAACATTAATTTCTAATTTCCTTCCTACATTTCCTAAAATAAATGCTGACTTCTTGTCTTCTGTGGTTTCTGTGGCTGTTGAACATGCCCAATTGTCTTTGTGTTCCTTGGTTTTCACTGTGGTTCCATCCCAACCAACTTTTTATTTTATTTTAATGCAGAAAATAAAATATAAATGTATCTCCATGGTATGTAGCGGAAATGACTTGGAATGAGAATAAAAATAACTTACAGGTTTTCAAACCTTCACGTGTTCATTTGCTCCACTCCACATATGAAAAGATTTTGTGATTCACATTTCCAAACTGGTCACCTAGATTAATACCTTTCAGACAAAGCTTCAAAAAGTCTGCAGTTTCTCAGAAGAAAGTGAAAATAAAAGTCACATTCATAGGATTAGTCAACTTCTACATTCCTGAAATAGTCTATCTGATATTGT
Source organism: Natrix helvetica (assembly GCF_964273705.1). NCBI lineage: Eukaryota > Metazoa > Chordata > Lepidosauria > Squamata > Natricidae > Natrix > Natrix helvetica. The sequence goes on from NC_138549.1 coordinate 93,294,069, forward strand.
GAAACTTCCCTGCTAAGGACAAAGACATATATTAATTATATTATTGGCAAATCCTCAAGCTATATATGTACTAAAATTAGAAAACATAATGAAAGTATGAACCTCCAAACTGTTATTTAACATATTTTTCATCCTTATTTCATATTAACCTGGGTTATATATATTACCTATCTATGTAACACTGTATATGTACCGTTAATAAAATGCCCATAAAATATAGCATTCCTCCATTTTAGTACGGACAGGCTACTGTTCTGACTATCTCTTTTGGGAGCAGACTTCAGAAATAATTCTGATTAGTCATCCCCACACAGAGATCTCAAGTGTGCATCTTGCTTTTTTTTATTTACAATTATTCCCATGTAACTATTTATGGTATTCTAAGCAATCTATATGGTTGAATGATCTATGAGCGATAAACGGGAGCATTGCAAAACAATCCCTTCTAATGAATGTTGAAATAAAAGACTGGTCCTCTTAAATTGTATTCATTTGAGCTTATCCAGAATTAACCATTCTTTTTCATTTCGTTTACAGTAATTTTGCTGAGATGTTTATTTTTATGGTGTTATTTGGAAAATATATTGCTCATTGATTAATCCCAGCAAGGGCTTGTGGCTCACAGCCATAGGTACTGTATATTATCTATAATTTAATTTCACAGTGCAAGAGATTTTATAGATTCAACATTCCCCAACCAAATTCATTTAATCCAATTAAATATTGCTTAGATGCCCCATTATTCTTATTTCCTATTACACCTGAGATATATTGTTTTTTCACACTATGGTTCTTTGGCAGTGTTAAGTAATAAACAAGGCCTCATTTAAATGGAAGCTATTTTTTCTATTGTCTCTTGGATTCAGACTGCGTGCCTTAAAAATCCGAGTCTGAAAGCTATGTGGCAGAGATAATTTCATATTTCAGTAATAACAACAAGAATAATAATGACAAAGTGTCTTCAGACTAAATTTTAAAAATTGCAGAAGAGCAGCAGACAAGAAATTAAAGAAGGAAATAATCAGGAAGTAGAAAAACAGTACATGGCATTCCATGAGATTCATCAGCTCTTGATTTAAATGCTTCCTTAATATGACTGTAGGGAGTGAGATCGCATGGAGTATTTTCACCATCGGTATGTTAAATTTTGCCTAGCCATGCCCCTTAGTGTTCTGCTTAAAGAATGAACATCTGCAGGGCATACATCTTCAGGTAATTTCTCAATCTGTAATTGGAAGCCAGTCCTTGGGGAAGTTTTCACTTGTTTAGCTGTACAGTGTATGTAAAGATTTCCTTCCAGGGCATTTCCACTCTAGACATGAAAAACAATGAATGAGCATACCATATTAGAGACTGTACATCTGTCTTGGTTCATTTAGGGCAGCAAAGACAATGAGAAATGGAATGGAACAAAGGAGTCACCATAGCTTCCAACATCCTGCCAGATATCCTGGCAGAGTAAAGAAAATGCCACCGGTAGCTTCATCATCCGGTCTCATGAATGATGACATCATTGGCAGCATGCCAATATTTTGATTTTACTATTGTGTTAGAATCAGGTGATAAAGGCCGTATTTAGTTGTTTATATTAGTCATATAAATAAAGGCCTATTTAGTCACCGTCTCTTTCTGCTCCCCCATTGATAGAACACATGCTGTACTTCTCTTAAACATATAAAAGCAGAGGTGTCAGGAACTTGCACTTGCTAGGAATTTATAAAGTCAGGAGGTCTTTATACCAGTGCACAAAACAAACAAACAAACAAACAAAACCACAGCACTAAAGTTGCATTTTCTCATGTCTCCATTTTTTTTTCATGCATGCCTGATTCTTTTCAATCTCACCTACAGATTGTTTATTCAGATGTTTTATGGCATCCCTTTCAGCAAAATTATTATAATCTTGTTGCAGAGGTTATAATGATTCAAAACAAAGCAATTGTCTCAACTCTGGACAGCATAGCAACCCCCAAAGTGCTGCGAGATGTGATGTCGCTTTCCCCAGCACTTTTATGCTTAGATCGTTTCTTCTGATCATGTAATAAATCCAGAGGAAACAGGATCCCTCGTCTCCCATAATAAGTATCCCACTGGGCAACACTAGATGTCACTGTCAATACAGCATGTGGCTTCTTATACCAACCTAATGTAGTTCCTAAATGATTTGCTGGTGGACAGGCAGTTGAGAAAAATGCTGCAAAAGTACAGTGCTTGAGCCTCTTTCCCAAATTAAACCATATGCCTCCAAACTTAGCAAAAAAAAAATTGGATACTCTAGACTATGTATTTGTTTTAACCAAATCCTGAATCAAGGCTTCTTGGAGTCTTCTGAGAGCAGCAGTAGTAGTGTTTTCCTCAAAGTATCTGGACCCACTTTGAGACTTGGCCAAGATGCTACTGTGAGTAGTCTGACACGGGTTGAAGAAGGCAGAAGTCTTCGTATCTGTTTGCTTTTTTTAAAAAAAAATCCATACAAGAAAAATATCTGGATATGGAGATTGGAATAGGAAATACAACTCAATGGCTAACCATTCATTTTTCATAATTAAAGAAGACCACTTAAGCGGGATACAGAAATTATACTGAGAGAGAGGGGGAGAGGAATGCACAGGTGATGGAGATCTTTATGATTTTTGTATATACCACACTTATCAACAGGCTGAAACTATATTCTATTCAGAATTAATTTCTATGTTCTTCAGTTGCCTTAAATTCCCTCCCCCCTTCTCTCTCTCTCTCTCTCAACTTACTATTTTGTTTCATAGTACTTTTTGGAGAAGGGTCTTTTATACAGTATATTGTGGATATATACAACATACCTACATCCAACTGATTCTCTCTATTATAAAGTAACGCTTCCAGTAGTAGAGTAATCATAGCAGCTGAGTTGTAAGGTTGCATGGGAGCAAACTCTCTTGCATCACAAGAGGATTTTATATAGAAAGAATAGGAGAAAACTGTATAACTGAATGCAAAAATTAGAGGAGAAAGTTAGAAAGGGAAATATCCCTGACAAGGGAAAGCAATGTGTGAGGGAGATCATGGACGATAAAGAGGGTGAAAATAAAATGATAAGCAGTTTACTTCCATTTCAGTTAGTTATTTGTTTAAGTGGAGGTGATGAACTCTTACTTAAAACATTGTATGAGTCCACTTTGTATTGGTGATCTCATTCTGCTTCCTTTGAAGGAGACCAGCAATAATATTTAAGAAAGATCTGTGATGTTCTCTAACTCTGGCACAGCTGTCTCAAATGGGAAACGTTCTTTATGCTAGAGACCCATTGCAAATAAAATATTTAAACCCAAAACGCCTTGTATTATATAGCAACTGAGGAAGGAACATTAATACAATTGATTCCATAGTGCTACGAAAGGACATGTATGTGTTGGGGAATGAACTGACAGAATGTTGGCAGAGAAAGTGAAGAGAATTGAATAAAAAGGAAAGTGTTTGCAGAGCTGGAGACAAAATAAATGATTTATTTTCACAGAAACAACATTTTAAATAGCAGTAGAAGCAGCATTATTATACTTACCTGAGCTGGGCTAGAAAACTCTGGATGACCAGTGTTAAAGATGGAAGCAAAGGGTAGAGGTTTCTATACACCTTTCCCTTCATTGAGTCTTTGTAGCCTAGATCTGGTAACAGAAACAGTACTTATATGTAATGATATGGGAGAATTTCAGAGAGCAAGACAATGAGGTTAGACTTCTGGATGAGGGCTTTGAGGTCGTGGCTGGGCAGAGAAACAATTAAACAATCTTCGTGGGTGATGTGGGACTGCATCGCACAGACACAAGGGAAGATAAGATCAACAAAACCAGACACTGACTCATCATAATTAGGAGGTTTGCAATAATGGTGTCCACTCTTCATCTTAAACCTGCAGGGTTATCAGCTCTATTGATTCAAAGTTATAGAATTGTTGCAAGCTTTCAAGTTCATTAAAACTCTTCATCTTAGAGATGGTGATTAAAAGCCCTAAAATAGAGGAGAGGGGGGGAGAGAGATATTTTTAGCTGATGTTAGAACTGTTCCAATTACATGCTTGAGTGATAAGTAAGAGAGTTTAGGAGTTAGATATTGTTATCTGGTGCAGGATATGTTGTGTCTAGTTACAGTAAGAGCTCTTTTTGGTAGAGTAAAATTTGACTTCTGTTTTGCTTTCCACCAGCAAAATGTGGACTTCTACTTATTGCCCTCCTCTCTGGCCAAGGAATAATGCTTTATATAATCTCAACAAATTATGCAGTTTAAGAAAGAGAAGGATTTCCTGATCTCACACTGAACCATAACTGTAACATAAACATGTCAGAATCCCAGGGTTACACGTTAGGATTATTATCTTTAAAGTCATTGCCCCTATTAGAAATTCCAAAATACACAATCCATTTAGCTTCATGTTACTAGAATTGAGAATGCAGAGTCATGTATTTTGGGTCTTCAAAATGTACAATCATTTTTGGAAATTAGAAGTAATGGCACCTTTAGCTCTGGCCTGTTTCACATGAATTTGGCTAGACTTTACTTCATTGAAAATTTCTATTCGATTAGTGATCCCTCACTGGCACTCAAGCACAGGGGATCAATTATACAGTCCCTGTCATTTATTATCTAAATGGCAACAAATAAAATGACAATCTTGCATTGGTGCTACAAGGTGCTAAGTGCATGCATTAAAAATGGCTTTGTTCCTGGATCATGACAAATCGGTGCATTTTGAAAACAGTTGTCTAATGACATAATTTACAGTTCACCAGAAGAAGCAGTGGAGGGGACAAAAGGTGTCCAACTGCCAAGCACAAAGCCTGTGAAGAATGCCATATAAATGTTGGCATTTATGAAATGGCAGCCTTGTTGTTGCCTGCATCTGTAAAGTCAATATCAATCAGTAAATAAATAAATAGAACTGGTTCGCTGAACACGAATAAATGAGACACCTTAGCTGCTGGTTCTGTATCCTTAGAGAATGCAGAGAAATGTTTCTCTGTGTGGCAGCTTGGCATGATTACAAGGGAACATCCTGTATATTTGCTGACTGTTCATCAAGAAACAGGCACCATAAAAACCGTTATGTCAGGAGGCTGAATAATTATACAGAAGCGTACCACATTTCAGACTGTTCTGTGAAAGCTACGTTTTCCAGGAGTTTGTGATAATTATGACTCTCAAGAAATGATTGCAATATATCTTCAGCCCTGGCCTCCTGTTTTGATTGTTTCGTGGACAGATTTTAGGCACCTGGAAAGGGAAGGGGGCATTTTTTCTGCTTGTTTATGTGAGTCTGTCACATAAAGAATTAAACTCAACTATATTTTGTTATTAGATGGTAGTGAGGTGAGGTCTCTGCCTAGCTAGGATGGCAATATCTTCCTTCCCATTCAGATGGTTTCTGAATTTTAAGAATACCTGTAGATAAAAATAAAACTTGATGCCTTGGGAGATGCTGGAATGGTCTTCATGTCATCTGTATGGCTCTAAAAATGTAGGATAAGAACTGTTCTTTGATCCTCACAAGATCAGATCTTGCCTCTATAATACACTTGTGTCTTGGATTCAAACAAATACAGAATCCAGAAACAAAACAGGGTACTCAAACAGCTTTCTGTTTTCAACTCAATGAAATTCAATTTTAATATATATCTGGATATTAATGAAGCTCTGAATCAGAGAGCTACACTAACTCTTTTTTTAAAAAAAATCAAGGGCAGGAGAGTTAAATGACAACAAATGCATTCCATCATTGACATTCAAGTATCTCAGAACAGGCATCTTGACATCATTGTGTAATTATTCCATTTGAATATGCCGGGAGGATGTATTTTGGACACTATTTGAGGAAAGAACAGAAAAAATACCACAGAGAAATATTCATGTCAGATTTTTCATGAGAGGTACAAATACCTTCACCAATTTAATGAATCTTCTTTCTGATTTGGCTATCAGATTGGACCATCAGTGTCAAAAGAGAAGATGATTCAGGACACAGATTTCACCTTCTATATAGCAAAGGACCCTACTTACCATGTCCTGGTGACCCCCCAATTGGACTATTGCAATGAGCTCTAATGGAGTTGCCCTTGAAGAGCATTTGAGGTGGTGCAAAATACAGTGGCACGAGTTATGCTATGTTTCTGGTAGAGTCTAGCACATTACACCTCTGTTGTGTGATCTGCATTGGTTACCAAATTGTTTCCAGGTCTAAATCAAGGTGCTGGTGTTGATCTTTATAGCCCTTCAAGGCATGGGACTGGAAAGGGTTACCTCTTCCCAATTTCATCTTCCCATCTCACCAGATTCAACAGAATCTGGGCATGTTATGAGTTCCATTGTCTAGGCAGCTACATATGGCAGTCAGTTAGTGGTGGGCCTTTTCTGCTGTGGCACCCACATTGGGGAATCTTCTTCCCCCAGAGATCAGGTGGGCATCAGTATTCTGACGCTTTCAAAGGTCTCCCAAGACTTGGTTAGGCCAGTAATCCTGAGGACCCCAGAATACAGGTGAATTCATGAGTTGACTCCATTATTATTAAGATCCCTCTGTCTACTTTTCTTTTTTTCTTTTTTGGTTTGTTCTGCTTTTATAGTTTTTAATGTTTTAAATAATTATTTATAGTGATTTTAGGTCATGACTTTTATATTTATTTTTGTATTGGATTGTTTGTATTGGAGATTCATTTTCTATGAAATGGGCAGCCTTATGAATTTTATTAATAAAATAAAATTAAAGTCATAAAATAAACAAGGCAATATCTAGTCAGTATTTATTCTATTCAGAACAGTGGAACTTCCATAAAAGTGAAGGTTATCTACCATGTATCTTGCTTGACCATGTGGAAATACTTGTCTTTTGTATGCCTTCGGTAGGCCCCCTCCATAACTTCAATGCACATAATGTATTTAGAACACATTCTGTTGAAATTAATTGAATACATAAAAATCAAAGAGTTGAAAAAAGGATGTTAAAGATTTATGAATGCTAGTGAAATGATTAGAGCACAAAAAAGCTTTGAATCTCAAAGCCAGCCTTCCATCTTGTTCTTAAATATCTGCCTCCTTTGATCATCCACCCTTCAAACTTTTACATGGCTTTAATGTGCTCTTATAATTGTTTCACTAATACTGTTGAAGATTAAAGGTATGAGTCAAATTCAAGTCTGATATCTGGAAGGGGGGGGAAGAGTTAGGGTTGATCAAGCTTAATTCTGAATAAATATGTGTATGAGTATTTGTTGTCTGTGTTTGCTGCTTTGTTGAATTTTTAGTTTGAGTCCCACTGATGCTGCTGTGAAGATCACGGAAGAATTAAGTGTAAACTTCCCAGTCTTTTTATGTACTTCAGCTTGCATCAGGTTCAGCTTCTAAATATGCCAGTGTCTGTCATGAAATGTGCTTTAAATCAGATCAGTAGGGAAACTACCAAGATTGATATGACCAAAAAAGAAAAAAGAAAAAAGAAAGAAAGAAAAGAGGAGCAAACAATTAGTTGGATTATAGCTGCTAAAAAATTGCCACATGCTGGCAATACAGTACAGTTGATCCAGGGACAATATGTAGCTTGTGCACCTGCATAGGGAGTGGAAGCATTCATGCAGCTTCTATAGAATCAGTATTGTTGAGATTATGCCCTTAAATAACTCTCTTTTTCTCTCTGCCTAAATTACCCAGCAGCATCCACTTCTATCAGATTTCTTTCACAAACTTATTTTATCTCCTGCTACATTTGAAAGTGGTCCATGTAACGGAGGTAACATTTTCCTATATTCATCACTAGGGACATTGGCTGCCGTTCATATTTACTCTGAAGCTGTGAGCCTGTACATGAAATAATATCATCCGCTATTGTAATGAGAAGTGTAAGAGTTGACAAAAAAGCTACAGTATTTCTCTAATATAGCATTGGGTCAGATATTACATTTAAAATTTTAAATCATCATCATAATTATAGCTGTTTGCTGTCTAGTAACACTGTTTGTTTAATTTTTGTGGAGCACCGCCAAGAGTCATTTATTTTGTGACATTCCTGTAAATTAGGAAGGAAAGAAGGAGGAGGGGGGGAGGAAGGAAGGAAGGAAGAAGAAAGAAAGAAAGAAAAGTCTATTGATGAATGCCCCAGGCTAAATGCAGGAGACAATGAGTTCTAGTCCCATCTTTGGCAGGAAAACCCACTGGGTGATTTTGAGCCAATCATTCTCTCTCAGCCCAATTCACCTCACAGAGTTGTTGCTATGGAGAAATTCAGAGAAGGAAGGGGTATTAGATGTGTTCGCCGCCTTGAGTTATCTATAAAAATAATAAAGGTGGTGTAAAATAAATAAATAAATAAATAAAAATAAAACAGGAAACCTGATTTCAGATCAGCACAGCGTTAGGGGGGGGGGAAGTTTTTTTTTCATTTAATGTTTATTTGGATTGATGCTCTCCAAGACCATAAGAAAGGCTACTAACCAATCAGGACCATTTATTCCAAGCCTGACCAATTACATTTATCGGGGAGAACTAGGAGGGAGAACCTGCTGCAACATTTTGGGGAGGTTGAGGAGGCTGATGTGAAGTGGCGCTGCTTCTATGTAGCAGTGTCAACATTGTGGAAAAGCCGCCCCAAGGAGATCAGACTGGTTCACGGTTGCTGATGGTTTGAGAGCTCCTAAGAGCCAAATTGTTTCTGGGAGCTTTCTCCTGAAGTAAATATCGCCACTTTTACCTTTTTGTCATTTGTATTGTATAGGTTTTTTTTTCCCATCCTCATTTTTGCCATGGCTGTTTTAATTCATTTTAGAAAAGCTGCTGGGGTCTTTTTTTTTTTTTTGACTGCAGCAGCATAGAAATACATTGAATAAATAAAAAAAATATAATAATAATAAAAATAAATAGTACATTTTTTTTTAAAAAAAAGAGCCTTTAATGCACAAACCGTTTTAGAAAGGGAAAACCAGGCAATTTGGTACGGTGGTTAAAGTATTCTGTTCCGGATTCTAGTCCATCTTTAGCCATAGAAACTTAGTAGAGGATTTTTCAATGGAAAATGGAGCTCAAATCTCAGACAGTGTTTTTCAACCAGGTCGGTTTTAAAATACACGGACTTCAACTCCCAGAATTTTCCAGCCAGGTTTGCTCTAAGGCTGTGATGGAGAACCTATAGCATGTGTGCTCGATGTGGCACGTGGAGCCATGTCGGCTGGCACAGATGACGTTGCCCGTTCCTCTTACAGATTTCTGGTGTGAATGCGTGCATGATGATCAGCTGTTCTTTGTGAGTGCAGCAGTGCCGGAGACCAGAAGAGCTGGTCTTCCAGTTTCTGCCGTGCGCATGAGTGCCGGCCAGCTGATCATCACACCAGTAACTGGAAGACAAGATGGGCGGTGCACATATGAATGCTGGAAACCAGAAGTTCATTTCCCAGTGCGTGCATGCCTACTGGGCAGCCTCTCTTCCAGGTCGCGTCCCCAATGAGCACACATGCACGCACTCTCTTTTCGGCACTCGGTGCCAAAAAGGTTCACCACCACTGCTCTAAGGGTTGCTGCATGGAGAAAATGGGGAAGAAAGAGTATATTATATATTCTTTAAACCTCTAAAGGAAAAGTAGACGGTAACTTCCCCTCCCACTCACCCCATAAATAAATATGGTATATAGGCTCTCTTCCCCATACTCACTCATCCAAAGAGCAGCTGGGGTCGCTCAGGAATTCTTGGAATTGAAATCCACAAGTCACAGAAGGGCCATCATTTCCCACCCTTGGTTTAGTACAAGCATCAAAAGAACAGTTCCATTAAGAATGGCCCCTACCCATTTGCTCACCCCTCAGTTTTTAAAAAAAGCTGTATTAAATAAGACCAGCCACTTCTGGACAAGGACCAGGTTTTGATTTTTATGAGACAAGCCATTTTCTGTACATGTCATATGGTAATGTTAGCTGGTGACAGAAAATGGAGTGGGAAAGAATTCAGAGGCTTTTAAGAGGTGTCGAAAAAAAAAAATACCATAGCACAGCCATTTGCTACGTTCTCTTGCATTATTTATCGAAGTCGAGGAAACGAATATGTCCTGAGCCAACACTGCAGACTGCTAAAGAGCTCAAGAGCAAGGCTCATTCCTAAAAGTTTCAAAGGAAATACTGATATTCTGAGTTCCTCTGGATACGTTTGACTGAGAGTAATTGCTTTCCCCACTCGCCAGTAAAAGCATGTGTTAAACTGCTTACTGTTTTACAAGGGCTTAACTATTGTCTCCCGCAGTGTTATCCTTATCAACAAGGAGGATGTTGTGAAAAAGTCCCGAAAGATTTTGCCAGGTGCCCAAGAGGATGTGTCCTGCTTGGAGCTTGAGCAGCTGGGAAGATTTTTATATTGCTAAGAGGATTTTCCCCCACCCCTTAATTAATTGCATAACTGTAAGTTTGTCATGAAACAGCTGAGCAGTCCTCTGGAGTTCTTGCTAGGAATCTAAAAAAAAAAAAAAACACCCAGAATGTCATGCAAAAGCAACTTCACAGGAAAAGGCGTACAAATAACTTTGCCTCTGCGCAAGTGCAAATGAGTTATTGAGCCAAAGGCCGCCCTTTGATCACAAGCTTCCTTTATGCAAGCTATTTCTGTAATGACGAAGGTGACTCCTCAGCCCCAAATACAGCTCTGATTCTTTGCATACAGTAGGACCTTGCTTGCAATCTAATGATAGAGTGTTTTTAATCTTATACTCAGGGACAGAGTGGCTCAATGGCTAAAATGCTGAACTTGTTAATCAGAAAGGTTGGCAGTTCGGCAGTTCGAATCCCTAGCGCCACGTAATGGAGTGAGCTCCCGTTACTTGTCCCAGCTTCTGCCAACCTAGCAATTCGACAGCATGAAAAAATGCAAGTAGAAAAAATAGGAGCCAGCTTTGATGGGAAGGTAATAGCATTCCATGCACCTTCAGCCTTTAGTCATGCTGGCCACATGATCACGGAGATGTCTACGGACAGCGCTGGCTCTTCGGCTTTGAAACTAAGATGAGCACCTCCCCTAGAGTTGGGAACGACTAGCACATATGTGCGAGGGGAACCTTTACCTTTGCCTTTAATCTTACACACAGATATCCAAAATCCACAGTTGGCCAGAAGAGTTGGCCAATATCTTTATTGGGATGATTAAAATGACACAAAATGATGCACAAACTTTTGAGTTCTCCAGAATTTCTTTATCAGACAAGATGCAAACACGTGCACGCATACCCCAAAACCAACCAAACAATTAAAAAAAAAACAGGGAATGAAGAAGAAAGTCCAACAGGTTGGCTCTATTGTTATCCAATGAGGACTTCAGTTTGAAATTAATGTCAGAATGGAGGCTGTGGATTGATTGCGTAGTTGGGGTTGGATATTTTGAGGATTTTGTTGCATGGAATCTTTGGAGACAAAAGAAATGAATGCATTCCTCAGCTGTGAAAACACAACCATCACTAGTTCCCAATCTGTTTTGTGCCCTGAACGTCATTTACCAAACTTAGTTTAATAAATTAAGAAACCATTTAGTTAGGTGCTCTGCACTCCTTTTTGTTGTGCCTTTATTCAGTGTTGTTTCTGCTTCAACAGAGGATATTAGATGGGTTTAATTTGATCTATCTTATTTTCTTCTCTTAGCTGTTTCTGCTGTCATGTATTAATCTTGTTTCTTCTGGTTTAGTTTCTGTAATTGAGTGATTAATTTTAATCCTTTGTTTAACTTGTTTTACTATGTATACCATCTATTTTCAAGATGTTCTTATAATCTGTCTTCTGCTTTTTTAGTGTGCATTTTAGAGACTTGATTTTAAAGCATTCTCTAAGGTTTTCTTGGGGAATGTTTGTTTTGAGTGGTGGTCTATAAATTCTTAAGTAATAAAAACAAGTAAATTTTAAAAAGCTTCTACTAAAGACAACCTTCTTAAAGGAACACTGGGAACTCATTCCACTGATTTACTGAAAATCACCCATAAAATTTTAGTAGATCCTCCAAATCCAATTTCCACACATGCAGAGAGATTTGAGCAGCTCAACTTTCACCTCTAGGATAGTGCAACATTTCCTTATTGGAAATGAATAATAGTGTAGTTCAGGTTACAGTAATACACTTTGTGCTGATTCCCTAATGTTGTCTAATTGTTTGGTTTTCGGACTCCCTTAAAATGCAGAAAGATGAGGGGAAAGGGAGAAACTATATATTTTTTACTCTTTCTATAACCATTGTTCCTTAAATAAGCAACCCTTTCCCCATTTTTGTTCTCAAGAAAATAGGGATGTTTGTATTTTTATTTTTATTTTACCAAAAAAAAAGGTTATTTTATGCTTTTTTGTTGCCTTCCTATCATCTCCATTTTAAAAGTGTACATTGATTTTGTATGAAAAATTTAATCCAATAATTATCATGTGCCTTCAAGTAAATCTCCTAGCAAATGCCTGGACGAACCCCTGCAGTTTTCTTGTCAAGACTTTGGAAGTGGTTTGCCATTATCTGTTTCCTGGGCTCTGAGAGGGAGTGACTGGCCCAAGATCACCCAGAGGGCTTTGTGTCTAAGGTGGGAACTCAAGGCTTCCCAATTTTTAGTATGATAGCTTAACCACCTCTCTAAACTGGCTCTCTTTTTTATATACTCTGTGTCATACAGGGTACTTCTTATTTTGAAGTTGCTGTTCAAGAGTTTTCTTCAATAGAAATCTCTGACAATATATCAGGGACAGAGATAGTAGCAAGACATTGATATTTGGTCTAACAATGAACAGTCTGAGCTATAGGTCAGAAGACATTTCTCACCAAACATTATTTTCAGTGCCCTGAAAGTCAACAAGCATATTGTACTTGTAAGCGAGACGGCCAAAGGAGTCAGGTTAACAGACAGCTGAAAATGGATTCCTATGCATTCCTTGAGTACATCTGGTTCAGCATTCCTCATTAAGTTGTTGCAGCATCTGGATTCTGCTTTTAAATGTTCCTATTAGTACAATGTAGATTTCTTTCAGTGAAGAATAAAGAAAAATTATCACGAGTGAGGAGTCATATTCTCATCCGTCAAGATATTTTCACCATAAATCAGAACTTTGGAAGAAATACGGAAAGCTTGTCCTGGAATGAACAATTCCAGTATTGTAGCCTTGATATGAATATATCACGGAGAAAACCACATTATTTAACACATGTCTTGAAATCACAGGTAATGTCTTCAGTGGCCTCATTATTGTAATAAAAAATCTCTTTCTTCAACACAAAAACTTTTGGGAAGTCCTTTCCACATGACAGCATCCATAATTCTGTGCGGTAAAGCAGGACATATTTCCTCATACTGCACACTGAACAGACATATACCCAAAAGCTCACAGTTTTATTGTTCATTTGTGGAGGTAAAGGCTGGTAAGAACCCATAAAATTGTTTATTGGACACTTCAAAATAAGTTGAGAAAAAGTTACAGGGACCTGAAATATCTCACCTTTTCCAGTTTTGCCTGAGTAATGTAGTTCCTTAAAGACTGATCCATTGGTTAAGATGTTAGGAAGCTTGAAAGATTCTTCAACACCTATGTTACGTGAGGCTTACTTGACAGCAAGATAGAAGTAGAAAAGGAAACCCAGTTTGCTTGACAAGGAGTGGTGTAGCAGGAAACTGTGCTTGATGGGGTAAGAGAAGAGCAGGACAAGCTGAAATAGATCTTGTGGCGGTCTGTTTGAGGAGAAGTCTACTTAACAGTTAGATTTTCTGTGGAAAAGGGTCTTGTCAAGCTGTAGCAGCTACATTCAAATACATTTCTAGTTGGAGCTGGAATTGCTGCCAGAAAACTGTGAACTGGAAGATGTTTGTTGTATACAGTAGTTTCTATATATGAATTGTTTGCTTTGTGGTTTGTTTTTTCTTCTATAATGAATATAGGCATTCATTGTTCTTGAACTTTGAAAAGTGTGTTTCTTCAACAATCCATAGAACATTTCCAAATGCTGACACCAGAATGCACAACTCAGTACTGGATTGATGGCAGGGAATATTTGGGGGGTAATGGGTGGGAACATAGTGGCCAACTATTCTGTAATTAGAGCAGTGGGTAGCCTTGCATTTAGGCGAAACTTATTTCACATGTACAGTAGTGATCTCCTTTACACTGCACATGGTTGATACTTTACTAGTGCTTATCCCAATACAACTTTTCGAAAATAGTCATTAGAGCTTCTTTCCCTGATTATTGGGTTTTCAGTGGTAAGCAGAATAAACCGGCTTAGAGCCTTTCTCCCTCTCATGCATACTGCACATAATGTAAGAGCTGATTTATGCTTTCCACAAAGGTTATGTATAACTGCGACGTAAAATATTTGCTACCAGAGACACATGATGATAACTGTTCCACCACATGGTCTGCCATAAATTTTGTACAATGTTATATTATTATGACCAGATGATTTTGTCAATAGCTTGTCCTGCCTCTCTCTGAGCAATATGAAAGTAGATGATGTGATCACCAAACTGTCTTTACAAAATTTGCAGTGGTAAGTCTTAATTTCCTGTTGCTTTTGCCATGAAATATCCAAGTTTTTACTATGAAGCCAAACTTCAAATACTGTAATACAAATACTAGTTGTATTACCTGTTCAATGAACTGTTTTCAGTCATTGTCCCATTACTGAGAACTAGTTACAGTGACAACTTCTGGTCCTTGTCTGGGCAACTAACGAGTGATGAATGTAGACAGGCAGGTTGGTGAGCCGACTCTGGCACTGAATAAGGTGTGTTTTTGGTGGACCTCCTTGTACACTACCTGAGGCCACCAGTGGCCTACAGACCATTGCTTATAAATCACTGAATTAATGGATTGCTGAAAACATTACTATAAAAAAGAACATTATCTAATATATCATTTGTTTCTACAAATTTGGAAGAAGCCTTAGGGCCTGGCATTACTTGGTGTGTGAAATTTAATCAATCACATAATTAAAGACTGAATAATATTGTATAGGCCCAAGGGAGCAAGATTAAGATTAAATATGAACCCCAAATGTTGCCATTTCCTGAAGTTTGAATGACTAACTGTGCAAATGTGGCGTATTCTCTTAGTTTAGCTCCCCCTCTTCCTCCTCCTGTGAAATATAATAGAAGCACTCTTAGAAAACAGTCATTCTGTCTACAACTACTGCTTTGGAAATACAGTATGGGCCCATGAGGGCTCTTCATCTGTTTTCATGACAATACTTTAATCTTGCAATTAATTAAAATCCCTTTCCCAGTGAATGTCACTTTCTTCTTATGCCTTGATGTGGCCAGTTTGGGAAAAAAAAAAAAACAAATGTGAGGAAAGAATTCTGCATATTTTGTGGTAGCTGGACTATGTTGCATAATCAGGGTTATTCAAACCCTTAAGGGAAACACACACACACCCATATTTTGGGGCAATGAGGCAATTGGATCATCAAAGTTACCATAATTTGACAACCTAAGGCAAATGAATGAGAGGACTTCAAATACCATAAGGCTTCTGATTCTTTCTCCTAATTACTGATGCTTAGCCACACAAGTGCTCTAATTGGCTTGATTGAAAACCCACTGACTTCCATGTACTTTTATTAGATTTAAGATCAGACCCCATGCCCTGACTTTTCATTGCAGGCCATAAATATAGAACATATTTAGGCACAGTAGTCTCCTCAGTGCACAAATTTTAATCCATAAGCTTCTGCTGAGCTGGCTTGGTTTAATTGGAGGAAAGCAGCGGAAAGAGCAAGGGTCTCCATTTTCCACTGAAGGGCAGGAGGAAGCCTATTTTCTGCTGTAGCATTTGTTAAAGATTATTCTCATAATATGTATTTCTTCCTGGGAAAAAATAAAAAAGGAAAGGAAAAAAAAATACTTGGGCTGTTTGAAAGAGTCTTTACAGGAAGCTGCAGTTTTAAAAATAGAGATAGCTTTTCTTTTGTCTGCCCACCTCTACCATCCAGTAATTTTGGAACACGAATGGCAGGAGAAGGAAGAAAACACAATTCTGGGGAAATCCCCCTTCAAGGGTCTAATTCTATTTTATAACCCCCTTGCCAATTCTGTTGCTTCTCTATGAAGATGTACAAACATTTTGAAGCATCTTGATATAAGTGAGTTGTGTACCTAGCTATATCTCCCATGACAGCTATACTGTGATGGGCATGCTGTCCTCCCTCACAAGTGAACATTTGGCAAGAGCATTCTCAACTTTTTAATATGTGCAAAAATGTTCCAGAGCCAGGGATAAATAGTAAGATGGTAATGGTACAAAACTAGTTAATGTAGTGTAATGTTTCTCAACCTTGACAATTTTAAGATATTGTACGTGGGCTTCAACTCCCAGCCCACGGACTGGGAAAACACTGTTCTAATTGTTTTGTCACAAAAATTAGTCAAGAACTCCACAAGTAAGCAAGGAATTTGCCCCCTTTCTCCCTCCCTCCCTCCCTCCCTCCCTCTCCCTCTCGCTCTCTCTCTCTTCCTCCCCCTCTCTTTCCCCCCTTTCTCCCTCCCCCCTCCCTCCCTCTCCCTCTCTCCCTCTTCCTCCCCCTCTCTCTCACACCCAGAGATCCTGATCTTGAGGTTGGACTGTTTCCTTCCTGGTTTGATAAAATCCTCAATCCTGCAGCTTTATTTGAGTTTAGGATGTGGGGGAAAGGTAAAATCCACAGTGAAATCCACAGTAAATTTGTTTATTTAGCACCGTCCTTTTTGCTAAAAGCTGCAAAACATAAAGCCAATAATAAAACATACACATATAAATCATTAGACACACCTCACTATAAGCAGAATGTTGAAGATAAGGTAAAGGCCAGATTAAGATGTTGGCCTTTATTGTTTTCCAAATGGTAAAATAAGTTGCAGTGTTTGCTAGTTCTAAAGAGAATGCATTGTTTAGTAGTTTGGGAGAAAATATATATATATACTTTCCACATACCAGAAGAAACATTGGAATGTTCTATGCCAGTGGTTCTCAAGCTTTTCTTCACCATGGATTCTCTTTAAATGCCTTTTGTGGCCATGGACCACCAAGACTTAATTTAAGATTTAAATCATAACATTTCTTCAAGCCTTCGCACAGCTCCTGTGATGACATCAATACCTCCAGAGGTCCATGGACCACAGGGTGAGAATCGCTGTCCTATGGCTTTTTGTCTGAAACAACTAAAAAAAATTAATTTCCCCATATAAACAACATTTGAGACTTAGAAAGAAGGTAAGTAAAGAAGGGTAGGTATTGTGGCTTGTCAGTGACCAACAGAGCTGGCTGTAGATTCGGATAGTGAGGGGGTTGGGAGGAATATGGGTCAGTCCTGGAGTCTGGGGAAGGCTCTGATGAGGAGGCAGAGTGTTGGAGTCAGAGAGGGGGCCAGAGCCATATGTCAGCTATCAGCTGCCTTCAGAGTCAGACATCAGTGAGGCAGATGAACAGCTGGAGCCTGTTCCCAGTGTGCGCATGCGCAGAGTTGCCAGATGAAGGGAACAACTAAAGAACAGGGGTTGACTTGGGAGTAAGGCCAGATGATGAATGGCCCCTCCCAGAGAAAATAAAAGAGGAGCGAAAGGGGAGTGGAGTTTGCAGGAGACAATTAGTTCACTAATTGGTTTGTGACTCTCCGAGTCTCTCCAAGACTCCTTGCCAAGTTCTGCAGATATCACCCTGTCAGCTCTTCAAGCCATATAAGGTCTATGACCACATATCCTCCTTTGAAAGACTTTGCTGGCTGTGAATGAGCATAATTCACAGCAAATTAATAAAAGGGTTTTTTTTTTGCCAGGACAAGGAGTTTATTTCATGCTATTGGGAAGCCTCAGTCAGAACAGTAGGAAAGAACTTTAAATTCATGCAAGGGGAGGAAAAAAAGGCAATAACCTAGGCTTATTCAGTGAAAGTAAATTGTTGAATGTTAGGAAAAACATCATTCTTTGTTTCCCCCCCCCCCCCCACACACACACAGACATTGAACCTGTGGAATTTGTAGTGATGGTCACCAGCATGGATTGCTTGAAAGGCTGATGGAACAAATTTGTGTCTGAAAACATAGTCAGTGACTATCAGGCATGATGACTCTATCTGAGCATTACAAGCAGCGGTTCCTCTCAGCACTAATTTTTGGAGAATATGTGTTCATTGGTAATAAATATCTAATTCATGTTTTAATGTTCTGCATTAAATCATCACCCAATGGACTATAAGATTAGCACATTTCACTTCACATTCTGGATTTGATAAAGGGAGAGTCCTACTACTCTGTGTAAATCAGTAGGTGGTGGCAGAGGGTTATTTTGGGAAATAATGAGTAATTGTGGAATGTTGGAGAAATTCATTCTTTGTGATTTTCACAGGCATGTACTGAAATCTATATGCAAATTGGATAGAGCTATACTCTGAAACTCAACATACTTTGCGAAATTTCATAATGCAGTTTGGAATGTTAAAAATTGCACAGAATGTGTATCTTAAAGAAAAGAGCACACAAAGATATACCGAAAAATGAAATATAAGACAGAAAGATAAATTGCAAAAATTGTACACAGTAAAATATAGGCATAGAAAAAGATAGATATTAGGAAACACATGCACACAAATTTTAATGCATTTCTCTGGGAAAAGGAGAAATTAATAGGGTGGTGCATTGCTTCAGATTTCATTCAGAGGGGTGCTTTGAACCATTTAGCAGTACAGATGCAACATCGATCTGTGAGTCATTAAAGTAGTTATATCATTTGCCATTAAACAAAGCACATCTGTTTTAATATGTCACAAACACGTGCCATGTTTCCATTCCAGGTATTCCAAACTAGTTCTACTAAATTATTATTTTTTAATTGCACAACACCAGAAATTAAGGAAAATTTAGAAATTTAGCCAGTCCAACCCTGGACTCATTGAATAATTTCTGCAACACACTTCCAAAAGAATGGAGATTGTAAATTAGAAGCTTTACTTGAGAATTTTTATTGTAAGCCTACTGGGAAAGTAGGATTATTCATATTAAATAAAGCACTATTTACCCATGTTTGATTCCACATCTGTATCATATCTGTCATCATATTGGCTTATCTGATGAAGTTGAGATAGGATTAAGTACTTTGTGAATAGCAATTGTTATTAATTCAAGTAATATAATTAAAATGACATGATGATACATGACTGACTAGACTAGCTACCATAGTTGATAAAATCAATGATTGATTAATGATAGGTATAACAACATCATAAAAGATGATACTATGAAAAGAAGCAAGTTAAAGAAGTTGATTTTCCTACCTGTTCTGTAATAGTAATTTCCCTTAATTAATAGACAAAGTGGAATGAAGCGGGAATGGAATGGAAAGAGGATGCTGCACAGAGCTGGATTAGCCAATACTATAAAAATCATTTCAATCAAGCTAGAGCTGTGTTCAGATCTCAGAAAAGCTGAGACTAAAAAGACACTTTCAAAAATAATTCGCCTCCTGGCCAAATGAAGCCTTAAACTCAGCAAAGCTTAGGTCAGAGCCAGACACTGGGCAAAGCTGAACAAAATAGAATAAAACAAATTTGTTGAAAGTCACATATTGACTTCCAGCGGGCAACATTCACTGGGATAAGAAAACATCATTAGTTTTGCTACCTGACATCCTAGTCTCTATAAGAGTGACGTGGAAACATGGCCTCTAAAGCTCATTGGAGGACACGGATAGTTTCATAGTGCTGCACAAACCTCTCAATGTTTTAAAGATCAAGACTAGCATTTGAATAAGAATTTGACAATTTAATATGAATTTCCGTAAATGACAAGAGTGTTAGTGCAAGCATTCCAAATGCTTAGCTTCACAAGGATACATACCAACGCAACTTTTTGATTCTCAAAGGCTGCCTTACCCAGAGAGCATTCCAATGTGCATAATTCAAGGTGGCTAAAACAATAATATGAACCCCACCCCCCATAGTCTCTGTTTTCTCTTGAGACTGAAATCTCCTATTAAAGTAGATCTTTCCCATTGACCCACCTGTTACTTTCACGTCTGATCACCCTGCAAGACTGATTTGAGTGGAGAACTTGTCTTTCCTGCATTTCTAGTTCCCGGTGCATAAAGCAATGGTAATTGTGGCTCTCTCTCCATGAGATACATTGCAGGGGAAGGTTTCAAATAATTGATGGCAGCTCTTTCTATAAGGCAAGCTGGCTCCATTTATGGGAACAACTATTTGCAAATGTGCAGTCTAGACAGCCATAAACTGCAAGTATTCACTTGTGGGCCATTGGGAAGCTGTTTGCTCTTCCTCATAAATGTCATAACTGGGTGTATGGCTTGAGAGCTCTAAGTGACAGGAGGAATCGCTTTGCAAGCTAGGTTGCAGCTGCCTGAGTGTAATTAAGCTTGTCTGAAATAAGGCCAAAGGCACCAACGTATTTACGCCTTCTATTTGGCACTTTTCTCCCAACTTATTTTATTAACGTAGGATTGCCTTTAATTATGCAGCACTACACACTGCATTATTGATATTCTGCAAGCATTAACTACTAGTGCCCCTAATGAAGCAGGAAGAAAACATATTTTCCTGTTATTTGTCAAGACTCACAAAATACCTCATACGGGAGCTGCTGTCCTCCCGTTTCACCCAGGAACAGGAGACGTTCGAGTAACTGGCACTTTAACCAAGTGTTCCTTTTTAACTCTATATCCAACACCACACTTGTAATATCCCTTTGGTTTCCTATTATGAGCTCAATCTATTTTCCTCAAAATACTTTTCGGAATTCTGCTCATTGCTATGATCCTACCCCTGAGATCTCCTTGTTAAGCACAAACTCTTTAATGAGTCACACTTCCATCTAGCTACAACTGGGGACAATAGATCAAGATGCTACTAAGTTTCAAATTAAAATATAAAATGGACGGTGTTCTAAAACCTGAACGGTATCTTTAGTGCTTTCCATCTCTTAAATACAGAAGCCTACTTGTGAGACTTACTGCTAAATCCACTGTATGTTTTTGTCAATACAAATGAGCAAAAAAAAGCTTTCTTGACTACTGAGAAGCTGCATCTCATTGAGCTGGCTTTATCATCGCAGACTACATCTGAAACTCACTTGATAAGACAGCATCTTCCAATTAAAAAAATAAATAAAAAATATTTTTCAATTTTTTAAAAAAAGGCTGGGCAAGTAAAGCAAAATGCCTTGCTATGTTAATGGAAGGTAACAGTGGTTAAAAACTTTAAATGTAGATCCAAATTACTGGTTTTCTATGTATACATGAGTTTACAGATACAAGTAAATGCATCAAGTACGTAGGCAGCAGAAAATATAGTAGAACCAGGAACGAATGGAAAATCAACTGTTTTTTACCCAGGAAACTTTTCATCCTGAGCACAGATTCATTATAAATAATTTCCATTGTTCTGTCCCAGAAAATAATCTTTTATTCAGATTCCTTACCAAAGTATGTTTTTAATCAATGAAAAGAACATGCTTCTAACTAAAATAGAACATTGCTACTCCCAATCTGAAGTTCATGGATGAATCCCAAGCCTGAGCCTATGATGAAAGTCATAGGATTTGTTTTGTTTTTTTAAATCCAGGACAGGAATTTAGATAATTTCAGCTGGTGTACATCATTTTAATTTTTGGAAGATTATTCTGGCGCTGATTTTGGATTGGGACCTTGGAAGGCATTATGATGGAATTACTGCTATGGATCATGATAGCAATGGCTCTTAGTTGGGTCAAAATTTTGTTGATGCTTAGATTTATCCTCCAAACTAAGTTGGCTATGCAGTCCTCACTAGCAGCCATCACTTGACTTTGGGAGAAGATATGTCCACAACTCACATATTAAATATAAGTTGAAAATTCTACAGAGCCTACGGTATATATACAATTGTATAAGCCCAAATTCATAAATTTCTAATGTAGAATCAGTAAGAAAAATAGCGAGAAAGGGCATGCTGAAAGCAAAAAATAAAAATGAAAATGGATGTTGTAATCTATCTTTGCCTCTTTGAGCCCAAAGTTCTTGTTAGGTGAATAAATAATGAAGCGCTTTAGCCAAAGCCATAGAATCATTCTTCATCTTCTTTCTGCAGCAATTCTATGGTCTGGGAGCCTTGCATGGAAAAACAGAACGAGATCATGAGCCTGCAGTGCATCAGGGCAGTACTGGGGGATGAAAGGAGACAGACTAATCAAATATGATGGTCTTGGCAGTGACTTATCCACCCTGTGGAATTCAAATAAACACTGCTGAAATGCAGGACTAAGCATATTCTCAGCTGCCTGTATTTTCCCATATTTGAATATATACTATTCAAATATACATATACAGTGTACACACACACACACACACACACACACACACACACACACAAATACAGATATATATGTTTTCGTAGATTTTCACGGGTGTTGAAGGAACCAGGTTAATCTCCAAAACTGAACACTTCAACAAGAGAATAATTATGGAAGCTATCGAAATAGAGAAACACCCTTATAATATGAATAAACGTGATGATACCTCCCGCCTACCAGACATCTGGAAACCAGCCCTAGTCAACAAACGAGCCCACCACCCAGGCCATTACAACACAAAACAACAACGGACACACACACACACACACATATATCTTTATATATCTTTATATAATACATATATATATGTTGTATTTGTGCTGATAAAATAAAGGGAGACTAGTATAGATCCATTTCGAGCTATTTAGCTCTCATCAGCTAGCCATACCCTTACTGGGATTCGAACCTGGGCTGTATTACACACTAGGTAAGAGTCTTAGCCACTATGCCACAGGCTTCTCCTCCTTTATCAGCTGAGCCAGGGAAATAAGTATGTGTTTGTGTTAGAACCCCTGGTATGACTAAATATGGGAGGAACGTCACTACTCCCTCTTTCTGTCCTTTCGGCTCATCACAGAAAACCATCCAGGCAGAAACCCATATTTTTATTTTTAATGTTGCCTTTTTATATTTGTGTTGTATTTGTGCTGATAAAATAAAGGGAGACTAGTATAGATCCATTTCGAGCTATTTAGCTCTCATCAGCTAGCCATACCCTTACTGGGATTCGAACCTGCGCTGTATTACACACTATAATAATAATAATAATAATAATAATAATAATAATAATAATAATAATAATAATAATAATAATAATAATAATTTTATTTGATTAGCCGCAACCCTCTCCCGAAGGACTCGGGGCGGCGTAGAATCAAAACGGATAAAAATACACATAAGACAAACATATATACAAAAAGAACAGAGACATATACATATGTGCATGGAGGAGAGAGAGTTGATTTATAAGTGAAAGACAATTAAAACACAATTTAAAATCCCTTTAAATAAAATTACTAAATTAAAAAACCCATCAGGAGCGTTACGAAGTTATGGTTGAGCCAGGCCAGCTATTTGGAAAAGGTGGGTCTTGAGCTTGACACGGAAGGAGCGGAGGTCAGTAGTGGTCCTAATATCCGGGGGGAGGTCATTCCACAGGGCTGGGCCCGCCACAGAGAAAGCTCTGCTCCTAGGCGCCGCCCCATGGCACTGTCTGGTGGACGGCACCTGGAGAAGTCCCTCTCTGTGCGAGCGGATGGGTCGTAGGGATGTATGGGGCAGAATACGATCCCGCAGGTAACTAGGTCCTGAGCCATGGAGCGCTTTAAAGATCATAATCAAGACCTTGAAATGCACTCGATAGACCACAGGAAGCCAGTGCAGCTCGCGCAGGAGAGGTGTCACATGGGAGTACTTAGTACTCCCCATAATCACCCGCGCGGCCGCATTCTGGACCAACTGCAGTCTCCGAGTGCATTTCAAGGGAAGCCCCATGTAGAGAGCGTTACAGTAGTCCAGGCGAGATGTCACCAGCGCATGGGTGACTGTGCGTAGGGCGTCCCGGTCCAATAGGGGGCGCAATTGGCGCACCAGGCGAACCTGGTGGAACGCCCCCCTGGCCACGGCTGTCACATGTTCATCCATGGACAGCCTGGCATCCAGGAGGACGCCCAAATTGCGTGCCCGCTCCACGGGGGCGAGTTGAATGCCCCCAATGGCCAGAGATGGAATTATCTGGTTGAACCGGGGAGCCGGAACCCACAGCCACTCCGTCTTGGAAGGGTTGAGCCTGAGTCAGTTGTCATCCATCCAGACCCGTACGGCTTCCACACACCGGGACATCACTTCGACTAGGCAAGAGTCTTAGCCACTATGCCACAGGCTTCTCCTCCTTTATCAGCTGAGCCAGGGAAATAAGTATGTGTTTGTGTTACAACCCCTGGTATGACTAAATATGGGAGGAAGGTCACTACTCCCTCTTTCTGTCCTTTCGGCTCATCACAGAAAACCATCCAGGCAGAAACCCATATTTTTATTTTTAATGTTGCCTTTTTATATTTGTGTTGTATTTGTGCTGATAAAATAAAAGGAGACTAGTATAGATCCATTTCAAGCTATTTAGCTCTCATCAGCTAGCCATACCCTTACTGGGATTCGAACCTGGGCTGTATTACACACTAGGCAAGAGTCTTAGCCACTATGCCACAGGCTTCTCCTCCTTTATCAGCTGAGCCAGGGAAATAAGTATGTGTTTGTGTTACAACCCCTGGTATGACTAAATATGGGAGGAAGGTCACTACTCCCTCTTTCTGTCCTTTCGGCTCATCACAGAAAACCATCCAGGCAGAAACCCATATTTTTATTTTTAATGTTGCCTTTTTATATTTGTGTTGTATTTGTGCTGATAAAATAAAGGGAGACTAGTATAGATCCATTTCGAGCTATTTAGCTCTCATCAGCTAGCCATACCCTTACTGGGATTCGAACCTGGGCTGTATTACACACTAGGCAAGAGTCTTAGCCACTATGCCACAGGCTTCTCCTCCTTTATCAGCTGAGCCAGGGAAATAAGTATGTGTTTGTGTTACAACCCCTGGTATGACTTATATATTATATATATAATGTTATATTTGTACTGATAAATAAACAAAGGGAGACTAGTATAGATCTATTTCGAGCTAATTAGCTCTCATCAGCTAGCCATACCCTTACTGGGATTTGAACCCGGGCTGTATATATCTTAGGCAGGAGTTTTAGCCACTAAGCCACGGGCTCTGTTCCTTCTGCCTGCATGGTCTTCCGTGATAAGCCGAAGGACAGAAAGAGGGAGTAGTGACCTTCCTCCCATATTTAGTCATACCAGGGGTTGCAACACAAATATATATATATATATATATATATATATATATATATATATATATATATATATATATATATATATATATATATATATATATATATATATATATATATATATATATATATATATATATATATATATATATATATATATATATATATATATATATATATATATATATATATATATATATATATATATACACATACATACACATACATACATACACACACACACACACACACACACACACACACACACACATACATATTCGTATGCTGGTCTTGTTGTATTCGGGTCTTTTCCCATGTAAAATTGAGATTGTCTTGGCAACGTTTCGGCAAGGTCCCACTCGCCATCTTCAGGCTGTTTTCGGCTTCGTGCTTGTGCAAGTAAAGCATGGTTGGAGCTGCCGTCTTTCTATAAACCTTGTGTGGAGTGCTTTGTTGCTGTAAGTGGGTTGATTGGCTGTGTAGTTGCATCCCTGATTATTAGATGGAGTTGATGTTTGTAGATTGTTCATCTGTTTCGTATCATCCAGTGTGGCTCAGGTGCTGGCTGTGTGTCCATTGTTCTTTTGTGTTGTAACGACCTTGGTGGTGGGTGGGATTCGTTTGTTTACTAGTGCTGGTTTCCAGATGTCTGGTAGGTGGAAGGTATCATCATGTTTATTCATGTTGTGGGAGTGTTTCTCTATTTAGATGGCTTCCATAATTATTCTCTTGTTGAAGTCTTCAGTTCTGAAGATTAATTTGGTTCCTTCAAAATCAATTTCATGTCCTGTTGTTTTAAGGTGCTGGAAAAGGGAGGAAGTTTTTTCTTTTTTTCTGACTGCATTCTTCTGTTCTGCGATGCATGCATTTATTCTCCTATTTGTTTGTCCTATGTATGTTGGTCACTCACTCTACTTCATAGAAACAATAAAGAAACAAAACCTACAACCCAGTGACCTACTCCTGAGCTTCGATGTCATATCCCTCTTCACCGGAGTGCCTATAAAAGAAGCCTTGACAGCTATCCAGAACAAACACCCCCCCCCCCCCAAGGACATCCTGGACCTGACCAACCACTGCCTAACCAACACATACTTCATCCATAATGGACAAAGATACAAACAGATAGAAGGAGCATCCATGGAATCACCCCTCTCACCCGTCATCACAAACTTATATATGGAAAATTTTGAAACTAACACCTTAGATAAATCTGAACACAAACCCAAACTCTGCCTTAGATATGTTGATGACACTTTCATAATTTGGCCACATGGGAATGAAAAACTGGACAACTTCCTCACACATCTCAACAGCCTACACCCCAAAATACAATTCACTATGGAAATAGAAGCTAACAACCAACTTCCCTTTCTGGATGTCCTAATCTAAAAAAAAAACCAATGGCTCCCTAGGACACACTATCTACTGGAAAAAACACACACCAACTGCTACCTAAACGCACAATCCCATCACCACCCTGCACAGATCAACTCTGTAGCCAAGACCTTCATCTCCATAACCAAACGCCTAGCTGACAAAGACCACCTGAAAACTGAATTGCACACTCTCACAAACGTATTAATCTCCAACAGATTCCAAAGAAAAACTATTACCAACCTAACCCAAAAGAAGAGCCCAACCCCCAAGAACCGAGATACAGAACAGGACAACGGCATCGCCCTCCTCCTTTACATCAAAGGAACCACAGATAAAATCAGCAAAATTCTCCGCAAACACAATATCACCTTCAACACTGACCAAAAAATAGCCAACATCTTAAAAACCCCAAAGACAAAATCCAGCTAGAAAACCAAGGATTCTACAAAATACCATGCAAAATCTGCCCTGCAACATACATAGGACAAACTAATAGGAGAATAAAAGCACGGATCACAGAACACAAGAACGCAGTAAGAAAAAAAAATACTCCCTTTTCCAGCACCTTAAAGCTACAGGACATGAAATTGGTTTTGAAGGAACCAAATTAATCTCCAAAACTGAACACTTCAAGAGAATAATTATGGAAGCTATTGAAATAGAGAAATACCCCCACAACATGAATAAACGTGATGATACCTCCCACCTACCAGACATCTGGAAACCAGCCCTCATCAACAAACAAGCCCCACCCACCCCCAGGCCGCTCCAACACAAAACAACAACAGACACACAGCCAGCAGCAATCAGCACCAATCTACCAATCATGATACAACTACACAGCCAATCAATCTACTTACTGAAACAAAGCCAGCACTCCACACACACCCCCACCAAGATTTATAGAAAGATGGCAGCTCTGACTACACTTTAAGCCGAAAACACCAGCCTGAAGATGGTGAGTGAGACCTCGCCGAAACGTTGCCAAGACAATCTCAATCTTACAGGGGAAAAGGACCGAATACAACAAGGCCAGCATACCTACACCTGTGAAAATCTACGAAAACACACACACACACATATAATATAATATTATATAATATAACATTATATAAAATTATATAAAGTATATAATATATATAGTAAATATTTGAATAGTATATATTCAAATAAAATGTAGGCAGCTTGCATAGTGTATGTGTGCACACACAAACAAAATATCTTCAGTGAAAGAACAATAGCTGCTTCCTGTTGTGAAGTCATTTGATATGTTTAAATTTCATAGATGCTTCTCATTCATTTCCACTTGGAGCCACCCTAAATCTATGAAAAATAGCATTCTATATCAGCATCTATCTTTTTATTGATTCTGCTTATTTACCACTACTGCTTATATAAGAGACGCACAGGGAGTTGAAACGGGGGTAAAAGATAGATGTCTTCTTATTCTCATAGTCCTCATCCAAATTAGACGCACACAGAGAGAAACAATTCTTTTCACAAAAACAAACAACCAAGCCAATGTAAAAACAAAGAAATAAGCTGGAAAATACACTCAGTCTGGGACTTCCTCTATATTAGAGATGCCAACTTATCTTCACATTCAGTTTTGGCTCCATTTGTTTCTTCATAAAATATCCCAGTTGACTCAGGCCAAATTAGAAGCTACCTGATATGATTTGGAGCTACATCCACAGTTCCTTGGCTGACTGGTATAGAGGGGAAAAAATCTAAATAGCTGAAACTCCTCACTTATTTTAGCAGAATGGAACAAAAATTAAAGGTAGAGTATATCTATACAAAGAGTCAGTTTGGGTAGTGGTTAAGTTATCCAGATAGAAACCAGAAGGCTATGGAGTTTTAGCCCTGCCCCTGTGCCAGTCACTCTCTCTCAGACCTAAGGAAAAGAAAGCAATGGCAAAACCATTTCCGGAAACCTTTCTAAGAAAATGGAAACCTTGTCCAAGAAATCTCCAGAAATTAACACTGACTTGAAAGCACCAAATATACGTTTATATGTACCCTGTTTTCTCTAAAATAAGACCTCCCCCAAAAATAAGCCCTTCTCAAAAATATTGCAACACAACAGCAGCCACGAGGTGACACGCTCGCCGCCTCCTGCACCTCAAAAATAATAAAACTTTCCCGAAAATAAGGCCAAGTGCTTATTTCGGGGTCAAAAGAAAATAAGACCATGTCTAGAGAATAAGGTACAATACAATACAATAGCAGAGTTGGAAGGGATCTTGGAAGTCTTCTAGTCCAACCCCCTGCCTAGGCAGGAAACCCTATACTGTTTCAGACAAATGGCTATCCAACATCTTCTTAAAGACTTCCAGTGTTGGGACATTCACAGCTTCTGGAGGCAAGCTGTTCCACTGGTTAATTGTTCTAACTGTCAGGAAATTCCTCCTCAGTTCTAAGTTGCTTCTCCCCTTGATTAGTTTCCACCCATTGCTTCTTGTTCTACCCTCAGGTGCCTTGGAGAATAGTTTGACTCCCTCTTCTTTGTGACAACCTCTGAGATATTGGAACACTGCGTAGACCAGAGGTGGGTTCCTACCAGTTCGACCCAGTTTGGTCGAGTAGGTAGTAACTCGGCCTGCCATGCCCCCGAACCAGTTCTCTTGGCGGTGCTGTAGGTGGCACCATCTTGTTTCTTGCTTCTGCACATGCACAGAAGTATTTTTTACAGTACTGGGCATGCGCACATGTAGCGCATCTCTGAGCGAACCCGCAGCCGGAACTCACCCCTGGTGTATACACTCTGCAATTTGAGTCCTTTAAATGTTAATGTGGGCTGTGAAGGAACAGTTAAGTGCCTGGCACTTTATTATTTTTCCACAACATTTGATCACAGCTGAAGGAATGGGTGCTCCTTCTGTGAGAATAAATCCTCCCACAATTCAAATCGGTATATCTGGGGTTATTATGCAAATGTAATATTTAAAAAATTAAAAAGTATTTACGAGAAAAAGTGATATTAAGTGATAAGTGATAAGTTTAGCACACTTAGAAAAGTAGAGAGAGGTTATCTAGACTCTCAGTAATTCAAGAGCCAAAATGTACAGAAAACCCAAACTTTTTGCTGCCATCTCATGATTATATAGATTTTTCCAGTTGAGATCTTTTGCTGCTTCCAAATAATTGTATAATTGTGCAGCAGATGCTGAAAAGCTGCCTGCCACTGTTTGAAAAAATAAGTATTCACAGTGGTGAAATCTAATTTCCCCCCCTACCAGTTCTATGGGCGTGGCTTGGTGGAGTCATGTGACTGGGTGATCAAAAGACAGAAATTCACTTTTAACAATGTCCTGATGGAGCAGGGGGTTGGACTAGAT
This sequence comes from Natrix helvetica, assembly GCF_964273705.1. Lineage (NCBI taxonomy): Eukaryota > Metazoa > Chordata > Lepidosauria > Squamata > Natricidae > Natrix > Natrix helvetica. The sequence goes on from NC_138549.1 coordinate 93,323,955, forward strand.
GAACTCGAGGTCCCTTCCAGCCCTGGATTGCTGTGCTCTTTCAAGGTATCCTCTGAAGCTGCTTCTAGTGCCAGGTTTGTGGTCCTTTCTCCCTTCCCTTCTCCCTTCCCTCCCTTTTTTCTTCCTTCCTTCCTTCCTTCCTTCCTTCCTTCCTTCCTTCCTTCCTTCCTTCCTTTCTTCCTTCTTTCCTTCCTTCCTTTCACAGCACTCCCCACCCCATTTTTGGCCTAGCAGGCCTCAGGGAAGCCTTCTGGGAGCAAAAACAGACCCCACATGCTTAAAAAAAGTTTAAAAAAAGTTCTTATCATCAGCATAGCTGATCGTCGGAATTTTTAAAAACTTTGTTAAGCCTTTTTTTAACTACCGGTTCAGGCGAACTGGCCCAAACCCGTAGCATTTCACCCCTGCACTTTCCCCAACAGTGTGGCTTCCATCTGAGAATTCTGCTGAGGCCAAATATCAGAAACAATGTGCATGTATCTCATGACACATCTAGCCTGCTTTGGAGATTGGTCTTTAACTGCTGCTCTTATGATAAGCAAAATGACTCACAAGTTATCTTTTTATTGTTACTGCAATCCACAATTTATAATTGCCTTTCTCTTCTATGTATTGGAAGACAGAGTGGCTAATTGGGAGACCCTGAATGCTATTCTTTGCTATGTGGATGCCTTAGTGTTATTTATGCCTTTGACATGACATTTATGCCATGTGTAGCCTTAATAGATTTTGCCAGGTGATATTCTTGATGCTAATGATTTGTTGATTTCAACAAAAAAAATCAACTTTCTGAAGCAACGTTTTACTTCATTGATTTATGGCGGTATTAGTTCAAATGAAATGTATTTTCTTTTTCTAGTAGAATTAGGTTATACTTAATGAGGTTTTGCCAGCATTTATGATTGTTAGGATTTTTCCCCCTCCCCAATATTTTTATATGCTTTTAAAAAACATACTAAGTTTTGTAAGCAGCATTTCTCCAACAGAAATACATTTCTTCTGTGCGTAATGTTGTTGAGACATAACCATAGCTAATAGCCACGGTAACATCTTTCTATTGTTTCCAAGACTCAAGTCAGATCTACCCTACCGATAAAGGAATAAAATGAATGGCGAGCAGATTTGTGGTTGCTTTAAAGAAAGCAGCACAAATGGACACACAACCACAGATCTGAAAGGAGTCGTCTAGATACTCTGCTCACTGCAGAACATCCTGCTTCTTGTTTTCCTACATTAACATTTTGACTCAGAGTATACTGCCCTTTTGTTAAGGCAGGCTCTCTAGTCCCTGGGAGGAAAGAAGGGCAAGAAAACTCCGTATTTAGTATTCTGGAAGAAGAAACAGTTTCTGTTGCTTTTGCTTTCTCTGTCCTGATTTTGGTTTGAAATCAAGTTAACCAAGAAAAATCAGAGTATCTATAGAGATTCTCAGTCATCCAAGTCATGGTTGTCCCAAAGTTGCTGTTTCAAGAGGCAACTGGACTTTTTTGGGACTGATTCTGGTTTGAAAAAGGGGCGAAAGAGGCTATCTATGTCAAAACATCCCTCTCTCCACAGAGAGGGTGGGATACAACACCATCTATCTCCAGTCTAAAACACAGTCCTATCAGCAGTTCCAAACATCCAGGTGGCCTCAACGCCTCTCTAAAAAGAATGCAAATGACCAGCTGTCTGCAAGGTGGATAAATCTTTCCATTCCCCACCATCCAGTCAGAGCTGAAGAAGCTTTTTGGATGAGAAGCAAACTGTCTTCAAAAAGAAAGAAAGAAAGAAAGAAAGAAAGAAAGAAAGAAAGAAAGAAAGAAAGAAAGAAAGAAAGTCCAGTTGCCCCTTGAAAAAGCATCTTTGAGACAAAAATGAGAGTGATTAATACTACCCAATAAAGAGGCTGCTCCCTCTCATATCTTCCTTAAGTTCTCTGGTACTTGGCATCCCTTATGTGAGATGGAACTGTAGTCCTTATGGCATCTATCAAGCTTCCTTCACTCTTATGAACATGGCTTGATCACTTTGTCCAGATCCTTTCTCAGTGCTCCGTATCTCATGGTTTCAAATTTAAATTAAGCTTAAGAGAAAGATAAAAATTAGTTCCCATGATTTCTCTGCAAAAGCAGCCAGACGTCTGTGATCCTCCCACTTCTGCCATGCAGTTACTTCTGGAAGACAGTAATGTACCTTGTGATATAACACAATTGAACTATTTCAAAACTTTATTTGCCCACAGATGTACCACATACGTATACAAACCATGATTACTGGTGGGTCCCCCCCCCATCTTACCCATGTAGAACTTGGGCAAATAAACAGTTCTACAAAGCCCTCTCACACGGTCCCCAACATTTATCAGAGTCAACTGCCATAGAAAATGTTGGGCTTATCTGGAACAGATGGACAGAATGTCTATTCTCCCTGAATAGCTTTTATTCTGCATCTTTTTATTCAAATATTTTAGGTACATAGAAGACATTTGCCATTGATTTATTTTAGGGTAAAAAGGCATTTGCAGCCAATATGGACTGCAGTGAAATACAGTCTGTTGGTGTTCACCATTCTTGACTCAAACATGTATTTCAAAAAGCATCCATAGATTTTGGAAAGGTGCATAGAGCCTGTGTAAATTTGGCTGTAAACATGGATATTAGGAGAACATTACATACAAACATGTGCTTTTGAGAAATACTTGCGCACACATGTTTGCAGAAAGGTATGATGGGAAATGTTGTGTATGAAAGTAAAAGCAGATGCATTTCTTTCTTTTGTTCCAAATTCACCCATATGGCAAAATGGAACAACATGGAAATAACTAGCACCCTTGATCCAGGATATAGACTAGCCTTCTGCAGAGTTTGAAAATGATTTAAAAGAAATGCTTCGACTTTGCACAAGAACAAGCATGAATACATTACTTCTCTACTGTTCATTAAAGCAAGCTAGTCTTTTTCTAGGCTTCTACAAGATCCTAAAATGCAGTTGCTGTAATGAATTGAATAATTAAAGCAATTGAGTCTTTAATGTGACTCTTAAATTCTGCCATTTCTGCTTCAGTGATATAGAATCCTCCTAATGTTTTATATCTACACCAGACTTTAATATATAGAGAGTTATAACACAGAGAGTCATACAGGATCGTGTATGTTGTGTATACAGGATTAAGTGTTGAGCTGGAACTGGGGAGATGTAGGTTCAAGTCTCTCACTGGGAAAGTTTGGGTCAGCCACTATCAGTCCAAACTATTTACTTTACTGCTGTTTTGGGAATAAAGTGAAGGAAGATATCTTTGTTAGCTTCCTCAAACTATCTTGGAGCAAATGTAGTCCGTAAATCAAATGAATGAATGAGTTCAATTGAAATAAACAAGCTTTATTATGTATTAGCAGTTCCAAGAAATATAATTTCTGATTTCCCCTTGTTTCTCTAGCATGCAGTTATGCATGAAAGCACAAATTGTTTCATTAATATCAAAAGCAAAGAAAATCCCCCTTCAAGCAATAGGAATCCCTAACTCCTAGGAGTACGTAAGACCTTAAATTACAAAGAATACTTCCAAGTTTTGTAACTTGAAACCTCTTCCAAGGGAGAGTATCCCGCTTTTATGATTAAATGCTCTGAATATATGTTCTCTTACAGTAAAAAATAAATAAATCTAAGATTCATAAATGAAATCCAAATAAGTATATGTTGTGTGAAAAAGGAAAAAACCAAACTCCTCTAGTTTCATTTTATGAAGAGTTCAGCAACATAAGACATCTAATAAAATACAGTGAACATGTTACGGCATGCTGTGAATTTTAAACTCATGACATTCTACTTATGCTAGGTCTTTGGTCATGTAGACTGAAATATCTAGGAATTGGACCAAATTCAGATAGCACCAGTTGTAGTAGATTGCTTGAAAATGTTCAATTAGGATATCACTTGACTCTGGTCATAAAGAATTGCAGATAAAAGCAAACATGACATTACATTATTTCCATCCATATTTTGCAGGTGCTGACTGTAGTAGTGTTGTGACATGACAATGCTTTAAACCGACATTGCTTCTGCACACAGCAGGGGTCTTTCTACCTTAAGCCAGAAAGTATACTCAATGCACAGTTGTTGTCAGTACCATCAGCCATTATCTCAATTACCCTGAAAGCACAGGAAATATATCTTGATAAGAGGAAATCAACACATCTTGCAGCAAGCAGTGTATAGCTACTATCTCAAATATGAAAGTTTGCTTTAAGTGGGGTTCAACACTAGTGGATTGGAAAGTCTATTGCTTAGAATAAGGGTGCCAAACTCGTGTTGTCATAGTGGCATCACATGACATATTGTGACTCCCCCCCCCTTTTTTAAAAAAAAAATCGGTTTGGTCTTTTTGGAATTGGGTTTAATCTTTTTTTTAACTTTTGTGATGTGTCTTTTTAATGTTGTACGCAGCCCTGAGTCCTTTGGAGAAGGGCGGCATATAAATCCAAATAAACCTAAACCTAAACCTAAACCTTTCCTAAAGTGGGCATGGTCAGTGTGCGATGCATAGTGTGCGTGGTCAGTGTGCGACCCACAGACTGTGAGTTTGACAGCGCTAACGTAGAACTAGGTTTTGGCTTGGGAGAGCAGCTTCACCTGATGGTTTTGATTTCAGTTGTTCCTTGTTTTAATGCTGTTTATATATTTCTTCCAAATACTCTTTCTTTCTTTGTTCAATTGATACCCCACCTCTTCTCTAGATGCTCAAGATGGTATCCATAGAATCCTCTTCTTCAGTGAAGTAAGGTGGAAAAAGTGAATGACTAAACTAAACCCAATGTACCTAGTGAGCTTCCAAGACTGACAGAAGACTTGAGCTATCCTATCCTATCCTTATCCTTATCCCTTACCCTAACCTTAACCCTAACTCTAACCATTAAACTACCATTATGCACTGACTCTGTATGTTTGCATCCCTTTCCTGAATGTCACTTTGGTTTCCAATATTTTCTATAAAAGAAAATCTTTTCAGTGCTGGCATTCAACCTATGGAGAAGGGTTCTCTTGGTACACTATATTGCCAAAAGTATTCGCTCACCATTGACTCTGATTATGTGGATGGGTGAGCAAATAGTATCTATGCAATAGTTCTTTGGTCTCTGATAACAACCTTTTATTTCTATCCCAGATATTCTAAAAGTCATTTTTAGTGTTTATAGAAATTAACAGTGGTCAAAATCAATAACAGAACTTTTATTCTGCTGGTTTTATTATTACGCTATTATTATTGAGATGTATGTGTTGCACTGGTTATTATTTTCATTACTATCAAGCAGGGCATTGTAAATTTTTTTAAATATTGTGTGGTTTAAACTATTTTTTATATCAATATGTATATAAAGAAAAAAACAAGAACAAGCATTTTAATACATTTTGTTTAAAAAGTATCCTCGATTTTATGTAGGAACAGAATAAACTTTTGATTAGAAACTAGATGTCATGTTCCGAGCTTCCAGCACCAGAAAGCATCAAACAACCAGTTCTTGGTATGACAGGCATTAATGCAGGCTTGAAAAACTCGGCACGAAGGGAACCACTAAACCACGATCTAAGTCAACACTAACCACTGCCACTTCACACCTGACATTTGACCCCCTGCATGGGCCACCCCAACCCCACACTTCTGGATGCCCAGACCCCCAGAAACGCTGAGAAGCTCCTGCTGCGGTTGCTCATCTCCACGCCGGCATGCCTGATTTCCAGCTCCCCAGCTGATCGGCACAATCTCTGCTCTCCAGCATGACTCTCTAGCTAGCTTCCACGTTTCTGACATTGTAACTGTCTGGTCAAGGTGCTGCTGCCCTGCCAACTGGTAGGGCTTTGCTTCTGCTCCCTTCCTTCCCTCCCCCCCCCATATGGCAACCCCGAGAAGGCTGCCAGATGCCCACCATTTTGGGAGTTGACTCTAGAAGTTAGAAGTAAAAAGTAATAGTTTTTCTATAAACTTTTGGTTTTTTAAAAAATCAAGTAGAAGGTTATCTACAGATTAATTTGCTTATTAATATTTGCAACATGACTTATAAAATCTTCAGAGGGGGTGTTGACTGAGGCGAGGCAGCAGTTTAAACCAACCATTTATTTTCAACTGACAACAACTTCAGAACCAAGGCAAACTGACAGTTCCCTGGTTGACAGCTATTTATATGCATGCTGTCAAGCGGGGCAGCCAATCAACGGCAGCCTAATGTCCCACCCTGGCCAGCACCACTCCCACTTGGCTGGAGTGTGCATGGCCACGTCCTTGGGGCACGGACATAACACTCCTTTCCGCCAGCCTGGCGCATGTGTAATCCTGCAAGTATGCAGGCCGTCTGCGCACCTGGCCAGATCTTCTTACTTCTGTGGTAGTTGCTGGAGGCTGATTCTCCCGAGGAACTACTGGAGACTGCACCGACCCCTCGTTTGACAACCCCAATGCAGAACCTGCTCTGACAGGTAAACCTGGCACTGGAACGGCAGGACGATTGGAAGGAGAATGTGACTTGGCTGTGGGGGCAACTGGAACACCCAGGGATTCAATGGGGTCAACTGGTGGTGGATCAGCTTGCATCTGTGTCAAGGCCTGCTGCCCTCACAGCTGATCAATGTGGTGCCCGTCGCTCAAACTGACCCTGTAAGAGCAGGGGCCTGTTAGTTGCAAAATATGTCCCGGTAACCATTTCAACTCACCCCCGTAGTTGCGCACGAATATTAGGTTGCCCATTTAAAATGACCGGGCGTGGCCGGCGATGTCCAGTGATTTATCTGCACAGTAACTTCGGTGAAGCCAATCAAGATTGGTTCGGAGGCAGCGATCCATTAACAACTCTGCAGGGCTATGGTTAGTCAATGGGCAGGGTACAGTGTGCTGTACTAAAAGGTATTTATTCACCCGGGCTTGCCAATCCCCTGAGCCTAACATCGCTAGGGATTCCTTAACGGATCGTACCGTTCGCTCCGCCATACCATTACTCGTGGGGTGGTAAGGAGCCACCAGGGCTTGACGTATGCCATGCCCAGCCAAGAACATCTGGAAAAGGGTAGCTGTTAGTTGGGCCCCATTATCGGACACCACAATGTCCGGATACCCGTGGGTCATGAACAGCCGTTGCAATGCCCGTATGAGAGCCTCGGTAGTGGTTGATGGCATTAGAATGACCTCCACCCACTTAGAATATACATCGACCACTACCAAGAACATCTGTCCATGAATAGGGCCTGCGAAATCCAAATGGATCCGTGACCATGGGCCCTTTGGCACTTCCCATTTTTGCGGTGGTGCGACGGGGTGGGGGCAGGCCTGGTTTGCTGGCACTCCTGACAACCCTCTACCCAACAGGTAATGTCGTGATCTAACCCCAGCCACCACACATAACTTCTCCCTAAAGCCTTCATCTGGACTATGCCAGGATGGCCTTCATGCAAATAATGGAGAATGGGTTTCCTTATCTGCAGGGCACTACCACTCTATGGCCCCACAGTAAACACCCTCCTTGCAGAGACAGTTTGTGCTGTCTGTGTTTGAATGGAAGAAATTGGGAGGAAACGTGCACCTGTGGCCATCCCCTCTTGATCCAGTCGATAACCTGAGCTATGGTAGGATCTTTGGCAGAACAGAGGTCAACATCGGTGGCTGAAAGAAGGACTGTAAGTTCCTCTATCAACAGGACATTAGAGTCAGGGACAGGATCAGACCCTACACCAGGGAGACGGCAGCAGCTCAATGCGTCTGCGGGCCCTATCTGTTTCCCAGAGCGGTGGACAAGTTTATAATTATATGTAGCCAAGAACACTGTCCAGTGGGACATGCATGGCGACAAGATGGATGGGGACTGTTTATCACCTGCCAAAAAACTTATGGTCAGTTATCAATTCAAAAAAATACCCATAGAAGTAATTATGAAAACGCTTGATACCAGCTACTGCGGCTAGGGCCTCTTTGTCTAATTGACTATAATAGGCCAAAGATGCTTCATACCCATTAGGCAACCTATGACTAAGGACAGCGCCCACCCCATAAGGGGAAGCATCGCAAGTTAGAGTCAGGGGAAGGTGTTCACTGTATTGGATAATAACAGCATTGGAAGTCAAAAGATTTTTCACAGCTGCGAATGCTGCTGCCTCCTTGTGATCCCACTTCCATACAGCTTTGGCATCTAAGAGCCTATGCAGTGGCTCTGCCACTGATGCCTTATGGGGCAAAAACACAGCATAAACATTTAAAAGCCCCAGGAAAGCTTGTAACAGACCCTTACTAGTAGGCACTGGCACCTGTTTAATGGCTACCAACTTTGAGGGGGTTGGATGGATGCCTTTGGCATCAATCAAGTACCCTAAAAATTCAACTTCAGAAACCCCAATTTGGCATTTGGAAGGTTTGAGTTTTAATCCCACTTCCTGGAACTTTGACAAAACTGCTCACACTTTAGCAAGGAGATCAGTGCTATCCCTGGCAGAGATGAACACATCATCGAAATAAGGGATGATACCATGGAGCAACTGCTCCATAAGACCCTGAAAGATGCCCGGGGTGACACTTACACCAAACTGGAGCCGCCGGCACTTAAAAGCTCCTCTGCGGGTAACGATGGTCTGCACTTCAGCAGTCACATCGTCCACAGGGAGATGCTGATACTCCTGGCCAAGATCCAGTTTGGTTAAGATGGAGCCCTGCCCAACGTGTGGAGCAATTCCTGGACTACAGGGACAGTGTAAGGATTAGCCTAAAGCCCTTTATTTATCGTGCACTGGTAATCCGCGCATAATCTGATAGAACCATCTGACTCAAAGGTATAACAATAGGGATCTCCCACTTAGCATAATCCACTGGCTCTAATACACCCTGGGCTATTAATTTGTCTAACTCAGCGTCCACCTTTGGACGCAAAGCCAGAGGCACCCTTCTAGGTTTAAGGTGGATGGGTGCTACCTGAGGGTCTAGGTTAAAACTAATGGGGGTTCCCCTATAATTACCTAGAGACCCATCAAAGATGGTGGCAAACTCATCCTTCAGGCTGGCCTGGAAGTTACAATGCAATGCGGCAGAGTGGAGGGCGGCCATATAATGATTTATGGACTCGCCTTCTTTCTGCAGTCTTTGCCGGAAACCATAGTGCCTCGCAATGTGCAATGGTGCTGGAGGATAATGGTTCTGTAATCTCTGTAGTAGAACTTCCCAGGACAGGGATTGAACCAGCTGTGGGACAGCTAAAGCCCTGGCCGTTCCAAACATTTTGCACCCACAGACACTCAGGAACTGAGCCATCTTTGTACTGCTTGGTAGATTAGTGAGGCTATTTGCTTCAAAGAAGCACTCAAACCGTTCTATGTACGCCTCCCAGGACTCCGATGCCGGTGAGAAAACCTTGAAGTTATTTAAAGTTGCCATTCTGATGTGGATGCGTCTGAGGAGATTGCCTCAGGAGTAGTCAGCCAGCGAGGAGAGGGAAAAACAAAATTCAGCTTTACTGTGTTTCGATCTTCCTATTTCTCAGTCAACCCCATCCTCATCACCAATATTAAATCCTCAGAGGGGTATTGACTGAGGCAAGGCAGCAGTTTAAATCAACCATTTATTTCCAACTGACAACAACTTCAGAACCAAGGCAAAATGACAGTTCCCCGCTTGACAGCTATTTATATGCATGCTGTCAAGCGGGGCAGCCAATCAATGGCCGCCTAATGTCCCATCCTGGCCAGCACCACTCCCACTTGGCTGGAGTGTGCATGGCCATGTCCTCGGGGTACGGACATAACATGACTGACAATCAATCAACCAGAATAGGGATGGAAGGGACCTTCAGGGTCTCTCATCCCTGCTCAAGCAGGTGACCCTATACCATTTAATTCAAGTGACTGTCCAGTCTCTTCAAAAAAAAAACTCCAGTGATGAAATACCCTCAACTTCTGAAGGCAAGCTGTTCCACTGGTTAATTGTCCTCACTGTTAGGAAGTTTCTCCTTAATTCCAGGTTGTTTCTCTAATTCAAATAAGTTCCATCCATTGTTTCTTATCCTGCCCTCTGGTGCTTCGAAAAATAAATTAACCCGCTTCTCTTTCTGGCATCCTCTAAAATACTAGAATATTGCTATCATGTCCCTCTAGTCCTTCTTTTCTCTTGAGTAGGCAAACCCAAATCCTGCAACGGTTCTTCATATATTTTTGTCTCCAGACCTTTAATCATCTTGATTGATTTTCTTTGCACTTTTTCAAAAGTTTCAACTTCTTTTTTGTAATGTTATGACCAAAACTGGATTCAGTATTCCAGGTGTGGCCTTATTAAGACTTTATAAAGCAGTACTAATACTTCACATAATTTTGTTTATATGCCGCTTTTTATACAACCAAGGATTGTATTAGCTTTTTTGACTGCTGCCACATACTGCTGACTCATATTTAAATGATCATCCAGTAGGACTCCAAAATCCCTCACAGTTACTGTTTAAGATAGGTTTCACCTAATCTGTGAATTTTGGTTTTTCCTGCCTAAGTGTAAAACCTTGATTTTCTCCACATTAAATTTCATTTTGTTTCATAGGGCTCATTGTTCAAATCTATTAAGATATTTTGGGGATCCTGAGCTTGTCTTCTGGGGTATTGGCTATTCCTGCCAGTTTAGTGTCATCTGCAAATTTGATGAATTCCCCTTCTATTCCCTCATCTAAGTCGATTTCAAAGATATTGAAGAGTACTGGATCTAGGATGGAACCCTGTGGTAGCTCACTTCTTACTTCCCTCCAAGTAGATGTGGTACCATTACGTACTGTTTGTCAGTCAGTTACAAATCCATCTGTTGGTGATGTTATCTATCCCACATTTTTCTAGTTTACCAAGTAGTTGTTTGTGGTCTATTTTGTTGAATGCCTTGCTGAAGTCTAAGTGCTCCAATAATACCCTAAGACAATGATGGCTAACCTTTTTGTCATCGCGTGCTGAAGTGCCCATAATGCAATGTGTCCCACCCCCTTGTACTCCCCCATGCATGTGCCCCCCCATTGCCTCTTTTTGGCTTTCTGGTTGACACAGAAGGTTTTCCAGGCCCGGGGGGAGGTGCTCACAGGCTCCCCGTGCCCCATTTGGGGCCAGGAAGGCCTCCTGCAGGAAGACAAAACAGGGCATGGGAGCGCTGTGCAAGGCTCCAAAATGCAATGCAAGTACCCCCCACCATGCATGCACCCTGTCCTGCACGCATGCATGGCAGAGACATGAAGACCAGCTGGCTGGCAGGAGGCATGTGTGCATGTGCAGTGGAGCTGGGCTGGGGCGACAGCTGCCATGCCTGCAGAGAGGGCTCTGTGTGCTACCTGTGGCATGTATGCCATAGGTTCGCCATCACGGCCCTAAGATGTTAACATTTTGGTGAATGGATGCTAATTGTTGTAAATGTATGTTTGCATACACACATGCAAGCTGTTTAAAGTTATTAGCCAAGCAAATAGCAATAGTAATTTCCTATACTGTATCACATATATAGGGGGGAAAACCTTAGAATTTTCAGCAGGTTTTTATTTGGATTTTTTTGGATATGTTGATGGGGTAGAGGTTTTCTTGTTTTTTAAATTCAATGTAAGTGCTTGCACTTGAGTGCCCATGTATCTCCCTACTCAAAAGGGTAAGCAACCACAATTCCAATTTTTGTCAATTCTGTTTAGAATAGATGTGGGTATAGAGTTAGTCATCAATCCCCCAAACAGTCTAGCAAATATATTTAACCTGAAACTTCAGTTTGCCTGTTTCTGATTTGGGTCAATCTGGCTGTTCTTACATTTCCCTCATTTCTTCATGCTGAACAAAGATAGTCTTTTGCACAGGGATATACTTTAAAGAAATTGTATAAAGTCATTGTAATTTAGAATTGACTGACATGGCACAGGAGAGTTCTCTCAGCCTCAGTTCCCCATTTGTAAAATTGGAAATAATCATGAGAGACTATTTCAGGTGCCTTGGGTCTTAAATCGGTGACCTACTCCTAGGGAAATGGAAAAAAAGGATAATAAAATGATCCAAGATAGCATGCAATATCTTTTCAGAGCAGAGCTGTCATCATATCAGGTTCAGTCAACTCAGAACTCTTGCAAAAAAATATAGGAAGCACATCTGTGATTCAAAGTTATGATTCGAGGTGTGCGAATGAAAAGGAGAGGGACCCAATGTGTTTTGAAGTGCAGCCATGTGAGCATGAAGGAAGCATCAGCCTTCTCTGCTTCTGTTATTCATTTTGCTCAATCAGCTGTGAAAAGGATTGCAATCTATTATTGTCTTGTGCCAAAATATATTAGAGTATGTTGATGTCCTCCAGTTTCTCTTCCCATGTAATAGTCAGTCACTTTGTCTCAGGCAAATTGAAAAACAGGAGAAATCTCTGCCTTCAAACAATGGCAAAAATCCTTCACAGGAATTCCCTTTGGGGATTTGTAAAATAATATCAGAACAAGAGTAGCTTGCGATCCCAGATCACAGCCTATGGGATAGTGGAGGTCGTGAAGCCATTCTCACAAATGCCCTTCTTGACTTTTTCCCCTCTTCTCCTTTAAGTCCATGAGTGCCATAAAAGGGACTGTAAAGTCAATGGCTAGTTGCTATTGAAATACAGAGAGAGTTTGAAATGAGTTCCACAGTTATACAAATCAATCCTATGTCAATGCTCAATAATTAGTCAAGCACAAACCTGCATTTAAAAGAGCAGAACATCGTAAAGCTAGACAGGCATATAGGCCATGGTTCCAAGCCAATTTGCCTGGAAATAAGTCCCACTGAATTAGATGAAATTGACCTCTAATTAAATATATATTGGTAGCTCCATTTACTTTTGACTTTGGCCCCATGCACTGTTTCTCCACCATTGCTGTGCTCAAACACATTATTCAGAAGGATGCAGGTTTTGACTGACATAAACATTCCCTATTTCTACTGTAGGATACTGCAATTTTATGTATATCTTCTCAATATGCATATTTTTGTCTACTTCATATTAATACCTGAGTTTTGAAGTTGCATCTTAATTCAGGAAGTTAGGTAGAAATTACATGTCTTTTTCTAAAAGTGTGGAAAGAGTCAAAAGGGTGCTTCTCTTTGACAATGTGCAGAATCCTTCGAAGCTATTAAACAAAGCAACATGGCTCTACCATTTCCAAAAGCGAAGCCAAATGGCCATGTTGTTTCACCTTAAATGACTTCAAGGCTTCATCCAGCAATTATAATAATCAGAACAAACTTGTGACATATGCAATCCACATGTACAGAAGTCACATAATGGAAGCATTGAGAGTTCTGGATTTTTTAAAAAAATATGAAATCACCTAAATGAAACGTATGAGAATAGTTTGATGATTGTAGTCCAAACACATCTTTTATTTTATTAAGATTACATGACAATTCAAATCACAGAAGGGTATGGGGATCATGCCCATTTCCTGTTGATTAGTGCATGCGCTTGCTCTGGCCTCATCTGAAGATGGCTGAAATTCTCCGCACAATATTTCTAATCATAACAATTGTCTGACTTGTATTCAGATGAATGGAGGGAGATCTTAATCAAAGAGATCAGTGCAGATCAGCATAGGAGACATCCGGTTTTGGACCCTCCTGCTTCAATATTTGAATATTCATGCATTCTTTCACATTCATGAAAGGGACTCTAATTGGGATTATAGACCTACTGCAAGGTTGGGAGAAGAAATATATCCATATTTACCGCTGGTTTTCTTAAAAATCATTCCCTACAAATATCTCCTGATTGAATAACATTTTTGGAATGAAGGCAAAAACCATAATTTCTTAGGAAAGAGATGTAATATTTCCTAGATGCAATGGTTGGTTCTTGAATACTTCAGTAAAAAAAGGGACAATACATGTGAAAGGAGATATGTAGCTCCTAAAAATGTCATTTCACTCTACTTCTGCTTTATGGTGGGAATATTTATCCCTGATATTATTTCTTGAATATTATTGTGTGTTTAATCTGTAGGAATATTTCCAAGAATGGATGGAGACAGACTAGGTTTGTATTTAATTTTCTAAAATGCATAACAAGGCTAAGAGTTCTTATCCCTCTGTTTAACCTCAGTCTGATGTAATTATATCTCATCATGTGGTCTTGCAGAAAAGGGTTTATAACAGAAGTGTCTTCTGGTACAAGAGTCTCAGACCTTTTAAAGGTTAATTAAAACTGGAAGAGAGCATTTGGTCAACTCATATGTTTTTAAAAATATATTAGTGCCACCATTTCCTTGCTTTCCCATTTTGTAGGAACAAAGACATATTAGCTAGAGTTTGCTTTCATTTCAACATGGATTGCATTTGGCTGAAACAGCATATCTGTTAATTGTTGTAAATGTATGAAACAGCATATCTGCTTCCAGAAGAATTTAACATTATTTTATATTCCTAGATGGAAGACAGACTTTTCATGAAAGAGACAGCGACAGAGACAGAGAGAGGGGGGAGGGGGAAGGGAGGGAGGGAGGGAGAGAGAGAGAGAGAGAGAGACAGACAGACAGACAGACAGAGACAGAGAGAGAGAGAGAGAGCTAACTCAACTTGTTTAGAACTGCATGCTATTAATATATGATTATCTGAAAAAAAAGTTACTGAAATGCTATTTGAATAACCTTTTATTCCATAAATATTTCTAAAATTATATAATGCTCCCTTGTGTGTATATATTTTGAAAGATGCAGAATTATTTTTTCCAATCCCAAAGTAGATTCAATGCCCTAGTGTTTGGATTACCCTTCTGATCCATAAACAATTTTCTTAAAATTAAAATTATCTTGAAAATAGCTAAACATTTTTCAACTATTCAATTCTTATGGAAGATTCAACGCCTGTTGCTTTGACAAGTTGAGACATTAGCTGTCTCCTCTGCAGCAAGGCTCCCCATCATTTCAATTTAGATGGGTTCACAGACTGAGATTAGTTTAAATAAAATAATCACCTTAGGCTATTTGTGCTTGCTTTTAAAGCACTTTGGAATTAATTCATTCCTTGCAACAAAAGTTGTTTTGTATTGTACACAGGAACAATTCTATCACCCCACCATTGACTCTTAAAATCTCAACACACCGTTCACCTTTTCCTGACTAGATTAAAAGGAAATATAGTCCTCTATTTTCTGATTGCCAAGAATGGTATTTTGGTAGATAGCAGTTTGTCTTTGAACCAAAAATGGAAACATAGCTCAAGTCATATTTGGAAGAACTGACCTTAACTTTTCTAGTAACTTCCTTAAATCTCTTTGGGAAGTTATCCCGTCTAAAATCATTTACACAAATTGTTTCTCTTTAAAAAAAAAGCATACCCCCAAATGTACATTATATTGAAAATAACGGCAAAAATACATTGTGTTAGTGACAATTACTTCCAAACGATGCCTATTAGGTCAAATATCATATAAATATATGCAAAATAAAATAGATGGGCGCAATCTGTTGTCATTTTTATGTGGCATTATTTTTAAAATCATTCTCAAACTAAAACAGAAATAAACCACAATAATAGTAACGTTAGACATCCAAGATACCAAACAAACCTAGAAGCACTAGATTTGACCATCCAAGTCTGCCAACTATTAAAATGCTTGTCAATTTTAAACTGTAATGTGAACAGGGCTATTTCTTAGCCCATTTCACTGTAGTTTTGTCCATATATTATTCTAAGATGATTTCTAGACTGGACATGAACTAATGACATATTGAAGGTTTTGAGGTGTGTGTGTGTGTGTGTGTGTGTGTGTGTGTGTGTATGTCAGGTGAGTGTGTATGCCACAAGTATCTGAATAGCCTCCCCTAGGTATGTACTATAA
The DNA here is from genome assembly GCF_964273705.1 of Natrix helvetica. NCBI lineage: Eukaryota > Metazoa > Chordata > Lepidosauria > Squamata > Natricidae > Natrix > Natrix helvetica. The sequence continues at coordinate 93,339,751 of NC_138549.1, forward strand.
ATTTAAAAACAATTTTTTTCTTCCAATATTTCTATGCTTGTGAGCTTTTACGAGCAGCTACTTTTTACTCTTTCATATAGAAATTAAATAATTTTATTACACTGCTTAACAAGGTGCCTTACCTTTTGTCTTTTGATATAATCCATGGAAAATATTTAACTTGTATACATCTTGTAAAATCTGACTTAAACCATTGAGACCTATTGGATTGTTGTTGGGAAGATTAATTTACCTGACTCTGACAATAGTTTTGTCTATTTTCCATAGCTATGTAGATCAATGCTTTGGAAGAGGAGATGTTGTGTTTCTTCGGTTTTGTTTCATTTTTGAGCATATAACCTTGAACATGCAAATCTGATTCTACCTCCACTTCCATTCTGTACTTGGAAGTTGTAACATGCTATTGAGCCGGCATTCCTCACTTTAATTTATGCATTCCTTTATACATTGTTTTGCTCCTGCAGTTCTCAAAGAGTTTTATCGCCCATTATTGAGTGACTAAAATGGGTGCAGTTTTGCAAGCCTCTGCCAGAAAATGTTTATTACTCTCATCATTCTTCTGAAAATCATGTTCCAGCAGGTCCAGGCAGCATGCAGAACATGGCACATGTGTGAATTAGCTGTTTCACACCCCTCTTACAATATTATCACCACTAATAAAACCAGGGGAAAGACCTTGGGGGAGGGGGAAGACTGCACATTAATTTGGTCACACAGCTTTGAAAAGCGATCTTTGTTAAGCCTGCAGATAAGAGAGGGCCATTACCCTTGTTTCTGAAAGTTACTGCCAATTGTTCAGGGAGACAATGCACAGAGGTGCATTTGCAATCAAGTGTAGGTCCAGTCGTCTGCATGCTGGCTTTTTAATATGAATACATTTTCAATGTGTCTCCAGGGTTGTTTTATTAAGCCTGAGATAGTACTTAAAAATGTTTGAAGTTGCACAGCCATAGATTCAGAGAAACTCTAGATGATGTTTTAAACTTTGCTTCTAGCATAAAGAACACTGTGGGTAAGTACAAATAATGATAGGATGAAATTACTTCAGATGCTTCTCATGTTTAATATTTGTATATTCTGGCTAAAAGCTCACCTGCACTATCCCCTCCTGGACCAAAATCCAGGTCAGAGAAATATGACCGACCAATTTTTGCACTCTTCAAATAATCCAAACCAGCCCTCAACAAAAACAGGCATATAAAAACACCTTTTTAAATGCACTCTCAGGTTAAAACATGATTTTATGCCTGTGTATGTTTTGCATCTGTAATTATTTACATGTAGATTCAAATGCTGATTTTCATCCAGTTGGTTGCAAGTTGATTATTTAGAAGACTATATTAAACATTAAATTTATAGAGTAGCAAATGGAAAAGACAACAGAAACAAACTGTCCTGCTTGATAAATCAAAATCAGTATGGATCAATCGGTATCTCAGTCATTTACAACTTAACCTGTACTCATACATCCATTCTGGTAAATTTGAACATTATTTTGTGATACAAAAATGCCTGTGAAAAATGTGCCTTTCTACTGATTTTCTCACAAATATCAAATATAGAACATTTGGTTGGAAATTTCATATACCGTATTTTTCGGAGTATAAGATGCACCTTTTTTCCTGAAAAAAGAGGCTGAAAATCTGGGTGCGTCTTATACATGGAATACAAGATTTTTTACCTCCCTCTCTCTCTATTTCTCTCTCTCTATCCCTCTACCTACCAACCTACCTACTCTCCCTCTCTCTCTACCTACCTATCTACTGTATTTCTCTCTCTCTCTCTCCATTTCTCTCTCTCTATCCCTCTTACCTACCTACCTAACTGCTCTCTCTTTCTCCCTCTCTCCCTACTGTATTTCTCCCTCTTTCTCTTTCTCTCTTTCTCTCCCTCTCTATTCCTCTATCTACCTACCTGCTTTTTTAAAAAAAATGCCTCTTCAAAACCGTGGTGCGTCTTATACTCCGGTGCGTCTTATACTCCAAAAGGTACGGTGTACTTTTTGTACACACACACACACACACACACACACACACACACACACACACACACACATGTCTGGATGTTTGAGCCGAGCCCTGCACCCCAAAAAGATATGAGTGAAAAATGTATAAAGAGCTCTGTTCTCATTTATACGTGGTTCATAAAATGTAAAGTAAGTCATTTTGCTTTTTAGAAAAATGAAAACCAAGCAAAACTGTCTGACACCTTTCATTTTAGAACTGGGCACAAATTGTTTGCAGCCCCATTTTTTCCCCTTGCTGCGTCTTTCAGATTGGCCATTCAGCTGCATTTGGGTGCGGTTCCCCCATATGATCTCCTCGCTGGCTAGATCTGATTATAGCCTTGCAGGCTCCTAAAGCTGCATAGGACATAACAGTCAGCAGGATTATAGGACAGCCTGAGCAAATGAGACAGTTGACAAAGAAAGATAAAGACCACATTTCTAACAACAAGCAGCAACCTGCAAGCAAATTGATGCTACGATACTGAAGTGACACCAGTGCTTAGCAAGGACTTCTTTTTAGCCATTTGTTCAACTGTATCAATGCATCAATTTTTGATGTTAATAGCAAATGAAAGAAGGCTGTTATGCAGCCAGAGCAGAGCTTTGTTGCTATGAATAGTTCTGATATGCAGATAATTACTTCCATTGCTATGTTTATGCCCTCAGCTGTAGCAGACATCTCTGTCACAGTGCTGTGTGCTGCTAATCAGCCATTTTATTATCTGGTATTTCCAAGGAGAAGATATGTTCTTGCCTCCTCTGTTTTGGAGAGCCAAATATCTTACCACATCCAGCATTTTGTTATGCCAATGTAATGATATGAATTTATTCATTGCAAGACAATTTTCATATTTGCATCTATTCTTCTCCCAAAAGGTGAATTTCATCTCATCAAAGCCAGATTTTAGAAATGTTGATGGCCGTGATAATCCCAACCACGCACATAGATCTTCACAGCACTTCCTGTATTTTGTTTTAAAGGGCCAACAAATAGAGTATTGATTTACAAATATTTTGAAGGCAATTTTCAAGGTGGTTCAATTATAGGGTGGATATCAGATTTTGTAGCCTGGAAAACTTTGGGGAAACGTTCTAACAGTAGAGCAAGGCTGGGAACACTGTTGTGTTTTGGAAGTGGAGAAAGGCAAAGACCAAATAGTGATAGAGAGAACAAAGCTGCTGAATTCCTTTGTTGGTTACATCAGAAAGACTGTCCTGTTAGCATGTATAAGGAGCAGCTCTAATAAACTTCAAATCCTTCTTTGCTGACCCGGCTAGCTATATTCTTCCTTTATTTAGAGCTTGTGGTTTGGCATAAATGCTGAATCCCTTTCTGACATTTCTCAAGGTCCTTTAGCCTTCAAGCTTGTCTTGATTTCCACAAGACAGATGCAGTTTTCAGAACTTTGTAAAACTTCTTCTGCCAATTATCTCCATCAAAAAGAAAAGTAGGAGCCTCTTTCTTTCTTTCTTTTCTCTCTCTCACTCAACATGCTTATGTTAGCTGCCTATTAAAGTTATATGTAACCTCTATGTTCTTAATAGACTTTGCCTTCTGGTGATGGCTGCCTCATAGAACTGGATCACAGGAAATCTGCTTTTGTTATGGCTGCTGTTCTGCCTGCATTTGAAAGGCAGCCTTCACTTATTCAGTGAAGAAGTACTGATTTGTTAAAGAAGTGGCATATATTCCTAACTTGACACTAAAACATGTTATCTGACCATGTTATTAAAGAAATATTACTTTCATTGATTATTTCATGTCTCGAATAGATTGAAATTATTTTATCTTAATCTAATTGGATAACTGGGAGGAGGTTTAAAAGTTATAGTTATAGTTATAGTTTATTTAATTTATAGACCGCCCCCTCTCCCCGTAGGGACTCGGGGCGGTGTACAGACCATTCTTTAAGCTTCACAACCGCCAGTGAACCATTTAGAGCTGTGATGGTAAACCAATGGCACGCATGCCCAAAGTGGCATGTGAAACCATGTCGCCCGGCACACACAGCCTTGCCTGTTCATCTTCTGGGTTTCTGGCAAGCATACACGTGTGATGATCAGCTGTTCTTCGCTTGCGCGGCAGTGACAAAAACCAGTGTGCGCATGTCATCAGCCAGCTGATTATCGGGTGCTCATACATGTTACAACCCAGAAGTTCAGCTTTTCTGGAGTGCAGCCCTGACAAGCACACACATGACATTTCCACAAAATCGTTTTGCCGCTCGGTGCTGAAAAGGTTCACCATCACTGATTTAGAGGGTTTTCCTGTTACCAATAGCCTCCTTTCACCAGGGACGTGCGGTCAGGGGAGGCAGGGGAGGCAGAGCCTCACCGCTCTCATCATGAAAATAAAAAAAAAGGGAAAAGGTGCTGAGGAGCCATCTGCACACGTGATCTGGGAATGGGACCACGTGTGCAGGAGGTTCCTCTAGCCTCAGCCTCCCTCCTGCACATGAGCCTTCCTAAGTCAACATGAAGGGGAGAGCGGAGCGCGAGCTGCAGTCTCCTTCATGTTGACTCAGGAAGGCAGGGAATGAGGCCACGTGTGCAGGAGGCTAAGGCAGCTTCAGCCTCCTGCATATGTCGTCCCATTCCCCTCCTTCCTGAGTCAACATGAAGGGGACCGCGGCTCACGCTGATGACGTCACCAGCCTCACCAGCCATAAACCTCACCGCACGTCACTGCCTTTCACCAAGTCACGTTTAATGAGGAGACAGTTCTGGATCCCAAATATATAAATACATCAAGCAGATATGCATTCTGCTATGCTAGAAAACGTATCCTAGCATTTCACCACTATGTACACAAACATGTATTTTCAAATTCATATGGTAAGTAGAAAGCGCACTATAACACCACTGTGATAATTCTAATTCATTGCATTTCTACAACTAATTATTCAAGAACTTCTAACTTTTAAAAAAAGTAATCTGTTGAAATTTCTGAGTGGTCATTAAAAAGGATTCTTTCCTATATCATGAAAATCTGATGAGACTTAAACGTTTTGTACCATTCATTGTCTGGTCAAGGAAAGAGGGTACTGTTTTCACAAAACTGGCTTAAAACATGTAGAAGAAATAAAAATCTAAAGAAAAAAATAATATTATGACAATGTATTAATTTTGCAAATTAATGTCCAGGGATGAGCTAAAAATATCTTAGAAAAAAAAACCATGAGAAGATGTTATTGAGGTATATAAATCACAAATTGTATGGAGAAGATTTACGTTTTCTCTTCAAATACTAGGACTAGGAGCCACACACTTAGGTTCATTAAGAGAGAGATTTAAAATAGACAAAATAACCCCCCCCACCAACACATATTGTAATTCATCTGGGGAATTCATTATCCCAAAGTATAGCAATAGCCCCTTCCATAATAATCTTTAAAAGAGATTTGAATAACTACAAGGACAACCTCAAAGACTTTAAGTCAATTACTTCCCATCTGAAAGCAAGCTATCAAGCCTCCAAATTTCAGATATGTGGAAACAACAACGTGCTTCAACTTCTTCTTGTGAACCTCTTAGAAGTATCCATTGGCCACTGTGAAAAACAAAATGTTGGACTAGAATGGGTACAGGGTTGATGTCACATTATTATAATCTTCCAGCTTTTAGAACAACAGGGTTTCTTTAAGCTTCACAACCGCCAGAGTTTTATCAAGTTCAAGTAGGCACAAAAAGCCAAAATAATATCAAAGTGAAACTAATCCAGTATTTTCTTTAATATCTGTTTTACCCCTTGTGCCATGCATTCTGATACAGCCAAGAGATGAACACTAAAAAAGCCTAGGATTACAGGGTTGGAAACTTTCTCGTTCAGGGACAGTAAATGAGGATCATCTGGTAATTTCAGTACTGAATTTCAGTAAAACCATTCATGAAAGGTTGCTGTTTCATAAAAACAGAAATGGAGAACCCGCAGCCTTCACAGTTGTTACAGAATTTGCCTTTGGAAACTCCCCCCCCCCCCTTATATTTAAACAAAGTCTAACTTATATCCATTATTTTCATCCTTCATTTCTATAGTCATGAATAATAATCCGTGCCCAACTTTCCAGTAAAGGTAAAGGTTCCCCTCGCACATATATGCTAGTCGTTCCTGACTCTAGGGGGCGGTGCTTATCTCCATTTCAAAGCTGAACAGCAAGAGCTGTCTGAAGGTGTCTCTGTGGTCATGTGGCCAGCGTGACTAAATGCTGAAAGTGCATTTGGAACACTGTTACCTTCCCACCAAAGGTGGTTCCTATTTTTCTACTTGTATTTTTACATGCTTTCAAACTGCGAGGTTGGTAGAAGCTAAGACAAGTAATGGGAGCTCACTCAGTTGCGTGGTTGCTAGGGATTCGAGCCACTGAACTGCCGACCTTTCCGATCAACAAGCTCAGCGTCTTCCCCACCATGTTCCTGTAGTTTCCTTTTATGTATCTGAATATGGCTATTTTCCTAAGCCTCCTTTTCTTCAGACTGGGCATCTATGAGGTACATCTTCAAGTCCCTGTATCATTTTTGTTGCTTTCCCTCAAACCATCTTTAACGTGCTAATATCCTTCTGGAAATGTGATGTCAAGACTCATATATGGTACTCTATTTAGGTATTACTTTAGCACAATGGCTAGATGGAAGCAAGGACAGCTTTCATGTACCCCAAAGACAACAAATGGTCAGAATTTCAGTCCAGGTTGTATCAAACAGGAAAGCAGTAAAGTGGATTTTCATTTCGCTGTTCCTTTTCAATCTACATTGCTTGCCTCTGAGTCTTCCCATCTCCTGTCCTCAAAGTACCATTTCATCTCACAGATTTACAGGGGGCAGCACTGGCAGTTCTGCTCTTCCCTCTCCCGCGGCCCTCTCCATTCCAATTCTTGTTTATCTTGTCAGATTCTGTGAGCATGCTTTATATCCCGACATTATTCCCTTGTTTTGCATCTGTCTTGTCAGACTACACGATGGGGGCAGACAGTTTTGAAGCCTGCTTTCTATATGGCAGTCTCCTTTGCCATCATTTTTCATTGCTCTTCTGTACAGTTGCTCCCTCTGCTCTTTGCACAGAGCATCTCTGCCCTCCCGATGCTTTCCAAATTTGTCGGAAGCCTTGAACTGCTCACACTTGCTTGCAATCAGACAGCATCTAGATAACCTTCTCTTGGGGGAATTTAACCAAAGATTGTCAGCTGAAAGTTTCTCCCTTCCAGTTCAATCTCTCCAGACTCTCATTTAAATTAGTAGTCAGAGATGAAGAGATGGAAGAGAAGCAAGGCAATGTTAAAAAAAAAATCCTTGGAGGTTTAACTTTATGCATTTAAAGCTAATCCTGCAATGCATGAAAGTCTGTGTATTGCTGAAGGAAGAGGACAAGAGGAAGGGGGAGAGGAGGAGGACCCCCTCTGAAACCTACCAGAGTCGAACTGCTAATCCATTTGAAAGAATGTTGGTTATTTCTGTCTCTTTCTGATCATCCACTTTGCAGGTTGCCTGCAGGGTAGGTGACAGGTTTCTCACCTTTGCAGCTGGCTCAGTGGAAGAGAATGAAGAAAGAACACAGAAGCAGAGAATTTCAACTTGTTTTATGATCTTTGAAGGAGCTTCATGAATACAGTTCTTTAAAGAGAACCCCATAGGTGCTACATGCTTTGCATCTTGGAGTATAGTTCATGATCATCAGAAGTAATGTAATTCAGACACAAAAATCCAAGGTGAGGTTTCCCTGCTTCTTCTTTATTCTAAACGGTTGCCTGAAGACCCAGGTTTTGTGCTCAGTCCTTACTTAGCTAAAGCTACTAGACCTGGGATGTGGAAATCTGGACAATCATTCATGGGAAGGGAAGAGGTGGAGGCTTCTTTTTCTCTGTGTTTTGTAGGTTGCATCAATAACTTAGCTTATCAATAGCATGCTAGGGGCTCCACGCTACAATATACAGGGACCCATGCAAAAGATAAAAAGGGAAAAATGCAAAGAAAGGGAAAGAAACAGGCAAAAGATTTTTATAAGGTAAATTATATTAACCCCAATATATGCAATATTTTTTCCATTCTGTCCCATTAAAAACTACAGTTTAGCAAACAACAACAACAACAAAACACTGGGACCTAACGGACTCCCTGCAGAATTATACAAAACCATACAAGGACCATTAGAGGCATTAAGGTTGGAGATATATAATAGAGCATTAGCAGAAGCTAAACTACCTAAATCATGGACAGAAGCATACATTACATTAATACCGAAAGAAGACACAGACCAAAAACTACAGTTTAGAAGGCAACTTTGAGCACCACACATGCAGCTGGGTTTTCTGGTTGTTTCCTGTTGGTCTAAAATATAACCTACAATCATCCTTTGGTGCCAATGCATTCATTTTCACTAACAATGTTATGGAATTTAGGGCTATAAGTCGGTCCACAAATACACCTCATTTGGGACTGTCTCTCCACCTGACTTTTTTTTTTTCTCGGTAGAGAAATATGTGCTCTACCTTGAGTGACAGAACTGATCATTTATTTAAGTGGGCTAAACAAAACATTGCCAGATGAATTATCTTTCCATTGGGACTCCTTATTTTTAGTGGACTTTCTACAACCCTTTTTTTCCTGCCCATTTCTTGTAACCAGCTTCCAGGAGAAATGGTAGAAAGCAACCACTATGTAGTTCCCAAAGTTCTACCCCCTGTGTGTTTGTGTGTGTGTGTGTGTGTGTGTGTGTGTGTGTGTGTGTTTTGGCCTGGCTTAAGTGAAGTCACTGTGTCACTTTGTTTCCAATGCAGCAATCAGCCAAACTAACAGTTGGATACAGAAATCGTGCGATTCACTCTGAAACCTGGATCAGAGCTTCTGAAATGACAGATATGTTCTGGGTCATTTTGAAGACAGCACAATCAACCTGCATTGCAGGTCGAATATAAATTCAGGGAAAGAAAGTGTTTCTCTACTATGATCTGGAAATGAAGTTGGCTGCCCTTCAGACCTTTGTGTTCAACAGGACATCAGGGAGAACAGGCTGAAAGTGATTGCCCAGGTGGATATATAGAATAGACTTCTCATGTCTTGACATGAATTCCTGACTAAGTGTAATGTTAATATACTAGGAAAATGAGATAGGGCTCTATAACTAGAAAACTAGTGTAAAAATATTACCACAAAAATACTGCTATGGTGAGAGGTGGTCGCCATGGCAGTGCTGGCTTCTAACCCCCACAACCCTGTAGTCATCTTCAATGTCACAATCGGCGGGCAGGAGTTGCGCCACATGAAGGTGGAGCTCCTTGCTGATCTGGTGCCCAAGAGGATCGAGAACCTGAGGCAATTTTGCATGGGTGAATTCAAGGAAAAATGGTGTTCCCATCAGTTACAAAGGCAACACTTTTCACAAGGTTATAGGTTTAGGTTTAGGTTTATTGGACTTATATGCCGCCCTTCTCCCAAAGGACTCGGGGCGGCGTACAACACAAAAACGCATATGACAAAAGTTAAAGGAAAGATTAACTAGAATATCCAAAAAACCCAATAGACATTTACAATGAGATTTAGACATTAAATTAACAATTAACAATTAAAATTAATAATTTATTTTATTCACGCCAGGCTGGCTTGCTGGAAAAGCCAACTTTTTAGGGTGCGCCGGAAGGACCGGAGGTCTGGAATTATGCGAAGCTCCAGGGCAGCTCATTCCAAAGGGAAGGTGCTTCCACAGAGAAGGTTCTCCCTCTGGGGTCGCCAGCCGACACTGCCTGGCCGAGAGCACCCTGAGGAGGCCAACTCTCTGGGACCGTATTGGACGGTGGGAAGCTACCGGTGGCAGTAGGTGGTCTCGCAAGTACCCTGGGCCTAATGGAGTGCTTTAAAGATGATAATTAACACCTTGAATTACACACAGAAAACAACCGGCAACCAATGCAGGCCGCCTAAAAGGGGTGTAACATGGGAGCACCTAGGTACCCCCATGACAACCCGTGTGGCCACATTCTGGACCAGCTGAAGCCTCCGGGTGCTCTTCAAGGACAGCCCCATGTAGAGAGCATTACAGTAGTCCAAGGAAGAAAGGACGAGGGTGTGAATGACTGTGCACAGGGCATCCCGATCCAGGAAGGGGCGCAATTGGCGTACCAAGTGAACCTGGTAAAAGCCCCCCCTGGTCACGACTGTCAGGTGTTCTTCTAAACTAAGCCACATATCCAGGAGGACTCCCAGATTGTAGGCCCTCTCTGAGGGGGCTAAAATTTCTCCCACTATCGTCAAAGATGGAACAAGATGGACAAATCGGGATGACGGAAACCACAGCAACTTAGTCTTGGAGGAATTGAGCTTGAGCCTGTTCCTCCCCATCCAGATCCGCACAGCCTCCAGGCATTGGGATATCACGTTGAGGGCATCGTTTGGGTGGTTTGGGGTTGAGATGAAAAGTTGGGTATCATCAGCATATTGATGATACCGTACCCCAAAACCACGGATGATCTCGCCCAGAGGTTTCATGTATATGTTGAACAGGAGGGGTGAGAGAACCAACCCCTGGGGCACCCACAAGTGAGGCGCCTCGGGGTTGATCTCTGCACTCTAGTCAACACGAACTGTGATCGATCCGACAGGTAGGAGGAGAACCACTGCAAAATGGTACCCCCCATCCCAACCCCCCGAGTCATCGCAGTAGGATACTTGGTTGATGGTATCGACAGCTGCCAAGAGGTCTAATAGGACCAGGACAGAGGAACAGCCCCTGTCCCGGGCCCGCCAAAGATAATCAACCAATGTGACCAATGCTGTCTCCGTGCTGTATCCTGTTATAAAGGATTTCATGATCCAAGGAGGTGATTTCGTAAATGGAGATGGCACCGGAGTGGCCAATATGTATCGGGGACCCTTTGCCCATGAGAATTTCAAACTGAAACACTCGGTGCCCGGCTTGCTCTCCCTGGGCAACAGCAGTCCCAGCTCCAACGGCTGCCAATTCTTCATCACGTGGTCCAAGTCCGATTCGCTCAATAGGAAACATGTGGTTTTCAGTGAAATAATTGATGGACTCAGGGGTGGGTTCCTGCCAGTTCTAACCTCTTCTATAGAAGAGGTTCCACAAATTTACAGTGCCATTTAGAACCGGTTCCAGCTCCCTCCCCCTACCTGTCTGCACATCATCAAGATGAACAGCGAGAGGAGGAATTCTGGGAGTTAAGGTCCACAAGTCTTAAAGCTGTCAAGTTTGAACACCCCTGGGTTTTTTTTTCCTAAAGGCTTTGGGATGCAAGGGTCTTGTAACTTGACAGCTTTAAGACTTGCATGCTTCAATGCCAGAGTTCCTGAGCCAACATGACTGGAGGAGGAATCTGGGAGTTGAAGTCCACAAGTCTTAAAGCTGTCAAGTTTGAACACCCCTGGGGTTTTTTTCTAAAGGATTAGGGGTGCAAGGGTCTTGTAACTTGACAACTTTAAGACTTGCGTGCTTCAAATGCCAGAGTTTCTGAGCCAACATTTTGGTTGCTAAGCAAGAGAGTTGTTAAGTGAGTTTCACCACATTTTACAAGTTGGCCGCGCCCACCCAGTCACATGGCTGGCAAACCACTCCCATGTGGTCACATGGCTGGCAAGCCACTCCCATGCAGTCACATGGCCAGCAAGCCACTCCCACAAAGCAGGCCACACCTACAGAAGAAGTTCTAAAAAAAATTTAAACCCACCACTGGATGGGCTTCTAATCATGAGGACATTTGAAAATGTGCCCACTGGGCCAAATAATAAACTGAAGCTCCCAGTAGTGTTTGCTCAATGTGAAGAGATGTAGGTTGATTTTTTTCTTCATCTGGAGATGCCAAGCAGTTCCTGGCCGCTGATCCTTCATCCCACATTCCATGTGTCTGTCCTCTCCCTTTTGTAAATAAAAAGATTTCTTATAAAAGAAAAGAAAAAGAAAACACGGCTGTAGTATTTCTTAGTACAAGTAAACTTCAACTTAATAGTCCTTCATTTAGTGCCAATTCGAATTACAACAACACTGAAAAAGTGACTTACAACTGGTCCTCACGTTCATGACCATTGCAGCATCCCTACGGTCACATGATCAAAATTTGGGCATTTGGCAACTAGCATGTTTTTATAACAGTTGCAGTGTCCAGGGGACATGTTCCCGGTCACTTACAACCATCCTAGCCAGCTTCTGGCAAGCAAAGTCAATGGGGTTAGTCTGATTTGCTGACAACCACACGATTCACTGAGCAACTGCTATGATTGTTGTAAAATTGAGCATGACACACTTGCCTTGCTTAGCAATGGAAATTCAGGTCCCAACTATATTCCTAAATTAAGGACTACCTTAAAATCATCAGGTCCTGTAAAATATAAAATTGCTCCACCAAAGGCCTGTATCAAGTTGTTTTTCTTTGCAAAGCAATAGCATACGCTTTTTTCCTCCCTATATTTCTTTTCTGGCATCCAATACACATATCATCCTTACATACAACGATGCACCTTGCATTTGTTTGAAACTTGTTCCCATTAAGGAACTGCTATACTTTCTCTCAGCCCCCACCAAAATAGAATCCAACAAAAAGCCAGGTTATTTTTCCAATCTAGAAAACTTGCAATATTAATAAAATAGGACTGAAATGGAGGAAATGAGGCAGCTCAAAACAAAACAGATGATGCGTTGATTAATTTGGATCATGGAAATTCCACGCAATGTTCTGATTTCAATTTGCACTGACTTTAGGAGCAATCATCCTTTCAGAGTAAACCAACTGCCAAGCACCCATCACAGGGTACTCCTGTGGTTGCATTAGGTCAGCAGAGGGCAAAGACCTCAGCAAAATGTCAAAGGCTGATTACAATAGAATGACTTTACTACTCAGGGTGGGGAGGGAGACATAGAAACCAACACCGGCATTTTAGTTCAAATTTGATCATGTTGCAACAGTGGTTAGAATGCAGCATGGCAGGCTAACTCTGCATTCCGACAGCCAGGAGTTTGATCCTGACTGGCTCAAGATAGACTCCTTCCAAGGTCAGAAAAACAAGGACCCAAATTGTTGGGGGAAATATTTTGACTCTGCAAAATGCTTAGAGAGGGCTGTAATGAAGCAGTCTAAAGTGCAATTGCTATTGTTTCCTGGAGTTAAGGAAAAACTTCCTAAAAGTGAGAACAATTAACCAGTGGAACAGCTTGCCTTCAGAAGTTGTGGGTGCTTCATTACTGGATATCTTTAAGAAGAGCCTGGACAGTCACTTGTCTGAAATGGTATAGGAACTCCTGCTTGGGCAGGGGACTGGGCTAGAAGACCTTCAAAGTCCCTCCCAGTTCTGTTCTGTTCTGTTCCATTCTAATTTAGGCATGGGGGGGGGGGGAGAGATCAGGAATGTTTAATCCAGAGTTTTAAAGGAATGAACCCCTGTACCGATACAGAAGTTGTAAATGCCCCTTTGTAGGTTTATAACAAAACCTGTGCTTTTAAAACAGCTGCAATGCCAGCTCCATCCCTTCAACAGTTTCAGAAGAAAACACACTTCCTGAGACTTCTTGGAAAAGTTGCTGCTTTAACTATACTGGTTATTGCTATAATGTGCCTAGCCTATTCCTTCAGGTTAGTGCTGAGTTTACAGACCCCTGCTGAGTAGAACAATGTCTTTGAGTCAGGATTCGCAGCAGGAATCTGGCACACTCGGCAGGAGTTCCATGACCTTAAAGGAAAGGGACATCGGCACTTTTCTATTTTATCTTTTCTCTGGGCAGCTCTGTATCTCACTGCTGACCTGGATGAATAGAAGGGTGAAAAAGATGCTATTCCTATCAATAAATAAGCTTCCACAAATTCATTGTGATTGATCTCACATGTTGCCGTGAGCTTGCTGTTTCCACTTAGCTCAGGTAGCATCAGCAATATCCTCTTAAAGCCACAGCTGACCGCAGGTATGAACCATTTCTTGATCGTTATTATTATGTGGTTAATCTTTGGTGAGATTCACTGCCTTTGGGGCTGGTTGGTAACCTAACAGCTCGAGTCCTAACCTAATAATAGTTGCTGTTGTTGTTGTTGTTGTTGTTGTTATTATTATTATTATTATTATTATTATTATTATTATTATTATTATTATTATTACTATACTTTATTCATTAAACATGAAACTCAGTCAACTGAACATTCAAAAATGCATTACAAATACCAGTGACTGGTGCTAATGGTCGATACGGTTTGATGCCAGCGTCCTAGGTATCAACCAAGGACCTTCTTAAAATATAAGATGTTCCGAGTAGCACAGTTTTTTGAAGTTCCGCTGGTGGTATTGCAGGAAGCTGCAATTTGTTGATGTATCTTGTAAAATTCTTGGACATGGTGCTAAGTGCCCCGATGATGGGTATCACTGTTACATGCTTCATCCATAGCCATGTAGTTTCAATGGCCAGGTCGCGATATTACATTATTTTTTCTAGTTCTTTTTCTTCAACTCTGGCATCTCCAGGAACAGCGATATCAATAAAATGTACACTTCAGCCCCCTACAACTGTGATATCTAGTGTGTTGTGCTCCATATGACGATCCATTTGTATTCAAAAGTCCCACAAGAATGCCCCAACACTGGAAGTCTTTAAGAAGATGTTGGATAGCCATTTGTCTGAAACGGTATAGAGTTTCCTGCCTAGCCAGGGGGTTGGACTAGAAGACCTCCAAGGTCCCTTCCAACTCTGCTATTGTATTGTATTGTATTGTAAGATCTTCACCTTCTCATTTTCGATAACTTTTTCCACTTTATGTTCCCATGACTTTCTGGATACAGATTAAATCATATTTTTTACATAATGATCAGTGGATTAATTTAGCAATTCGGTTATGTCTAGCTTTGTAATCAGTTTGTGCGATTTTGCTGCATTCACATATTAAATGTGAAACAGTTTTGACTTTGTTATTACAAAGTCGGCATTTTGGGTTGCTAGTGGATTTTTGTATCTTCGCTTTCATGGCATTAGTTTGTAGTGCTTGTTCTTGAGCAGCCAGGGAACTATCAAGAAAGAAACTTCCATTTCTTTCTTGATAGTTCCCATTTTAAGCCATGTCCATGTCAAGTTGTCATCACATTTTCCTTCAATGTTTTTCAAGTGCTGCCCATGCAAAGCTTTGGTTTTCCATTCATTTAATCTGTCATCTAGCTGTTTTACCCTATATTCTGCCTTTGTTTCTGTTGTTTTTATGCTGTTCTCCATTTTCACTGCCTGCAGCAATTTTTCTGTACTTTGGTTCACATAATCATTCAAACTTCGTTTTTCTTCTTCTACAGTTTGATGGATTTGCAATAGCCCCTTGCCTCCCATTTTTCTTGGCAGGTACAACCTGTCAATGTCACTTCGTGGATGTAAAGCGTGGTACATATTCAAAAGTTTGCCTGTTTTCCGGTCCAAGTTTTCCAGTTCAGCCAGAGTCCAGTTGATGATTCCAGCTGAGTAGCGTATCTCTGAAACTGCCCATGTATTAATGACTTTAATTATGTTTCCAGCATTCAGCTTTGATTCTTTGACTTTTCCATTCAAGATGTTATCTCCTTCCAATATGCCTAGGTCAGTGATCTAACCTGTGGGTCGGGACCCCTTTGGGGGTCAAATGATCCTTTCACAGGGGTCGCCTAAGACCATCGGAAAACACATATTTTCGATGGTCTTAGGAACCGAGACACCAATTTTATGGTTGGAGGTCACCACAACATGAGGAACTGTATTAAAGGGTCATGGCATTGTGAAGATTGAGAACCACTGGCCTAGGTACTTGTAACCATCATCCTTTGCTAATGCTTCCACTATATTTCCATTTCCCAGTTCTATTCCTTCTGTCTCCCCCCCACTTTTTCCTCGCTGCATGGATAATATAGCACATTTTTAAAGTCCAAAGTTCATTTTGATGTCACTGCTGAATAGTTGAACTGTGTTGAGTATTGATTTAAGTTCAGTGGGGCTTTTCGCATACATTTTTAAGATGATGATGATGATGATGATGATGATGATGATGATGATGATGATATTTTTACCTCTACTTTGAAAGCTATCACAGTTACTTTCTGCAGAAGAGATCAACATAGAGATGCAATAGCCATTGCACTATTGCTGACATCACTGTTAGCAATAGTGCATTGCAATGCCATGCTAAGGCAAGTGCTTGACTGGGAAGCTGAAAAAAGAATATTGCAGTATTAGGTAGCTGTTCTGACCCCCCCCCCCCTCAACACACACACACACACTCCGAGCCACAGATAAGGTACCGGATGTATTTACAGACAGAACAGGTCCTTGGCAGCAATCCAACACAAATAAGCCTTCATAACAATTCGGCACTGATAGCACTGGCAGCAATGCAGCCTGCCACACTCACAAGACTGTTCTCCCACTTTAGTTCAAGCGTTGACTTCTGCAAAGGGCGTGTGCACAAGCAGTCCTATTATAGTCTGGAGAGGAGTCTAATTATCAGCAGCTGAGAGCAATTACCTCCTGTAACTGCGCAATTGCTCCTTACGCCTGTTAGCGCGCCGGTAACGAGCATCTAATAACTCACTGCTGATGTCTGACTCACTGTCCCGTGACTCCTCCCCACTGCTCCAAGGCATGACATCAGGAGCCCCCTTCCTTTGGCTTTCACCACTGCTCCATGCCTCAGGCGCCTCCTGGTGGCCGACCAGCCTCTCTGATCCCTGCTCGGAGTCAGACCCTGCCCAGGGTCCTCCACATCCTCCAGAGCCGACTCATAGGGACCCTCGCTGTCGGAGTCTGGTGGCAGCTCCAATGGCTCCTGCTGGGCCACAACAGGTAGCTATAGTTAAACTGATTTTGTAGAGATTCATTTTAAGTGTTGATATACTATCTTAAAAGGTTGTTCATCACAATACCAGTACGGGATATATAATTCCAGTTGACCTGGATTTTTCCCTGAAGTTCCCTTAGACACAGTTTAATAATGGGAATGGGTCTATAATGTCACAATTCTATAGCACAGCAGCCCCCAACATTTTTTCAGCTTGGCGGCCTGATGTGGAGGGGGGGAGAGGGAATGGCTCCATGTGAGTGGCAGGTGTCCGTACACACAGAGCTTTGCATGCGAATCCAAGCATCTGCTGCTTACTCAAATGGAGTTGCGTGTGTATGCACACTTGCCCTCCGTTTGTGCAGCCTGGTTTCAAATTGGCCACAGCCCTGTAGTCGAGGATTCCTGCTGTAGGAGCAACTGGTTCTCCATGCAATATAAATGGATGGTAATAATTTTACAAGTCCCACATGGCTTGGGACCTAGGTGTCAGTTGAAATCAGTTGCTCCAGTAGAATCTTATCTGCCCAAAGTGTCATATTAAAAGTTCCTACTCCTCGTGAGGCTTGCAAGAGAAGAGTAGCTCCCTACATGAGTTCCCCTGGAAAATCAATTACTCTGGGAAATAAGATCAGCATCCCCATTGTTAACTTTTGAAAGGATCCTTAAAATCTGGTTGATTAGGCAAGTATCAAGGATTTAAGGAGACAATAAAGTATGGTCCTAGATCATGTATATGTGTTGCTCTTTATATAGCTTTTGTAAGTTGTTTAGATTTATTTGAAGGAAGCAGCATGAAATTACCTATACTAAACAAGTACATTTTATGAATTTAAAAAAATCATTGTGTTCTGTTCATGTTAAATTTAAAATGTTTGATTTCTACCAACCGGGGATGTTGGTGGAAATTTCCTTTTTGTGGTATGTTGGCTCCTCTATCACACAGGAAGCACAGAGAGCTCTGACTGACTTACTATGAATCATGGTAATTATTTCCATAGCGGTATCCCAAGTCTTTCATGGTAACAGCACGGAAACTATGCTGTAGAAAAGCCTAAAACTCAGATGTACTAAATCAGTGTTCACGGGTTACTATGGTTCGTGTTTTCCCTCGGATGTTATCCAAACATTCTGGCTTAAAAGTTTTTGTTTTGTTCCAGGGAAGACAGACCAGCTGGGAAGAAGCTGATAGCACTGGCATGCTCAAGAGTCATAATTACCATTATCCATGCACCTCTGCAATTGATTAAATTAAGAAGTGGTGCCTGCCTTTCTCCCATAATTCGATTGATGGGAATTTCTAAAGAGATTTTGGTTCCTGCCAATGTCTGCAATTAAAACCAGCTCCCTGCCAATAAATCTATGTCGATAGGAGGTTGAAATTGGCTAGTTTAGCATTCTGGCAAGCACCCCTCCCCAAATTGTGAGGTGTTCCCATCTCCCCAGTAGTTTAAATAAATCAAAATAATATTGGACTAACATTATATTATTTATTAGATAGTTTTATCCCCTCTTTATTACTTTATAAGTAACTCAAGGCACTGAACATACATAATACTCCTTTTCGCCTCTTCTTTTTCCTCAATACAATCCTGTGAGAGAGTGGCATAAACTTACCCAGCCTCTTTCATGCCTAAAGGTGGGACTAGAACTCACAATCTCCTGGTTTCTAGCCAGCACTTTAACTATAACACCTAAGTGACTCTACAATAGGAATTCATAAAACATTTTCCATGCTAAGAATAAGAAATAATGGTGGGAAAACCAGTTGGATTTGCTTTCACTTAGATTTAAATCATATTTAAAAGTACTTATAGTTAATACAATCACTCTCCATTCAACTGTGTAATAATGTTTCCTTATTGTCACATTGAAAATCACAATCTATACGTGACTAAAACTATTGTTGTCATTCCCATTAACTTGGCAAAACAGTGAATCTTAGGACAACCACTTTTGAAACAAGTTATCTCAAATGGGATAACATACAGAATTCATCCAAAATCTGGGACCCATCCCACACACAAAAAAAATGAAATTTGGGGAAGTTGTGGCTTCAGAGTGCTATTGCAGTCACATGATGGTCATTTGGAATATCCTGTGACAGCTTCCTAAACAATCCTGATTCCACCCCACAATTCCTCTATCGTCCCCCATCCAAAAGCAAGGAACTGATTTGTCATGTTTTTTCTTCTCTTAAAGAAGAAATAATTTTAAGGTTCGTGAAGAAAGACCTGGATATATTTTTTAATTACTTTACATCTTTTCTAGAACACAAACACACACACATATTTATTTCTCATGTTTCTTCAGGAACTTCAGGGTGGGAGGGAGGGAGGAAGGGAAGGAAGGAAGGAAGGAAGGAAGGAAGGAAGGAAGGAAGGAAGGAAGGAAGGAAGGAAGGAAGGAAGGAAAGATTTCTGATGCTTCCTGCCAGCTTTCCACTCCTTTCTACTTCCATTGCTTTTTGCCCATTCATGGTCATTCTCTTTGTTTAGATAAGGAAACATCTCTGAAACACTGAACTAATGGGTCACAAGTTGCCTAGAAATAGCTAGGGCTATATAGCTCAAAATAACATAACATCAGGTTATATGGCTCAGGATCTCAAGATGTACACCTCTAAATTAACTAGGTTAGTTGTGACTAGGTTGCTGAGCATCTGCTACAAACTTGATTATTGTATGTACAAGGATAAAAAGATTTGGCAATGCCTACAATAGAGAAGAAGTTGCTGAGATGTTCAAGTTGACTTGTTTGATTAGAGAAAAGACAGTATCTACATTTGTTGTCCCCTGGAAATCCCTTATGGACTTTTTATGCAAAACATAAAGAAATGAACTTATGATTAGATAGGATAAATTATATAAAGAATAGAGTAAGGATATGCTGCAATTTTAGAGAAAGAAGGAACTCTATATTTGTATTTATAACTGTACAAAGAGAATCAGAAGCCACTTTATATATCTTTATATCTTTTTTCTTTCTTACTTTTCTTTTTGCCTTTTATCTTTATCTTTCATTTCTTCCTTTACCTTTTCCTCCCCTTATTCTTTTTTAGTTTGTATTAATTTTCTCTCTATTTTTAAAATTTTCATTAACATTGTACCTGTGTCATGGAGTATTTTGTGTCATGGAGGTGATGCAATTTTCTTCCTCTCAAGGTGAAGTGGCAGTGCGATCTTCCTAGAGAAGATACTTCATTCACCTCAATGCTTGGAGCAGTAATAGCCAGACAAAGCTTAGGCACTTGGGTTACACCTGCACAAAACCCCATTGGAATAGGGAGAGTCAGAAATGAGATGGACTCAAACAATAAAGTCCATTTCACCTCAGTGTTAGAAGTGAAGCAGGCAGAAGAGGTTGGTTCATAAGGCAATTTTGAAGGGAAGAAGCACAGCTTTAACACAAATTTCTTTCACAAGCTATCCAAGGTAGCTGCTTAGTCTTTCTTCAAGTGAAATGTGATTTCTGGTGATTGAATATTCCTGGCAACACTCTGAAAGGGATTTTGCCTTACAAAATCAATCAATCAATCAATCAATCAATCAATGAATCCTTCCTTCCTTCCCTGCCTCCCTCCTTCCCTCCCTTTTTTTTCTGGGGGTAAGCACTAACCAGGATTAAACTTGCCTGGATCTTTGAGATTAGCCAATGATGGCTTTCATAGAATCACCATATTATAAATACATATATATCAAGGCAAGTGCAATACAGAAAAGCATTGTAGAACATATCCACATTTAAACAATGTAGAAAATGCCTACATTAGAAAAATGCATTTGCAACTGAGTAGAAATGTTCATATAGATATTTTATCCCTATTGATGTTAACTAATGAAATTTTGCTTAATAGAACATTTGATTGGTTAAATGAAAAATTGAAAGAAAATATTCTAGATTAGGCCTTTGTAGAATTTTTCAGAAATTATTGAATTGCCCTTCAATTTACCGTGAACATTTAACATACTTTTTGGCTATTTCTTTTTATGTAATTGCCTACCCTATGCCTTTCCTACATCGCTGCCAATTAATTTGGTACAGGCAGCATTTGGTCTTTGCTGGGGGAAGTGTTGCAAAAATAGTGGGTGAGTCAGGACAACATTAAATTTGATTTCAATTCTTCTACATGGCAATTTAATTAACCTTGAATTGAGTGAATGTCATCACAGTTATGTATTTAATAGTTTTCCTCTTCTGAAACATAAACATTAGAACATACTAATAATTTTGGAAGGTCTTAGTGGGGTGCACTCAAATTTCTTTTCTTTTCTTTTAAAGCACTGAGGTCTCAGGTTTTATACCTCTGAGATAGGAGAAAATTCTCACTGATGTAAAACATTAACCATTCATATTAACATACTCATTATTCATTTTAACATACCCATCTTAAAAGGTACTGAGTTAAATGCCAACTTTTGTTAGTTATGACTTAGATTTTCTAAGTCCTACTGTAAAATCAATCTGGAGGCAGTCCATTACTTGGATAGAAGCCTCGTTGTTTTCTCACTAATGGCTTGAGTCCTAAGATTTTGCTTTGTGAACAGAATTCTCCTTCTGTTCCTGGAGCAAACTTTAGGATCCAAGCCAATGTATTTCAATGTGTTTTTCTTGCTGTTAACTTGGAAAGTTTCAATGTGACACACTGTTGATTATAACAACCTCCTAAGTTTGAAAACATGGCATCTGAACCTACTAGGGTTAACTGCCTATAGTTATTGCTTAATTCTTTATGACATCACCTCCTTTATTATTGATATAAAGTCACTCTAACCTCGTAATGTAATATGTAGTCTACAAATTAAACAAAGAAGGTGAGTATTTTATGTACAGTTCACTCACACACATACTCACATGCACTAATATACACACAGGCCCCAAATTAAAATCAGTGTAAGGGAAAGCTGATTACTAGATTATTGAAGTGGTTAACCTTCTTCCTGAGTGTTTGAGAGAAAAGGCTAATGAACAGTGGTAAAGAGTGAATGTGCATTTATGATAACAAATAATAATCAGGCAGAATCTTGGCACATAAAGTGCACTGCAAATTAGAATTTTAATTTAATTCATCATAAAAAAACAAGATGAAGAGACTTGGGGGGCATACTAACAGGATATTTTTTTGAATTGACAAGTTTTTGTCAGTTCTGATAAGGATTTTTTTTTTTTTTTTTTTGCTAATGCTTCTTTGGCACCATTGTTTAAAGGCTGTGAAGAGACGGGTAAGTATACGCTTCTGGTCTAGCCTTTATCTCTTTATTAGGGAGGTTAGTATGTTGAAGAGCCTTTTGTTCTCTCTCTGTTCATTAGTCAAAATGCAAAAGGTCGCTATGGATTTACATACTTGACTTGAGATGATGAATTGGTGCAATTAGTAACATTACACTTATTTTCATACCATCACTTTGATTTAAAATGTTGTTGGCTTAAAAAATCTTAATTTCTAGGGCAAATTACCCAATTGTTCATTTTGTGTTGCCTGTTTGAGTTTAACTATTTTTGGATAATTAGTAATTAGTAATTTAATTTCTTTCTTTTCTGATTAATTGAGTTAATAATGTTTGCTGAAAAATTTAACCCCACATATTAGAGACTTGCATCCTAGACCCAGTTTAATATTGCCACATCCATGAAAGTGTCACTGGAAAACTCATCTTCCAACGATGCCACATGATGTTTGTGTAATGCAACAACATGGATCTAATATGACCCAGCAGCACCGATACTAACATTTATTCTGAAGGGCATGTAGTATTTTTGATTTTGAAAACAGCTCAGGTAAGAAGTTATTAAATGCTAGAATTCCCCCTGGGTTTTCATATGATGAGGTACATGTCGTGATTAATAAGAATAGCAGTGAAACTGATTCTGAAAGAGCCCTGTTAGATGTTTTACAGTTCTTCATTATTCTGTACCACTTAAAGGCTCTCTGACACAGCATGTAGAAGGTTACTTTGTAGATGTCCACTGCATATCTTTACTGTAATATCAGTAGACACATACATCTTCTCCTTTAGTAGATTGTAGGAGAGCTGTGTTTGTCTGTGGTGCAGCTCACAAAATCTTATATTATTCAGTACAATGTATTAGTTGGAAAAAGTGCTGCCAACTCTTTCTGAGTTTCTCCTTTACAAATACAACCAAATCAATCCATGAACATACGTTATTTTCCACGCTTCACCAAAATTTCTAAAAATTGCATTGATGGCTCCTTACCTTTACTGCGATTCAGTAAAGAAATTTAGGCTAAAAGATACTGCTCAGTCAAAAACATGGAACAAAGTCTCTGGGTCAGGAAGAATTTTTTACTTGGGTGTACATAATCCTTGTTAGACACTCACAGTAAGACACTTGTGATAAAAGTAACTCTATGCTGAAAGAAGGGATTATTTGGGAAACTCTTAATTGTCTTTGTATCCAGCTCAGTAGCTGGAGAACACTCAAATGCTCTGTTTATTGGAGTAGTTTTGTTGCCATTCCCATTGTGAAAATGATGGATCTTTGCTCATGGTCATAGATTAATTTAAGCATAACACTCATCCCTCCTCCATAGAGAGGAAGCCCTTTCTATGCTCCTGTGGAACTCACAGCAGGTAATGGTTGTGTTTCTACTCTGAAATGAATGAAAGCATTATGCATGGTCCCCTCCTTTCAAAAGATATGGGGAGTTTAACAGCATGTAATGTGTAAACTCGGCAATTCCAACATCATGCAGCTGGAATCTAAGCCATCTTTCTAGATAGCAACATAAAAAGCCA
Organism: Natrix helvetica; assembly: GCF_964273705.1. Classification (NCBI taxonomy): domain Eukaryota; kingdom Metazoa; phylum Chordata; class Lepidosauria; order Squamata; family Natricidae; genus Natrix; species Natrix helvetica. The sequence continues at coordinate 93,363,282 of NC_138549.1, forward strand.
GCTGGCCGGCTGGCCAGTCACCGGTCTTGCACCATTGTTTAATCCTGCTGTGTTGAATATACGCTTCAGATATCCTTTTACTGTTAGTACGAAGCTATCGGCATTGGACTCCTATTAGCAATGAAGTTAAGGCAAAAAGTGGACTTTCCCATGAACTCCATGGTGGTTTTATACTATTGATAGAGCAGGTACAATTATTATGTTGGAACAGTATGAGGAGTAAGAATTCTGGCACACCAAAGAGAATGGAATTTAACCCAGGAGAGAACAATAAGAGAAAAAAGAAGAAAGGAAATAAAAATAAAAAAGAGAAAGGTCTGTTAACACAAAACTTTCATTTTTCTGGATGGCAAAATAATGCCTGGAGGATAGACCGCCCTTCAGATTTCTTTCCTCCATTCACAGCAGCACGGCTCACTTTCCAGAAATTCAATGAGCGGCAGACAATATTAGCTCAATTAAACAACAGAGATTCAAAATAAATTACTTCATCCTAATTAGACCCCAAGCCCCTGATATATTCCAATGGGCAATGGAAACAATTATATAATTCACTTTGAAATTATGATTTTTGCACTGCTTGCAACCTAAATCAAAGAGATAGCAATAAAATAAGTTGAATGCTACTAATTGCATCAATATATCTTCTCAAGTAAAACAAGTTCATGACAACATAATATATATTTGAGATTTATATGCATGGATATAAAACTAAACTGGATTCAATATATTTAATGCAAGAGAATCAATTAAATTCATCTTTAATTGATTCATCTATGTTAAGACATCTGTTATCTACCTATCCATCCATCTATCATTCATCCATCAATCCATTCAATTTTGCATCACCTTACCTTATTTTACTTTTCATGTTTACAAGTAGTACAGCGGTGTGCTAGGAACAACCCCCCCCTCCCAAGACTAATTTCAGCCTTGGATACAAGTAATGAACATTTAGTAGAGCAGAAAGGATTTTCTAGGTGTGGAACTCTGTAACGCTCTTGTTGTAGTATACAAATCAGGAAGATCCTATTTCAATTTGGAATTCAAGATTAAAAAGGAACAAGATTCTTTCTGAAACAATTAAAGCTTTAAACTGATCATGGGCTACAGTGGAGAAGCATCTAAATACTGCAATGCTTCTATTTTTGGCAGAATGGAATGTAAACAGCAGGAATGGCAGATCATTCAGAACAGGGTCTTTCAAACTTCTGAAACATGTTCGTTTTTTAAACAGTCCTGAAACTCTTGATCAAGAAGCAAAACTGTTCATATATAACTTTTTTTCTCATTCTTAGCCTGGTATGGAACCCCATCAAATTCTTGAGAACTTTGCGATTCCATGAAAACCCCTGTTTTAGAGGATAATCTTGAGGCATTTGGGGGAAACATACCTATCTTTGTAAAGACAAAGATAGAAAGTTGAAAATGATAGACTCCATAAACTGTTGGACATCTTGAGAAATTCTTTTGAGCCAATGGTGAATGTACTTTTTAAATTATTACATAAAAAGTACATTCTTAGAAGGAATCTACCACCTTCTGAAAAACCTGTTGGCTTATACAGACATATTATTATGGTTATGGCAAGGTTAAGTCTTAGATGCTGCTTCTTTATAATTGCATACCGCACAACCATTTTAAAAATGACAGCAGATATAAAGTGGTTGTGACCCCGTTATACACGGTAGTGCTTCTGCCAGTTCATCAGATCAGCTAGACTTTATTCCTGGAGACTACCCAGGGATATCTGGTTCCTGCCATAATCTGCATAAATCAGCCTTTTTTGTATTTGTCTTTTTATTAACCACCCTCATCCTATGGAACAAAAGTTGGGTCAAGGTAATTGGTAGGAAACATATGCCTACTGGTTAGTAAAACATAGGGTGCTGCCCCATGACCGTTTCTCCTTTGAATCCTCTCTGGCCACCAAAGGTTTTTTTTTCATGTTGAATGCTAGGTTTTTATTCTCACCATCAAGCCTGCTACAACCTCCCCAAAGATATTCTGACAGGGGTGGTATTCACTTCCCTTCCCTACCGGTTTAAAAATGTGAGCTTGCACATGTGCACACCCTTCCGCACACATGCACACCCTTTCACACATGCGCTTTTGGTGGGAAAAAAAGGATCTAAATGGGATGCCATAGAGCTGGGGTGGGAGAGTGGGGGCACCCGCGATTTCTGCTACTGGTTCTGGCGAACCCATCCAAACCGGTAGAATGCCACCTGACAGGTCAATCCTGCTTCATTTTTCTCCTATTTACCTGCCTCTCACTTATCTCCATGGGATACAACACCTTTATCTCTTCTGCTCTTCTCCTGTCTGCTTCTCCTTGCATTTCCTTTATGCTTGATGCAGTGACCCTCCCAATGGTCTCAACCACGGCAGCCGTGGCAAACCATCACTCTTGTGAAGTCCATTCTTTATCATGGAAGAATGTTGCAATTGGTAGCAATGGTCTCCAGGAAGTGCAGAAGTAACAGATGAGAGAAGCAGTGAATGTCATTGGAAGGGTGAGGACTAAGTCCAGATGAGCAGAAAGGAAAGACTTCCCTTCTCTGCTTCTCATGCTCTGATAGCAGGAGCAGCACTTAATGACTGACCTTCTGTTGGCCTTTTTTTGGGAGGCACAGCAAGCACTAACAACTATCTAAAGTAGATATTAAGCACCAGGGAAATCAGGGGATCCAGGCAGTTCAAATGGGTATAAAGATTTATTGCAAGCTTAAACTCTCTACAAAAATCTGAACTACTAATGGTCCAAACAAATTGGTGGTAGATAAGAGTCAAAGGCATTCAAGGTGGGCTGGACCTAGATCTCTTGTGAATGCAGAATGACTCATGACTAATTATGTGTTTGACCCCTTCCCTTGGACTCAGCCTGGTCATCTCCTATAGTAGGTTTTTCAAACAGCCTACTTTCCTCTTGTCTCAAGTCAGGAGGAAATCACATTTTGTGTGTGTGAGGGGTGGGTGGGTGAATAAGTGACCCTATATTGCTGTGTCTCCAAGGTTAGTTGTATGGCTGACACTGACCCTCTATTTGAGTCAGTGTAAATTACTACTACAATAAATCAAAGTGTTCCGTAGTGTGGTATATTAAGATTTATAACAATTAATTAGTAGAGGTGAAAAACCTATTTCTAACTGAGGTTAATATACTTTGTGACTGAGGCCTACTCCTGACAGCCCATCAGCCACCAATAAAGCTATTTTTTATTGCTATGAAGCTAAGGAAACTGATCAGAGTTTACCAGCTTACAATTAAAACTGGCAGAACAAACATTGCACAGGAAGATCCAATAAAGGTCATGCTTTGATAGCTTATTTACAAACATTCACTTGGTTTTCATTGGCCAGCACACTGATCAATGTTGATAAATGCTAGGTCAATGATTTCACCAATGGCATGTGACTGATCTCTTACTTTAATGTGGATTATCATATGTAGCTTGGAGAGTTAAACATTTCACATCCTGCAGTCACTCCACTGCCAAAATTCTTCTACTATCACCAGGACATATTTTTTTTAAAAAAGGAGGAAAACATCTTAACTGATGAAAATTGTACTTTTAAAAGCCCCACTTGGTAGATTTCAAAAGTGAAGTAGCTGGGGAAAAGTTTAATACTCCCTAAGAAGTGCACCGTAAACCCAGGCCGTGTCAGGATTTGACACATTTATTTGATAGTAAATAAAAAGGACAGTGTGATGATTAATACAATCTGTTGTTTATCCAAAAACTAACATAGGTCAGCTAGAGCAAAATTTTCTGGTGATCAGCAGAAATAAGAGTTTTAAAAAAGGAGAGCTTATAAAATAAATGGAAAAAGATATTGGGACCAATTAGGAAAAAATATTTTGGAGGTAGATTTCCAGGATAGCTTCTGAACAGAATAATTACCACACTCAGTTGGCCTCAAGAAGTAGGACATCTTTAGAAGGTCTCATTCTGATTTTTCTTTGGCTTTAATTTGACTTTTGAGCAAGTTGCTCTTCCTTGAAAAGATACATCTCCTCAGGTTCTTTCTCAGGAATGAAGTGTTCCATAGAGAGTAAAGTTGTGGGTTTTTTTTTTAAAGAACACTCTTAAAAAATAAGTAGATATAATTCTAGAGTCAGTTGGAGAATTTAGTTGGTTTTTCCTAGAAGAGGGAATGGAAGTGGAGAGAGGAAAGGTATTAAACAGTATTGATAATTCTATATGGTATTAGTAAGTACCGTACAAGTAAATAACATTATAAAGCCGTGATGGTGAACCTATGGTACGCGTGCCAGAGGTGGCACGCAGAGCTCTCTCTGTGGCCATGTGTGCCATCAGCCCAGCTCAGTCAGCTGATTGTCAGGTTTCTGAGGCATGAATGCGCACCAATCAGCTGCTTGTTGGATTTCTCGTGCGCCTGCGCACTCTTTCTGATTTGGGCACTCTGTGCCTAAAAGGTTCACTGTTATAGAGTAATTAAACCCACAATGAAGGAAGCCCAAGCTGCCTTACATAGATCGATGAGAGCATAATAATAAAAACATATTTCAGTATTCTTTTATAGCATGCATAATCCCTCATGCTATGTGATCATGTGTTAAGGGAAAGTGTGGTCAGTGTTTATGGGACAGAATTGAAGAGGTAAAATAAATGAAGAAGGATTGACAGTCTTTTTACCTACTGATTGGGTAGTTTGGCAGTATAGAAGCAAATGGTTTAGTGTCCCAAAGATGCTTTTTCAAAAGGTAACTGACCTTTCTTTGTTTTTCCTTGAAGATGTTTCACTTCTCATCCAAGAAGCTTCTTCAGTTCTGAACAGAAGACGCTTCCTGGATGAGAAGTGAAACATCTTCAAGGAAAAGCAGTTGCTTTTTAAAAAAAGCACTTTTGGGAGAATCATGACCTGGATGACTGAGAATCTTCATAGACCTTAAGCAGACGGATAAATGACACATTTACCAGAGTATATATTCTATCAATTAGATTCAGTCAATCCAATTGGCTGAATCGATTTAAATCAATCACCAGTTTTACCCACTGATGAAATGGTTGAATTAGGTCAGCAATTGTCCAAGTTCCATTTAGGTTTCTAGAAACTAATGAGGAGTTACTCTACTTAGCATCTGAATGAACAAATGATTCTTACACAACTGTTCACTATATATTTAAATCAAAGTCTTAAACCCTAATTACAGATTGGAGTGTTGGCAGTAGTTCTAAAGAAAGAATTTTAGGGACCAAGAAACAATTGTAACTCCAGGGATAGCCAACAGAAGAAAATGAAGGGAGACCTACCTTATATCTCAGATGCCACTGTGTTAAATATCTCCTTATACATCCACTCTAAGCATTCTCCAAGTCTCTCTTATTGGAGAAAATTCAAGTCAACGCTATCCAATCTTTCAAGGGACATGGGTTGAAATAATCTTTCTGGTGGCCACCTTATTGGCATGGCTGCTGATTGTTGCTGGCTACCCTTGTTCTAATACACAATATTGTGAAAGCAGAAGTATTATATTTGGAAAGCTACTTTCCCAAACACGAAGGAGAAACCTATAGTGATCAGTGTGGAACTTTTCTTTTAAGTTAATTTGTAGAAATTTCATTTGCTTTCATTCGTGTATATACTTCTGTTTATTTAGAGCAGGAGTAAGTATCTTAGGATGTGGTGGCTCAGTGGTTAAGACACTGAACTTGTCAATCAGAAAGGTTGGCAGTTCAGTGGTTTGAATCCCTAGTGCTGCGTAACGGAGTGAGCTCCCATTACTTGTCCCAGCTTCTACCAACCTAGCAGTTCAACAGCACATAAAAAATACAAGTAGAAAAATAGGGACCACTTTGGTGGGAAGGTAACAGTGCTCTGTGTGACTTTGGCATTTAGTCATGCTGGCCACATGACCACGGAGACGTCTTTGGACAGCTCTGGCTCTTTGGCTTTGAAACAGAGATGAACACCACTCCCTAGAGTTGGGGACTACTAGCACATATGTGCGAAGGGAACCTTTACCTTTAAGTATCTTTGCTTTCAACTGACTTTGCCATTCATGTTTTACCCCTAGGTAGTAAGTAATATATGCCATAAAGAGCAATATGATTTTTTAATAGGGCAAAGATGTCATCTACAGATGAGTTACCATTCACCCACGGGTACTGATAAGGGTCAGAAGCACAGTTCTTACCTAAGCTTAGTTGAAATATGTAAAAAGGTCAGAAGCACAATTCTTACCTAAGCTTAGTTGAAATATGTAAAAGCTACTCAATTGCAAATGTTTAATGTATTTTATTCAAAATCAGGAGTCATTTTGGAGAAGAAACATTTATTTCCTGCAGGATTTTATATCTATATAATAAAACATCTTCGCTGATAGTCACCTACCATCCCATCAGATCTGATCAAGTTATAGGAGAGAAGAATGCTGGTTATGTAAAACTCTGAGCTCCAAAATGACCCTAATATTACTAACAAAGTCATTTGCCAAAGAACTGACCCTTTCAAAATGTAAGTTTGGGGGAATATAGCCTTCTACTTTGTTGCTTTAAATCAATCAATAATAATCCCATCTCAGCATGATTCAGCCAATAGCTTAATACAAGTCATCTGAAACTGAGTTTCAGCCAAAGAATAAGACATCAAGGAAAATGCAGTGCTGGAGGTTGAGGTGAAACACACAATTCAACATGCGAAGTCCATTTGAGACAAAGCTACTGAGTTATGCAGAATGGCAACTTGCAATTGTTTTTCTTTAGAAAACACAGTGAAGTTAAAACAGATCCCAGAGACCCATTACGAGCAAGGTCCATTTCATTTAGGGAGAAATAAACTAAAATTAAAATTATCTGGAGTAATAGGGTAGAATAATAATTCAGGCTCAAGTTCTGAATTCAGTCAACTTTTAGGCCAGCCAGAGTCAGTGTTTACTTAATCTCCCATGTCACAATTCATGCCAGAATGAAGACAAAGAACAGTCACATCCTCGACTCCAACTGAGCAAGTGTCATAAATTATTTCAAACACAGCAGTGCCAGGTGAGTCACTTAATTCAGTTTCTTGACTATACTTTGACATAGGATAAATATGGCTTCCTGCCACTTATATATTCTATTATACTCACAACACTTCTACAGACCGAGAGACTAGAGTGAAACTATTTGCTTTTTTTGGCAAAAGTTTGTTCCTTTATTCAAAACTTTGCTCATCTACACTGCTCTGTAACCTTGTGTCCTCCTTAGGTCCCACCTGAAACAACATAGTCATGCCTCCAGTAGGAAAGGGTTTGTCCCAGGTTCAATCCTGTTGCCTTCAGAAAGGTCTGGGAAAAACATGTTTTGTTGCAAATCTTGCCAATCTGCACCCATAGCTGAATATGTGTACATAACATGTGCATGTTAGAAAACTGTGTGATGATTTAGATTTAATTTCAAAAGCGTACATTGGAAGTCAGGGAGGTCCAACTATACTATCTGCAACTCTCAGAAAAGCCACATCTTTCCCCAAGCTAAAATGACTCAAAGAAAACACAGGAGTGCTACATCCATGTTCCCACTCATTTGGGAGATCCTTTTGCTAATGATTTCCAAAACAACGGCTATACTATATTAAATGTATTATTAATTTTGATTAAGTTGAAATACAAATATATATTTTTGATGCACATTAGTAATACAGAATATATTTTCTTTCATTCCTAAGAAACTTTCTTTATGTTGCTATTGGGGGAAAAAAACCCTCCTTGGCCAATATCATCCCATCTCTTTAGCAAGGTCAACCAATATATATTTGGCACATTTTCCACATTTTGTTCTGATGATGGGGGAAAATGTGCTTTGTACTGCCTGAAGAACAAAACTCTTTAGACTATCAGGTTTTGTTTTTCACACATCAAAAGAACAATCAAAATAGATGTTCCAATAAAATAATTTTAATAGTTCAAAGTCACCACCTCATACACATCAATCAAATCATTGGGGAAGAGAAGACAACACAACACCTCAACAAGATTACCTAAAAGGGGCTTAGAGAAGGAATGAGAGAATCAGGCATCAAAGCATCATGGAAATGTTTTGATGGGAAAGGGAAATATGAGACAATTCTCTAAAGTTGTCCAAGAAGCTTGAATTGTCTGTTGTGTTTTGGCTGGTTCAGTACGGTGCCAATCATCTACTCAGCAAAATGCAACTTCCTAAACATTGCATAATGACCACTAGTAATAACTGGTCTTCCATTGCTTATGGGATGACCTTTCCCCCCTTTAATATGCCATTACACCTATGCACAGTTAACTGTACATGTTGCTGTCAGAGATGGCATAGTTGTTTTTCACCTTAGGCCTTCTTATCTCTCAGAGTGGCATCTCCCAGTTTTACATCATCTCAGCATTATAATTCAGCTTTTCACGGTATAATAACGATGAGCCTAACAAAACCACAGGGCAAGGATTCTTATAATTTATTAAGATTATTACGACACAATGGAGCTGGAATACATTAGAATAATTTTTCTTTCTTATCTTGCATTTCCAATTTCTTTCAATAGTGTTTTTGTTCTGCTCTAACTAATCTTTACCCCGTAGTTAGGAGTTGCCACTTGTTAACAGTTAATCTTGGCTTAATTTGTATTTATGTCTGATCATTCTGGTGACAGTCCAAGACTTTCCCTCCCCTCTTTCCTTCCTATATAAAGAACAAATCAAAGCACATCTCATTACAACTTCCATTCGAAGCTGCAACCTCTCGCTGGATCTTGTAGCATAACAGAGCTAATTCTTTTGGGCAAGATGGAAATGGTACAGATGGCCTCATTAGTGGGCCTCCCTGCTGACTGGTCCCATGCGGTGCCAACTGTTTCAAAGGAATCTATCTACCTCTTGACTCCAAGGGTGTGCTCTGAAGCAGCTCCTGATGGAGAGGGCAGGGAGATGGTGCATATATGGGAAAACAAAAGTCAAGTGGGAAAGCAGTGAGATAATGATGGAACCTTTGGTTCACTCCCTTGGGTCTCCAGCAGGGTGTAGCAATACTGAAGAATACTGGGGACTCAGAAAATGAGGCACCTTGACACGCACCAGAATATGTATCTTGGTTGCCATTTCTCATTTGCAAAAATATTTAGGACCTTACAATATCCCATGGCAGATATGTAAATATTTGGTCTTCATTCTATGGCATGTCAGTCCCCAGAAACCAGATGTCCACCAAGTGGCTCAATGATTTTGATTCCACCCTGATTTCTCCCTTTGCCTCCTGCAGTGGGCAGGTTTTTAACCAGCTGGATCTTTTCTGCAAGTTTCTCTTCTCTGCTGATAAACATCCTCGGGGACTCCAAGACTGTAACCCATATTTCCACCCTCAGCTCTTTCTTCTTTTACTTTATTGCCTTGCTCCCTTCTATCTCTTTAACATTATATATCCCACACAGTAGCAGTGCCACATATGGAGGCACTTTTTCTCCTAACAGAGTAGAAAGTTTCTTAAAGGAATGAACAATATTGTTGCTTCTTGCTTTTGAAATGCAAACCACCCAACGTCGTTAGGTGTCAGTTGGCCCCTGAATCATCTAAATAAAATAAAAAATAAAACCAGGCTCCCATCATTATTCCATGATAGAGAGAGGTTTCAACATCTCAGTTTGTCCTGGTGTGGATGCTGGTGAGCCATGACTAGGTGACAACTGAACAAAACCTATCAGGCAAAGCCTTGCATGTTTAGTTGCCACAAAATGCTGAATTGGTTTCACTCATTTTTACCACCGATTTGACATGTGTGCACACATTTGCTTCGTGCCACACACCCCTTCCACACATGTGCCCGGTTTCCGCACATGTGCTTTGCTTGTGTGTGTGTGCCTTCCGCACAAGTACCAGGCCTCAAAATCGTGGCTAGATAGGATGGCATAGTACCAGGAGGGGGTGAGCGGGGGCGGGCCCACCTGCGATCTCCACTACCAGTTCACCTGAACTGGTCCGAACCGGCTGAATACCACCTCTGATTGGGGGAACAAATAAAGCTATCACAAACTGGAGTGAGAGGGAAAGGGAAACAACAGAAGATAAGCTTGGCTGTTTGAGAAAAGAAGAGAAACATTCGACTCTGAAATCTTGAGTAGAAAAGATTTTTTTTTAAAAAAAAATTCAGTTTAATTGTTTCTTTTCCTTTCGCCTTCATTAGTTTTAGCATTTATTTTCGCAATGAGACTTTGATTCAGGGCATTTATTGTGGGGAGTGGGGAGCACAGTAAGTAAACATGCAACTTGCTCTTGTGATGCAAATCTTTTCCTGATCTACATGTGGGCAACATTGTCAAGCAAATATGAAAAGGAAGAACTTGGCTATCGATCAATCAGAATAGATCTCGAAGGAATCTTGAAGGTCTTCTAGTCCAAACCCCTTCAAGCAGAGGCCCTACACAACTTCGGACAAATGATTCTCCAATCTCTTATTAAAAAAACCCCAGTTGGAGCACCTACAACTTCTGGAGGCAATTTCTCCTTAGTTCTGGTTTGCTTCTCTCCTTGATTAGTTTCCATCCATCGCTTCTTGTCTTGGTCTTCTGTGCTTTGGAAAAGAAGACCTTTTCTTTTCTCTAGACTGGCCATACCCAATTCCTGTAATTGTTCTTCATATGTTTTTGTCTCCAGTCTAGGCTATGACACCATGACCACCATTTCAGCAGGTTTGGCAACACTGACGCTAATCATGGACATGCTCTTGCAGATAAAAGTTTGCATATTTGCAACTCCTTAACAATAGCTGCCCAGAGTCACCTTACAGGGGAGATAAGTCGCGTAAATGTGTGATAAATAAATAGAATAGACTATCATGTATACATTTACAAAATATGCATCAACTCAATCATACATCCTGTGCATTGTATGCAGACTGGTTTCCTCTCCTTCAGGAAGCAATGGGACTGGCAAACCTGCTTGTTTTACTCCTGGCTAGCTGGCCCTTTAATGTTACATTTCAATCACTCAGGGAAAAGAAAGTAAATTTCACCAAATAAAACAAAGGCTTTCTTTTGATAAGCATCCAGCTGCAATAATAAATAAATAAAAACCAATTAAGTTCATAACACAATGCTATGAATTCCTAACCCTGATATTGTATTAGTTCTATATGAATGAGCTCCAGGTCAAGGTGAGCTTACATTGATGGTTAAATTGATTCACGGGGCAAAAAACCAGGAAGACTATGACTCTAGTTTTGCCTTAGGCACAAAAACCACTATATGACTATAGGCGATAGTCTCTCTCATAGCCTAAAAGGAGGCAGTGGCAACCAATTCTTGCCAAGAAGTCCAAGCAATAGCAGGATTCAACACTAACTTGAAGTGCAAGTTATTTCCCCCAAATAAATAAAGAATGGAAAATGAAGTTCTGGAAAGACACCTAAATTATAATGATCTAAAGTGATTTCTCCAATTACGAATATTTGATTTGTGTATATCTGACAGGCAGCAATTTTTCCAGTGTTTTTCCATTTAAATGGAAGAAGGCAGAGGGCAAGAAATTCCCATCCTGAAAAATTATAGATATTTTTAACAGATAGCAATAAACAGATTATTTTTAAAAAGGTTTGATCATATTTGCTCAGAAGCTACTTCATGAAACTACAAGAAAATACAGTTCTTTAATTGATATAAGTAGGATTCTTACATTCTCTTTAAGAAAAATGTAAAGAAAAAATTAAATCAATAGGAAGATTTTGGCCACAGGCAAAAGAGCTTCAGTTTTGAGTAAGTATATGCATGATGCTTTAAAAAAAAACCTTCTACTGTTTTATAATTAATCAATATAGGCTAGAGGCAACATACTTAGATTACTTAAAAAAGCAGCTAACAAACGTAACACAAACACATATAACAAGCAAAACTTCCTTGATTTTTTTTATTCAAGAGCATAAAATGTTCTGAACGTATACACTACTATTATACTTAATAATATATAAATACTTAATAGTATGGTATATAGCCAAAATACTGAGAAATATTGTATGAGTGACAAAGTCAGTTGAAAGCAAAGATACTTAAAGGTAAAGGTTCCCTTTGCACATATGTGCTAGTCATTCCCGACTCTAGGGGGTGGTGCTCATCTCCGTTTCAAAGTCAAAGAGCCAGCACTGTCCGAAGATGTCTCCGTGGTTATGTGGTCGGCATAACTTAACTCTGAAGGTGCACGGAACACTGTTACCTTCCCACCAAAGGTGGTTCCTATTTTTCTACTTGCATTTTTATACGCTTTTGAACTGCTAGGTTGGTAGAAGCTTAGACAAGTAATGGGATCTCACTCCATTATGTGGAGCTAGGGATTCGAACCACCGAACTACTGAACTTAGCTTCTTAGCCACTGAGCCAACATGTCCCTCTTTTATTATGCAAAACTACGATGTAAATCAAGCTTTCTTTCATAATGAAAAAGTGAGTATCCTGTTATTCTTAGTTCCTCAGCAATATTGGTTCTTCAAATTATTGCACTAGGGTCAGAGGCCCAGTGTCAGGAAACAGCCACAATTTCATAAAAATGAACATTATGACATCAGACGGCAAACTCCCCCCCCCCCCCCAATCTACTTGTATGGTGTTGTAATGCATGTACAAAATGGATAGACTTCGGGTTGTGATTAATTTTTTTCAGATAAATGTTTTCAGGATAGCCTTTCTAATTTATTGAGATAAATGCAGCCTATTTATTGTACTACCATAGTTGTTGAACATAATGTTAATATTTATTTGTTTTTATGTATCGTGTTTCTACACTGCCTATCTACTTCTAGTTTTTTAGATTACTAGGTTGAGACTTAGTGGACTGCTTTTGGTTTAACTTTATTTTGCATGTTAGAGCCATTCTGAATTATTTAGGCATTTTCTTTTAAGGATGGAAGAGCAGAAATTTTATACCGATTGGTGTAACATAAGGATTATATGAAAACAGTGTTTGGCAAGCAAAGGAGTTTGGTGTAGTAATTTACTCAACATATGCAATATTTCCATTACAGATGGTGCTCTTAGCAAGATATAATAGTCCTAGTATGCAAAAATTTGTGTATGTTGGCATATTGCACTAGGACAAGATGGGATGCTTGATGCAGGTATGGGTCCAAGGACACCTTCACAAATGCTACCACATTTATAATATCAACTATGCATTAAGCAAGCTTCCTGTCAATCCTACTTAGGTTAGTAGTATATAACTGAACTGGTGCCATATGTTTTTCTAAAGCTGAACAAGTAATATTCTGGCTATAAGTAAGGTAAGTACTGATTAATATGGATTAGATATGGATGGTTTAACAAATCATGCATTCCACTTATTGAAATGTTTATTCTATAACTCTATGTATATCTGTGAATATATGTCTTGTACATTTTTTATTCCTTTTGATTTCTTCTTTTATTTTTATTTTTTTGGGGGGGAAGGAAGGAAGAAAGGAAGGAAGAAAGGAAGGTAGGCGATGAAGCGAATGAGACATAAGAGAATAGCCACAGAGTGTATTACAATAAAGGAAATTTGCAGTAATTAAGTATTACAGTAAAGGAACATGTATCTCAAATAGAATGGATTGGCTGGATGCAATATCTATGTTCTCAGAGTGACACCCTATTTATCACAGTGGAAGGAAGAAAAGGATCTCCTTTTAATATTTGACAGTCTTTACAATCGATATGTTTCTTCCTTTCTGGGTCAAATTGTCAACTATTTTATCAATTTCCTTATTTCCCTACCCATTTTATCTGGTCATGACATAATATATATTTTTAAGCACTGGCAATCTCATTTTTATGCACTTGAAGATTCTGTTTTCATGTTCCTAATTTTCTGGGCAGATGAGGGATTTTTGAAAGACCAGATATAGCTATCCTTTACTGTTCTGCCTTTGGGACCATGAGCAGAGAATTTAGAAGTTCAATTGTCATTGGACAATATAGTGGCGTGTACCCTTTATTGAAATAAGCCCACTTAACACTTGTGTTTTTTCCTCTATGAATTCACAAAACAATACCAGCACATATAAACACAAAGTAAAACAGTAAACCTCCACTGAAAGTTGTACATAGACAACAATACTTAGGTTTGGAAAAAAAACTTACATGTTGGAATTGTATTTTGAAAACTCTGCATTAGAGATATTTATGTAATGCTGAAAGACAGTTTGAGCGATTTGCATTAAAAAAAGGTCTTTGGCTATTTACACTTGTTATATAAATTGCAGTAAAGGAGGATATATACAAAGTTTCCATGTGTTGCTAAACTTTGTATGAATTTGAAAACACAAAGATAAAGATTTCTTCTTCTTGAGCCAGACTTCTGGTACCTCCATGGACCTATTCAGATATTTCCCTTGGCAGCAAAGTAAAAAAAAAAAAGACTTCTCATTGTATTCTAAGAGCCATTTTCAATTTCTTGGCCTTGGCCTATAGTACTTGAATTTCCTGGTGGTCTCTATCCAAATATTAATCAAATCTGAGGCTATTTAGATTTTGTGGGGAATCAGACAAGGTCATGTAGCTTGCTGCTATTTGTAAACATCATAGGAAAATATGCTGGATAAAAACTCTATTAATGCAAGTATTTTGGATAGTATTCAACTACATTGCACAATCTTATGAAGCATAGACTGCTTAGTGATGAAGACACAATTCCACTCTTGTCAAAGTGGGGAAGAGCCATTATAAAGTCTGCAGTTTATTCCTTCATCAATTTATCAAACTGTGTTGATGGTAGAAGAAGACTCTGCTGGTGCATTATGTCTAGTTCTCTAGTTTAAACTGAGTTATAGTACAGTCCCATTATAGTCTCTTCCTTCTGTTTTCTCTCATTCAAATATATGCAAATATAGTTCTTAAATACCCTGGCAATTGGAGGGTTGCCTTTGGGTTCAGAACCCCACTTTTTGGGATTTCTGTCCACAACAGATTTTAGTGAATGCTCCATCAGATACTACTATCTTCTTTCTTGATATTTTGGAAATCTGGCTTGGCCCAATAGCTTTTTTTCCATGTTTTTGTGCCAAGAGTCCAAGCAACAGAGACATTTTGAGACTGAATGTTCAGTGCAACTGAGAAATATCAGAGAATTCCCGTTAGTTTGAAGAAGTTGGAATCTCTGAGATAATGAATAGATGTAAGGAAAGATTTTGAGATCTGAACTGCCTGTAGCATACAAAGAGATTAAAATAAGGTACCAGAGTTCACAGCAACCCAAAATAGACCACATATCCTCTAATGAGAATATAGTATTTACGTATAGAGGTAACAGATATTCTTATTTGGCTTTTTTGTAGCCCCATAACAAGCTAAACTATCATGCATGTCTTAAGGTAATACATGTTCTTGTAGCTCTTCTATGGGAGGATTTTTTTTTTTACCAATTATACTGCCTAAATAAGTGAAGCAATAAAAACAGTTTGAAGTGAAATTTGTTTCCTCAGCACTCCTTGATGAAATCTCTGTGCAGCTGCTATTATCACTTTTCTTCAGTCACCTGTACATGAAATTAAGTTGAGGAAATGGCAAAGTGTCACAGATTATCACAAAAGAACACAATTGCTCTTGTTTCTACGTGGTAAGAATAATGTCTTAACATCAATAGAAACCATGAGGTTTAATTATATTTGTGGACCTTTGTAACTACTCAGTGTATTTTCTATCTCACACTGTGATACATAAACAAAACCACGTAGGTGATCCATTATTGTCCAAGCACCACAAACTGAAAAGGCTCCAATTAGCCCTCTAACACTATTTCAGGATTAGTTGTTTGAAAATAGTACTCCAGCCATACAATCCAGCTGAAATAACCACTTGGAATGGATGCATTCTTCATTTAGAAACTTGTAAGTCTGTTCTTTAAGCATCTTCTTTAATGCATTCTACAGTCCTCCCTACTGTTTTCTTTTGTTTTTTTTAAAAATGTTTTGCTGTGATATTTTCATAGGATTACTATCTACAAAAAATAAACAGCCACTAAATAAATCAGCAAAGAGATGTAGAACATGCTAACCCTTTGCTGCCATTTAGTGGCCTTCTAGATTTTACAATCCAGATCTGGTTAGCGCTATATTTTGATAAGATATTTAGATAGATAGTATTTTTTTCCGTCCATGTGAAATTCCCTAGCTGCTGATAAAAAGACTGCAAACAGCTGAGATATAATAAAATCAATATATCGTCCAATAAAATGTTGCTGCCACAGGCAGTCAAACCTGGATTATATCCAGGTTGGTGGAGAGCACTTTTGAAAGATCTTCCTCTAAAGATGATTAAGGAGCTTAGTTCAGAATGCAGCTTCCTTGTTGCTTGCAGGGATCAAAGCATCAAGGAGTATAACATCAGTTTACTTTAGGACTATCAAGGCATACATAAGAGCTTTAAATTTCCAAAGAGCTTGGCATTAGGAATCTATCAACCTATCTGTGTTTGCCTAAGTCTCAAGACTAATTAGAAAAGTTCTGCTCAAGGGTGGGATGCTAAGGTCCATCAGATTAGTGGATTTCTCATTTATGAACTCTCTTCCATGATAAATGCAGTTTATTCACTTGTTACTAATGTAAAGGGCTCTAAAAGGCTAGTTGGTTAAACTATAGTTCTTTCCAGCTACTATTTTGCGGGTTGAACTTTATTTAATGGCTAATATTGTGCCTTCTGTATTTTTGCTTTTGTAGCTATGGTAAGATGACTTTTGCGATCCTTCCTAAAAGATTTGTTTAAGCTTTTTATACTTAAAAGCAGTGTAAAATATTTTAATGCTATATAAAATATATTAAAAGCATAAGACTCTGTATGGGACATTCTAATTTCTAACTCCTTAGAGAAGTACAAAAATAACAATAAGGATGAATAATGTATTCATGGAAAACTAAAACAAAACAAAACAAAATGCATTACTGCTTTATTTCTTTCCTTTGTTTTCCTTCATTGATATTTCTCTTTCCACATTTATACATTTCCTTTGTTGGGGGATTTCCGGGGGAAGGGTGGTGAACTAAAAATTGTTCTCTGAAAGTGGAGCTGATGACTATTGTCTGTGACTGGTACAAAAGAAATGATGCTATACAGTGATGGGATTCAAATTTTTTTACTACTGGTTCTGTGGGCATGGCTTGGTGGGCGTGGCATGGTTTGGTGGGTGGGACAGGGGAAGGATACTGTAAAATCCCCATTTCCTCTCAGTCAGCTGCAACTCTGTATTATGAGAAAGAGAATAAATTGGGGGTGGGCCAGTCAGAGGTGGTATTTACCGGTTCTCTGAACCTCTCAAAATTTCCGCTACCAGTTCTCTAGAACCTGCTGAATACCACTTCTGGTGCTATACCAGAACCTCTCCAGATAAGAGGAAAATGTGAGATTGCTCACAGGTGCTCCAGATAGGTGTTCCTCATAAGGAGACTTCAGGACAATAGTTTTCTGCAGGTTCAAGTTCTGAGATACAGTGGGATCAACCATATTGCTTAAAGTTTGCTAACCTCACTTTCTAATCACTTTTAGAAACTGCCGATTAACTATTCTAAAGAGAGCTTCTTTAGTCTGAAAAATCTTCAGTGACTTTATCTTCAACTCTGAACAAAAGGGAAAAAAATATTTGAAAGCTTAAGAAGTTAAAGAATTTGAAATTGTAATGGAATGTGTGGATGACCTTGAGGAACAAGGGGAAGACATGCTGCATAGGAAACAATCAGACAAGAGAAGCAGTCACCCACAAGTCACGGGAAGAAACTGAGGAAGTCTGAATTGACCAAGAGGTTAAAAGCTTGTTCTTTCAGACTTGCAAGATTCTGTTAATGTAGCTTTACAATAAAACATAATTAATTCAACTTGTCATGTTTCCTGTTTGGTTTGCCTGGGAGTGTTGACGGAAATAAACAGTTAAAAGCTAAATAGGATTTTGATCTAAGAAACTTATAAATGGATCAATGGTCCAGATAAATTTGGAATATTGATTTTTTTAACTATAGGATTTTGGAATTAACTATAAAAGATAAAGAACTTTTAATGGGAACCAGGTTGCCCTGGCAGTTACAAGTCATAATAAAATATGTGGTGATTTTAGAAAGGAGACACTAAGGAGGACTGAAGATTTTAAGCTGAAGGGAAAAGAAATACAGATAGTCCTCTACTTACAACAATGGTCACTAAATGGCTCATTTCATTTAGTGCCCATTCAAAGTTACAACAGCATTGAAAAAAGTGACACATGACCCTTTTTCATACTTAGGACGATTGCAGCATCCCATGGTCTCATGAGTTACATTTGGATGCTTGACAACTGGTTCATATTTATGATGGTTGCAGTGTCCCAGGATCATAACTACCTTTTGTGACCGTCTGACAAGCAAAGTCAATGGGAAAGCCAGATTCACTTAACAACAGTATTACTAATTTAACAAGTGCAGTGATTCACTTAACAAATGTGGCATAAAATGGGGTAAAACTCACTTAACAAATTTTTCACTTAACAACATAAATGGTGGGCTCATTTGTGGTCATAAGTTGAGGACAACCTGTACAAGCCTAATGTTAGTTAATACTGGGAGTAACAAAATGATGCAGAATGTAATAACCGTCAGATTTATTAGAGGGGAAAACTTTGAAAAATGCAGCCAGAAGTTCCATAACATCATCATTGTCAATAATTATGTCTGCTTCTATGGCTATACTATGTCTAAAAGATGCCAATGAATGAATGTTTTGATACTGAATTTACAAAAGAGGCTTGTTAAAGCCTTGAAGAAATCTGTGTGATGGGATAAAGAAGAACTGAACAGAAATTAAATCCTATAACACATCTGATTGAATTAAAGATTAAGACTTTTAGAAGTAAGTGAAAGGAATATAGAATTGGCTTGTTTGATCAAGGTTAAATTAAGACTCCCCTGACCCCCAATGTTCTGGCAACCATGGATAGACTTGTTGCTGATATCAGGATTGAAAAGTTGATGTTTTATTAATGTTCTTATAGATAAGAAATGGGAAATGGGATGAAGAGATCTCTTTTTAACATCATAAGGGGGTTGTTTACACTTCTGATGAAAGTTGGAAATCACTTCTTTACATTTTTTTCTTTTTCTTTATTACATTCCCTCTTCTTTTTTCCTGCACTTTTCATCTTTCTTGCCATACACTTCTCCTCTAAGTTTAGTTTGTATTAGTTTTTATTTTTGTAATTAAAATTCTTAATAACAATTATATTAAAAAAATAAAATAGACAGATGCTTTATTCTTGCCAGCAAGCTTTTTATACATTCCGTCTTCCTTGTAATATGCCCTTTTTTATTTAATGCTCATGGTATATCTTGCCAGAAATACAGTATTTTTTATTTTATTTTATTCTGGCCTCATTTATTGCCAATTTCCAGTTATATACTTTTTTATTCCCAAGTACAAACATTATTTTTTTCCATTTCCTATTCTGAAAATGAGCCATAAGCCCCATATATTTAAGAAACCCATCCATTATGGAAGTTCTTTCTTTTTTCCCTCTGCCGTATCCGAACAGAATTAAAACTACATTACCTGATTATCCTATTGAATTCTTTGATCTATCTTCCCCTCTCTTGGCCTTTGATGTATCTTACCTTTAACTGCAGTCATGACTAAAAATGGTTCGCATTACTCTGTAATTATCAGTTATTTCAAGTGTCCTTTTTTCCCCATATGATTCATCTAGGGCTGAAATTGCTCATATTTTTATCAGTCTCTGCTGGTTATCTTCTGCATAATATACCTTCACAACCTTACAGTAATATAGTATTATAATAGGACAGAAAACTGCCTTTGACAAAGCGGTAACTCACATTTGTAAATATAATTAGCAGAAGTGATCTGCTAATGGATGTACAACTGTGTTGCCACCAATGTTTCTCCACAATCGCCACTGAATTTTGTTCCCTAACATGGCAGCGCTAAATTGTTATTCCTATAAACAGGGTATACATTTAATTTAAATTTAAATCCATCGGAATTTTTGTCCTGACCCAGCTCATTTTTATCACACAACTCAAAGGCCAATAAGCACTTTTCCCATCTGAAAGATGTTCTCTACCTTCATTGTGTTTGAATACATTATTAACTCTCCATCAGTACGAGAATGGTTTAGAAATTTAAAACTTATAGCAACAAAAAGCTGATGAGTAACATTTCAAAACATTGAGGCTAAAATCATAAGCATATACATAAATCATACTGAGGTTATTTACAATTTTCTATGCCTGTGGAAGGAAAGACTCAAAGCTCCTGATGTGACCTTCTTCAGAACTGAAGAGGTTTCTTGGATGAGAAGTAAAACATTTTGAAGGGGAAAAAAACAAGAAAGTCCAGCGGCTTTTTGAAAAAGCACCTTTGGGACAACCATGACCTGGATGATTGAGAATCTTCATAGACATCCTGATATGAGCTTTTCTGCTTGATGGTTTGGTGCAGTGGTGGTTAACCTTTTCCGGACTGAATGCCCAAAGTACGTCTGTGCATATGAATGCCCCCCCCCCAAATGCAATACACACGTGGCCCCCCCACATGCACCCTGCCTCCCACATGCACATGTGGCCTCTAGCACGCGCCACGCACCATGCCCCCTTCACATGCAACCTTCCCCCCTGCACATTCCCTCCCATGAATGCACGCCCCCCCATGTGCCCTGCCTCCCGCATGGATGTCCCCCCCCACATGAGCTCTTCTACTCATGCATGGCAGAGATGACCAGCTGGCCGGCAGGAGGCATGCACACATGCGTGGTGGAGTTGAACTAGGGTGATGGCTCGTGTGCCCACAGAGAGGGTGCTATGTGCCACCTGTAGCATGCGTGCCATAGGTTCGCCATCACGGGTTTGTGTCTTTTGGGAATTTAGGAGTACTAAACCTGTATTTCAGAGAGATAAAAAGAGAATGTTAAAGACACAGGGTGTAGGTCAGAGGTGGATTGCTGCCAGTTTGGTCCAATTCGGCCGAACTTGTAGTGCAATTCAGGGCTGGGTCGCAGAACAGGCAGTGACCCAAGCCTGTGGCATTGAACAGCGCACGCATGCGCGGATTGCAAACTGGTAGTAAAACTGGCAGCAACCCATGCCTGGTGTAGGTGTCCATGGAAGTGACTAATGGAATTCAGTCAAATTACTGAAGGAGAAGCTGAACATCAGCAGTTTGTGGAGGGAGATACATGAGTCTGAAACTAACTGAATAAAGAGTACTGGGCCTAAAACAGAGCCTTGGGGTACTCCACTGCATACTTCCCTCCAATGGAACTTCATCTACATGGAGGGAAGTATGCAGTGGAGTACCCCAAGGCTCTGTTTTAGGCCCAGTACTCTTCAACCTCTTCATCAATGATTTGGATGAGGGAATAAATGGGGAACTCATCAACTTTGCAGATGACACCAAGCTGGCAGGAATAGCCAACACTCCAGAAGATAGGCTTAAGATACAGAAGGATCTTGAAAAACTTGAACATTGGGCACTATCTAATAAAATGAAATTCAATGGTGAAAAGAGTAAGGTTCTACACTTAGGCGACAAAAATGGAATGCACAGGTACAGTATAGGTGGTACCTTGCTCAGTAGTAGTAACTGTGAAAGGGATCTTGGAGTCCTAGTGGACAACCATTTAAATATGAGCCAGCAGTGTGCAGCAGCTGCCAAAAAAGCCAACACAGTCCTAGGCTGCATCAACAGAGGGATAGAATCAAGATCACGTGAAGTGTTGATGCCGCTTTATAATGCCTTGGTGAGGCCACACTTGGAATACTGCATTCAGTTTTGATCGCCACGATGTAGAAAAGATGTGGAGACTCTAGAAAGAGTGCAGAGAAG
This sequence comes from Natrix helvetica, assembly GCF_964273705.1. NCBI lineage: Eukaryota > Metazoa > Chordata > Lepidosauria > Squamata > Natricidae > Natrix > Natrix helvetica. Next base: position 93,385,059 of record NC_138549.1, read on the forward strand.
AGCAACAAAGATGATTAGGGGACTGGAGACTAAAACATATGAAGAACGGTTGCAGGAACTGGGTATGTCTAGTTTAATGAAAAGAAGGACTAGGGGAGACATGATAGCAGTGTTCCAATATCTCAGGGGTTGCCACAAAGAAGAGGGAGTCAAACTATTTTCCAAGGCACCTGAGGGTAGAACAAGAAGCAATGGGTGGAAACTAATCAAGGAGAGAAGCAACTTAGAACTGAGGAGAAATTTCCTGACAGTTAGAACAATTAATCAGTGGAACAGCTTGCCTCCAGAAGTTGTGAATGCCCCAACACTGGAAGTCTTTAAGAAGAGGTTGGATAGCCATTTGTCTGAAACGGTATAGGGTTTCCTCCCTAGGCAGGGGGTTGGACTAGAAGACCTCCAAGGTCCCTTCCAACTCTACTATTGTATTGTATAGTAGCACAACCTAACTTCTTCACAAGCCTTCCAAAGATGCAGACCAGCTACAGCTAACAAATCAGACGTGTAATTTTTTTTCCATTCTTCCTACAAACTGATAAGGACTGAAAGATGGAGAAGCAACTGAGTCAAAGGGGACAATTGCTAGGCATTTCCAGCCCGATGAGGACCTACTGAACTATAGGAGCTGCAGAATGGGAGAAAAGACAAAGCTAAGTGAAAGTTGAAAGTAGATTAAGCCCTGGGTAAAAGGAATATAATCCCCAGGCTTTAAAGGAGAAAACTAGGGAAATAACTATGTTACTACTGCCTATTGCTAGAAAAAAACAGGCAGTTAAGAACTCAGGATAAAACAGAAATTTGTGGTCTTGTTAAGCATTGTCACTTATAGCTTAGAGATACAATATTAAATCAGATAGGTTGAATCTAAGCTATATATAATAAGCCTAACACCCCAGGACTGTATAGTTCATTTAATAAATATCTCAAGAATTGCATTTAACTGTAAATGCCAAAGGAAAAGCATTCAGCCTTCTGATCTGTAGCTTATATTGCACCTTAAATGTAACCCTGCCACAGTGCTTCTAAAAGAATGGTTAGGAGTAGTTTAAGGGAATGCATTCACAGCTAAATCTATCTCATACAGTCGAGCCTGCTAGACTAAATTCAGTGTGTAAGTTTTTTTTAATGTTCTGAACACTGTGATTCTCTCTAATGACATCAGAATTTAAATCTTTCTTCCGTATTTTCTGTTTGTTTCTGAATTTGTGGCAATTTGACTAACACAAGCAATTGTGTAGATAATGAAAGATGTTGACCTTTCAGAGAGTCAGCAATCAATGTTTACATCAGAAACTTACTAAAATGACCTTGTGTTGAAAGCACCAAGGCCTTTATGCTTTTTAAGAGGGTTATTTTTGTTCCAAGATCTCAATTTCATATAGTACTTTGCTCTTTGCACTGTGGAGTGAATATTTGAATATTTTTTCCTTGCACTACTATCTGTATCTCAATTTCCATTCTTGGATATTATTTAACCAAGATACAATGACAGAGGAAAAAGTCAATCGGCATTAAAAAAAAAAAAGCGATGGCAGAAGAAATGGGACAGAAAGTGTAAACTTGACCAGAAAAATGTCTGTGTTACAACTATATGATATTGAACTGTAAACTAAAAACAAAAGAAAATACACAAATCCTTCTCCAAAAAATAGCAGTGCTGTTCATTATATGCAAAATAATATTATATATTCTTCTGTATTATCCAGTGGTGGGTTCCGGATCCCATTCAACCGGTACTGTTGGAACAGGCCTAGCGGTGTCACATGAATGCACATCTTAGCGCTTCCGTGAGCATCTGTGATGCTCCAGCTGCTCCACAGAGCGTCACGCAGGCGCTGTACGTACCAAGCGCGTGCGGAAGCACGGAAGCCTTAAAAGACAGGTAAGGAGCTCGGGCGGGTGGCTGGGCCCTCCGGAGCACCGTACCGGAACGGTATCTGGTGCTCCGGGCAGGCTCCGGTATGCCGTACCAGGGCCTACTGTCCGTAACCTAACACTGGTATTATGATACATTTGCTTTAAATATATGAACTTCAGCTGAAGTGTGGATTAGAGTAGCCATCTCTGAAATGAATTTTGATTATGAATATACAAGCTACAAACAACAGGATAGCTTAATCCAGATGTGGCATCTGAAATAAAGAGGTACCAGGTTCTTGCTATGCATAAACATGCCATTTTCAGAAGGCAAAATGGGATTGTCATTGATGATAATTTAAATAATTAATTGATAATTAAATTAAATACATCTAATGTATTTAATTAAATAAATGTTATTTATTTATCAAATCACTTATGTCACAAATGTGACTTCAGGTGACGTATAATAAAAAACAGAATAATACAAACACATCTTAATATAACCATACGGAAAAGAAATGTGCATCTAACACAGAAGAGTGTTTAAAAACTCAGATGTAATAGAACCCACTTGCAGGTTTTTTGTTCCCAAGGGATCTCCAGGTCTTTTGGGGAAAAAAAACCACTTCTTGAGACCTCTCTAGAAGCCCAATAGTGTTGGGATTAATCTGTCTTCGGTGTGAGGGACAAGTCTTATGGCAGAAAAGGATCCAATCCAGTGGTGGGTTCCGGCTTCTGTTACTGCCGGGGACATGCTTCGCATACATGCATGCTATGCGCACATGTGCAGTAGTAAAAAAATGTTTCTGCACGTGTGTAGAAGCAAAAAAAACAAGATCGTGGCACCGCCAATAGAACCGGTTCAGGACTATGGCCAGTGGAATTACTACTTACTCGACCGAATCGGTCCAAACCGGTAGGAACCCATCTCTGGTTCAATCAGATGGAACACCTTGGCTGATGAGGCCGTAATATCCCTTTCTTGTCTGACCTGATGGATCAGGTAGATGTAATAGGGAAAAGGATAGAAGAGATAGAAACCCAACAGTGACACGAGCATCAAAGCAGTGGGAAGAAAAGTTGATCTTCTGAACAGTAGCTTTTAGAACATCAACACCATCGGAACTGCAAGGAATCTTGGAGGGTTTCTAGTCCAACTTCCTGCTCAAGCAGGAGCCCCTAGAGCAGTGGTTCCCAACGTGAGGCCCATGCCCCACAGGGGGGCAATTTGATTTTTAATGGGGGCAATTTGAACCTTGTTTAAACCAATTTTATGGCCTTTTAGGCTTCCTCCACGTGAGTAGAGCTCACTTTTTGAGTAACGTATGAATTATATGTCCACAGGGGGAGCCTCAGGATTTTAGAGATGTTTAGATGGAGCATGGCCAAAAAAAGGTTGGGAACCACTGTGAGAAACACTATTTCAGACAAATGACTCTCCAGTCTCTTCTTAAAAGCCTCCAATGAAGGAGCAGCCACAACTTTTGAAGGCCAGCTTTTCCACTGGTTGATTGTTCTGTCAGGAATTTTTTTCTTAATTCTAGGTTGCTTGATATTAATATTACTTTAATATTAATATTAAATATTAATATTAGGCTGAACTTAATACATTTGTGCTTGTTGAGCACAGGATTTTATCTGGGTGGGTTAATATAAACAGAAACTAGTCCCTTGCAGATATTAATGAGGTAGCTCTTTATACTCATATTGAGTATTATGATTGGCTCAGGGTGGGCTTTGGCTGCCTGAGGCCCTAATGTCTCCTAAGCTACTGAAGTTCTGTAACATTCATTATTCTGTGTCAAGCCAAAATTACCTTGTAGGAGCATTGCATAATGTCTGGTATATTAATCATTAGAGATATTTTTGAAGCACTCAATTACATTATGAAAGCTGGGCTACGTTCTTATCTTTCTAACAGTCACATGTAAAGCACCGAGAGGCCCCTATTACTTTGTAATAAGAAATGCATATCCTGCAGAATAATGCATTATGCACATCCTCGTCTATAGGATGGAAAAGGTCAGCCAGCAAGTTGAATATTTTTGTCTTCTAGATCAATTTCACTTAAAAGAGTTCATTTGAAAGAATGGTTTTATCTTTTCAATATGTCCTAACAGCAGGCTATCACTTTACAGAACCAGATTTCGACCATTTTATTCTATTCAAAATAGAATGAATTACTTCAATCTGGCTGATGTCCAGTCATTTTGAGGTTATCAATTTAAAAGTGTTTTAGGATACATTTCAGCTAGCCTTTTGTTGCAAAAATAAGAGAAAGGAAAATAAAGATGAATTTGCTTACTTTAGAGTAGCGTCATGATCTGTAACTGATCGACTCCCTGGTAGTTTTTCCTGCACACTTAAATTCTCAATTTTTCAAATCTAATCAAATAATGACAACCATTTGCTTTCATACTTTAGTCTGGCATTTTTAGCAGGTGTTGAGTTCATGCATTTGAGTTTTTTACTTCCATAAAGAAGGAACCCTGCTGAAAATGTTCGAGATACAAAAGCTATCCCATTTCAAAAGCATTTGGAGATTAGTTTTTTTTTTTTAAATGCCTACTGAAAATATTTTTATTCCAAGATTTAATATCATGCTAGGCCACTTTTCACTCCTTTCATAAGTTCCAATTGACATCTTAATTTATATGATAAATATTTAGAACCGAGATGTCATTAAACAAACAAATGGATAACCAAAATACAGACAAACACGCAAAAAGCTGTAGAACAAGCAATATGTTTGAATTATATGAAAATATTCTTTTATTTAAAACCTGTTTAATTTTCTTCTACATTTCCACAATTGGCAAAAAGCATAATGATAAAGTGATAAAGTGATTTACAACACTGTAAAGCATATGGCAACTTTATTTCTGTCATTTGAAATGTTCTCTGATACCAATATGTCTCGTAATTTAAACTGCAATAAGCATTTCATTTTACAGAAATGCTTTACATCTTAAACCCAGTTTATCATGGACTGTATTAGGTCAAACTGAGATACATTATTACTACTGAAAATTCTGATTTTGAGGGAAAAAATACTCTGATTTTTAGAGCTTTAAATTGAAAGATTCTGAATTCCCTTTAGGCTCAGAAACCAAGTGGATCCAGAGAAGCTCTTTAAAATCTGGAGGAGATCAAACAAATTATACCCGATACAAATGACTTGTCTCAATATTTAACCAACAATTAATATCATGACTGTATAGCCCCTTAAACTTTGTAATCAAGCAGAGAAAAAGAATCAAAATACAGATAAGAAAATAGGGAAGTGGGATAACTGATTAAAAGAGTAATTATTAAGAATTTTAAATACTCTATGAAAAAGGATTTTTCCTAAATGTGGCAAAATTGAAAGAGCTATGGTAGCAGAGTGGTTAGAATGCAGTACTGCAGGCTCATTCTGCTGACTGCTAGCAGTTTGGCAGTTTTATTCTGATTGGCTCAAGGTTGACTCAGCCTTCCACGGTGGGTAAAATGAGGACCCAGATTGTTGGGGCCAATATGCTGACTCTGTAATCCACTTAGAGATGGCTGTAAAGGACTGGGAAGTGGTATATACATCTAAAAGTTCTATTGTTATTGCATACAATGGGCCAGCAATGCCCCAACTATTGTTAACAATGGTCCAACAGACAAATTGTTTGTTTGTTTGTTTGATTTTTTTATTTATATGCCACCCTTCACCCAAAGGACTCAGGGCGGCGTACAACATTAAAAAAACATATATTACAAAAGTTAAAAAGGAAATTAGATAGAGTATCCAAAAACAAACCCAATTAATATTAACAATAACATTTTAAAAATTAGATTAAAATTAACAATTAAATCAATCATTTATTTTATTTTGTTCAGGCCAGCCGGCTTGCTGGAAAAGCCAACTTTTTAGGGCACATCGGAAGGACCGGAGGTCGGGGATTATGCAAAGCTCCGAGGGCAGCTCATTCCAGAGGTAAGGCGCTCCCACAGAGAAGGCTCTCCCCCTGGGAGTTGCTCGCCGACACTGTCCGGCCGACGGCACCCTGAAGAAGCCAACTCGGTGGGATCGCACTGGACGGTGGGAGGCAGTAGGTGGTCTCGCAGGTACTCTGGGTCTAAGCCAAATTAAAAACAAACAAACAAACAATAGTGGGCATAACAATCTTCCCATTCCTAGATGGGGCCTATTTTGCATTGAACATGCTCTGAAATCAGTGGTGGGTTGCCAATTTGTTTTCTACTGTTTCGGACGTGCTTGTGCACTTGCACGCTTGTGTTATGCTGTGTATGCATGTGATGCTTGTGTGTGTGTGCATCTGGGCAGGTGGGCAGAGCCTCCCTCCGCTGCTACTACCAGTTTGCTCGATCCAGGCCAAACCAGGAGCAACCCACCTCCATCTGAAACCCATGATGGTTTGAGCAGAAATGCAGTTTATAATCATTTATCTTTTAAATCATCCTGGATACTGACTAAGTTGAAACTGATTGTTTTAAATTAGACATACATTTTGAACAAAGAGTGAAATTCTTTTAAATAGATATCTCACCTTTTTTGCCTTGTTTGGGATGGTTGTCAAGGAAAAAAAATGTACTGAAATGAGCCATTTTTATTTACCCAAGCAAAGTTAAATGCTAGATCTAATGGTGAAAGTTTTTCACCCACCTGATTTTTATTAAGAGGAGACACAATGCATTGTTTTCCATAGCAATGTGTCTGGTAATGTGTTTCATTTTGCACTTGCTGCCTTGCTGCCTTGAGGCTAACTCTGGCTGGGTTGATTGCTGTTCTCTTATTTTCCATTTATTCATTTTCAACCTCTAAATGCATAAACAGAGGTTTCCCAAGGATATGCTAAGGCTCCAGCATTTTCTCCGCAAAATGACATAGACTCCTAAAAACTAATATTGGACTTTTTCTGCTGTATGATCTGCACGCAAACAATGGAACTATGCTAAGTAGAAAGCATTGCAGAGCAAACAGAAATAGGTTACAATGCCATTATATCAACCTTGGAACAAATGTGAAGAGTAACAGAGATGACGGAAATACTGCAGACTCAAAGCAAGGACACAAAGAAAGTGAAACAGAGCATAGAGAGGTTATGATTCTGATGGGATTGGTTTTTTTTCCAGTTGAGACTACTTATAGTTTAATGGCAGCTTTGCATCATTTGCAGAGGGAAAGTCTACAACATTTCCAAGGAAAGAAACTTCCCTAAAGCCCTGAAAATCCAAGGCCAGTTGCTCTAAACAAATCTGAAGTCAACTTCCCATGGGAAGACTCAAAGACTATCAAGGGATGTTTGAGTAAGAAATGCAGACTGCTCACGCAGTTGTATGGACCATACTAACTGACATGTTGAAATAATGAGATATTAGCTAAACATCTTTTGCACTAAAATCTAATATAATTTTGATGGTCTATTGCAGTGGTGGGCAACCTTTTTTTTTCAAATGAGCCAAATCTCGCCAAAACCATGATTGAAATTTATTTTGAGAGCCACATTTTTAAAACCGAAAATACATAGGATGGTACACTGTTTTTAGTTTCAATAAACTCTGGCATTGAAGCACGCAAGTCTTAAAGCTGTCAAGTTACAAGATCCTTGCATCCCTAACCCTTTAGGAAAAAAAACCCCAGGGGTGTTCAAACCTGACAGCTTTAAGACTTGTGGACTTCAACTCCCAGAATTCCTCCTCCAGTCATGTTGACTCAGAAACTCTGGCATTGAAGCATGCAAGTCTTAAAGCTGTCAAGTTGCAAGACCCTTGCACCCCTAACCCTTTAGAAAAAAAAAACCCCAGGGGTCTTCAAACCTGACAGCTTTAAGACTTGTGGACTTCAACTCCCAGAATTCCTCCTCCAGTCATGTTGGCTCAGGAACTCTGGCATTGTAGCATGCAAGTCTTAAAGCTGTCAAGTTGCAAGACCCTCGCACCCCCAACCCTTTAGAAAAAAAACCCAGGGTCTTCAAACCTGACAGCTTGAAGACTTGTGGACTTCAACTCCCAGAATTCTGAGAATTGAAGTCCACCAAGGGCATCAATCATATTAGCCCAGGGATCTGCAAAATTGGCTCTTAAGACTGGTGGACTTCAACTCCCAGAATTCTGAGAATTGAAGTCCACCAGTCTTAAAACAGCCAACTTTGCAGACCTCTGTGTTAGCCCAAAGCCTGGCGCTGGGTGGGCCTTGCTCCCCCATTGGTGGAGCCCCAAGAAGCGAGGAGGGAGAAAAAGAGACGGAGGCCAAGGAGCTTCCCCTCCGCCCCCTCCCAGCAAAAATCTAACCGGGGAGCCGGGCGGGCAGTAGCAAATTAGCCGATCACGCCGCGTGGATCACGTGGCGTGATTGGCTAATTTGCTACTGCCCGCCTGGCTCTCCAGTTAGATTTAGCTGGGAGGGGGCGGGGGGGAAGCTCCTTAGCCTCCGTTTCTTTTTCTGCCTCCTCGCTTCTTGTCCCCGCCCGACTTCAGGATCCTCCCTAATCATTGTGGGTCGAAAAGAAAAAAGGGAAAGGGGCGCTTGTTTTGAAGTGCCTGAGAGGAGGGAGGGGAGCGGGCGCCCGGCACACAGAAGAGCCACATTAAAATGTGTAAAGAGCCGCATGTGGCTCGCGAGCCGCGGCTTGCTGACCACTGTCCTAGACAAAAAGTCTTACTGTCAAAATTACACTTTTCTTTGTATGTATGTATGTATGTATGTATGTATGTATGTATGTATGTATGTATTGTGTGTGTGTCTATTGTACCGTGTTTCTTTGAAAATAACACCCAATGAGAAAATAAGCACTAGCATGATTTTTAGGATACTTACAATATAAGCCCTATCCCAAAACTAACTCTCATTTAACATTGCCAACCAGACGGATGCACTTAGTGTACTATATTTCCCTGAAAATAAGATCTAACCATAAAATAAGCCCTAATATGTCTTTTGGAGCAAAAGTTAATGTAAGACTCGGTCTTACTTTCAGAGAAATATGGGTATCAAATGTTTATTTTGTTTTACAGCCACATCTTCAGTGTTTTATAAATTTCTGTCTATGAAGTCTTCTAGGTGGATTGTTCTTGCTAAAAATGTTTGACCATTTTGCCTTTTATTGTACAATGTTCTGTCTGTGGCTTCCCTGGTTTCACTTGCATTTTAAACAATAATCACATCACTGAAGAGAACTGCTAAAAACCAGATGCTGCCTAATTCTTAGATGGGCTTTTGCTAATCTGTTATCAAGATTGCCTCTTGTGACTGTATTAGGGATAAGAAATTGTGTTGAATTCAGTAGGAATCCTAGTTAGATATTATGACCATGAGCAGAGAGCTGAAAGAATGCTGAATAGTTAGACTGCAGAATACTCCATTAAAATAAAAATATTTCTAAATTACATGGACGTACCCAAGCTATGAATACTAAGAAGTGTATTTTTAAAAAAGAAATACATGAGGATGGAAACGCCTAATTTTACGCAAACTATACCTTCCAAGGAGAGGAGCACAAGCAAGAGTGCAAAAAAATAGGACATGCCTTTTACTTTAAACACATATCCTCATTTAATTAACAATAGGTCAACAGAAGAAGTGGCAAACAAAGAAAACACTAACTTGATAACATCAAATCTGATACAAAGTTAAACATCCAACAATTAAAAGAAGCTGTGCTTGACAGGGTAGCATGGAGAGCACTTGCCTATAAAGTCACCAAGAGTCGGACATGACAAAATGGTTGAAACAAACAAACAGGTCAACTGAGAAATTGATATAAGACCCCTGATGAAGACTGCTTCCTTCACTTGTCTTTTGTAATTTGTCTTGCTGGTCAAAACAAGTCATATGTTGAAAGAGACAATGCCATCTCCAACAAATTTATATCAGACTACTACAGGAAAAATAAAGGGAAATCTGGGCAAGATAGAATAGAATAGAAACTCTTTATTGGCCAAGTGGGATTGTCTTTGGTGCATATGCTGTCAGTGTACATAAAAACACAAGATACATTGGTCAAGAATCGTGAGTACAGCCAGTGGTGGGTTCCAACTGGTTCAGACTGGTTTGGCCAAACCGCTAGTAGCTTGGCAGCCTGGATAGCTGAAACCAACATCGACCCAGGCCTTTCACACCGCCAAACTGGTTCTCCCTGTGGCGCTGTAGGCACCACCATCTTGTTTTTGGCTTCTGTGCATGTGCAGAGTGGTTTTTGTTGTATTGTGCATACACGCGCATCACACATCAAGCATGCACAGCATGCACGTGTGAGGTGCATCCCTGAGCGAACTAGCAGTAGCAGCTGCCGGAACCCACCACTGGGTACAGCACTTAATAATAGTCATAGGGTACAAATAAGCAATCAGGAAACAATCAATATCAATATAAATCGTAAGGATACAAGCAACGAAGTTACAGTCGTGCAGTCATAAGTGGGAGGAGATGGGTGATATGAATGATGAGAAGAGTAATAGCAATGCAGCCTTAGTGAATGGTTTGACAGTGGTGAGGGAATTATTTCTTTAGCAGAGTGATGGCGTTCTGGAAAAAACTGTTCTTGTGTCTAGTTGTCTTGGTGTGCAGTGCTCTATCTTTTGAGGATAGGAGTTGAAACAATTCATGTCTAGGATGTGAGGGGTCTGTAAATATTTTCACAGCCCTCTTTTTTGACTCGTGCAGTATACAGGTCCTCAATGGAAGGCAGGTTGGCAATAATTGTTTTTTCTGCATATAAAAATGCAAAGACGTCAAAGTTCTATTGGCGAAAGAGGATAGAAAGAAGAGACAGTGCCACTTGTTTGGTATGGGAATATTATATAAAGAGATCCCCAAATGAATGATACATATGAAGGTTTGAACTAGAGTCAGACATTCTAGAAAATCAAGTGGGTCCTGACAAATATTGCTAAAAACAAAATTGGGGAAGTTGATGAAATAGTAGCAGAAGAGTTAAAACTTTTACAGGATGATACAATTAAAGCAGGAGGCTCCAACCTCCAGGCTGTGGCCCGCTACAGGATCTGGAGCCCTTTGGAACTGGACTGTGGAAGTGGCGAGTGAGTGCATGGATGTATCCCCATTTGTGTGAGTGGTGGGCGCGTGTCCCCTCTACTCGCAGAAATGGAGCTGCATGCAAATGTGCTTGCCCGCCACTCATGCAGAACCTTCCCCCCTCCCCAAGCTGGTCTGCAAAACTGGAAAGGTTGGGGAATTCTGAATTAAAGTGCTAAAAGAGATGGAAAATACAATAGTAGCTAATGGACTGCAAGTGGGCAGTAGTGTCTCCATTACATAGGTTCCCTGGTAGATGGATGGCAGGCCGTGGTGATCATTGACAATTTGAATCTGCTGTCCTTGCTTCAGCTGATGAGTGGCACAGAATGGACTCCATGGACATAGAGTTTGCCTTTCTTCTTGGGACTGCCACCATGGAAATTATAAAGACAGATTATAAAGACACACTTGGGCAGGACAGGATGAGGAAATGATAGTAGCTACAGAATCCTGGCCATTGGAGTATCCACTAGAGCTAAAATCTCTGGTATCTAAGGCAGCAAGTCCTGTGGAGGAATTGCCTTGTGTCTTGCAGATAACATTCAAGTGGCCGTATGGGAAAGCAGCCATTTTTGTGACTTTCCTTGGTGATCTGTGAGGATAAAAAAGGGGGAGGGGTTTGCATGGTTTTGATAATTGGAATCTGGCCTAGGTTTTTCTGAACCCTGTTTTGCTCCACTCATGTGATAACTATGGACAGGGAGTTGCCTGTTGGGGATGGTTCCATGGTGTGTGTGTGTGTGTGTGTGTGTGTGTGTGTGTGTCTGTGTCTGTGTCTGTGTGTGTGTGTCAATTTTTGGATGCTGAGAGTTTGGGAGGAAGGAAGGTGGGTGTGGTGTTTAGATAAAAGGCCTGTTTGGGTAGAGATACTGAGTATGTACCAAAAGTGCCAGAATTTTACCCGAGCTGATCTATCTAGATTATTAAAGTAGAAGGTCAATTGTTCACAGTGCCTTAGGAATGGTAGTTTTGCAGAGAGAAGAGCCAGATAAGGAGATGGGGAAGATGATGGGAGAAAGAATATGTTAGTGATGGCATGTGGAGATATGAAAGGAGATGGGGCAAAAGTGGCAGCATTGAGGGTGGCAGGATCCCATTATCAGAATACGTTTGAACCTTCATTCCCCAGATTGCACGTTTTAGAGAAGGAATTACATGTGTGACTTGGCAAACAATGCTTCTGAGGAATCATGGGAATCAGACACCAGTTTGGAGAATGATATGAAGTGGCCTCAGTAGAAGGCCTGGCATGCCAAGAAGCTGCCTCAATGCAGCAGAAAAACAGCTAAAGATGCATGGTACAGGAGAGCCTATGCAGTTCCGGACTGCTGGGGCAATTGGAGTTGGGCAGAATGATGCTGGGGTTACTGGCTGCAGTATGGGCCTTGAGGCAGTATTTTTCAGTAGTAGTGTAATGCTAGAGCTGAAGTAGAGGCTTGGGGTGAGGGAGGATAGCTGGATGAGACTGATGAAGGCCTTGGGCCTATATTTCAGACACAGTGCTGCCGTCACCAATAATGCCATTGTGTAGAACATACTAGATCAGGGAGACATAGACAAGTGTGGGGATATGGGCAGTATTTTTCAGAGGCAGCAATGGTACTGGGCCTGAAGTTAAACCTGGTGGCTGCTTTAGCTGGCTGGGACATGCTGAAGGCCCCGGGCATCTACATAATCTCCAATCCAAGTACAGCTATCAATAAGTGCCAGTGTGCAAGTTAGCCAAAAGGGCATAGATTAAGGGGTTGGTTGGTGGAGTCATAACACAAAGGTTCTAAGTGCCAGTGGGATGTCAAGTATCTAAATTTTGATCATGTGACCGCAGGAGCACCGCAATAGCTTTAACTTCAAGCATGGGCCTTAAATTTCTTCATTCAGTACCATTATAATTTTGAATGGCATTGGTCACTGAACGAATGATCATAAATTGATGATTACCTGTATCATGAATAACAGGCACACAAGCTTGTCAGAATTGCAGCAGCTGTATAGCTGTTACCAAACATCCCAGCAAAACTTCATTTATTCATTCATCCATCACATTTCAATTCTGCCCATCTCATTTTAGTAACTCTCAGTGAGACTCACATCTTGAAGGGTTAGATGTGGATGAATCATTAGAAGTCAGCTGAAAGTCACCAGAAGAATTCTGTAATAATTTGAGGATAGGATAATTTTACACCACTGCCATACGGCCATCTTCTGCACGGTCACTCCCTACCAACAGGACCATGTGAATGAGTGACATTCAATTAAGTTCAGAGGCAATGCAAAAAGCCACTAAGGAAGCAATTTACTACTCTCGCGCTGTATGCAATTCTTCACTTGAAATCAATTTTTCATTATATGGGAGAACAGTATGTTGAGTTGATATATTTGTTCTCATAACTTGATAGAGTAGCCAGTAATGTGCAAAGCTTGTCTCTATCAAGAAAAAGTGACATTTGAAAAACTAGGGAGACATGGACGAATTTCTGTTAATAAAATAATATGTTTTCTGATGGAATTTCTGAGTTAATGGCACAAGTTCCATATCCAGCAAGATATCCAGTTCCTCGAGTTTGTAATGTTACACTCAATCCTTTCATCAATGTGATGGGTAATGTTACATCTGGGTAAAGAGTAAATGCTGACTTCAGGAAATGACATTTTTGCCGTTTGTGCTGATCAACTGCCTTCTATTAGTATCACTTGGGTGCATCTTGTTCAACTGTTGCATGGTTAAAAGATAAGTGATTTACTCACCTATTTTGAATAATGTTAGCTGATATACTGAAGCTGAGTTGCACATTTGGAAAACACACCCGAGTCAGGAGTGTTGAAGTGATACCCAAGCTGCTATATTAATCATAAGTCTTATGTTTTTAAGTCACAATGAAGCTAAATGTTTTAAAAGAATTCATATTTTATCTGTATATTTGATTTGGCACCACCTGAACTTCACTGGGAATGTGTGGATCCATATAAATCCAATTTGTTTTACTGTTCATGTTAGTAGGAAAGACTTTAGGTGTTAATTTGAAGAGGGGAAAATTGTTAAAAAGCTACCTTTCTTTTTATGTGTAACATTTCCTTCTATACGTTTGTGCTCAACTTCTGACTTTTCAGAACTGTTCCAACATTTCTTCATCCTTAATGAAAATGATCTCACACAATCCCAACCTTTCCAGATAAATTTTGACTTGGGAAAATTCTGTTGTGAGCTCAATTTTCACAGGAATGGTCTGCATGACAGACAGTTTTGATGTAGAATCACTTCAGAAATGGGTTGCTACCGGTTTGCACCGGTTTGGGTGAGCCAGTAGTGGTATTTTGACCTAGGTCGCAGAACCGGCAGCAACCCGGGCTTGCCACGCCCCTGAACCGGTTCCCCAATCTCTTCTACCATTGCCAGCATGCTTTTTATTAGTTTGATTAGTTTTTATTAGTTTACTGGTCTGTTGTGGCCCAGCAGGTGCCGTTGCCGCTGCCATCAGACTCCGAGAGTGAGGGTCCCTACGAGTCAGCTCCAGAGGAGATGGGGGACCCTGGACAGGCTTCGGACGCTGAGCAGGGATCCGAGAGTCTGGTCGGCCACCAGGAGGCGCCTGAGGCATGGAGCAGCGGTGAGAGCCAGAGGAGGGGGGCTCCGGATGCCATGCCTTGGAGCAGCAGGGAAGAGTCACGAGACAGTGAGTCAGAACTCAGCAGGGAGTTTCTGGACGCCCATTACCCCCGTGCCCATAGACGCAAGGAGCGTGGGCGTAATTATAGGCGGTAAAGAGCTCTCAGCTGCTGTTTGGGAGGCTCCCTTTCCAGGTTATAAAAGGGTTGACTGTGCATACGCCCTTTGCAGCAGTCAACAGAAGACTTATGCCAGAAGTTCTAGTCTGGAATTCTAGCAAGCTGGATAGTTGCTTTTGTGTTCTGTTCCTGTGAGTTTTGTCTTGGTGGCTTGCTGCCACGGAACCTCTTGTTTGTTTGTGCAATAAACCTTGTTCCCTTGTACTGTTCCGGAGTGTGTTCTGTGTGGGCAACGGAGGAAGGGGGGTCAGAACACTGGTCCTTGCGCATGTGCAGAACAATTTTCATTGAACTGCACATGCGAGAGCTATGTATGGCTGGTGTGCGTGTGTGCAAATTGAACCAGCAGCAACTCACCCCTGAATCACTTCCAAGAAAGACTAGTGGGAAATGTTCCTATAATGTTGAAAAAGACTGCTCCACCAACAGTGCAAGATATTTCAGAGTCAGAATATTTTAATCTTGAAACATTTTGCTTGTCTCTATTCTACATGTTGGCTTTTATAACAATGACCCTTTAAAGATGCTCAGCTTATTTTATTTTCAAAGGTGTCAACCATATTGGTTATGTTAACCATGCAAGGGGTGGTTAAACCCAGTGAAAGGTAAGAAGGTCTCACGTATTTTAAGATAGCCAAATATGGGAGAGGCATAATTTTCTTCTAACACACAATATATACGGTAGTTTCATCATTTCCTCCAGTCAGATATTTGTGGAAATGATGTAGATCCTTCACTCTGAGAAAAATAGAATGAGTAAGTATACCATACACAGCAAGATTTATTTTGTGCTGCCCTGCTTTGGATTTCCTGCAGTCATCCTAATAAGGGCTGGTTTATTATGTCTTGTATACATTTCAATAAATTTTCAGGATGATACAAGGCAAATGCTGACTCGACTAGAGAATCTCTAGCTAAGATACTGCGCAGTTCGGAGAACCCCTAAATTCCACTCCTGGCTGGCCCCGCCCATCCCACCCTGTCCCTCCCCACACAGCCCATTTTGGATGCAGGTAAGTGCAGGGTGCATGGGGAGGCTCAGGTGAAAAATGGACCTACTGAAAGTTTGGGATTGCTGAAAATAGCCCCCGGAGCCTGGAGCAGCCGTTTTCGCCCTCTCAGAGGCTTAAGGAAAGCCTCCGGAGCCCAGGGAGGGCAGAAACGCCCCCCCACTGCTGTGGTGCAGGAGGCTGACAAGGCATTTCCCACCATGGCCATGCCAACCCAGCAACCGGGCAGAGAACCCCTCCTAATATTTTTGAAGCCCACCCCTTAGTATTACATATTTGATAGTTAATATTTGTTGGACTATGTCTCTAAAATCTGAAAAGATTCTGACATGTTTGGGATGTTCCAAGTCCCATCACTAAGCAGTGATAACTTAAAGGACTCCAGAGGTGTGCCTCCTCTGTTGCTGTGCTTGTACAATGCAATAAACGTCTCTCAAAATTTGGATGGGCTTCCACTGCTCAAAAGGCCGGTAAGAATGCCTCTTCCCCCAGGCACTGAACTATTACTTGAGCCTGTTTCTAATGTTTTGTCAATTGCTTTAGGTGCAAAACATTTTAATTTCTGTATTTCCACTGCATTTTTCAAAACCTCTGATAGCCATCAAGAGTTGCATGGCAAGTTGGTAACCATAGAGTACACATTTAATAAATGAACAACAGGCATTAGGAACATTGTAAAAATTCTGCATTATGATGATGTTACTTAGTTTGGTAATTAAGTGACTGCAAGTAAACAACCAAGCTCAGAGAGCACCAAGGACTCTGCAGTGGAACCCTGAACTAAAAATATTATATCAAAACATTGCATACAACATATATAGCAAATGCAAGCAATATGTTCAAAAATAAATGAGGACTTTATTGTTTAATTTGAAACAACTTGCAGAAGATTTAACAGACAGGCCACAATAATTTTCTGTTCAATTTGGTCATAATGGATGGACTTTCTAAAAATTGAGTTTATGCTTAAAAAATCTATATCTACACAGTTCAGTGGAAAGCATATGTAAGCAAATATGATGCGTAGGACGTATTAGTAACGTTGTTGTTATTCTTATTATTGGTAACTTTATGCATAAATGCATATTTGTATTGTAAATAACAAAGGTAAGGATGCCCCTGAGCCTCATTCTTGGCAACTGCATCCACACAGTTTTATGGGCTGGATTTATGGAAGTAGTAACTCACTTCCTTCTTCTGAGATTTTTTAAACTTCTAGTTTAGCCACATTATTGTTTTGTCTTTCTGGTTGCTGCTGTTACTATCGTTCACTGAATTAACAACAACCACAATGACAACAAAAAAGCTTGTTTTTCTTTTTCAAAATCCCATATGTATTGCAGCAAATACTTACCTTGTTTTTCAGTGGCAGAATTCAAATATACTGTAGCCCAATAAAAAGAACCAGGAAGAAATCATCAGTTAAACAGAAGAAATACCTAGGGGATAAACATCTGCAATACATTTAAATTTACATTCAGTTCTCCAATCATCTTTCTTGCAATAATCTATCTAGCTCTGTAATAAGATAATGGGAGGTCACCACATTCCAAAAAAGATGTTGAAGCTTTGGAAAAAGTGCAGAGAAGAGCAACTAAGATGATTAAAGGCCTGGAGACTAAAACATATGAAGAACAGTTACCACTTTTGGACTTTTTGATTGAAACCAAAAGAAATGCTACATTGATGCTTGGGATTTAATTATTAGAATTGTTTATGATTATAGAAATACTGTGCATCATTATATTTTAGATCAAAAGGTTAATGCATTTTATATTTGTATCCCTATCAAGAAAGAAGTCACTCTTATTTTTTTCCCTCTGTCTATTCTTCTTTATTTTCTCCCTCTATTCTTTTCCTTTCAAATTCTTGTTTTGTTTTTTATATTTTATAAGTTGTCGAAATTTAATAAAGTATATTTAAAAGAAATCCAAGCAACAATAAACTTTGACAACAGGGAACATCCTCCCCCTTCACCCACTGTAAGATTTTTGCTATTGTCCTAAGAGAACACTGTGTTAGGATGTATTGTGACTAATAGGGTACATAGGAGCTTATTGTGAAAGCCATATGCCTAAGTCATTCTTGATAGGCCAGCCTTCGTGCGGATGGTCAAGTCACCAAAGGAAACGGAGTCAGAATTTCCCAGAATCAATCTTCACCACCTCAGAAAAGATATTGAATGAACAATAAAACTTAGAAACATGCTATACTGCTATAACTAAACAATTTGCTGTGGATTCACTTAGTTTCCCATTATTATTTTATGTAATTTCACATGTTGTTGGTATATTTCCTCATAGTATGGTCTGGGATGAAATCCCAGGTTTATATTAGGTAAAGATAAAGGTTCCCCTCAAACATATGTGCTAGTCGTTCCTGACTCTGTTTCAAAGCCGAAGAACCAGCACTGTCCGAAGATGTCTCCAGGGTCATGTGGCCAACATGACTAAACACCGAAGGCACACGGAATGCTGTTGTCTTCCCACCAAAGATGGTTTCTATTTTTCTACTTGCATTTTTACATGCTTTCGAACTGCTAGGTTGGCAGAAGCTGGGACTGCTAGGTTGGCAGAAGTAACGGGAGCTCCTTCTGTTATGCAGCACTAAGGACTGAACCACTGAACCGCTAACCTTTCTGATTGACGAGCTCAGCATCTTAGCCACTGAGCCATTGTATCTCCCTAGGTTTGTATTAAGGAGTTATTTAAACAGGCAACATAATTGTAATGTTGCAGTATTTCTAAACAGGAGGCTTAGGCCCCCTACAGGGTGATGAGGGGGGAAACCTGGAACAAAGCAACCAGTTGACCTAGATGGTTCCAACTTGACCCAAGCTGAAGACCTGCTGACAGTGGTTGCTTTGTCCGTGAAGTCTGGAATTGCATCTCCTTTCAAGCTGAGAAATGTCTGAGAATCTGAATTGCGCTGTAATGTATTCATCAAAGTCAGACCTGCTCATTTTATCGAGCATTTTTTAATTTCAGCCAAATAGCTTTTGTGTGGGGAAATTCCTCATAGAAGAGTGAATTTTACTGCAAAAAGAACTGCAACAGACTGAGTTTTGTTCTCTGTTGTGCGATTTCTGCTCTTCATTCTGGAATTTAATAGAGATACCTACCTGGGTTTAATCATGAGTGTGACAATAAAAAGAATGATTCTTTAATATTGTGATGATACTCAAAGGACCCTTTGGGTATGCATGCTAGTCAAAAAGGCCCTTTGGGTATTTGTGCTGTGCAATGGGGATTTCTCCTAATCTTTTCCTTCCTTTACAGCACATTCCAAGGTATTTCAGTTGGAATTAAACCCTGTTGAATGCAATGAAGCTTATTCCCAGGAAAATGATAATAGGATTGCATCCTTAAGGTATAACCGTTGTTCCAAAATGTATATGACATACACAATCCAGTGCTTGCTTTTGCAAATGTTTAAACATGAAAAAAGCCATCTGGAAGAGGAAAATCTTTAGAAATCAATTACTTTTAAAATTAATATTGGAAGCTAAATCCTGAATGCTCATTTATTCAGAAGGTTTGAATGAAGCAAGCCGATTTGCCAAGCCTTATGCGTTACATACTACAGTTGTTTAGAATGAATACCTTTTCTTGAATTAATATACATTATATGTGTATAGGTATGCATATGTGTATGTATATGGATATATGTATATCTCCAAGATAAGATATTCATTCCAAACAACTGTTGTATGTAGTATCCTCACAGCAAAAGATAAAAAAATGCATGGCAAAAACCTTCTGAAGGTATGGAATCTCGGGTTT
Organism: Natrix helvetica; assembly: GCF_964273705.1. Classification (NCBI taxonomy): domain Eukaryota; kingdom Metazoa; phylum Chordata; class Lepidosauria; order Squamata; family Natricidae; genus Natrix; species Natrix helvetica. The sequence goes on from NC_138549.1 coordinate 93,404,519, forward strand.
TTTCTTTAAATGTTAAACATTATTTCTGCAGTTTTTGAACTATTCTGTGTTGCATAAAAATTGTTTTCTTATTAAGAGGCTCACCCCCTTAATGGGAACTCTTTTGATGTCCTTGCATACTATTTTTTGTGTAAACTTCCTTAAGTTCAGTACAAGATAAGTTATACATACTGCCTGAATCAAATAACTTAATTCCATTTGAGAAACAAAAATGCATTATTCATTTGTTTGTTCAGTCAATCAGTCAGTCACATATATATGCTGCCCTGCTTATTTGGATATGTATTGCAGATAGACCTATCTGCAGTACAATACTGAAAGACAGTAGCCTATTTGTAGCAAGCAGGACATACAACCCTAGGTTTTGTCTTCAGATGAAATTTTATGGATATTTTTTTCTCTTTGTCTCTACCTGCCTCATCACAGTCTAGACATGTTCCAAGTCCCATCTATTGAAGAGTGTCATCTGGTGGGATCTAGGAAATGAACATGTCATGTCACTATGCCTGCCTTTTGGAACATCAAAAATGATCCTATTGCTATATTGCTATTCCTATGATCCTATAACTTATTACATAGTTGTTTGTTTGTTTGTTTGTTCGTTCATTCATTCATTCATTTCATTCATTCATTTTTCATATTTCTTAAGCATCCAGCTTCCTAGAAGAGGGGCTCTGGGTAGTTTTTCTCAAGGGGGAAGTTTGGGAGATTAATGAATGTGGGACGTGTTCTTAATTTATTGTTAATGTTTAATCCATGACTGATATTATTATTTTTGTTTCATTCCCTTTAAGTATCTATGTTTATCTTCTTTAATGTTATATTGCTGTCTTTAACTCTGCTCTCTCTTTGAGTTGCTTAAGCGAGATGGGTGGCCATACGAATCCAATCAATAAATAAAATAATAAGATCTACTGAAATAAAAGAGTTGTTCCCAGCTTCCCATCTTTTTCTTTTAGTACAACATGCAGTAGAAGACTTTATTTTAGAGAATGCCCTCAAGTAAACAAAACAAACAAGTAATTAATGTTTCTTATGACTGTTTTATTTGTCTCCGAGTAATCTGAGAATTTTGTACTTTACTGAGTTAACAAAAATTTCAGACATGAGGATTATTTTTTCCAGGGTTTAGATAAATATACTCTTGTTTGTTAAATTCCCTTATTTGGTGCTGAATTTGAACTACATAAAAATCTAAATGATCTTGTGTAATGCAGAGTTGAGAACAGTGACTTTAAAGAAAGAATCTAAAAGTATAGAACATAACAAATATTAGCTTTCTGTCAGGGGTGGGTTCCTGCCAGTTCTAACCTCTTCTATAGAAGAGATTCCACAAATCTATGTGCCATTTAGAACCGGTTCCAGGTCCCTCCCCCCACCCGTCCATACCACGCTTGCCCTGCCCACTGCTCAATGATTGGTTGGCTCACCAATCACCCCGCCTGCCTCTAAGAGTCCCATCTAAACCTTAAAGTCTTAAAGCTGTCAAGTTTGAACATCCCTGGGGGTTTTTTTCTAAAGGGTTAGGGGTGCAAGGGTCTTGTAACCTGACAACTTTAAGACTTGCACACTTCAATGCCAGAGTTCCTGAGACAACATGACTGGAGGAGGAATTCTGGGAGTTGAAGTCCACAAGTCTTAAAGCTGGCAAGTTTGAACACCCCTGGGGTTGTTTTTTTTGGTTGCTAAGCAAGAGCATTGTTAAGTTTTCACCACATTTTACAAGTTGGCCATGCCCGCCCAGTCACATGACTGCCAAGCCACTCCCACTCAGTCACATGGCTGGCAAGCCACTTCCACCCGGTCACATGGCTGGCAAGCCACTCTCATAAAGCAGGCCACACCTACAGAAGAGGTTCTAAAAAATTTTGAAACCCACCACTGCTTTCTGTGGAATGGAACTGTAAGACCTAAGGACAAAGGTTAGCAGATCAGATGTACTTGGAATGGCATTAATATTTTCATATGCATCTGGGAGGTGAGGGTCAGGGAAAAGCAATGTTACTGATTTCTTTTTTTTAAAAGTCTTGATATCATATAAGAAATGTTTAGAGTAGATTTTCTACAATATTTTCCAGGAAAGTTTTTTTTTTTCATTCTTGAAGCTCTTGGAGGAAGCCAGTGTCAAAAGCAAAACAAACAGAAACAAAACAAACACCCCCTGTCCCTCTGTACTTTAAGAAGCTATGTTTATTCATGAAGTTCAGGATGATATATTTATCTTACAAATGAAACCAGATAAAAATGAACATACCATATTACTGATATGACTGTGTATTAAGCTGACACTATGAAAGATTTTGCATGTAAGAATGGATGTATTGAAAGGTCTGGTTTGAAACAGATAGATTTAAATATAGATGAATAATATAATTGAAGCATGTAATCTAATATTTAATAAAGGCTAACACTATCCAGTATCATATGAGATATTTGATAGAACTGGCAGCTGCTATTAGCCTCTCTATAGATGGCTTGTTTGCTTTGAAAATATGGCAGATATTTCTGAATGATGCTTTGGAGACAGAAATGGGGGAAGGCAGGGGTGTATATGAGCAATTCCCACACCATGTACCTAATTATCCATAATATTTCTTCCTTGGGATCTCTGTCCTCCCAATTTCCCTAAGTTATACCCTTATATGGTATAACCCCTCATAATGTTCTTATGTTCTTGACTTGTTCTTGCGTAAGTAGATATTAGGCAACCAATGGGTCCTCTTTGCCCCTTTTTAGGAAGCCCAGTCTGTTGTGCCAGATTAAAAATCCAATACTGGTGTAATCAAGAAAAGAAGGCTGTGTTAGTTTAATAAATGCAAAACACATAATAATTGGGGTGAAATGTTGAATCACAACCAACTACATGATGCTGTGACTGGAATTCTAAAGCCACTTCTCAGAAATCGGTGAAGAGTTTGAACAGTCAAAGATCATTGCAGCAGATATAAATCTATCCCCAAACAGATCTTATCTGTAGGTTTTCTGCTAAATTTACTTGACTGGTTCTGGTTTTCCCACAGCTTTGGGGCACTGAGCCTTAAGTATTCAGTACGCTTGTGTGAAATCTGTTTTCTTCAGGTGTTTATTTCCTGAAGGGAGTTCCAGCTGAGAATCATTAAGCACTAACTTCCTCTCCCCGTGAATTCTCCCCCTCCTCTTTCGTGGGGGAGAACAGTGCCTATGTTTTGAGAAATTCCCCAGATAGCCAGCAGTTTACTGAGAATTAAGAGAACTAAAATAATATAGAACCCAGATGCCTTGAGAGTTTTCTCTAGTATAAACAAAGGGCTATAATCCTAACTGAGACTATAGCTCATGAGTTCAGGACTTTAAACTTATCCTTCCTAATAATTTGCTTCTATTCTATTAAACTTCTATTCCAGGGTCGGTAATTTTTGTGCCCCCTTCTACACCCAAATCAATATACTGCAACATAATGGACAACTCCTAAATCTAGCCTTTAAATGTTCAAATCGTTTTTTTGAGTGACAAGTTCATATGTATTTCAACATGGTCTTATGGTAAAGTTGTTCTTTAATTCTCCTTTTCGTGCATTCTCATTAGCTGTGTTTTCATTCCCCTCTGTGTCTCATTGACCTAGAAAGATATCCTTTTTCCTGCTTCTGTTCTGTTGAGCAGCAGAGTTTCCATTTCTCTTGTGAGGTCCCTTCACAGTCTTCTTCATAACCTGTTCAATTCTCATATGCATAAAATAAGTTTTCTAACTGTAATGCCTTTTCCTTATTCCAGAATTCAAAACTTTTTTTCCCCCTGGCTGATAGCACAATGAAGACTGGTTTGCCGTATATGCTATTTTGAAAGTATTGCTGTTACAGATTTATTTCTGGAGAAGAAAAACGTAATAATTAGGAAGGAAGAAATTTCCCTATTTCATTTTCCATAGTATCAGCATTTTTTCAGGTACAAATTCAGTTTGTAGTGTTTCCATCTCAGCTTGCAAATGACATTAAAAGAATGCATAAAAAATTATATGCACTTCTGTGTGCCTTTTTATGCATTGATTTTCTCAATATGTGCATTTACAAGGATTTTCCTTCAATATTTGCCTTTTTATATTCAATTTCCCTAATGTAGAAAGGCATCTTACACTTTTCCTTAGTATCGATGTTTGTATTACATTTGGAGACATCTGAAAACTGGAGGATTGTTCTATAGCTCAACAAAGTGCAAATTAGATTGATTTGTATTAAAATCCAAATCAAATCAATCTTCTTGATCACCATAAAATTCTATGAACAGCTGCTTTATAGATGCAAGCACAGACATTCTTCCTTTCACTGTTCATGATAAAATTATATGTCAAAAATAATATCCACCACAGGAATACACTTTCATTGTTTATTAAAAAAAATACTGCAGATTTAGACTAGTTTAGATTTAGAGTAACCCAGTACTGATAGTAAAACTGAAGCTATAAGTACTGCTAAAGTTTCTGGATCAAACTGTGAAATCAAAAGATATTTTAATTGAATAGACTACTATTATAGCTCAAATGGTTAAAATATGATTGATGATAAAGTAATCCAAATTATTAATCATCCTCCTGGCCTATGACATGATTATTTTTAAACAAATCACCCATTATTTTCATATTGAGATAATTGCAGCTTTGTCATGTGAATAAGGACCAAAATTGCATCCCAACATCCTGCAAAACTTTACTGATGGTGATACAATAGAACTAGAACTAAAGGACAATTTCCTGCCATGTCAATTGTTAAACTATCAGTACCAATATCAAAAAATGCTGGGACAGCAAAATATAGAATTATCAATAAGAAAAAAATATATATCATTGGCATAGAGTATCAATTTATGGTTAACTCTTTTTATAATTCAAATGTCCTCCATTTGTCTAATAGAACGTATTGTAGGAAGTTATCACCCAGCCCTCTCCCAGAAAAATGAAATATCCTAGGAAATATTGAAAAGGCAGAATATTTCTCTGGATGTGAAAAGAAACATGTTTAAAAAAAAACAAAAAAAAAACAAAAAACCAAGGTAAGTCTCCCTGCCGCTTCCTGCCCCCACATTTTGTCCATGAGCCATTAAAGCCTGAGCCAGTCCCTTTACATAATAAAAGAGTTCTCCCCTTCAGCTTCAGGGGGATGGGAATGAAGGCAGGATAATATAAGCCTTTACTCAACTGACCACATGCATCTGAACTCAACCGAACTTGGATTCAAAACTCAGCCTAAAGGGTTGCCCTTGCATGGGCCCATGTGAGTCTGACAACCAATCAGAATACATTTCTTACACAGGAATAGGAAACAGATAGGTGGGGCCGAACAGATTATAAAAAGGCCTGCAAGCCCTTCTTCGGCCCTTCCCTTTCTTCCCTTCTTCTTCTCTTTTTCTTTCCAACATTGAAGCATGTGATCACCTTTTCTGTCCAGGACTCAAGCCATGTGGTCTTGTCCACCATTAAAAACATCTTTCCAAGCAACCTCCATTTCTCCAGCGTCTTTTTCCCCACTTGGAGCTGAACCCAGAAGGACATTTATTTCAACAATTGGCGACCCACAAATGGGACTCCCAACTAGCCTAACCAATGGATATGGCCCAGGTAAGCCTCCCATGCCGGCAGAGACCCCATTGAATCTGTGAGTGGACTTTATCTTCGCCTTAACCATTTGGATGTAGGAGCCAAACCCAGAAATACATTTCTTTCAACAGTATCAATGGCTCTACTCTCAAATTACTGTAAAAAATAAAATCGCATAAAGAACATTTTTGATTGGTTCCATGATACATATGGATAAATGAGGAAGTAAGTTCTCATTTGTAGTAATCCTAGAAAACATTAAACACTGATCCTTTTTTTCAGAAAAACTAAATAGAAAGGCAACATTTGATCAAAAAATGTCCATTGCACCTTAGCTATTGCAATCCATTGCTGATTTCAATGTTTCAGAGGGTCATTATTAGTAATCCAATTACAAATACTGTAGAACTTTTTATAAAAACTGATTGTACAGGATGGATAAAGAATGTGGCATTTCCCATAATTAAAGGAATTTGAATATTCTGTATATGCATACATAAACAGCTAAAATAATCCCAAAGAATCAATAAAGTGTAAAAAAATACATTAAATTAAAAATGTCTTCAAATCCTTGGTGCATCTGTATTACTTTTTAGAAATAAATCATTTAATACATATTTTAAATACCACCAAATTTTAGAAGATTAAGGGAACTGTTAGAACTGACAGAAGGAATGTAAGAATATATATCATGAGAAATTTCTTTTTATTGATACAGTCTCTCATTTATCTGGCCAATAAAAGGCTCAGATTCCCCATATTTTTAATTTTAAAAGATTCCAAATTATTTAAGGTTTATATAAAGTTTGGGGAGTTTCTCCTTTCCTGTTAATGCAAAATTAACAATACATTGCAGAAATATTAGGATAGAAGAAATTGTTGAAGGGGATCTTGCAGATGTCATACTAGGTCTAGCAATAAAAACTTAATCCAATTAATTAAAATAAAACTTACTAATCAGAGATGTGCAAATTCACAATTCTTTATAGTGATAAGTTTTCAAAAAGGTGGGAGATGCATTTACTTTCAAACCCAAGTAGCTCTGAATGAAAACTATGCTTGAGAAATGGGCCATATCAAGTGTGCTGGCTGAATGAATTATTTTGATTATGTTTTATTGTTGTTGTTACTTCTCAATGTAAAAATATTGGAAATGAGACTGCTGGAAAAATTTTCTAATTGAAAAATGCAATCAAACCTACTAACATAGGATACTATTTGCATAAATAGAAATGTGTTTTAAAACTAATGATCACTTGCTTGATCTAGTATATTTCTGCTTTCTCAGAAGAAGTTAGGATGGACAGTTTTTTTAGAAGATTCTAAGAGCTGAATCTAAAAGCTGAAGAAGCAGTGGCTCAGTGGCTAAGACACTGAGCTTTTCGATCAAAAGGAACAAATAGCTATGTGCGAGGGGAACCTTTACCTTTACCTTTAAGAGTTGAATCTGGCATTTGCACGCACCCTTGTTTCAGCATTATTCAGAATTTTGTGATGTAATTCATGTGTTATATATACAAGCAACTGTCTATTCAGAGAAAATGTACACACATATAAAAAAAGAAAAAGAAAAACATTGGGAAACCACATTTTCTTATATTTAAACTGATGGATAAAAGTGAAATAAACATTTAATAAAAATCTGTCCTGCAAGGTGGATTTCAAAGTATCAAAGTAGCTCCTCCATTTTATTGGGAACGACAGAAAATGTTGATGATGCTTTATTCTATTGGGCCTTCCTATATCATAGCCCTTCTTTTGTAATTTCCAGGTTGATCAGGGTAAGAATATGTATCTTCATTTATGTTAGATAAAAGTCATTTTATTATACATGTTGCAGAATGTTAAAAATGACAGCATGTGGAGTGTACCACAAAGCAATGTTTGTAAATTGAGCACTAAATCACCATCTAATATTTATCTTGGTTGTGTCAGTAACCTTTTAGATGTGTAGATGTTACCCTTCATTCTAAAAACTAGGTTATTGCCTTTTGTATTATTGTTCAACATTGTTACTCATATATCTACCTTCTTTTTCGCATAATAATATTTTTTCTGGTTCCATTTCAATCTACATAAGTTAGAAGTATGCATGGAATTTCATTGGAAGATATTTGCAGAGTTTTCTTGAAGGGTATGTGAAGTGAACAGAGATGGAACAGAAAAGCATTTGCAGGCAATAAAGCAAGAAGTGTAATAAAATCAAAATGATCCAAAATAGTGATTTTTTTAAGCATCCCAGTGAAGAACGCAGTGCTATGCCACACATGGTGTTTCCCCATTGTTGATATTCTAGCCCACTAATGAAATAGATAAATGAGCAGGGAGAATAATCTAAACCAGCCAGATGACATAAATAAACAAAAGTCTGCTAACATTGGAAGGAGGAGGAAGTGTCCTTTTTCTCTCTCCTGAAATTGAGAAGAAATACTTTCAGGAAGATCAAGGAGGGCCTTAGTTTCAAGAAGTGTGAAGAAGATAAATGTTCAAAGAAAATAAAAGAAGCTGAGTTGAAGAACTTAGCAGTCATGCTTGCTCCCAAATCCTAAACCTGATATTTCCCACTTAATCTTCCAGGTATCTGAAAAGCTTAGAAATTCATCTTTGTAGAACTTGGACTCATTGTTGAGCAGCGTAGTTTGAGAATACTGAAAAGTGTAAGAACAGAGCAAGAAAGCTTCCCAGGAAATATTGGTGGGAGCTGCATCATCATTGTTTATTCAAGAATTCCCCTCATGTTCTGGGGCCTAGAAAGTTCTTCAGACACATAAGTTCTAGCTATTATCTCTTCAACTTGTGATGTTCTGTAGAGATATAACAAACCACCTACCTGTACTTAAATGATTTACCTTTTCCTCAGTCATGGATAAATGGAGTTGTCCCATGGGTAGGTGGAACTGGTACCAAATGCATGGAAATGGAAAGAAATTAACATTGGATAAAATGGCTGTGCTTAATATTTTGCTCAAGATCAAGAGAGAAAATAAGGTGATATTTCTAAAACATAGCAAAAATCTAGAATTTGAAAAGACATTTGGATTAGGCACATTTTGATAAAAGCCCTGTTTAAAAACCCTACTTTGATATCTGTAATGGATTATGGAAACTATTCTGGATAGAAAACTAGACTGCTGTGGATGAGCACTGTGTTATCAGATCTCAAGGAGTGTATATGACAACAAAAAGGCACTGGTAACAGAGTCTTTCACCTAAATTAAGGTATAATCTTACCAGTTGTCCACTCAGGCCAAAAATTGAGAATATTCCCCTGGTAGTTCATTTTATAAAATGAATTCTAGCTAGGCTTTTGTATAATACTTTTGTCTCTCCTCTAATTAAGGAAGTTAACTACAAGAGAACAGTTTTTAAACTCGGGGCAGATGTTAAAGGGTGGGGGAAAACTATTACTAATTTGGTGTAGAAATAGAAGGCCATCTGTATGCTGACTAACAACATATTTCATTCATTTCAGCACTAACAAAGGGAATACAGTTTCCAGCATCTAAATTGTAACTCTTTCAGAGCTTGAAATATAATCACCCTGTTCTTTGTTCTTAATGGTAAAGGCATTTTGAGGCTATTTTAACAATTAACACTCCCTTATGTTCTTGAAAGCAAGCCTTTTCACAAACCTTTTCTTAATTTTTTATCTCCCACATGCAAAATTAAAAAAAATACCCAAGAATACTATATAATATAAAACCATAAACACAGATAAACATAATCCAATGAAAGAAAATCAAACAATGTTAACTGCTAACTGCAGCTTCAAAATAAGAATCAGGCTTTAATTTAAAAGAAATAAAATTGCTCAGAATAACACTTACCACCTACAGGGCTTATTCATACACAATTCTTCCGATTTTATAATTTATATTTTTAAAAATACAGATCTGGTGGCAGAAACACTTCTTAGATTTTATTAACATTCTTAATAAATATATATGGATATATTGATCTTTGAAATGGAGTGGTAACCATGGTACTCATTGTTAATTGGTTCTGGGAGGCATGATGAATACAAAAAATGAGTACCAAACACATTTTCCCCATAAGGAATAATGTAATGAGTCACAAGGTAGTGACATTGACATGTTCTAGCTTGAATACCAAACAGACAATGAGTACAGGGACAAAATTTGTGTGCCAAAATGCATTGAGTACCAAACTTGATGAGTTTCAAAGCAGTTGAGCATCAAGGTACCACTGTACTAATTGTTTCAGATTAATTGATATCACTTTTTTTTCCTGACTATTGGAATATATTTTATGTCAGGGTTCCAAGTAACACCACTAACGAAAGAAGGCTCTGAGGCTTGAGTTCCTCAAAGTTCCATTTTATTAGAGATGTCATATTGGCACATCTGGGAAAACCCGAATCTGAGACTTTCCAGATTTTCCCCACCCAATTGAAAGTTCAAGTTCCTGCCCGGCACCCACAAGTCCATCACATGATCCAATCAAGCACCATTCAAACTGCCTCCCAGTCACACTACTCCAGGTGCAGGGCAAACTGTGCTTGACTCTCTGAGAAAGGAATCTTATTTTGACTATATCTACTCCATATAATCCCCACTCCCAGTTTCTCACAGCAATAAATGTGGCAGGCCTGAAGGCCTAACATAAAAGATGGCTTTCAGGTCTGACATTTTTGTATAAGATGGCTTTGCAGTATTATGCTAGAATACCAAAATGTCCCCAAAACAGTGTGGCAAATGAAAACAGTGAATGCTATTCCCAAAAAGAGCATTAAAGTTTTCTTTAAATAAATAATCAACATTTTCTTTCTGCTCTTTAAGGCTACTAAATCCGTATTGTACATGTCCACCTTGAGAATCAAAATGGGAAAAGGAATGGCCCCAAATATTAGGGCCAACAACCTTTACTGGTATGGGGTTGGTCTTGTGCAAGCAATCACATGAAAACTCATGAGGTCTTCAAATTTTGCAAGATGCAAGCTGAAAGAAGGAATGAGGCTTGTCCATTATATGATTGATATTTCATACATGTTTGGCATGGGACAAAAATGTTGGCTGTAATCCTATTGATCTCCAGAAGGTGCTACCAAAGGTTTAATATGACAGAAGGAGTAATTTTCTAAATACATGGTTTAAAAAGTAATATGAACAATATTTTTAATTTAATTTAGATGTAAATGAAATGCAATCATTTTCTCCTATGTTGGTTATACCACCCTTTTTTTAGAGCAGGGGAGTGCAACTATGGACCCTTAATGACCTATGGTCAGGAATTCTGCAAGTTGAACTCCACAAGTCATAAAGAGACTACACAGTAGTTGTTCACCCCTGTTTTATGGTTGATCCCCTGATAAACTACTTAAAGGTTATGTAAGTGTCTACCCTAGAGTATAACTTTCAACTAGAAAAATATTGTGAATACAGTAGAATATATTCCTGCATTTTTCTCTTTTCTTTTTCTTTTTGGTCTCATTTGATTACCCTCTCCTGCAGATAATGTCAAACCTTTCCACTTTTGAGCATATAGTAATATTACTGCATATATAAAAACACAGTTCTGTGTCTTTTTTCAAAGCTGTCTGCCATTAATCCCCAAAGAAAGGCCTGTCATTTCAATTGTACATTAATCTTTAAAAATCTCCTGAATTAGTGTGTGTATTTGTATTCAAAGTTTTCTGGCATCCACCAAACATGATAAAATGTCCTTTCATCTGGTTCACATTTTCAACATAAATTCCAAGTGCCTTTGTGTATTCTAGACAATTTATCTGGTGACAGTGCATCATTTTATAAATAATCTCTTTAAGACTAGAAAATAATGTAAATTTCAGGCTTTTCAGACACATATTTACCCAAACAACATTTTTAGACCATTTTATCATACATTCTTTCACTTGTTCCTCTTCTTTCTCAAGTTTCAACCAAAGTCTAAATATTTTAGCAATTGCACATTCATCATTTGAACACACTTCTATTTCAAACATAGTTTTACATTGTTCAAAACCATCAAATACTTTATCCACTGTAAACCATTCTGTTAATTGTACATGAGAAAACCATTGACAAGCGTATCCTTCTGTTGTCAGATCTTGATTTGATTTTACAAACCACTTGAGCAATTTCTAGAACATCACTGTAAGTTAACTATTTTATCACTTCTTGCCTATGAAATGCTTCTTGTACTGAGAGTTGCAAAGGCTCATTCAGGCACAATCTAGGTTTGAATTTATTCCATATTCTGAAAAAAACATAATGATGTTTGTTTTTAATATTAACCTTAGCTTTGTGATTCCACAAACAACTTCTGCCACGCCCTCAAGGAGCTTTTCATATTATTATTGAATGACAGAGCAATTTGGGTGACTGATTCTGTTTCACTGGAATTGTTCTGGGAGCTTGTAATTATCAAATATTTCTTTATTCCACCCAAACTATCTCTGATACATACCCTTTGGAAAATGATAGGGCTTTTTTTGACTACCTGTATATGCTAAAAGTGTTTATCACAAATGCTTGGAGGAGGGATTAAGTGGTTAAGATGAACCATACATGACTGAAAAGAAATTACTTTCTAAAAATATGGCTTCTATAAGAACATATTTCAAATGGACTGCTCAAGTAATCCACTGAGTTTCTGACTACAAATGAAGAAGCATAATGCTAGGTGATACACATTGGTTTAGATTATCACACTTGCCAGAAAATCAAGGAAGGAGAGAGAGGCTACTCCTTATATTTATCAAGCAATATAAGCACTGCTATCCTTCTGGGCAGATAATTATGTAAAATGCTATAATCTGCACTTGACATTTAGTGAGTTTTTGCTCACTAACACACTAGCCCAAAATTCAGCATGGAAAACAAATTGAAGAGATGTGGACTATATTTATAGACAATAAGGAAAAACCTACTGCAATTGCTTAGGCTTTTTAAATTTAGTCCCTTTGTCTGTCTGTGTGTTTGTTCTTAGAAAACTCATTTGGTCATATCTGCTGATCTTTATTATCCAGATTGCAATCTTTTGTTTGATGCTGAAAGGAACCATGGCCTTGTCTAAACAATTTTTCTTAACCAAAACCATTATTTTACTACACAAAAGCTCAAGACACATCTGTCAACAACTGCACTGCTAAGTCACCCCAAAAGTATCTGATTAGGATTTTCTAAACAGAAACATTTCTCAAATAGATCTGGCAAGTCTTCCAGTGGGCCTGGAAGGCATATAAAGACAACTGAATTAAATATTTTAAACCGTTCCTCCAGCACAACACACCAAGGCTGAATCAAGAAACACCAACTCTTTAAGAGTCATTAAGAAGAAATCAATATAAAAAGCAGATATTTCCCTTGTTGAAGACTTATATCCAGCAAACTAATGCACACTTATCAAGATCCATTCCTAAATGCAGACATCAAAGTCAATTAGGTACACTTCATAAAAAGTAAGGTGCTCTTAAGTAGTTAAATCAATAGTATGTAAGAGTTCAGCTAACAGCTTAGATACCACTGAGTTCTGTGAGACTAAAGCCTACGTTACCTATTACCTCTGTTTGAAATTTCCCCTTTCCCTAGTTATAGAAAAGTATAATTTGAGGGATTTTGGTGAAGGAGCAGGAATGACGTTGTGGTGGTGATTGGCAGCCAGATGGCAAATTCAAATCAGCAAAGTTTTGCCATAAAAAGGAGAGATTTTGAGGTTATTTGCTTCATTGTGGACACTTGCTCTTTGTGAGTAAACTGTGGGAGAAAACATTTTTGCAGTTGGATCATGAGTTGTGCAGCCATATGTTGAGGGTTTCCAACCACAGCCATAATATAGTCTGTATGGACATAAGATTTATATGACTGTAATTTCTTAACTGTTTTTGGATGTAACTAATTTCTGAGATTTTCTGAATGGTAGAATAAGAAAATTCCACTTGGTGGACTATTATACATACATACATACATACCGTATATACTTGAGTATAAGCCGACTCGAGTATAAGCCGAGACCCCTAATTTTACCCCAAAAAACTGGAAAAAGTTATTGACTCGACTATAAGCCGAGGCTGGGAAATGCAGCAGCTCACGGTAAATTTCAAAAATAAAAATACAGGTAGATAACAATAAAATTGCTTTAATTGAGGCATGTGGAAAAGAGGCTCACTCACTATTCATGCATCCTCTCGTAATACAGATCATCAAATAAAAAGCTCTTCTCTCTTGAAGGGAGAAAGGCGGCGTGTTGAGGGATAACGAGAGGGAGACTACATTTCCCAGAACGCTTTGCCTAGGAGCTTGCTTTTGGATTGGCCGCCGCCCGGCCCAATTCGGGCCGGGAAAGTGGCGTGGATAACGGCCGCTAGCAGGTAGACGGGAGGTATTGAAGGGCGCTGTTGGGAAGCCATGGCATCGCTACGGCTCTTAAGGCTGCACCTGTCTGCGGGGAGCTGCCTCCTCTTCCTCCTTTGTTTCCAGTTCGGGGGAAGCCAGAAGAAGAAGGAGGTAGATCCCTCTTCACCTGCCCCATCTTTCCTTCTTCCCCGGGAGCACCGATAAGACCGGGCAGTTGTGTCCCCCACCCTTCCCTCCACGCTGCTGGCGCCCTTGCTTTATTTGAGTGCATCGCTGCTGCTTTCCTTTCTCGTCCCCACTTATGCCATTCTGAGTCCTCGCTTTCCTTACCCTGTGCGCGTTTTGTATTTTACGCCCGCCGTTGCAACGCCATCACGTCCTCCCGCTCCGCCTGGAGCGCCCCGGGAAGCCGGCGGCGCTGCACTCCGTCTGCCCGCCGCTGCAACGCCACCGCGTCCTCCCGCTCCGCCTGGAGCGGCCCGGGAAGCTGGCGCCTTCCCGAAGCCCCCGGTGCGCCTCCCACCCCCGCGGCACCTGCTTCCCTTCAGTCGAGCCTTTTCCCGCTGCCCTTCGAGCTCCTCCTCGGGAGGAAGGCAGGAGGCCAGCATGGAGAGGGAGAAGGACCATGCGGAGCGGGAGGACGCGGTGGCGTTGCAGCGGCGGGCAGACGGAGCACAGCGCCGCCGGCTTCCCGGGGCGCTCCAGGCGGAGCGGGAGGACACGGTGGCGTTGCAGCGGTGGGCAGATGGAGCGCAGCGCCGCCGGCTTCCCGGGGCGCTCCAGGCGGAGTGGGAGGACGCGGTGGCGTTGCAGCGGCAGGCAGACGGAGCGCAGCGCCGCCGGCTTCCCGGGGCGCTCCAGGCGGAGCGGGAGGACGTGATGGCGTTGCAACGGCGGGCGTAAAATACAAAACGCGCACAGGGCAAGGAAAGTGAGGACTCAGAATGGCATAAGTGGGGACGAGAAAGGAAAGCAGCAGCGATGCACTCAAATAAAGCAAGGGCGCCAGCAGCGTGGAGGGAAGGGTGTGTTACCCCTGCCCCCTCCTTCTTTGCCGTGCTTTTGAGGAGCCATGAGGCCGTGGGAGCCAGTAGGAAGGTGGCGGAGGGGGTGGGAGCGATCCCGGAAGCACCGAAGCCTCGGTGTTCTTTTTTTTTTGTTTTGTTCACTGGAGTATAAGCCGAAGTGGATTTTTCAGCCCAAAAAGTGGGCTGAAAAATTCGGCTTATACTCAAGTATATACTACATACATACATACATACATACATACATACATACATACATACATACATACGAAAGTTTTAAACAGATAAAGGAATATGGGATGAAAGAATATTTTTGATGAAAGTGCTTTTGAACAAATTGAAATAAAATTGGACAAACAAATTGATCTTTTAGCAATGCTTTTTTGTTTACTATTAAAGAATGTATACAATTGATGGGTTTTATAAAATAAAAGTTAAAGGTAAACATGATTCATAAGTGATGCTCACTGTAACTATGGTTTCTCTGCTGCTTACTTTAAAATATGCAGTGCTACTTGAAATAAAGGTATCAAGACAATAGGAAGACAAAAGAAGGGGGTGGGGGAGGAAGCTTGCCTTTTATTTTTTCCTTGTTTGAGATATTTTCATTTTTGGATTAGAATGTCATAATGGCAACCATCAAAAAACCAGCAAGAATAAAGGATTGTTAGAACAACCTACAGAGAAAGAAATTGCACCAGATTTGCTTCAGAAAATGTTTGAAGCATGTTGGCTAAATTAGTTAATACTAAATTGACAGCTTTTCAAAAAAGAATGGATGAAAGAATTGTAAAGATGATAGAGGAAGTGAAAAAGCTAAGAGTGAAAAGCTCGGTTAAAAAGTGTCTGCACATTGTATTTTGCAGGTCCAGGTGTTTTGTTTTGTTTTTGGGGTTGTGGGAGAGAAACTGATGAACAAACAATTGGGAAAAGTTTATAAAATTTAAACTGCAGCAGGATTATTGTATGCATACTGATGGAAAGGTTCGACATTATCCACCATGGAAGAATGGTTGGCGAAGAAGATGAAATTTTCAAAGTCGGTTGAATTGACTTCTTTGAGTAGAGAAAAAGATAATTCCTATATTTATTGGTGAATAGAAACCCCTCACAGCCTTTTTTTCTGAAAAAAAAACGTATGATGTGTGCTTTTAGTAATTAGAAAAGGTTGATTATAGAAAGAAAAGGTTACAGATAGTCCTTGATGGACAATCCTTTGTTTAGTGACTATCCGAAGTGACAATGGCATGGAAAAAAGAGGCTTAGTACTGAGTTACCCACTTACAACCGTTGCAGCATCCCCATCATCACATGATTGAAATTTGGGCATTTGGCAACTGGCATGTATTTATGGGGCCATGTGATCACCATCTGTAATCTTCTGATAAGCAAAGACAATGGAGGAAGCCAGATTCACTAAATGACCATGTAAACTGAGATTCACCAAATGACCATGTGATTCACTTAATGACTGCAGCGATTCACTTAACAACTATGGGGAAAATATTGTAAGATGGGGCAAAATTCATTTAATAGCTCACTTACTTAGCAACATAAATTTTGGGCTAGGTTGCCCAGATTGTTGGAGGCTAATATGCTGACTCTGTAAACTGCTTAGAGAGGGCTGTACAGGACTGTGAAGTGGTATATAAGCCTAAGAGCTATTGCCATTGCTATTCTTTGTATCTTTTTTCTTCATATTTTTTTCTCTTTATGTTGTCTTTTATTGTTTTTTAGCTTTTTCTTTGATTCCCCCCCTTTTTCTTAATTTGCATTAGTTTGTGTTAATTTTCCACCCTAATTTTTTTAAATAAAATTGTGTGTGTGTGTGTGTATACACACACAATACATACATACATACATACATACATACATACATACATACATACAAAGAAAAGTGTAATTTTGACAGTAAGACTTTTTGCCTAGGATATTGTTAATCTGGACATTTGTCTGTGGTGTGATCTATTTCAATTCTCTGCTTTGTGGCGACATGAAGTTTGAATATCTATTTCCATGTTTTGATGCTACCTGGACATTTTTGACATAATAAAACCATACCGCCTGTCACCAGGGAGGCTGTGAAATTACTTTCTCTCTGTATGTCTGAGATTTTTCAATATTTTTATTTTCACTCCCTTCCCATTTCTGCAAGACGGTGACTCACAATCTTTAGTGCTTCCAAAATGCCTCTCTTTCTCTTCCCTCTCCAGCTTCCCGAATGTCTTTACTTTATCTCTGCAGACCTCTTTATACCAGTCAACACACCAGAGCTGTAACTGAGGATATTGTTTATAGGTTTTCTGTAGATTTTTATTACAGCTGTGACATTAGATTGATGGACCATTTCCATCTTGTTCCCTGCCAATTGTACACTGAATGGATGTATGACAGTATGATGGATGGGCAACGGGGCCATGTGAAAAGACAGCTGCTACAATAACAGTCACTGGGGTTTGAAAAAGATCTTAACCTTCCCACAATTGTTTCTAATTTTTTTTTTAAAAAAAATCCAATAATAAAATTTTCTCTTTGGAATGAGGTTGGGGTAGGATGATGGGAATGAAGGTACTTTCAAAAAGGAATGTATGAAGAATGTCAATGGTCTTCCTGGCTAATTAAATAGTTTCCCAAATCTGCAGGAAAATCCTTCAGGAACCATTGACTGCTATGTTCTAAACAAAGTCAAAAAGGTTTCTGGGCTATAGAAAGGAGATTTACTTCCTATTGAGGGAAAGGGAGTTGGAATGCCTTCCTTTCACACAGTTGCCTGAGTGGAAACACAAGCTTGCCAGGAAGCAATCATTTAAAAGCTTGTGTCAGGGAGGGGAAAAAAGGATTTCTCAAGTAAAGCCATCAGTTCCACTGGTCATTTAAAAGTTTCAGGTTTATTTACCTAGATACCACCAACTTCTCTGGAGACCCTTCAGAAATGGAGGGAAAACAGTTTGAAAAGTCCTATCACTGATTACATGGTCCAAAAGATGGAGGAAGATTGGTTCCCCCTCCAAGTCAAGATAATAGTATACTATATCTGTTTGTGTGCACATGTGTGTGTATATACACTGTATACATACACATACAACACACACATACATGCACACACAGATAACAGGCAGACACATACCTACTGTATATAGTGTATGTGTGTGTATGTAGGTGTAGATGTGTAAATATCTGAGGGAGAAGGGTGGTCAAGAAATATGAAATATAGATAAATAAAACACATACACACATACCCTGTTTATTTATTACACTGAAGTACCAACCTAGCAGTTCAAAAATATGTAAACATGCAAGTAGAAAAATAGGAACCACCTTTGGGGCAGCGCTGGCTTTCGGTGTTGAAATAGAGATGAGCACCCACTCCCTAGAGTTGGAAATGACTAGCACATATGTGCAAGGGGAACCTTTACCTTTACTTATTATGTTGAAATCTTCCATTATCAAATAACTTAAATCCATTTTAGCCACCTGCTAGTGAGCCTCTTTTTAAAGAGATGATTACAGAAATTATTTATAAGTCTGGAGATGTAAAGCAGGGAATGAAAAGGGCAGCATTTTCCCACTTAGATTATATCTCTTTAAGAGAGGCCGAATTTCTAGTTATTAGGTGCTGGGATTTGTTAATGCCAGGAACAGTGGATAGAATGTAGCCTATATTAATAATGGGTAAATATTTACGCCCAGTAGCATCTATTCCTTCCTAACCTTAGGAACTGTGAGAGTTAACTGATGATTTGGACGTTGGGATAGATATGACATTTGCTCAGAGTGACAACTAAGCAGGGATAGTTGTGTGGAGCCAAATAGTGAAGCATGTTATATGACGTATACTTGCATGACAATGTCATACACAAATTACGTGTATGTTGTTTCACAACAACAACAACAACAACAACAACAACAATAATAACAATAATAATAATAATAACAATAACAACAATAACAATAACAATAACAATAATAACAATAACAATAATAACAATAATAATAAAAATTTTTATTTGTTGGCCGCACCCTCTCCCGAAGGACTCGGGGCGGCGTACAATAAAAAACACATAAATACAAATATGGACAATACATACACAAAAATATAGACGTATACGTGTACATGGAGGAGGTAGACAGATGAATGAAAACAATTAAAATCACAATTTAAAATCCCCTAAATAAAATTACAAAATTAAAAACCCGTCAGGAGCGATATGATCAAACTAAGGTTGAGCCAGGCCAGCTACTTGGAATAGGTGGGGGTCTTGAGCTTTACACGGAAGGAGCGGAGGTCAGAGGTAGTCCTAATATCCGGAGGGAGGTCATTCCACAGGGCTGGGCCCGCCACAGAGAAGGCTCTGCTCCTAGGCGCCACCCCTTGGCACTGTCTGGTGGACGGCACCTGGAGAAGTCCCTCTCTGTGCGAGCGAATGGGTCGCAGGGATGTATGGGGCAGGATACGATCCCGCAAGTAGCTAGGTCCTGAGCCATGGAGCGCTTTAAAGATCGTTATCAGGACCTTGAAACGCACCCGATAGACCACAGGAAGCCAGTGCAGCTCGCGCAGGAGAGGTGTCACATGGGAGTACCTTGTACTCCCCATAATTACCCGCGCGGCCGCATTCTGGACCAACTGTAGTCTCCGAGTGCATTTCAAGGGAAGCCCCATGTAGAGAGCGTTACAGTAGTCTAGGCGAGACGTCACCAGCGCATGAGTGACTGTGCGTAAGGCGTCCCAGTCCAATAGGGGGCGCAATTGGCACACCAGGCGAACCTGGTGGAACGGCCCCCTAGCCACGGCTGTCACATGGTCATCCATGGACAGCCGGGCATCCAGGAGGATGTCCAAATTGCGCGCCCGCTCCACGGGGGCAAGTTGTACGCCCCCGATGGCCAGAGATGGGATTAACTGGTTGAACCGGGGGGCCGGAACCCACAGCCACTCCGTCTTGGAAGGGTTGAGCTTGAGTCGGTTGTCATCCATCCAGACCCGTACGGCTTCCACACACCGGGACATCACTTCGACGGCCTCGTTGGGGTGGTTCAGGGTGGAAATGTACAGCTGAGTATCATCAGCGTACAGATGGTATCCCACCCCGAAACCACGAATGATCTCACCCAGCGGCTTCATGTATGTGTTGAACAGGAGTGGCAAGAGGACCAACCCCTGTGGCACCCCACAAGTAAGGGGGCTTAGGGTCGACCTCTGCTCCCCTGCCAACACACGTTGCGTCCGGCCGGAAAGGTAGGAGCCGAACCACCGCAAAACGGTGCCCCGGACCCCTAACCCCTCCAGTCGGTGCAACAGGATACCATGGTCGATGGTATCAAAAGCCGCCGAGAGGTCTAATAGGACCAGGATAGAGGAACAACCCCTATCTCTGGCCCTCCAGAGATCATCCACCAACACGACCAAGGCCGTCTCTGTGCTGTGCCCAGGGCGAAAGCCGGACTGGCGCGGGTCTAGATAATCATTTTCCTCCAGATGTCGTGGAAACTGATAAGCCACCACACTCTCTACAACCTTCGCCAGAAAGGGAAGGTTGGAGACAGGACGATAATTGGCCAGCTCCGTAGGGTCCAGGGAAGGCTTCTTGAGCAAGGGTATCACCACCGCCTCTTTCAAGGCGGCCGGAAGAGACCTCTCACCCAACGAAGCGTTCACTAGGCCCAGGAGCCAGTCACGTGTAACCTCCCAGGATGCCAGTACAAGCCAGGAGGGGCACGGGTCCAATAAACATGTGGTAGGTCGCAGTCGTCCATGCATTCTGTCCAAATCCTCGATGGCAACCAAGTCAAACTCCTACCAGATAGGTTTCTCAAGACTCGCCACGGACGTCTCCACTGGGCCACTGAAAGGGACCCAATCCTTCCGGATTTGAGCAATTTTATCCTGCAGATATTTCCCAAATTCCTCTGCCCTACCTTGTAAAGGGGCCTCCCGCGGCCTCTGAAACAGAAGGGAGCGGGACACCCGAAACAGGGCGGCAGGGCGGTTCTCTGCGGATGCAATGAGAGCGGCACAATATTGACGTTTGGCCGCTCTCAATGCCACAAGGTACGTCCTTAAATGGGCTTGTACCTGTGTTCGGTCAAATTCGGAACGAGAGGATCTCCAACGACTCTCTAGGCATCTCTTGTGGCGCTTCATCACCCTTAGCTCCTTGGTAAACCAAGAGGCCAGGGTGGATCGTTGGCGCCGGAGAGGCCGCAAAGGCACCACCCGGTTCAAGGCCCCGGTAGTCGCATTGTTCCATGCGACCACCAGGTCCTCTACCCGAGAGCGGGTCAGGGCTACAGGAGGTGGCCCAAGCTCCATCTGGAACCTATCTGGTTCCATCAGGCGCCTGGGGCGGAACCATCTAGTGTTTTCCGGTTCCGCCTCCCCGCAGCGGGGGGTAGCACCAGGGAAGTCAAGTCGGAGGAGTGAGTGATCTGACCATGACAGGGGAGTGATGGTTAAGTCCCCTCCTCCCAGATCACTCAACCACTGGCCAGAGACAAAAACAAGGTCCAAGGTGTGACCTCCCTCGTGTGTCGGGCCCTGGATCAATTGAGTCAGGTCCATGGCTGTCATGGAAGCCATGAACTCCCGAACCCCCTCGGATGCTTCTCCCACTGATGGCAGGTTAAAATCCCCCATCACTAAGAGTTTGGGGGTCTCAACCGCCACCGATGCGATCAGCTCGAGGAGTTCAGGCAGGACCGCTGATGTATAGCGAGGAGCCAGGTATACTATCAGCAGGCACAACTGTCTCCCAGGGCCCCATTTCACGACAAGGGATTCACACCCGGACGTCTGTGGCACAGTGGACTCCCTCGGCTCTAAATCCTCCCGAATAATCGCTGCTACCCCACCACCCCTTCCCTGGGAAATGCTGGTGAAATGCAGGCCCCTTCCCTGGGAAAGGCTGGTGAAATGCTCGGTAGCCTGGAGGGCACATCTCCACGAGGGGTAAACCTCCCTCGTGGCCCAACCAGGTCTCCGTTATTCCCTCGAGGTCCAGCTCCCCCTCCGAAATTAGATCGTAAATGAGGGGGGCCTTATTAACAACGGACCTCGCATTGCATAGCAACAGCCTCAGGCCCTGGGTCTGCAGCTCCTGACCACCTAGAACGCGGAGGTTGGTACAAGCGACCGGGTGTAACCAGCACTCACGGTCTCCCAACCGACTGCGAGTTCTTAATCTGTCCTCGTATCTGCCCCTCCCTACGACCGTTGGGATCAAAGAGCCCTGTATTGGAACGATATCCTCCCCCTCCTCCTCCCTTCCGCTCCTTCTGCTCGTGACCACACCTGGTGACCTGGCTCTGTCATCACTCCTGACCTGACCCACCCGCCCCCCAACCCCTAAACCCCTAAAAGTTTTTAAAAAACATTTAACTAAAAAACCCCTAAGTCTCCGCTTTCTCCACCTCTCGGGATTAATAAATCCGTCATCAAGGTGGGCCCTCGAGAGGGCGGAGGGCCACACCTGCGAGAGGGGGGACTCCCGCAGTAGGATTAGGTCTGATCTTAAATACATGTGATATTAAAAAATTCGTCAGGGCCTAGGATCTGTGCTGAAGATGTTCTGGCCAATATGCCATAGTCCAGTATAGTTTGAAAAAGCCAGGGTTCCAGTGCGAAAGAGAATTGTCCAGTCCTAGATGGGGGGTGGTGGTGGTGGTGGTAGGCTAGTCGGGTGACAATCAATAAGTGGGGGCTCGTGGATGGTCAATGGTGGATGGCGAGGGGTAGTTAGACTATTGTTGGTAATGGGCATGGGGCAGATGGTCAATCAAACGATAGAGTCACAGATGATAGGGAGGTAATCCTCCAGGGCGCACACAGATGGTAAACAGGGGCAGGTTGTTAATAAAAAGTCAGCAGGGGGGTAGGTGGTTACAGTCAAGGAGGCAGCTGGCAGGAGGTAGATAACTCCTCTGCCAAGCCTGATGTTGGAGCCTCCTGCCAGTCCCCAAACAGCCCCCCCCCCCCGGTCTCTGAGCAGCCTCCTGAGTCACAGCCCTCCTCCTACCAGGCCTTCGGCATTTAATTCCTGCCATGGCCTGCATCTTCGTTCTTGGCACCCAAACCACCATTCCAAACCCCAATGCCGCTCCTACCGGCCTCCAGCCTTCCTGCTCGGCCTACCTGCTCGGCCTTCGCCGGCCTCCAGAGTCCCGGCCGGCCTCCAGCCTTCTCGTTCGGCCTACATGCATTCCTACGCCTCTCACGGTCAGCAGCAGGCCGGGGGATTTGGCGTTCGGCGTTTCCAGCCATCGCCGTCGCTGCTTGGGACACCGCCGCTCCAGAGTCAGCCTCTCCACCCGCCGCTGCCTCAGGCCTCGGTTCCAAGCCATAAGCCTCCAACTCCGGCTCCGCCGACACCAGCGCACCCCCACACGCTCCAGCTGCCATTTCCCAGCCTTACGCGTCTCCTCTGATCTCCTCCGATCTCAAACGGCGTCTCTCTTCAGGTCTCAGGACGGCGTCTCCCATCGGCTGATCACCGGTCCGTTCTCCGAGCTTTTTCTGGTCGTCAAACCACCCTGGAAGACCCGCTTGTGTCGTAAAAAGATCCAGGGTGGCTATTTGCTGGACACCCGGTCCCCATGATGGAAAAGGGGACCGGCAGCACCCCTGCTCCCTTAAAAGAGCCCTGCGGATCTATGGAGCTCTATGGCAGACCACCATTTCTCCAGGAAGCTCCTCCTCCTAATCCTGGAAGCTCCAGGAAGCTCCTCCTCCAAATCAATGCACATTGCATTGATTTGATGAGCATTTATTGGTTCATTTGCCCTTGCTATTAGAATGACACTTTGATATGGCAAATTGAAACTGGACTATAAAAGAGCTGAGTATTTAGTTAATTTCACTGGAAGGCACTTACAGGTTCATGTTGCAACAGATACTAAGAGTAGATAGAAGCCAATCCTGTGGTAAAAGACTTGACCTTTATGGTCATTTTCAGACTAACAATTTAGCTATTATCTTTTATATTTCCCATTATGTTTATCAGTTCATAAGAAATAAAAGGGCCATTTTCTCTTCTCACTTTGGATGAAGAAAAGAAAAGCTTTCCTATATCTAATTGTTAAGTAAAAAATATTGTTAAAGAACATAGATCTATTTGTATTATCTGCAGAAAAGATCAGTCCAAATCAGTGGTGGGATTCAATTTTTTTTACTACTGATTCAATGGGCATGGCTTGGTGGGTGTGGCATGGCTTGATAGGTGTGGCAGGGGAAGGATACTGTAAAATCCTCATTCCCATCTCACTCCAGGGGAAGGATACTGTAAAACCTCCTTTCTTTCCACACTCCAGGGGAAGGTTACTGCAAAATCCCCATTTCCTCTTGATCTACTGGGACTTGGGGCCAGTCAGAGGTGGTATTTACCGGTTCTCTGAACTACTCAAAATTTCCACTACTGGTTCTCCAGAACTGGTCAGAACCTGCTGAATACCACACCTCTGGTCCAAATCATATAGAAATTAAATTGTAGTACAGTAGATGTGTACCAAGGTCTCCTGTCTTAATTATATTTCAAATTTTGTAATGTTAATGGTGGTAATGTTAGTAGATACATATATTATCAGATGTAGCATGTTCGTGAGAATTAGCCAAGATGTTTCACAAAACTGTACATTTCTTTTAAAGGCATGTATGTATGTATGTATGTATGTATGTATGTATGTATGTATGAATTATGTCAAAGCACCTGGTCTGCCCAAATATGGGAGGGAGCATACTGTTTCCCTTCCTATTTTGTATAATACTTACTTATTTCCTTGGCTCAGCTGATAAGGGAGGAGAGTCTGTGGCTTAGTGGCTAATACAACTGCCTAACATGTAAAAACAGCCCAGGTTCAAATCCCAGTAAGGGTATGGCTAGCTGATGAGACCAAAATAGCTTGAAATAGATATATACTACTCTCCCTTTATTTATTTATCTGCACAAATGCCTCAGGCTGGTGTTTTCAGCTTAAAGTGTGGCTGGAGCTGCCGTCTTTCTATAAAACCTGGTGGGGGTGTGTGGAGTGCTGGTGTTGTTTCAGTAAGTGGATTGATTGGCTTTGTGGCTGTATCATGATTGGTAAATTGGTGCTGATTGGTGCTGGCTGTGTGTCCGTTGTTGTTTTGTGTTGTAATGGCCTGGGTGGTGGGTGGGGCTCGTTTGTTGACCAGGGCTGGTTTCCAGATGTCTGGCAGGTGGGAGGCATCATCATGTTTATTCATGTTGTGAGGGTGTTTCTCTATTTCAATAGCTTCCATAATTATTCTCTTGTTGAAGTGTTCAGTTTTGGAGATTAATTTGGTTCCTTCAAAATTAATTTAATGTCCTGTAGCTTTAGGTGCTGGAAAAGGGAGGAAGGTTTTTTTTTCTTTTTTTCTTACTGGTTCTTGTGTTCTGCGATGCGTGCATTTATTCTCCTGTTCGTTTGTCCTATGTATGTTGCAGGGCAGATTTTGCATGGTATTTCATAGACGTCTTGGTTTTCTAGCTGGATCTTGTCTTTGGGATTTCTTAAGATGTTGGCTATTTTTTGGTAAGTGTTGAAGGCTGTCTTGATATTGTGTTTGTGGACAATTTTGCTGATTTTATCTGTGGTGCCTTTGATGTAAGGGAGGAGGGTGATGCCGTTGTCCTGTTCTGTGTCTCAGCTCTTGGAGGGGAGTCTCCCTTTGGATTAGGTTGGTAATTGGTTTTTTTTTTTAATCCGTTGGAGATTAATACATTTGTGAGAGTGTGTAATTCAGTTTTCAGGTGGTCATTGTCAGCTAGGCATCTGGTTCTGGAGATGAGGGTCTTGGCTACAGAGTTGATCTGTGCAGGATGGTGATGTGATTGTGCGTTTAAGCAGCGGTTGGTGTGTGTTTTTTCTGGTAGATGGTGTGTCCTAGGGAGCCATTGGGTTTTTTGTAGATTAGGACATCCAGAAAGGGAAGTTGGTTGTTTGCTTCTATTTCCATAGTGCTTCTATTTCCAAATGTTGCCAAGACAATCTCAATCTTACACTGGAAAAGACCTGAATACAACAAGACCAGCATACCTACACCCATGAAATTCTATGAAAACAAATACACACACACACACACACACACACACAAACAAACATACATACATACATACATACATACGTATGTATGTATGTATGTATGTATGTATGTATATACATGCATACATGCATACATGCATACATGCATACATGCATACATGCATACATACAAACATACAAACATACATACATACATACATACCAGTGGTGGGTTTCAAACATTTTTACAACCTCTTCTGTAGGTGTGGCCTGCTTTGAGGGAGTGGCTTGCCAGCTATGTGACAGGGTGGGAGTGGCTTGCCATCATGTGACCGAGTGGGAGTGTCTTGGCAGTCATGTGACTGGGTGGGCATGGTCAACTTGTAAAATGTGGTGAAACTCACTTAACAATGCTCTTGCTTAGCAACCAAAATGTTGGCTCAGAAACTCTGGCATTTGAAGCACGCAAGTCTTAAAGCTGTCAAGTTACAAGACTCTTGCACCCTTCATGCTTTAGAAAAAAAAAACCCAGAGGTGTTCAAACTTGACAGCTTTAAGACTTGTGGACTTCAACTCCCAGAATTCCTCCTCCTGTCATGTTGGCTCAGAAACTCTGCCATTGAAGTGTGCAAGTTTTAAAGCTGTCAAGTTACAAGACCCTTGCACCCCTAACCTGTTAGAAAAAAACCCCCAGGGGTGTTCAAACTTGACAGCTTTAAGACTTAAGGTTTAGATAATACTCTTAGAGGTGGGTGGGGCAATTGGTGAGCCAGCCAATCAGTGAGCAGCGGGCAGGACAAGTGTGGTGCGGACGGGCAGGGGGAGGGATAGCTGGAACCGGTTCTAAATGGCACGGTAGATTTGTGGAACCTCTTCTATAGAAGAGGTTAGAACTGGCAGGAACCCACCCCTGATACATACATACATACATGCGTACGTACGTACGTACGTACATACATACATACATACATACTGTATAACCTTTGAAGACAATGTGTATGTCTTATGCTTAGTGTTAACATGAAACTCTTCAGGAATTTTTCTGATGAAAAGGAGCATAAAATAGATGAATGTGAATTGGTTCTGATTAGATCTGAATTATTGATTTAGATTGCTGAGTCAATTTGCTTCAAAATCTCAGCTCAGTTCATACATTTGAGCTGATTAGATTGACACATCAGACCAAATTGTCAAATAGGATTGATTCAATGTGGTAAGTCAAATTGATTTGGAAAAAAGGGCTATTTGCACATGTCCAAAAGCCCATTTGAACTGTCAAATCAATTTGCAAAAACCTCCAAACTGAAGCTTAAATAAAATACTAGACCTATGCATAGGGATGTGAGAGGTATTCAAGTCAAAGAAGTTTGAAGCACCCCTTCAAAGTAAGGTACTGGATTAAAGAGGTGAAATCCCTTGAAGCATCCAATTGAAACATCTTTTCAAGCTGAGATAACACCATCTCTGGGATGGCCTAGACTGATGTGATGTCTCAAGACAGAGTTGAGCCACTCTGCATAGGCCTATAAGCTAGTTGAAAGAAATAACAAGTCATAATAATTGTGGTTGTATACGTAGATATGTTAATAATAATAATCCAAAAGGTTCTTTTAAATGCTTAAAAATGTGTGTGTGTGTGTCTGTGTGTCTGTGTCTGCGTGTAGGGAGAAATATTAAAAACAAAACAATTTTTAATTCATTTAAATTAGCTTCATATTGACTTAGGAACTTTTACTCAGAACTTAGATGTTCCTTTTGTCAAGAAATCTCTAGATGCAATTAGGTGAGCTTGTGGAATGCCTGTTATAAGGGCTCTGGTCTCATTGTGTAATAAAACATACCTTTTGAACTGAAATTATTCATTCTTGAACTTCCACAATTCTCCTGGGATTCTTGCTGTGCTAAAATATATCAGGCCCCACCCAATGCCAAAGGAAACAGGCATAATCCAATGATTTGAGTGAAACTTTATGTGCTTAAGTATATGTTGGAATCTGGCCAATTAGTAAATACACCTTAAGACAGAATGACGAATCTGACTTATTGATCAGTACATTGATTAACTGCCTGTGGTCTCCTATTCTTGGCATTAACTACATTTTAAAAAGCAGCCAAAGTTCATAAATTTATGAGACAGTCTCAGCATCTTCTATTAATTTATCCTACCTCAGTCCAAATTTTGTGAAAGATAATTCCCCACAAATACACTATTTGGATTCTCAGGTGTTTTGCATCTATGTGCTGTCAAAATAACCCTTATATACCATTATGTGAGATTGTTTAATACTTATAAGAGGCTTTTTGTGCAGAGTTGCAAACTAATAATTATACAGAGATATTATTTAGTGAATAATTCATATTTTAATTCTTCTTGTAATTAGAGACTAAGAAATTCATGGAATAATTAAGAATATTATTGCTAATTACACTTTATTCCATTTATTGAATTGTTTTGCACTCAAACCATGTTAATATTTCAAAGTTTAAGGAAACTTTTTGTACATGTACAGAAAGTACTAAAATGTACTTACTATTTGATGACTTCTGAAAAAGAAGGTCAGCAATTCTGAAAACTTAGGTCTAAAATACATGCAGGAAGGTTGTGATAATGGCAAACAAACCAATAATCAGCAGTATGATTTTGTGTCTAGCTTAATACTCTAGTTTCTCATTCATCAAATGATATGGATATGTACTTCTTAGAAAGATAAGGAAAAACGTATGAGGAAGACAGGTTATTAGAGACTAAGAAGGATGTTGGATTCCCTGAAAATTATCACTTGTGTTCATTCTTGTTATTTCCCAACCCTGGATTTTGAAAGGTATATATTTTATTTTTTCACTAATACAGTACGTACAGGCAACAGTACTGATTCACAATGATGTTATTAGGAGAATGGGGTGAATGGGGTGCTCAGGGAGGAGTAGCACCTCTGGTGTCAGGGCATGTTGTGTCCTTTTAGTGCAGCTCGACCACCGTTGATCTCCACCTGTCACTCAGCTCTCAGCTCTCATATGTGGCTCCTAGTAGCTGTAGCATGCACAGCAGCCACACCCCGGGCAACAGCTTTGACAGGCTGGCCAAACCAGGTGGAGAGTAGCCTTTGAGTCATTGACCTTAGTTGAGATAGGGACTTGTCTACCCTGAGCATGTGAAGAGAGATTCCGGCGAATTGAGCAGATGAAACCTACTAGAATAGGACAGCGGTCATGAAGGCAGTCTCTGTAAGCGATGTGGTATGCTAAGAGCACGACAAGACACGAAAGACACCCTGATCAACCACTGCACCCAGCCCATCTCCAATTGTCTTGACTCTTGTCCTGCTATTGGAGCAAGATGGAATCTGGGAAGTGGGAGTGAGGCTGATTCTGCACACGTCTCCCTCACTTTAATCCAATTCATGTGCAAGTCTTGACATCACCTCAATTAGATGTCAAGGACCTCTTTGAACACGATGGATGAACATCGTTAGGAGAATGGCTGAAATCATAAAGAAACAATTCTCCTCTCATGCACAAATCAAGATTCTATTAACCCATTACTAGGGATACAGCCAACAAAAATAAGGCTGATAGTTGCATCTCAAGGTATCCGCTTGCTTTGACTAAGGATTTGGGATTAGGGCATATGAAGGAATGTCCATATGGTGCTACCTGGCAATTTAGATTTGAATTGTTTTGATTTGCTATTAAATCATTCATATGGATGCAATGGTGACTCTGGGCAGTGTACAAGGTTTAAAACAAGATAATATTTTGCGCTTCCTCTTCGGGTTTAGAAGTCTTTTATTAGAGTGAATGAAATGGTAGCATTCCCTGGAGAAAATTTAACTTCTGTTCTTCCAGATGATATCATTAGAAAAAGAAAGCTGTTTGGAATAAAGATCTTTGTAAACAAAGCCTCTGGGGGGAATTAGGCTGTATCATCCCATTTGTGGTGGTCCCAGAGAATCAGGCCACCTTATGCTTAGTGGAGTAAATAATAAACACAAATGAAGCTGCACAGTATGAAATTTACATACCATGTAGTTTAGTCTCTAGGAATCAAGCAAACAAACCATTTCACCAAAGCAAACAATGAATGCAAATATTTTGCATGGGCTTTGCGTCTCTATTTTTTAGCCCTGTGTTTGTTGATGGGATGTAAATACAGAAAAAAGCACTATAAGGTTGAAGTTATAATCCTTTACACACTCATGTTATATCAGTGTCCAGAACTTTTTTTTTGCTTTTCAGCAAAAACTTAAGGAAGTTAAGAAAGTGATGGGGAGTCTGGAGAGTCAATTTAAAAATATCTGGCCACAGAACATGCAAGAATAGACTATTCTTTACTGGTAAAGTGTGGTTGAACACACAAGGAAGTTGTCTCTGGTGCATAAGGTCTCAGTGTACATAAGGGAGAGGATGCACCATCAAGGGTTGCAGGACAATATCCTGGGTCCTGAAGCTCTTGTTTTGATGGACTATTTCTTTTTGAATTATACTTGTCTTTTTAAATTGCTTGATTTTTAGCATATGTATACTGCTTGCAGTTTGTAGGAGTGGAGTAGACAGACAGACAGACAGACAGACAGACAGACAGACAGACAGACATATAGACTTCTCTCAGTGCAGAGATTTTCAAGACATGGCCTTTTGACTATGACAGCTATTTGCAACTTGTACAAGCCATTGTCAATAATCCTTCCAATATGATGATTTGAGGTATCAATTATCATCCTCAATCATTCCAGGCTAAAATGGATCACCCCCCCCCCCTGCTCATTTTTTACTTGTGGTTACAATAGCTTTCTCCTTCTTCAAGTCAGGTAAGTTTAAAAAGGCCCTTGAATCATGCCATTAACTTTGGATCTGAGCTTTCACACCTTTCCTTTAAGAAAATCTAAGGATCCATACAAGTGGCAATTACTAAGGTAGCACAGCATCAAATCCTGAAGGGTGTCAGAAATCCAAAGTACTATTTTGAGTTGGAACCAAAAATAGACTGTGAACTGTGAAGATGACAAAGTACTGGACTAATGGATTCAGAATACTTGTTCCCAATTATTAATCTGTCATATTCTAATACATCAACAGTTCTTAAAAGAAAATCATATTTAATGCATTGCAGTAGTTCAAATACTACTGCTGTGCTGCTAGTATGGTATTTCCAGTAATTTGTGCATTGATGATTAGTTTAAAATTTGCAGGATGGATACCAAAGAAAGCAGAGGTGGTATTCAGCAGCTTATGACCAGTTCTTGGGAACCGATATTGGAAATTTTGAGTAGTTCAGAGACCTGGTAAATACCACCTTTGACTGGCTCTGCCCCATCTATTCTCTGCCTCCTGAGTCCCAGCTGATTGAGAGGAAATGAGGATTTTGCAGTAAACTTCCACTGGAGTGTGGAGAGAATGGAGATTTTACAGTATCCTTCCCCTGGAGTGGGGAGGGATTTTGCAGAATCCTTCCCCTGCCACGCCCACCAAGCTACGCCCACCAAGTCATGCCCACAGAACCGGTAGTAAAAGTTTTTGAATCCCACCACTGAAAGAGTGAAGATAAAAAAAGATGCCAGGATGGCAACAACTTTCAGAACGTTTATTAAACAACTGATAGTAGATATGTTCATGGTGCCAGGAAGTTCTTCCTCAATCAGCTACAGTGAGCCTGTAATAGCATATGAGAAGGACTTGCGAGATTGGATGAAGAAATGCTGCCTAGGAAACAGATAGAAGAGGCTGCATAATGGGTGGTGAAAGAGACTCGGAGGGGACCCTCTCTAGCTTCCCAGACTGCAAAGGAAACAGTGGCAGATTTGTATTCTCAGAATTGCAAGATTCTCTTAATACAACCTTACAATAAAATATAATTAGCTCATCTGATCATGTTTCCCATCTGGGAAGGAAGACAGAGCTTAAGCAGCAAGAATGGTCCTTGGAGTTTCACTCATGACTTAGATCTTATACCGTTTACCCAGGTTGATTAACCAGCGGAAATTAGTGTTTGTGTACATGCAGTGAAAGGAGGGGGAAAAAAAAGAAAAGGAGTACATGGGTATATTATTGGGTGCTCATACGCAGAAAGGAATGCAATAGCCCTGGCTGTTTGCCTAGAGGGCTCATAGCAATAAGCTACCAGGCACTCTGGAAGCGAAAGCTGTCAGTTATTAACTTATTAAGGTCAAGGCAGGGATTTTGTTATTTGCCAGCACCAGAGATAACTAATATACTTACTAAGGTTACAGAGCGGAACTTGTTAGTTTGTGGATTACGCTTATTAGGGAGGTACCACATTATGGAAGAAAAGCCACTTTGGAAGATAACTTGTTCAAGTAATCTTTCCACTTTGGGAGGTTAAAAAAAAGGGGAGAAATGGGTGAAGTACAGGACATATGGCTTCTTCATAGATTCATTTATTTTTTAGTCTAATTTTTAGCTACCC
Source organism: Natrix helvetica (assembly GCF_964273705.1). Lineage (NCBI taxonomy): Eukaryota > Metazoa > Chordata > Lepidosauria > Squamata > Natricidae > Natrix > Natrix helvetica. Next base: position 93,436,868 of record NC_138549.1, read on the forward strand.
TATTGCCCAAAAACCAAAAACGGGGTAGCATGTTTAAAAAGCACATACGAATATCCGCCTCTACAGAAATAGAGAGGAGAATCAATTTGAGCCACACGAGTGTGATGAAATGTTCCTGATCTGTTTGCCAACACATTTGTCTAGTTGATATACCATCCTGGACAAATCACAATGTCTATGTGCTAAGATGCAAACCATAATATACAAGTCACAATGGTTCAGACTGCATGTTAAACCAAAACCAAGCAATACATATTGTGATTTAACTTAATGGGCAGCAGTGCCAGTTACTGAGTGCTTTCAGCACTTTCTGATTTTATATACTAGGATTCTAATTAAAACCTGGTGGAATTAAATGTATCTTAGACTGCATTAACTTTTGTTTAAATACTTACAAATGCAATTAGTAGAGTTTATGCCCGATGATGATGATGATGATGATGATGATGATGATGATGACAACGACAATGTTTTTGTATAACTCTGACACTTATAAGACCAAAGCTACAGATTGCAGCACTTACACAGTCAAGTGCCACCAACATGATGACACATGCATTTGTGAATGTGTCTTCATACAAACTGAATAAGTGCACAATTGGAAGATGTGGAGAGACCTGGTTCATAGAAACACCAAGAGTCGAACTGAATTGATATCATCATCATCATCATCATCATCATCATCATCGTCATCAACATCCTTGTTCTTCTTCATACAAACTCTGCCATTCCATATATGTGTTGTGATGTCTGAGCAAGTATGTGATTTGCATGTTGATGTCAATATACATGTACGGCCATTTGGCCTGATTTTCTTCCCCTGGATGAAAGAAAAACTTTTGGAAGCAGAAGTCAGTAAAAGTTGCTTGCAATCTCTAAAGAAGGTGGCATTCAGGGACACTGTGGGCAAATTTAACGTTATTACCCTATTCTACTGCACCAAAGAGAGTTGGAAGACAACACCTTTTCTTTCTTTCCTCCCTTCTTTTCCACACTTTTCCCTTCCCCTTTCCCTTCCCTATTTCTCCTCGCTTTTGTATATCTTTATGTATGTTATATCATAAATTAATAAAATTGTTATAAGCAGAAAAAAAGAAGCTGCAACTTGCTTGCAGAAAGCTTTCCAGTAAACTCAAAATAAGTTGGACTACATTTAATTATTGTATGGGGGGAGGTGAGTATTAAGCTAGGAATGAGAGTCAGGTACCTTTAGGAGGCTAAACATCCTGGCCCAAATTTCATTATTTTGGTCCTAAGTTTTAGAACCATAATTTGATCATTTTTTAAAAACTTCTTTGGTAGATTTTAAGGGTGGGGAGAGGATTTTAGACTCCCAGACCCCACCCTAATGTCAAAATAATTGCTGCCAAAACCTTGCCATTTTATTGACAAATGATGGCAGATGGACAGATGATAAAGGCTACTATATGTATAATTCCTATATTACTGCCTTAAGGAAACAAAAGGAAATTATTAGGTAAACAGGGTAAGAGATCATCAGTGCACATAATGCTGCCATCAAATACAAGCATATTGATTGTAGATATTGCTGGTGAAGCATTAATAGTACTGAGTAGAGTTGTAAGTACATACTCAGAATTGTTGTTGAACATTGCCAGATGGCTGTAGGAGAACAAGTTATGTAGCAAAGAGATTTTAAATAAATAAATCTATGTGGAAACAAGCAAAAAATAATCTTTAGGCATCCAATAGGCAAAAAAATATGTCAAGAATTATAAATATTTGATCTCAAAATGGATTCATTATATTTTGACATAGATGAATACAGATAGTCTTCACAACAATTTGCTTAGTGACTGTTTGAGTGGCACTGAATGGCACTGAAATGGCACTGAAAAAGTGATTTATGACCATTTTTCACACTTATGTCTGTGGTAGCATCCCCATGGTCACCTGATTTACATTTGGATACTTGACAGCTGTCTCACATGTATGACAGTTGCAGTGTTCCAGAGTCATGTGATCAACATTTGCCACATTCTGACAAGCAAAGTTAATGGGGAAACCAAATTCACTTAACAACAGTGTTATTAATTGAACAAATGCTGTGATTCACTTAACAAATGTGGCAAGAAAACTCGGCAAAACTCATTTAACCAATTTCTTACTTAGCATCATAGATTTTGAGCTCAGTTGTGGTCGTTAGTCAGGGACTACGTGTAATTAATTCATGTTGTAATGTAAATAAAGAGAAAGAACAGAGCCCACATTCTTTCAAAGCTCATTTCTCATGTTGCTGAATACTGCCAAATGGCTGTAATTTCTATAATTATTTAAAGACTAGTTGATAATCTGGCATTGTCCAGGTATTTCTTTATAGATGGAAAATGTCGGGCCAAATGTAATTTCTAAAGTTGGATTTTCCACCTTACTGGAGGGAGCACTCTTGTGGAGTACTGTGAAGCCATTACCATGGCGACTCCATTGCGCTGTACAGTAGAAGCCGCTGGGTGAGATCATCCGTAGTTTTGGGGTTGAGTACCATCTGTACGCTGATGATACTCAGTTGTACATCTCAACCCCAAGCCACCCCAACGAGGCTGTCGAAGTGATGTCCCGGTGTTTGGAAGCCGTCGGGGTCTGGATGGGGGACAACAGACTCAAACTCAACCCCTCCAAGACTGAGTGGCTGTGGCTACCGGCACCTCGGTTCAGCCAGCTGATTCCATCACTGGCCATAGGGGGCGAACAATTGCCCCCTGTGGAACGGGCGCACAATTTGGGCGTCCTCCTAGATGCCCGGCTGTCAATGGATGATCATGTGGCAGCCGTGGCAAGGGGGGCGTTCCACCAGGTTCGCCTGGTGCGCCAATTGCGCCCCCTTCTGGACCGTGATGCCCTACGCACAGTCACTCATGCACTGGTGACGTCTCGCCTGGACTACTGTAACGCTCTCTACATGGGGCTTCCCTTGGGACGCGCCCAAAGACTGCAGCTAGTCCAGAACGCAGCCGCGCGGGTAGTCATGGGGAGTACTAGGTACTCCCACGTAACACCTCTCCTGCGCGAGCTGCACTGGCTACCTGTGGTCTTTCGGGTGCGTTTCAAGGTTCTGATCACCATCTTTAAAGCGCTCCATGGCATAGGGCCTAGTTACCTGCGGGATCGCATCCTCCCACATACATCCCTGCGGCCAATCCGCTCTCACAGGGAGGGCCTTCTCCTGGTGCCGTCCACGAGGCAATGCCAACGGGCGACACCGAGGAGTAGGGCCTTCTCTGTGATGGGCCCAACCCTCTGGAATGACCTCCCCCCCGACATTAGAACCACTACTGACCTCCGCTCCTTCCGACAGAAACTGAAGACACACCTGTTCGGAATGGCTGGTTTGGCATAATTTATAATGTCTACCTCCTGGCATACACATTCTTACTGGTTTTTAGAGGGATAGTGTTTTAAATTTAATCTGATATTTTAAACTTTTGTATTGATTGATTTATTAGCTGTACAGTTTGGCATATTTTATCCTCCTCTCATACATGTATTTATGTAGTTATTTCTATGTTTTAATCTGTTGTATTTTAATACAGACTGTACACCGCCCCGAGTCCCTCTCGGGAGAGGGGGTGGTATATAAACGCTAATAAATAATAATAATAATAATAATAATAATAATAATAATAATAATAATAATATGGCAGTACAGTAAAAGCCATTTTAAGGCACTAGAGGTTGTATCTAAATCTGAGGGGTATCTTCACCCCACAGTATTTTTTTCCAGAGAGTAAGTCATCTGTGTACCAAGTTTGGTTGAAATTGCTCAAGGCATTCCAGAATTATGCTGGAACACACAGACACACACACACACACACACACAGCCATTTATATATACTGGTATATAGATTTCTAGAAAAATCCTGCTTTCATGGCATGTAGGATTTTTTCCCCAACACTTTTGCTGAATTTCCAACAAAAATTATTATGTGTTAATGTTTATCTAATTATCTTTCACAAGTCAATACAAACACTGCCAAGTATGTAAGGCCAATATCATTTGGATTCATGTTAACATACATGGATGTTCATTTCTCTTACTCTCTTTTTAAACCAGTCAAGTTTCAATGCCAAGTTTCCTTGCTTGCTTTTCTATGCTAATGCCACCCGATACCCTGCAACTAAGAATATATAGATATATACTTTATATTTGTAAGATCTTCAAAATATTTTTTTCTACCTTCATGCTGTGTCACAAGATAAAACTAAGAACCAATAACTCTTTTCTTTTCACATTTTCAAAGATTGCTCTGCCTGATCAGATCAGCTAGGGTTATATGCTCCAGTCAATTGTTCTGTGTCCAGTAATGGTCATCCAATTTTGAGGACACCGTAAGATCATAGGAGCTTATTGGTGAATGTGAATATACAAAAGATTCATAGGGAATGCATACAAAAGCCTTTCATTTCACAGAATTTGTGAAAATGCTCATTAGCCATATTCATATTAGCATAATCTGCATTATAGTTACATAGACGTCACTGGAACACAAACTTTCAGGTACAAATTCAACTGAACTGGCAATGTTTGCTCAGGATTGAATTAGCTTCCTTTTTGAGGTTTAAAAGAATCATTGCCCAAAAGAATCCAAATTAGGTCACCTCTGACAATGAGTTCAATTGAAGAACAACAACAAGGAGCCTAGGGAGACCATTAGGCTGAGAAGAGCCAATTTATGTTCTTGGCAAACATGGGACAAAGAATCTGGACTATTAGATTATCAAAGCATGGCATTGAGAACAGTGGTGGGATTCAAAATTTTTTTACCACCGGTTCTGTGGGCATGGCTTGGTGGGTGTGGTGTGGCTTGGTGGGCAAGGCAGGGGAAGGATACTATAAAAATCTCCATTCCCTCCGTACTCCAGGGGAAGGTTAGAGCAAAATGCCTATTTCCTCCCAATCAACTAGGACTCAGAAGGCAGAGAAAAGATGGGGGCAGGGCCAGTCATAGGTGGTATTTACCAGTTCTCCCAACTACTCAAAATTTCCACTACCGGTTCTCCAGAACTGGTCAGAACATGCTGAATACCACCTCTGATTGAGAATTAGATCAGGAAAATGGAGAAAATAAGGATTTAAAATGGCTTGGAATCAAACATTACGGTAGTAACTGGTAAGGGACGAAGGTTGGAATCTGATATCTAGTCATTGTAAAGAGAAGAGGACAGATGTGGCTTCCTTTAGGTTGCTACTTCAGGATAGCCTCCTAAAGGCTCCGGAAGGTGAAAAACGGTCCTATGGGCCAACTGGAAATCCATTCCCAAACTTCTGGTTTGCCCATTGGGCTATTTCTTTGAAAGCCTCCTGAAGCCTCCAGAGGGCCTCCAGAGGGCCACCAGATGTTTTCATCTTCCCCAGGCAAATATGGGTATTGGGAGGTTACTTTATAAGATTTTATTTTGGGGTTTTTAAGTTTCAAAAATTTCACAGATTGATTTAGAAGGGAATTAAAGGATACTTACTGATTGAAATAAAGTTATTACTATAGAAAACAAAAAGACAAATTCATACCTGAAAGTATGAGTCTTGAACAGCATTAGCATAGTTTCAATCAGTGACGTGGAGTGAGGTTTACGGCTGGTGAGGCTGGTGACGTCATCAGCGCGAGCCGCAGTCCCCTTCATGTTGACTCAGGAAAGCGGGGAATGGGACCACGTGTGCAGGAGGCTGAAGCTGCCTCAGCCTCCTGCACACGTGGTCCCATTCCCCTCCTTCCTGACTCCTGAGTCAACATGAAGGGGACCACGGAGCACGCTCCGTGGGACCGTGGCTCACGCTCCGCGGTCCCCTTCATGTTGACTCAGGAAGGTGGGGAATGGGACCACATGTGCAGGGGGGAGGCTGAGGCTAGAGGAGCCTCCTGCACAGATGGTCCCATTCCTGGACCACGTGTGCAGAAGGCTCCTCAGCGCCTTTCCCCCCTTTTTTATTTACATGATGAGAGCGGTGAGGCTCTGCCTCCCCTGCCTCCCCTGACCGCACGTCCCTGGTTGCAATTAGTGGAAACTTCCCAAGAATCTTTAAAAGGATATTTATTACATTCCACTCCCTTTATTTTCAATAATACACACACACACACACACACAAAACTACAAAGCCTTAGTAAGACTACACTTAGAATGCTGCAACTAGTTTTGGTCACCATAGTGTAAAAAAGATGTTGAGACTCTGGATAGAGTGCAGAGAAGAGCAACAAAGATGATTGGGGGGACTGGAGGCTAAAATATATGAAGAATGATTGCAGAAATTGGGTATATCTAGCCTAGTGCAAAAAAGGACCAAGGGTGACATGATAGCAGTGTTCCAATATTTGAGGGGCTGCCACAAAGAAGAGGAAGCCAACTTGTTTTCCAAAGCACCAGAAGGCAGGATAAGAAACAATGGCTCTGCAAACCAAACAAGGAGAGAAGCAACCTAGAACTAAGGAGAAACTTCCTAACAGTGAGAACAATTAACCAGTGGAATAGCTTACCCTCAGAAGTTGTGGGTGCTTAATCACTGAAGATTTTTTAAGAAGAGACAGGAGAGTCACTTGTCTGATATAGTACAGAGTCTCCTGCTTGAGCAGGGGTTATACTAGAAGATCTCCAAGGTCTTTTCCAGCTCTATTCTGATTGATTGATTGATTGATTGATTGATTGATTTTGTCAGTTTCAGGCTATTTTCTCTCATCCACGTTTTCTCTTGTGAGGGCTAGCTGTAACAAAGAAATAGTACTGTTCTTTATTTCTTTGTATATGTGGAGATATTGTCAGAACAGATGTATCAGATTTTGGCACAAATATCTCACTAACATTTACAGTGCTGATAATGAAGCAGCGAGGGAAATATTACTTGCTCATCAACAAAAATGACTTTAAAAAAACAGCCAAGAAGAAGAGGCAAATAGAAGCGATTAAACAATTGTGTTATTTAAGTTTTGCTTGAAATGCATTAAGGATATTTGCTCTGCTTATCTCTGCAGTAGTTTCACAGCATTTTCTTACAAAAGCCAGCTGGTGCATTTTGTACAGTATTGGATAATTGTTTGCAAGAAAACATTCCCAGGCAAACCCCCTTGCTGGAAAAAAAAAAGCTTATTATGCTCTTTCACATTTATGAACAGTGAAAGCCATCCTTTTTGCCCCTTCAGTAATAGCATGTTTAAGTATTGGTTCAGCTGAACTGTTGAAATGAATTTCTATAGTCTTAACAACACTCAAATCAATTGCCAGTTCAATCTCTAACAGAAATCTTAAGTGTCAGGGGGAAAAAAATCAAACACCCCCCCCCCCCCACTCATACACATTTTCTCTTTTTCTATAATACTTCTTTATTCATGCCATGCTATCCACCATTTCTACAGAAACTAGGTTTGGACATGTTGCCTCGTATTTGATATGATATAGAGACCAGGATTAACATCCTTAGCTTATTCACAGCTTTTTTTGTCAATCTCGGCCACTTGAAGAAGTGATCAGTCAGGATCATAAGCACATGTTGGAACAAGTTCAGGCTACCTTTCCCGAAGGTGCTTTTTCAAAAGGCAACCGGATTTTCTCCTTCCTTGAAGATGTTTCGCTTCTAAAGAAGCTTCTTGGATGAGAAATGAAACATCTTCAAGGAAAGACCAGTTGCCTTTTGAAAAAGCACCTCTGACACAACCATGACTTGGATGACTGAGAATCTCCATAGATGTACAGATTACCTCTTTTAAGCTAGCATTGGCCATGTTCTCTTAGCTCTCTGAAAACCACATCTTGAGTAGGTTGGTAAATCCATATGTACTTTTCTTCTTGGACTGTAACCAGCTGTTCTGTCTGTGACAATCCTAGAGAAATAATAGCAAGCCTTATCTTTTCTATTTCAAATGATGTTGGCATCCTTGTCTGAGCTGCAGTGCATTGTCTTCCAAAGCTCTCCTTAAGACTCTGTGGCACAAACTGGAGTGTGCAATTGTCTTGAATATTTGCAAGTGATTGTGAAAGATTATCAAACGTTACATATTGCATTTGGCAAGCAATTGGATTTCCGTTTTTGACACTGGGTCTTTAATAAGTAATGATATATAGTATTGAACAGTATCTAAGAGTAGATATGTGAGTAGTAGATATACATTGTAATTGTTATCATGGTGTTTAGCATATTTGATAATTAGCTTAAAGACATCCTTGCAAAGCAAGTCTGCATGTTTTTTTTTTTAAACTTAGATATGTTGTTCTAAGTGCCAGCAACAAATCTGATGCTGTAGCTAATTTAAACAGGAAAAATGTTAGCATAATTCTATTGTTGTTCTATTAGTTGCAAAGTTGTGTCTGATCCATCACAACTCCATGTACAACATTCCTCCAGGCATTCCTGTCCTCTACCATCCTCTGGAGTCCATTTAAGCTCATGCCTACTGCTTCAATGCCTCTATCAGGCCACCTTATTCTCTGCCGTCCCCTTCTTCTTTTGCCTTCAATCTTTCCCAGCTTTAGGCTCTTCTCCAGTGAGCCCTTCCTTCTCATTAGGTGGCCAAAGTATTTGAGTTTCATTTTCAGGATCTGGCCTTCTAAAGAGCAGTCAGGGTTGATCTCCTCTAGGACTGACCAGTTTGATCGCCTTTCAGTCCAAGGGACTCGCAGGACTCTTCTCCAGTACCATAGTTCAAAGGGCTCAATTCTTTGGCGCTCAGCCTTTCTTATGGTCCAACTTTCACAGCCATACATTGCAACTGGGAAAACCATAGCCTTGACTATACACACTTTTGTTGGCATAATTCTATAAGTAAACCTAAAATTAAGATTTATTCTCAAGTAAAAATATATAGTATTGGAGTTTACAATATTATCTTTGAAGCATGTCCAAATCCAAAGAATTGGGAGATATAAAAATATTGGAAAAAAACCACACCAAACCTGAAATTAAAATGTTTCAAAAGTAAGTGTGTCTTTGAATAATGAAAATGGAAAAAGTTATTGATAATATATTTCTGCAGTTATATCCTTGATTTTCTCCAGCCTCAAGAATGACCACATTTTCATGGGTCCTAGCTTTTGAGGAACTCTTCATCTTCAGGGTTCCATCACCTACCACAACTATACATTTTGGCTTCAATCTTTTTATAATTCAATACATAGTTAAAAATAAGGCCTATATTTCCTAACATATGAGTAAATCAGGAGCTTTATGCTTCACCATTGTAACAAACAGCTGATATGTAAGTCAGCATCTCATTTTCCTAACAACAATGTGGGGTGGGTGGGTGTGATACATCATTACTTTTTTTGCCCTAGTAACATAATTGTAGTCTATTTTATGAATCTCTACTAATACTGAATCATTGTCTCAGCAATCAAATTTCTGAGATGAAGACTAAATTTTAGACTTTATGGCTACAATATCTAGCTGCTACTTCTTCATCATCTTCACCAACCATTCCTCCATTGTACATATTACCAAATCTTTCCATTTTTGTGGTTATGATAATCTTGCTGTGATTGTCATACACAAAAACAAAGTTCCATGCATTTTTCCAACTGTTACCATCAGTCCCAAGAGGAAGACTTCTGATCTCAAATATATATAAATCTTTAAAATCCAGTGAATTAGTATGTGCATTTGAATCATTTTTAAATCTGTTTTTATACAGCAATCAAACATAATAAATGGTTGCATTAGTTATGCTGGAAACCTAGTTAAGATTTCCAGCATAAATCTCAAGTGGTTTTAAACATTCTATACAAGTTCTCTAATGTCATTTACCAACAGTACATTGTTTCATAGAAGTTTTCATTAAGATTATAACATAGAGTAAATTTCAGTCCTGTAAATTCAGTAAAAAAAATTCTCTCTATATTATAAATAAAAGTTTTGGCCCATTTTATCATACATTTGTACAAATTTCAATAAAAGTTCAAACATTCTACCAACTACAGTATATGGATATTATTTGTACACAATTCTATTTCAAACTAGTTCAAATTTCACAATTTCTTCTTGATTTTATTTTGTATTCCCCTTGACAAAAACTTAGCATCTCACTATATTTTAACCATTTGTGTTTGCCTATGCTCTGGTTCCTGTGCTAAGAGCCACAAAAGTGTCTTCAGATACAACCCGAGCTTGTATCTCTCCCATAGTCTCAAGTCAGCAAGTCTGACATAATGATTTTTTTAGAAACCACATTAACACTGCATTTTTTGTACTATGCCACCCAAATTTCAAGTTCTTTCTAACTCATCAGAACTCATTCTTTTACCCAAATCAAACAGCAAGCTGCAAAATAATTTCAAATCAAGTAAACCCAATCCTCTTTTTTACTTGCATTTTCTAACCTCTAATGGGTGATGTGGTGGCTCAGTGGCTAAGACACTGAGCTTGTCAATCAGAAAGGTTGGCAGTTCGGCGGTTCGAATCCCTAGCGCCCTCGTACCAGAGCGAGCTCCCGCTACTTATTCTCAGCTTCTGCCAACTTAGCAGTTCGAAAGCATGTAAAAATGCAAGTAAAAAATAGGAACCACCTTGGTGGGAAGGTAACAGCATTCCATGCGTCTTCGGCGTTTAGTCATGCTGGCCACATGGCCATGGAGATGTCTTTGGACAGCGCTGGCTCTTCGGCTTTGAAACGGAGATGAGCACCACCCCCTAGGGTCAGGAATGACTAGCACATATGTGCAAGGGGAACCTTTACCTTTACCTTTAACACCTTATATTTGATTCCTGTGGTTTTTGTCCTAGCTGCACAAACTTGTACATATCCTTTTGCCATTGTTTAAGGATACATCAGTTGTTAAAATAGGTATTGTCCAAACCCAAAGCTTCAGTCTAGGCAAGCTTCTTGTTTTATTTTCTAAAGCTATCAATATTTCAGTATCCTATAGTCATTTTGGAATGGGCTTGCACACTTGTACACCATGCACTTTCTGTGGCATTATGTTTCCTACCAAAACCAAATTATAGACTTTAACTCTCAACTGTCATATACTATTGTAGAAGCCTGTTAAGCAAAATAAGAGAAAATAAAACCCCTGTGACTTTGTAGATTATTGTTGTGATATTGTTTGTTCTCCCTGCCTTGAAATTGATTTTAGCTTGCAGAGGTGATCTTTCTGAAGTGGTATGTCGGTCATGGAGCATTTTGAGTTTTTTTTCATCTAACATTATGACAGCCTAATTTTCCCTTTTCTGTTTCATCTTCTAATGTTGTAATTCTATTGTGCTAGACTCTTTTAATGACTCTTTCAGCCAACCAGAGCCTCAAAATGGTAATGGTCAACAGGCACATCACTGGGGGAAATGAATTGATAAGAAAGATTTATTCAGTGCAGTTTGCCTAAAGTCTCAGTCAATGTGTTGCCAACATCTTCTGGTTTTTTTGCCCTGAGAATTATAATCTGCGGCTTCACATGCCATCTTCCATGCTTCCTAAAAGACTAGGTAAGTATTGCTTCTGGTTTGTAATGCTCAATAAAGGGGAAACAGTTTTACAAAATGAAGAGGGAGTTACACGTTTGGTGTAACTGAGTTTGGTGCTGTTTCATTCCAAGTCTTACACATTTTGGCACTCACTCTGTCTATATTTTGAGAGTGGGTTTCTAGCTTACAATTTAGGGATTGAATATGATTCTTTGGTCTTCTAATTCCAAATGTGGTGAGGCTGTGCACTCATGTTTTAGCTGTTTGATAACTTTCAATAACACACTTAGCTAGGGACAGGAGGGAAGAGAGAATATACATTCTGGATTGCAGCAAGATAGAAATACATTAAACAAACAAACAATAATTAAAGCAAAGGGGAATTAGGTGCAGCCATATCAATAGCATATTTGCAATAAGAGAGATGTATGTCTTTTTGCTTCAGATAATGATAAGGTAAAGAGTCCCCTTGCACATATGTGCTAGCTGTTCCCAAATCTAGGGGGAAGTGCTCATCTCTGTTTCAAAGCCAAAGAGCCAGTGCTGTTCAAAGATGTCTTCATGGTCATGTGGCCGGTATGACTAAATGCCGAAGGTGCACAGAATGTGGTTACCTTCCCACCAAAGGTGGTCCCTATTTTTCTACTTGCATTTTTATGTGTTTTCAAACTGCTAGGTTGGCAGAAGCTGGGACAAGTAATGGGAGTTCAGTCTGTTATGTGGCGCTAGGGATTCAAACCACTGAACTGCTGACCTTTCTGATTGAGAAGCTCAGTATCTTAGCCACTGAGCCACCACGGCCCTCAGATAATGATACTTGGAAGTTTTTATTTCTTTCATCTTTTTAACAACCTTTCCTCTCCCCCCCCCACTTATGCTTAGTGTACGTGGCACTCAGGAGAGTATATTTTAGATGCAGTTCTTTGAGCAACATTGCATGAGGCCTACCACCTCAGAATTTAGGTCAGAATAACAGAGTTGGAAGGTATCTTGGAAGTCTTCCACCCCCTACTCCAGCAGGAGACCCTATACCATTCCAAACAAATGGCTGCCCAGGCTCTTCTTAAAAGCCTCCAGTGATGGAGCACCCACAGCAGTGGTGGGTTTCAATTTTTTTAGAACCTATTCTATAGGCGTGGCCTGTTTTGTGGGAATGGCTTGGCAGTCATGTGACTGGGTGGGAGTAGCTTGGCAGTCATGTGACTGGGTGGAAGTGGCCAAGTCAATGTCACTGAATTCTTTGCCCAAAAGAATGACCTACAAAAAGAAAATATAAAAAGGAAATTTATTATTTTGTGCACTTACTACTTAAAATAATAATAAAATGAGTACACAAAATAATTAAACAGCTACTTTCAGAGGAAATAAGGTTGTCCTTGCCGGTCTTCAACATTACTGACCACATTACACACACTCTTCCAGCCCTCTGCCTCTTCACTCTTCCTGGATTCCTTCTGATGTTTTTAAAACAGTGGAAGAGTGTGTGCATGTGCACAGGCTGTGAGTTTTAAAAACGTCTGAGTGAATCCAGGAAGAGGAAAGAGGCAGAGGGGCTGGAAGTGTGTGCTGTGCACAGGCTGTGAGTTTTTAAAACTTTGAGTGAATCCAGGAAGAGGCAAAGGGGCTAGAAGTGTGTGCTGTACACAGGCTGCTAGTTTTTAAAACTTCGAGTGAATCCAGGAAGAGGGAAGCGGCAGAGGGGATGGAAGAGTGTGTGCTGTGCACAGGCTGTGAGTTTTAAAAATGTCTGAATGAATCCAGGAAGAGGCAGAGGGGATGGAAGTGTGTGCTGTGCACAGGCTGTGAGTTTTTAAAACATCGGAGGGAATCCAGGAAGATGGGAGAGGCAGAAGGGCTGGAAGTATGTGCTGGGCACAGGCTGTGAGTTTTTAAAACATCTGAGTTAATCCAGGAAGAGGGAAGAGGCAGAGGGGATGGAAGTGTGTGTGCTGTGCACAGGCTGTGAGTTTTAAAACATCTTGTGTGTGCACCGGCTGTGAGTTTTAAAAACATCTGAGTGAATCCAGGAAGAGGCAGAGGGGCTGGAAGAGTATGTGCTGTACACAGGCTGTGCTGTGGTTTTAAAAATGTCTGAGTGACTCCAGGAAGAGGGAAGAGGCAGACGGGATGTGTGTGTGGTCCTATAGTATCTTCCAGCCCCTCTGCCTCTTCCCTCTTTCTGGATTCACTCTGACATTTTTAAAACTCACAGCCTGTGCACAAGCACAGTCTTCCAGCAGCCACTCTGCCTCTTCCCTCTTCCCCAACATCTCCCCCCACCCCAGCCACTCACCAGTTCTTTCTTCTTCTGGTTCTTCTTCTGAGAACTTTTCGGCAGCATGGTGCAGATGGGCGGGGCGAGTGAAAGAGTGAACGAGGGGAGAGAGCATTCTGGTACGGGGCCTCCTGACCAACGGGTACAGGAAGGCACGCTAAATTTCACCATCCAGTATGGTTGTACCAGTCCGTACCGGTTGAACCCCACCCCTGACCCACAGCTACTGAAGGGAAAGTGTTCTATTGCTTAATTTTTCTCACTATTAGGAAACATCTTCTTAGTTTTATATTGCTTTTCTCCTTGGTTTCTCTCCATTGTTTCTTGTCTTGCCTTCTGGTGCTTTGAAAAATAGGTTGACCTCTTCTTTGTGTCAGCCCTGGACATTTTGGAACATTGCTATCACATCACCCTTAGTCCATCTTTTCACTAGTCTAGACAAACCCAGATTTCTGCAACCATTCTTCATATGTTTTAGCCTCCAGCCCCCATTAATCTTTGTTGCTCTTTTCTGCACTCTTTCCTTAGTAGAAACCTCAGTAGAAGCTATTTTTAACCAAGGTTGGACATGAACAGTCATGGAATGGGAATGAGTTGTCACAATGCTGCATTCTGCTGGTGAAAAATAATTTATGAAAATAAGAAGTACATTCAACTGATATGAATTATATAAATAAAAACATTTTAATAATACAAATTCTTCCTTTTCTTCTTTTCTTTCACCACACATTACTCTATGGAAGTGAATTAAGGAAGCAATGGGTAAAGTTGATGCAATGTAAAAGCCTCAGCACGATCTTTTTATTACTGGATTTATTATTGATTCAATCCATTGTGTGGTATGAAACCAACTGGATGGTTTTATTCTAATCAGTTACTGTATCACAATCAGGAACAAGCAATTTAGATCATTCCAGGGGTTTGCAGTCTTTGGTTTTATTATTTGTGGGTTCACTGACAGATTGAGGACATTTGAACGTTGCAAGTGGAGTGGATGTTGAAGGTGAGGTGGGTGACCATGAGAGTTATGTGAGCATGTTCTTCCTACAGATGCTTCTGTATTTTCCTGGCATACACCTTTGCATGAAAATTTTCAGTACTGCCCCTGGAATCAACTGGTTAGTACTTGTAAGTATCCTATGACATCTCCAGATAGTTAGAATTCCATTCAATATATTTTGTGGTTTTTTGGGGGGAGGAGAGCTGATGTCGCGACGGCATGACGTACGATCTTGGTGCTCCAAGATTGCAGTCGAATTTCTGCCACTGGATGGTCCATTTGGACATAAACCATCCCACAGAGACTGTGATTGAGAAGGGCACTTTGAAACGGTTTGGGCTATCACCAGCCACCAGTTTTCCAAAACATGGGTAGTAGAAAAGAATTTGAGGAAATCAACTCAATATATCTGTAGATCAGACTGCTTATTCTTAATGAAAGATTGAATATTTCTGTAGCCTAGAATGTTCTGTAGATTGTTTCGTAAAATCTCAAAACATTACATTTCTGAATGATGTCATTAAATTATCATTCATTAGCTGGAATGAAATCAAGGTCTATAAACGAATGTCTGAACCTTCCCTTCATAGAGAGGCTGTGGTAAAACCTCTTGAAAGTTTGTATGTTAAGGGGGTATGAGTGAGGAAGAAGACATACATTTCACAAAAGGATTGATAAATTCCTGTAAAGCAATCAGAACCCATCAGCCAAGTATGATTGCCTATTTCTGACTAAAGATAACTGAATATATATCTGTAAACACATAGGCTAAATTGCACATCGGATAGGAAGCAGAAAGGAAGGAGCAACCAGGAGCAAATGTATGACATGAAAAGGAAACAAAATAAACCAGGAACCTTTGCAAGGATTTGCATGCATAATCTTCCACATTCAATCCCCAGATAGGATTAGAAAATTCTGGTTTAAAATACTGGGGACCTGTTGGTGTCAAATAACGATACTGGTTTAGGAAGACTGATGGTCTAACTTAACATAGGCCAGACTTGTCGTTATTGTTTGACATACACCAATCTGTACAAGCTGAGAAAAGCAGATGTATTTGTGTCCACTGAATACACATATTCATACACCAGTGCCGGCATACCAGGAAAAAAATGTTTGGGTATCTTGCCTAAAGAAACTGGTTTACTATGTTAATTAGATTCCAGTGGGAAGTTTGTAAACCCAGTCGAGGAAGGGAAGTTAAATGTCAGTTCTCATGACAGCCTAAACAGATTATATTGGAAAATGAGTTATATTTAAACTAAGCATAACATTCTGAATTGACAGTGAGCAGAACTGTTAGTAGGGAAGGTAAATAAAGAATAAACATATTTATTCATATGCCTCCTGAATTGCAATGTGTTGACACACTCCAGGCACTGAAAACGAACCTAGCTTCAAAGAGCTCAGCAATTTGGTCAGAATTTGGGGTCACTAATTAGGCGCCCTCTATGTTGCATCCAGTTTAGTTTAGGAGTTTTGATATTGGACTCAAACCAAGAAGAATTGGGTTCCATTCCAACCTCATCTACAGAAGCTTATTGATGATTTTTTGGCTAGTCTCTTTTTCAGTTCAGCCTGTCTCTTAGAGTGGCTGTTCTGCAGAAGAAGAAAGATATTGACATTGAATGTAGGCTTCTCAAACTCAAAAAGTTGAATAGATTTTGTCTGCCTTGTCACTAAGTATCTATTTCCTTTCCAACAACTTTCACCTTATGTAACTTATCCTTGTGAAACACGAGTGTGTACAGGCAGAAGGTTCTCTCCCCCAGCCCAACTTTATGGAGAAGACAGCATCTGAACCTAGGAGTTTTTATGTGCACAATATGCTTCTGGTGGCCTTTAGGTATTTGTTGACCAAACAAAGTCCTGCTAATGGGAATTTCTGCTCCTGCTAATCAGGAAGGGAACAGGCAATGTCTATTGGTGCCACACTAATGATGTCACATCAAATCATGTTCCAACATCAGGTGTTGACCTTAAACTCAACTAACCTTAACAAATGTATAGGTCTTGTTCTTTTCTCTGTTCTTCTTGATTTTCATTATTTGGCTGCATATCTCATATTAGTAAATTCAACATCAATATCTTATCTTATAAAATAATTATGCACAATATGCATAATTATTAGTTTGTGTCCACTTTGAACACACATACTCATACACACATCACTCAAAGCTTGACCTTTTTATGAAAGGATTATATTGCTCTTTCTCAAGGAATCAATATTTCCAGCTGGTCATTTAATTGGATTCATATTGAAGATCTGGAAGAAATGAGAAAGATTCCTAAACATGAGACCTCTCATGTCTTGTTAGGCTCCTAAATTTATCAGAAATTTCTGCTCCTTCTTTTGTTTTCTATCTCTTGGCAGATGGAGATGCAAGAGGAGGAAAACCAAATGTCAAAAACTAGTGAGAATTAGTTTTTATTAATGCATACTTTTTCTGCTTTCATTTGATAAAATTAGAAAACAGTGTTAGTGGCTTGAAAACTCAGGAAGAAAAAAAATGTCATGGAAACTAATGCATCTTTCCTTCCTAGAGAAGTGGATTGGCAGACAAGAATAGAATTTACCTTTTATAAAAAATGCTATGCAGATGGTGAAGCCATGGGAATTAAGACAAGATAAAACTGCTCCAAAAGGATCAAGATGTGGAAATCGTAGGAGAAATTAAGATGTTGTTGAAAATGTTTCACTTTTAAGACCCTCAGAGGACTTGTTCCATTGTTTGATATTCAACCCCAAACTTCCCAGAACTTTTCCACATGTGCTGCTTTTTTAAAAAAACCAACAATTCTGGAAACCAAGTCCGAAAAGCAAATTATTAGATCTAATCCTTCTGGACATGATCTTTGTAGTATTCTTGCTTGGCTATCAGTTGATTTTTTTTCTGATTATGAATTTATGTAAATGGTCAAGTTGATCACATTTCATTCCTGATCTTAACATGGAAGTAAAGCCTCAAACTGAAAATGCTTATAGGATGAAATTTGATCTCACTGATGCATCCGTTCTCCCTTAATAGGAATGGATCCAGATAAATTAAAAATATGAGCTTTGCTTCCTTTTTAACAAACTCAAATAATCAATGTTTTTAGAATTCTCTGTACTTGTGAGTATGCAGTGGGATGGAATGGGACGCGATGTGATGGGATAGGAGAAAATGAAGGAAGGAGACAGGAAGGGAAGGGAAGGGAAGGGAAGGGAAGGAGAAGGAAGGGAGGGAGGAAGGAAGGAAGGAAGGAAGGAAGGAAGGAAGGAAGGAAGGAAGGAAGGAAGGAAGGAAGGAAGGATCAATAGTAAGTCCAAAAGGTGCTTTTTCAGGAGGCAACTAGGCTTTCTTGTTTTGTCTTTGAAGATGTTTTGCTTCTCATCCAAGAAGCATCTTCAGCTCTGACTGGATGGTGGGAAGGTGCTTCTTGGATGAGAAGCAAAATGTCTTCAAAGAAGAACCAGAAAGTCTAGTTGCCTCTTGAAAAAAGCACCTTTGGAACAACCATGACCTGGATGACTGAGAATCTCCATAGACATATGTATAATTTAGGGATCTACAGGGTCTAAAAGGGTGTTTTTTAGATGATGCCATAAAGCTCTTCTTCCAAGTGACTTATTGAGGTGGTTTGATATTTCACTACCATCTGATGAACAAAAGGAGTACACAGAGAAGCTCAGGTCAGACAGTCAATCAAGCCAGATCAATCCCACTGTTATGTTCATCAGCATAGAATGATGTGCCTTCACGAGAGTAAAGCTCTTCCTTATGTTCAGTTGCAACTGATCAACCTTACTCCTAACACATACAGCACAACACTTACAGCAGTTTTGACACTTAGCACAACACTTACAGCACTGAGGGAAAAGATTTAAAGAAACTGGCAGACATTACTTTTGAAATCTTTCTCAAACAGTTTCACCCAGCAGGCTAGCACCCTTCTCATTTTTCTTTTCCACAGACCACCTAGGGGCAATATTATTCTGTGGAATCCTTTATCATATTTTTTTTTGGAGAGACAAAAATACAACCTCGATTAAGACAATGCACTTATTCTGGGAAGAGTGGCTTTTTTTCTTTAACAAACCAAAAAGATTTCAACCCAGTTCAGTTTAAAAACCTGAAAGCTAAGTTAGATAGAGTCACCAAGGTCTCAATAGGCTTGAAAGCTGCTGTTTCTGGATTTCCATACCTGATGTTTTGAAGGATTCAATGCATAACTCATGTGATGAAAATAACACACTGAATGGAATGAGCATTATTATCATGCAGGAGACAAAGACAGAACTATTGGAACTTGGGGCTTTTAATATGCAAAATATGCATTCTAATGGCCTTTGAATATTTTGTGACCAAAATCCCTCTGGTAAGAGCTTCTGCTCCTGTTGCCCAGGATGGCACATCATGCTGGGTCACCCATTGGGCAATGAGATGTATCTAAAAAGTTGAGAAACTGGAAATGCACCCCCTGTTACTTCCTAGCAAGAGAGATTTAAAACATGCTGCATTGATTTGGCAGGTAGTGGAATCATCAAGGCTAAATTTAATGGACCTGAGTCAAGAAAATCTACATCATCACTTAGTTTTGACAACAAAAGAGATACAGAAAGCTCTAAGTCTCTTGCCATCTAGTAGCTGTCCGTTTTTTTTTTGCAGTCCATATTTAGTAGGCTTGTAGCCATTGGCAGACTTATCTTTCATAAGCTTCCTACTTCTAAAACCATCTAACCTCTTAGTAATTACCATGTGACTGTAATGTAAATAAATATTTTCTCAGTCCTGAAGCTCCCTGAAGCCAAGTTCTTATACTGTCTTATGAAAAAGAGGAGAAAGATTGATTATCTTGATCCTACCACCAACATTGCATAGTGATGCAAGAAACAACCACACCCAAAGACTTTTATGCTGGAGGATTTATAATATCTGCTAAAATAAGTCCCACTTTGTAAACAAGAATGCCCAATAGCACTGGCTATTTTATTTTTCCTTTCTCTGTTCAAATCTCTGCAGACCCCCCCCCCCTTTTTTTTCCTTTCTAAAAGATGCAAAAAATGGTCTAGAGAATATGGTATATTTTTTTAAAGCACCTTACATAAAAACAGTTCTTGTGGTTCTAAAGAATGTATGTATCTAAAATACAAATGAATAAATGAATGAATACTTATACATATGCATATGCTTTGTATCTTAAAAAGTATTAATTGTTATAAAGTAAGTAAAATATCAATAGTCCCTCAGAGTGATGGTTCCTTACAACTGGAAGTATGACTTTTTTATACAGGCCAAGACCTGAAATAATTCATCTCTAGGGTAATTCCTTCTAATTATTCCTTCCTACAAACTGTGCCAAGGTCCTGGGAATAGTGTTATAGATTCTCAGGTGTATCCCTGGTGTTATCTTATGGTTGGGTGCTGGTTTAACCAAGGTAAAGACTCATATTGGATTAAAACTTGTTGACAGAGTATTAGTCACCTGTAAAAAAAATCTTGATCATTTTTATTCAGACTACTAGATGATCTTATTAGAGGAATTGATGATCTGCGACTCCTCCCTGGAACTTCTGCTGTCCATGGGAAATGATCAAGCTAGGAGGATTCTTTATTAATTTATAAAATGAATTGGTCTCCCATCTTACCACAGGATAACTCTATTAAGAGTGACTCATGAATACTGAGAGGAAAATAAGTTAAATCTAGTCACTAATCATGTCTGGCCTTAGAGGCTCAGCTCAGTTTCACAGCCAGTTTAACATGTTCTTATAAAGTGGCTTGTCGGAGATTTTAGAAAATGCTTTAACATTCTCCCACTTGTTCTATTGGCAAGCAAATTTACTAAGACCCTTTATCAGGAATATTTGTGCCCTTGTGTCAGGAGTAGTTGGTCTGCTTGAAGTTTCTGTAGCAATCAAGTTAACAAGTGTATTATTTTAAATAAACTATCCTGGTCATGCATATGATTTCCATTTTTAAAAAGTCCACTCTATGCCCTGCACATATAAAAAGGGGGTAATAACATGTGAGAATGACCTTGAGGAACAAAGGAAATAGATGCTGTCTAGGAAACAATCAGAGAAGAGAGGGAGAAGCCCCCTGTGGCTTAACAATCAGAGAAAGAAACTTGGGAATGATCCACCTTCATTGATCAGGCTGTAAAAAGAGATGGTGTGAGATTTATACTTTCAGATTGTTCTGACCCAGCCTTAGCAGAAGCAAGAAACAGATCTTTTCACAAAAAAAACCCTCTTTATTTACCTCTTGTGAATTAATAGCATTCACAACTGAAAAGTCAAGGCAATAGTCCTTCAAGGAGTTAACTGCAGTAACAGACCTTATGAATTCCTAGCGATAATTGCAAGGCCGTGAGCTCCCAGCCAAAAGGCTGCAAATTAAGTTTTGGCAAGCAGTCTTTGTGGCACAAAACACAATGAGCAAAATCTTCAGAAATACAAACTGTTGTCTCCTACGACAATCACTCCCCTTTCCTTCTATTTATTCCCTACCCAGGGAGGAGTCATTCAATGTCCATGTTTGCTTTGCTTCCCTAGTCGACTTCTTGTCCTCCATTGTTCTCCTCTCCTAACTGCTCTGTGCACATGAACGTCTGGAACAGGCCCCAGCTGTTCTTCTTTCTCACTCATATCAACCTCTAAAGGCAGCTGCTTCTCCAGTGGCTTGGAAAAGTTGGCCGGCCCTGGCTCTCTATCTTCGTCCAATGCAGAGCATCCATCAGAACCTTCCCCAGACTCCAACACTAGCCCAAATTCCTCCCCAATCTCCTCATTGTCCAAGTCTGCCACCAGCTCTATGAGCAGCTGGCAGGCCACAATACATATTTTCATGATTCTGTTCCTGTAGCCTTAAAGTAGAACTGGCTCATCTGGCCATGTTCCCTGTCTAGATTACCTGGAAGGACTGATGAAGGGGCAGGTCTTTGATTCAGGCTACGAGTTGGCCCTCTTGATTTTTTTGGTGTCCATCCATTTTTCTTTAGTCATAATAAATAAGGAGATGTGTGTGTGTGAGAGTGTGTATGTATATGGTCTGGGCACAGCTCCTTCTATTCTATAATTTCCTTTAATTTGAAATATCCAATTGCTCAATATAGTACTCACAATCACTGGGAACCAAACAATAGTCTGAGGACCTTCTTGACTGAGAGGAAACTGGGAGCCAACGGGAGAAGCCGAAGGCTAAGAAGTTTTCTCTCAGTCAAATGGACCAATCAGGCTGTAATAACCCTTCAGTGACCCCTCCCTCCACTCTCCCGAAAAAAACGTTCAGGTAAGACCAACGTTCTGTTTGGTGAATTATTTGTGCCACTGTAAAATTCATTGGAAGTTAATGGTGCATATTGTCTCTCAGAGGAATATGTGAGCTTTATTTTACATATTTAGTTTCAATGAACTTCAGTCTTCATAGGGAAATTTTCCAGTGTGGTAATTATTTGTAGGACTGCTAAAAAAATTTAATGTACATATTCATTTGCTTGGATTTACATGACATACCAGTCATGTGCAATTCTAAGCAGTTATTCTCCCAATGGGTAGCAAGAATAAAAGCAATAAAACATTCAAACAACAATTACATAAAACCACCAAGGGACAATAAACAGCAAACAAACCAACATTTCCATAGCCAAAGAAAATCTATTCTGATCCCAAAACCAAAAATCATAAAAAAGTAAGAACAGTTTTTAAGATCCGAAGAGGATTTGTTCTACTATATTTTTTACTATATTTTCCCTGATGTCCTTACTAGTAGGGTCTTTCCCCCACCCCAGGGCTTGTAAGGGGGACAGATACTATCTCATTGATAACCTGGTTCTGAACAGTATTATATAGAACGGACTACTTAGTTCAAAGATCTGTGGTTTTCCAGACACTGCTGAACTACTTCTATCAATTTCTCTAATCACTGACTTTCATATCTGAAGACCCTGTTCTGTGGAATTCTCCCAACAGGCAGAACCAATTGGGGTCACAAGATTACTGGCACATAACACATCGTTTCAGGCTGCCTCTCTGAGGTACACTGGAGTTTTCCAATCCTGCTCTGTCTGTCTGAAGAAGATCATATTATATTTGGGGCCTACACAATGGCTCTCATGTTCATAAGCTGGTTTAGAATTGTTTGAAAAATCATGGGATCCAGCTTATATAAATTGCTGAGAGACTAATGTTTTTCCTCCACTATTCAAACCCATACCTACCTGAGAATGAATAGATTCAAAGTGATTGTCAGCAAATAAATAGAGTTCTATAGCATTTACGAAACAAAAACAAAGTCGTTTCCTAGAATTCCTCTTTTGTATGAATGTCACAAATGTAACAACAAAAAGTCAGCAGCAGTGGAAAGCACAACCACTTCCCCCCCCCCTCTTCTAAATGATATTTCATTTTAAGTGGCAGATACTGTATGGCTGCTTAGAATAGCAACTCTCCAGGGAGATGTTTTTAGCTTAATAGCAGAGTGGATTTTCAAGTGCAAAATTATTATTTTTAATAGGAATAGTGTTTCCTATATAATCACTGAGGAGTCGCTCTCTTTCATTTTGAGAAGCCCATTTCTTTATCTCATTGCTAAGAATGATACTCTTGTCAAGAAAGCTGAAGACTAGCCAATGTGTTGTCCCTAGCAATTTGGAAAGCCTTGATTATATTAATTGATCATAGTGCATCAAGAAAAGCCAGCTAAGTATCAATCATCTTACTTTTCATGTCTCTGCCTGCTCTCTCCGCTTCTGAGTTAGCAGTTAGCTTTTCTTCCATTCTTTTTGGAGAAGCACCATCTTGACATTCTGTGGTTCTAGGGAACAGATGCATGATTGCCACTCTTGAGACCAATGCTCTTCACATTACCCGTGTTACATATTCTCCCTAGCAATGTAGTATTATGGTTTATCCTTTTCTTGTATCATCATTGGGAAAAAGCAATTCCAATTCTTCGGCGGGGATAGGTGGGTTAGGGAATTAAACCTGTTTTACATATTATTTGGGTTGCAACAAATGCTGGCATTTCAGAAAACTCAATAAGTGAATGGACCTTGCAACTTCACATTCTTATAGGTAGCCAAGAGTCAGATGAACCAGGCAGAGGTGGTAGATCAGTAGTTTTGATAGACTGCAGAGAATAACTCGTTAGACTATAAAGAGGGATCTAGATTAAAGTTCATGCTGTGTCATTGAGCCTAAATGACTAACTTTAAGCCAATTGTTCTTTCTCAGTCCAATCTATATCATGAGGTTATTATGGGATTAAATGAAGGGAAATCCCCATGTAAGTCATTTTGAGCTCTTGGACAAAAAAGGATTATCATCATCATTATTCATGCAACAGAATATTGACATGGTAAAATAAGAACAGTACTATCATGATTCTGAATTCTACCATCATGATAATGATAATGTTTTGGGAAACAATGGAGGAAAGTTCAAATTAGTAACTATAATATTCCTAAAATACAATTTTCACTTGTATTTACTTTAGTTCAGTTGAATTTTGCCTAAAGTTCACCAGTCAACAGAACAGAAAAACCAATAGGAATTTAATGGGAGTGGGGAAGATAGGCAAGAAGAAAGCACTTTTTATATTTATTAGAAAAACAAGGAGACTTAGGAACGGGGTCTCACAATGCACAGAGGATACACTCTCTTGTTTTTCCCAGAAAATAACAAGACCTATAGACCATGAAAGATCAGGTCCAGGAGAGAAGATGAAGGAGCTAGAGGCAGAAGATATTGAAGACAAAGTTTGTACATGTAACTCACCACAGGAGGTGAAATATTCCTGGGCAGGCCAGATGCAATTCCTGAACAAGATCATAGAAAGGCGATAAATGCCAGAAGACATGAAGAGGACGACAACTAGAAACATGTTTTTCTATCACAGCAGGATCGCTGGGTATCTTCTTTCATCATCTCTTCTTGAGATAGAATTGCCATGGATTTGCCTTTTCTCCTTGCATAGTTGACTTTCCAAATTATATCTGTTCTCCTGCTTGCACTTGTCTCTGTGTGACAGAAAGAGAGGGAAAAAAAGATGAGGATATTAAGCAAATGATTGATAGATAGTTTGAAAGGTTAGCAGTAATGTGGGTTGATTACTTTTGACAGTGTATATGGGGAAACAAAAGTGAAATTAACAATCGAGTTTCAGTTTGCTTCTATTCATTTTTCCTTCTGGAATGTTTCCCTGATGTGATTAAAAGGCTCTTTGTTTTTATTAGAACAATTGCATCTCAGGAAATTCATATGTCTCTCTGTCATTGCTGTGTAAATTAAAATGGTGAATCTTCTTTCACACCTGGCGTGTGGCCTAGTGACTGTAATGGGTAGAAGTAATAACCTTAATGAACATGAGGAAGAGCTGCAACCAAGACAACTTGTAGATAAAAGGAATCTGAGCCCAGGGGGAAAAGTGTAATTCAAGAAAACATCTTAGACATGACCCTCTCATGAAGATAAAGGAAGGGTAAGCCTATGCAGGCTTGCAAAATTCTAAACAGTAACCTTATAATAAAAGTAGTACTAGCATTCACTGATTGGTTCAAAATTGGGAAAGGAGTCCGACAAGGCTATATATTGACATCCTGCCTATTTAACTTACATGCAGAGCACATCATGAGAAAGACAGGGCTATCTAAATCAAAAATTGGAATTAAGATTGATGGGAGAAATATCAGCAACTTCAGATATGCGGATGATACCACTCTAAAGGCAGAAAGTGAAGAGGAATCAAAGATCCTCTTGATAAAGGTGAAGGAGAGTGCAAACGTTGGTTTGAAACTCAACATTAAGAAAACTATGATCATGGCATTCATCCCTCTCAATTCCTGGCAAATAGATGGGGAAGAAATGGAGGTAGTAACTGATTTTATTTTCCTGGGCTCCAATATCACTGCAGATGGGGTCTGCAGCCAAAAAATTAAAAGATGCTTGCTCCTGGGGAGGAAAACTATGGCAAATCTAGACAGCATACTCAAAACTAGAGACATCACCTTGCCAACAAAAGTACATATAGTCATGGCTAAATTTTTCCCAGTTACAATGTATGGCTGTGAAAGTTGGACTGTAAGGAAGGCTGAGTGCCAAAGAATTGAGCCCTTTGAACTATGGTACTGGAGAAGACCCCTGCAAGTCCCTTGGACTGCAAGACGATCAAGTCAGTCCTAAAGGAGATCAATCCTGACTGCTCTTTAGAAGGCCAGATTCTGAAGATGAAACTCAACTAGTTTGGCCACCTAATGAGAAGGGAGGACTCACTGGAGAAGAGCCTAATGCTGGGAAAGATTTAGGGCAAAAGAAGAAGTGGATGACAGAGAATGAAGTGACTGGATAGTATCTCCGAAGCAGCAGGTGTGAACTTAAATGGTAGAGGAAAGGCAGGCCTGGAGGAACGTTGTCCATGGCGCCGCAACTTCACAACTAACAACTGACAACAACAAGCATTCATGACTTTGGCTTCCTAGTCTGGTCTACCATGAAGCATTGGCAGTGACCATGTGGCCAAAATGTTGCTATTTTATGTAAACAATTCAGAATAAGTTTCCAATTAACTTTTCTTGGATGTTTCAGACTAATCCTGGGATTTTCTAGTGATGTCCCACCCTTGCTTAGTGTTTCAAGATCAAGAAGGTCACCTAGGTGTTGACTCTACAATTATCACAGTATTTATTTTCAATATTTATTCAAATCATTGCTTAGAGGAAAATTCCTATTTTCCTGTATTATCTTAACAGTTTAGGACTTGGGATCAATAACAGGAACCAATAATAACAGGAATCAATCAATGTGCAATAAACATCATTTAGTTCTTAGTTTTGACTACAACTCTGATGCACAATAGGAGAGTCAACGACTGTTTCTGAGACTGCATGACATTTCTTTTTCTCAACTCACAGCATTTTAAAAGGGGACTTGCTGCTATGACTTCAAAAGTATAGTAATGTAAACAGAACAAGATTATTGTCCAAAAGGAGAATAACAATGGCATCAATTTTATATACTGTTGTGAAATTTCCTGCTGTACTAAGCAATTGGGTAAGGGGGAATGACCTTGGGAGACCTGGTGAAGAAATGTTGCCCAGGGAACAGTTATCAGGCTGTAAAAGTGATGGAGGGAGAATTGTAATTTCAGACTTGCAAGATTGATTTCAACCTTACCAGGTAGATAAGACAGAAAACATCATCAGATAAGCTAATTTCACTTTATTGTAAAACTACATTAATAAAATCTGAAATCTTACAATTCTGGTGGAGGTCAGAAAACAAAGGTAGGGGGAAACAGATCTTCAGAAAAGTAGCTACTTTCTTCCTCAGACTATCTAGCTTATACTGTTCTAAATTCCTTATTAAACATGATTGTTGCCCAATAGCTGATTCAACTTTTTTTAAAAAAAAATGTATATTCAATTGTGTCTGATTCTGTGGAACTGCATGGACAAGTCCCTGCAATTTTCTTGAGTCTGCAAAGGTAAGTAGAATAGTGAGGGAGGGAAAAACATCTGTGCCACGTGATTTAGATTTGCTAGAAAGCAGAATTTTGCTCGAACTGGTAGCATGTTTTTACTATCAGTTCGGGCGAACCAGTAGCATTTTTTACTACTGGTTCAGGCAAACCCATCTGAACTGGTAGCATTCCACCCCTGGACTAGCTCAAGATCACCCAGCTGGCTTTGTGTCTAAGGTGAGACTAGAAGTCTTAGTCTCCTAGTTTCTAGTCTGATGCATTAACAACTACACTAAACTGTCTCTCCACAACTATTCCAGCTTTAACATCTTTTTTCTTTCTTTAATTTCCAACAGTAGTTGATAGTGAGGATAAAAGAGAATATTATATGCTTTGGGAGTGAGTGAATTATTTTGGGGCTGAGGAAAGGTTGCATTTTTTTCCTCACCAGTTCTTATTAAATCTGAAATTGGAAAAAATGTTTTGGAATGATTTCAAAGGAGAAGAGATGGGGTGCAATGGGCTTCAACTTAAGTAAAACAACACAGAGAGCTTGGAGTAACTGGGCCTTCCAGTGGCAAGGTTTTTCCATTGGTGGTCCTGTAAGGTGTGGCATTTTTTCCAGATAGATCAAGTGCACAATTTAAAAGTCCTCTTGGACTCCTGGCTTTTGCTAGAAGAGTAGGTGGAAGCAGTACCCAGGAGTACCCTTGAACACTTAGGGTTATGCACCAATTGCTCCCATTAACTCCTGCCCTATTGTCTGGATTATTGCAATATGCTCTACATGGGGCTGCCCTTGAAGGTCATTTGGAAAATTCGACCAGTGCAAAATGCAGCTGCATAGGTAGTAAATGGTGCCCAATATTTGACATACGTAATGCTACTGCTAAGTGAGCTACATTGGCTGCCAGCGTGCTTCTGGGTAGCATTCAAATTGCTCATTATCATGTTTGAAGCCTTTTATGATTTGACAATAGACTATCTAAAGGACCATCTTTTCCCAGTCATTTTTACCCAATGTGGTGCAGCAAGTTGGGAATTTATGAGTCCTGAAGCCAAGAAATGTTGGCCAGAGGGGACAAGAAGATGTGCCTTCTATGCCATAGCCCCTCCTTCTGGAACATTCTTTCTTCAACGGCCACCATGGCCCCAACCTATTGGCTTTTCATAAGGCCATGAAGACTTGGTTATCTAGAGGGCAGAGTGTATGACAAAAGTCACCTGGCTAATGCAGTTGTATATCTGAAGCATTTAAGAAGGGGAAGCTTCAATCATACAACTGCAACCTTCACTTCTTTGAGCCATCCCCTCCCCCACTCTGAAAATCCCCCTGGCTTTATATTATGCTTGCGATGATCTGGCTGAAATATGTTCAAACTGACTGATAGCATCCTCCCTATTGGTTGGGAACCCAGCATGTGGTACAGTAAAAATAAAGATGGTTTACATATTTTCTCTCTCTTAATGAAAAGGCATTATGTGGAATCCTCAGCTGATCAAAAACATAATGGATAGCAGGAGGCTAATATCTCTCTGGGGACATCACTGAATATGGAAGGTTGTGATTTGCATTTTATGTGGAATAAATTGTAAAGCACATAAATTAATTAATAAAAGGAAAGGATATATAAACACACACACACAAACACACACATTCGGTGTCCTTAATCTGGTTTAAGAAAAAGTTGTCTGAATTGTGACATTTTAGGACCAGCTTGTAAGGTTGTGATGACGAACCTATGGCATGCGTGCCAGAAGTGGCACACAGAGCCATCTCTCCAGGCATGCGAGCCATTGCCCGTTGCTCTTCCAGGTTCTGGCGCATTGGCAAGCTGGTATTTACATGTGTGGGAGCACTGGAAACCCGAAGAGAAGCCGTCCGGTACGCATGCACACACCAGGTGATTCCTCTTCTAGTTTCTGGTATGTGCATATGCACCAGCCACCTGGTCTTCTGGTTTCTGGCACACATGAGTGCGTGAAGACCATGTGACCGATGCACTTCCACATGCCGGAAACCGGAATATCATCTTCCTGGTGTGCGCATGCGCACTGGGCGCTTGCTCTTCCAGTTTCCGGCACATGTATACATGCATGCAGACTCCCATTTTGGCACTTGGTGCCAAAAAGGTTCACCAACACTGTTGTAAGGTATTTAGTCCAGTCCACATCCTTCCACTGGAGAATTTTCTTGCTATGTTACCTTCCCACTTTCCTTTTCAATTTCCTTCCCATGCTATTATTACTCCAATAGCATAATAGTTATCATACTTGCCCTGTAAAAACAAGGTAGTTGGTTCAAACTCTGACAGATTTTTGTTTGCTTTTGGGAGAGGCTTATTTTTCCTCTGCGTTTTCTTTTTCAGAAAACCTACTTGATGCATCAATTCACCATTCCCCCCCCCCCATCATGCAATTCATATTTTCAGTCACTTGAGGCAGAAGATTTAGCTTTCAGTTCCAAGTCCATTAGAGTTGGATAAATCTACTTATTCTTCCCTTCCCTTTCAGAATCAAATAAATTTCTCACAAAGGACTTCTTCCCACTACGCTTTTCAGTAGTGGTATCTTTGAACAGTTAATGGATAACTTTTCCTTCCTGTGGAGCATGTTGGAGAAGTCACCCATTCAATTTATTTTCCCACAAAAGTGGTGGAGAATTTCATAACAAATTCTAAGAGAAAGATGAGTAGAACTGAGGAGAACTTTCCTGACAGTTAGAACAATTAATCAGTGGAACAGCTTGCCTCCAGAAGTTGTGAATGCCCCAACACTGGAAGCCTTTAAGAAGATGTTGGATAGCTATTTGTCTGAAACGGTATAGGGTTTCCTGCCTAGGCAGGGGGTTGGACTAGAAGACCTCCAAGGTCCCTTCCAACTCTGCTATTGTATTGTATTGTATTGATTTCCACTCCCTCCCCACTTACACTGGGAGTGATGGCAGTAGTTAAACTTTTTTTTTCTTCCAGTACATTTAATTAATTCATTCACAGCTTTCAGAAATGCTCCCGTACAATCTAGTCAAATGTTTTGCTTATTGATTACATTGATGTATGCTACTGCAAGTGGTAGACTTTGAATGTCTGTAGAGATTCTCAGTCATCCAGATCATGGTTGTCCCAAAGGTGCTTTTTTAGGAGGCAACTGGACTTCCTTGTTTTTTTTTTCTTTTGAAGACGTTTCACTTGTCATCCAAGAAGCTTCTTCAGCTCTGTCTGGATGGTGGGGAATGGAAGGATTTATATAGAATTTGAATGCAGCTCTAGGACAATATTGTTGAAGTACGCAAAATGCAGACAAGGTTCACACCCCAGGAATGGGCCCACTGGAAGTGCCAGAATGTCTGGATCCTTCACTCATCTTTCTCTTCACCGTTGTTTCCAGGTTACTTCAACTTCCCCCTTGTACCTGAGCAATAGCTATAACAAACAGAAGATGCAAGTGAGCAAAATTTATTTTCTAGCAGGTGCAACACTATTATCCACTGTAGTATTAGAAGCACGACTGCAGGATTTCTGTTTATAGTAGATCTTTATTCAGTTAACAGGTAAAGACTAAGATGTAGGGCTACATCTCTCTATAAACCAAGTGTGTACAATCTGTGATCCGCACACAACCCTGGACAGCTAGTAATATGGCTCCACAAGATTGTAAGCTATTATTATATTATTTCATTTCATGAAACTAAACTTCGTATTCTTCTGACTATACGATGCACTGGAGTATAAGGCATACCAAGATTTTGAAGAGGTAAAAATGTTTGCACTCTGCAGGCCTCCCAAACCCCCTTCATGCCTCATTATTTTTGTGAAAAATGGGGCATGCAAGAGTTTGAGATCCCTGAAAAGTTCTCCGGGGGGTTGGAGGGGGCAAAAAGGTGTAAAAAAATGGCACATTTTTTTGTGAAAAACATAGCATGCATAAGCATTGTGGAGGCTTGTAGAGTGCCTGTTTTTCACTCAGTTTTGTCCTCCCAAGCCCCCAGGAGTACTTTGCAGGCCTCCCAAACCCTGTGAGCATCCATTTTTGCGAAGAGGGGAGGGGTTTGGGGAGACAAAAAAATGCTGTATTCAGTGTCTAAGATGCACCCAGATTTTCACCCTCTTTTTGGGAGAAAAAGGTGGGTCTTATACTCCGAAAAATATGGTATATATTTTATATGCAATTCTTCTTCACTCAAATATGGACCAGGGAAGTCAAAACATCGGAAGCCCATGCTATAAATGCTAAGCCCAAACAGATCACACTTTTGACTTTCCCTTCACTCTTTTCACATATGACTGTATCTGGAGATAAATTCAACAGGCAGTGTTTCCCTAAATCTGCACTTTCATATTGGGGAAAAGCTATATTTCTTCTCACAGAAAGAGCTCTGAGGTATTATGAGTCATTCAATTAGTATATTGCATTAAACTAAAAAACAGTCTAATGCTAAAGAAAAATTTAAATAACATCAATGTTATATGAAACCAATAAGTTTTATTCCAGTGATGAAGATTAATTAAAAGCATGAAATAGAAGGGGGATTTTTTAAAGACAATTGTAACAGTATACTAACTTTAAAGAGATACTGAATAAAATAAGAATGCAACTTATGTCATTGTAAATACTATGCAAATACTGTGGAAAAAGTGCCAAACTGGTTTATCAGCCAATATTTCCATATCCTGCTGAATAATTCATAATGAAAAAAGTTCTTAAGATCTAAATATTAAGTTAATTACCAGATTAATTAACCTTTCAATGATGTCAAGTATTTCTCTTTTCCTCTTTTCATTGCATAGGTAATAAAAGTTTAAGTGCATGTTGGTTTAAAAATTGTTAATTTATGAATACAACAAATTGTGAAGAGATCTTCCTAAATACTCAAATTCCTTCACACACACACACACACACACACACACACACCTCTTGTTTTGTCACAAAACATGGAAAATATAAAGTCCTATTTTCTACTTCAATAATGAATGTTATTAAAGAAAGATCCAGGATTTAAAATTTAAGTTTCTCAAAAAAATAAAAAAAATAAAAATGCCAGTTTTCATAGTTTTCTGGCCCAGATCATTAGTACATTCTTTCACCCAGCTGTAAACGGATTGGTCTCATTTTCCCTCATTTTAACACTGATGGTTCCAATCCATCATTTTTTCCAGTCTATGCTTCTCAGTGATTGACTTTCTAGCTCTAGCAAAAGGGTTTTTCCCCCCCTTTCAGATGATTCAGATTTCAGCATAAGGCTGTCTGAGGATCCGGCCAGCTGTTGATAAATACAATGTATGGAAGTTATTTCTTCATCTATTCTTTTAAAATATTCATCTAACTCAACTCATGACTTATTTTGCTTTAGTTATATGTTCTACCTGGAAAACATCTTAGGTTCAATCTTCTGTATTTCCAGGTAGATCCATAAGGAAAAAAAATCTGCATGAAACCTCAAGAATGTTTTACTAGTGTACATAATGCATTTACAGTCTTATAAACCCATCAAGAAACACATTTGTGTATTAAAAAGCACATTTACATGCATCTGTAGATGCCATGTTCTATCAAATGCTCTCCATCCTTCATCATTGGCATGCAACCAGGTTTTGCTAGAAGTAATATTTCAGTCTTAGATCCCCCTACTGCTGGTCTAATCCAATTTTTTTTTGTTTTAAAAAATAAAGTATTTCACTGTTGATATTAATTGATGCATCAATTTACAGTATATTATACTATAAGCTACTGAACGTAGGTTAGGTGGTGCCAAATTTTAAATAAAATAAAATATAGATGAATGCAGAAACAATTATATATTTTTGACAATGTAGACATTAACATTGGAGATATAAAGCATGTTTGGGCTCACACATTAAGGATGCTAATGAAACAGAATTAAATCTAGGAGATATATCTTCTTAAAAGATGTTAGGTACAACTTTCTTTTTAAAAAAACCAATAAACTGATATGCAGATGATATAATTTTAAAGGTATGGTATGAAAGGAAGGTGAATTACTTCTTTTCCATATATAGGTAGTCTTGTTTGTTTGTTTATTTGTTTGTTTGTTTTATTGGATTTATATGCCGCCCTTCTCCCAAAGGACTCAGGGCGGTGTACAGCATTAAAAAAAAAAACATATTACAAAACTTAAAAGAAAATTAGAAACAATCCAAGAAACAAACCGAATTAATATAACACTAACATTTTAAAAATTGGATAAAATTAACAGGCCAGGCTCGTACTGATTACTAGATCTAGATGGAGATTTGAAGAAGAGACTTAAACACTGATGCTATTTAACAAAGTGAAATTAACTTTAGAGAAAAGTAGGGTTTTATATTTAGGCAAGAAAATTCCAATGTACAGGTACAGATTAGGTGAAACATGGCTCAATAGTAGTAACTATGAGAGAGGGATCTTGGATCTAGTAGACAATTGCTTAGATATGAGCCAGCAGTGTGCTGCAGCCACCAAAAAATGTCAATGTAATCATAGGCTGCATCAACAGAAGATAGACTCAAGATCACATGACCACTTTATAAGGCCTTGATAAGACCACACTTGGAATAACGCATTCAGTTTTGGTCACCAGAATATTAAAAAATATATATGTTGAGACTCTGGAAGGTCAGAGTGCAGAGAAGAACAACAAGATGATTAGGGGCCTGGAGGCCAAAATATATGAAGAACAAATGCAGGATTTGGGTACTGAAAAGAAAGACTAGGGAGTGACATGATAGCAGTGTTCCAATATTTGAGGGGCTGTGGGACAAAGATGAGGGGGGGGTTCAATCTATTTTCCAAAGCACCAAGAGGCAATAGAAGAAGGAATGGATGGAAACTAACCAAGGAACCGAGAAATTTCCTGACAGTGACAACAATAAACCAATGACACGGCTGCTTCAGATGTTGTTGGCGCTCCATCACTGGAGACTTTTAAAAGAAACTGGACAGCCATTTATCCAAAATGGGATAGGGTGTCCTGCTTGAACAAGGATTTGAACTAGAAGACCTCCAAGGTCTCTTCCAACTTTGTTATTCTGTTATTGTTTGTTAATAATCGTTATGTTGATTTCGCTGACAGTTTAACAATACCAGAAACTTGTTCCTCTACATATTAATTACTTACAAGTCCTGGTAGAATCAGGAAATTTAAGAGGGTTGGTTCATTTCTTGCATTTTTTCCCTTACAACTACAAAGAGTGTCACTGATGCTTGAAAGAGTAATAAGTATTTTGTGCATGAGCTTGCATATGCAACAGCTCATTAGAAGCAATTGATATTTCAAAATATTTATCTTAAAACATTTTTTTCAACATTTGCTGCCTTATTGTCTTATCAACAACATGAAAAACTAAATCTCACTCAGCCCAATATTGTCAGAGATTGATTTTTAAAATTAGATACTTTAGGAAAAAGAGGGATTACCATGAATCTGGGAGATTAACTAATATTTCCCCAGAAAACAACAATCGGGCAATTAGGATGATTCTGCCATTGTGAAAGTAACACAGATGTTGCTCAAAGAAAAACCCTCAGGGAATTGTCTTTTCACAGAAGAGGAAAGAGAAGGGGGAAAAAACCCCAGCCCTTAAAGCTGTACACATGTATTATACGGAAACAGTTTGGAAATGTAGGAGTTCAAATTGTGAATGCTTGTTTCAATGGTTGCTTGATTTGGTTGGCTTTTTAAGAAATTGAGTTGCCACAAAGAAGAGGGAGTCAAACTATTCTCCAAAGCAACTGAGGGTAGAACAAGAAGCAATGGGTGGAGACTAATCAAGGAAAGAAGCAATTTAGATCTGAGGAGAAATTTCCTGACAGTTAGAACAATTAATTAGTGGAACAACTTGCCTCCAGAAGTTGTGAATGCTCCAACACTGGAAGTTTTTAAGAAGATGTTGGATAACCATTTATCTGAAATGGTATAGGGTTTCCTGCCTAGGAAGGGGGTTGGACTAGAAGACCTCCAAGGTGCCTTCCAACTCTGTTATTCTATTCTATTCTATTCTATTCTAAAGCAAGAAACAAATGAATGTACTTATGCTGACGCAAACTGAGAGTTATG
The DNA here is from genome assembly GCF_964273705.1 of Natrix helvetica. NCBI lineage: Eukaryota > Metazoa > Chordata > Lepidosauria > Squamata > Natricidae > Natrix > Natrix helvetica. The sequence goes on from NC_138549.1 coordinate 93,472,037, forward strand.
GGAACAGTGACGTTGCCACATATTTATGGAAAGTATTGATCTCCTTAGTTTAATCCTGTGAGCAATTTTTCAGGTTCTCAAGCAGGATTATTTCACCCCAATGGAGAGAAGCCAGGAATTGAAGGCCCATAAGCAGGTATTTTCCCATTGAGCCACAGTCTCTCTCTTAACAGGGGTCATCAGCTCCTATTTGACAACTCCTATTTACCGCTGAAAAGTGCCTTTTGAGAGTCAGAATTATAACCTTTCAAAAAGAACACATGTGCCAACTATGAGTTTGAGAAGTGCAGCCTTCTTTTAAAACAACAAACAAACAACCCTTTGATTCTGCCATTCAGACAGCTTGAAATCAGGTGCCTCTTGTTGATTCTCTCTCTCTCTCTTTTGAATTTAGAAAATGGTCACATCCCAGTTACCCAAGTAGTGAAGAGTGTTTAGCATTTGAAAACTCCGATTGCTTGGTCAGCATATGTGGAGAGTTCTGAAAAGCAGACTTATAATGGATGTTGGCTTTCAACTACAAGGTAACTACAGCTACTTCATAATGAAGAAATGATTAACTGTACTGCCAATCAGGAGTTTCCCCCCTCTTTAATTTAGTAAAAATTCCTGGTTAGTTTACTTACTTTTATTGAGTTAAATGTATATAGCCGTCAATCTCACATATGCACAATGTGCACATTCCCCCACATGCAGCCTGCTCCCCCATGCATGCACACATGGCCTCGCACGTGCGCCCCCATGCACCCACAGCAGAGGTGGATTCCTACCTATTCAGTCTGATTTGGCCGAATAGGTAGTAACTCCAGCAGATACATGGCCGTACCGGTTCTATCCTCGTTGGCGGCATCTTGATTTTCTGTTCTGCACATGCGCAGAACAATCTTCATTGAAAAAATGTAGTTTTTATTCCTTTTTAAATGTTGTTGCCATGAACAGATTGTTTAAAGTGCAAATGCACATACACACACACACACAAATTTTTTCAGGTGCCGAACTGGTAGTAATGGTAGCCGAAACCCACCTCTGATGCACAGCTCCCTACACGTGCCCCCCCCACAGAGTCCCAAAGACCGAAAGGTGGGTGCACATGCATAGCAAAACGGAACTGGGGCAATGGCTCGCATGCCAACACAGAGGGTGCTGTGTGCCTGTGGCGCACGTGCCATAGGTTCATGGTTCTAGACAGTGCACACAATGCAAACAAAACAAATCCATTTAAAACCATATAAAATATAACTAGAGACAATAACACAGGAGAGTGCATTCAAATCTTACGTATAATACAACCATGTGGTGAGCTCCTTATTTTCATGGAACCTTTTGTTCTTTCCAATGTTGGCTGGGGGGGGGGAAGGGGAAACATGGTCATCTCCCCATAAGTTTTGTTAAAACCAAAGGACAGGATTGGGAGGAGGAGGGAGAGGAGGAGAAAAGTAAATGTTTTGTATCTTGTGGGGGAAAAAAAACCCTTTGCAAATTATTTGAATACAGAGGGATTGTGGGATGGTGCTACATTGACAGTTCTTTAGGCTCTTGCTCTAAAACTGTAAATTCTAATTACCAAAGTAATCAGAAGATGTTCTGTTTTCCTCCATTCCCCTTTGCCCTTTGATTGAGCAAATGTGTTAAATGTTGGGAAATCAAACTTAGAAAGGAAGCCTGTATGCAATCCCTGTGGTTCAAGCTACAGCCCAGATTTTCTACACAAGGATTAACTTCTGATAAGATGTCATCTGATGATACATCCAGAAACCATTTCAGTAGTCTCCAAGCTGTATTGGCCATTGTACAGAATTCTTGGAGCTGTCATCCCAGTGCCTAAACAGAAAAAAAGCTACCTTATCATGTAAAGTAAGAGTTTGCCATAGGGAGCATATTTTGTGGTTCAGTTTTATTAAGACTAAAGGAGAAAAGAGTATTTTGCCTAATATTTGTGACTCTGAACTTGTGATTATATTGTAAACTAGTCTTTCCCACACTTCGTTCGTCCTAATCATTATGTTGATTCCCCGTCTCATTTACTCCTGGGAGTATAAACTTAATGCAGTTTACTTGTGATCTGACATGTGTGGTGTTCTATGAGACTTCACCCGCACCTCTTCTCATCTCCCTCCCCCGCAAAGAAATGATCATTTGGGCTTGTTTTAAATAAACTGTCTCTGAATTTATTGCAACATATTCTTTTTTTAAAAGAACATTTGAGTTGAAATGTACAAAATACTTTTCTGAAGAAGTCAAGTTTCTCTCAAAAGAACTACCAAACTGGCAGAGATAGTAACACTGCAACTTTCAACTATTGCCCTATATTATACTTTGTTTTTGGTTAGTATTGAAATTTTCCTTCAAAATGGGCTGCGGTAGATAATGAAAACTTGGCTGCGATAATAGCAAAAGAGTGTATTATTTCTTTCCATCCACACACAGGCTGAATTTCCCCAAATTCATAAAGTGCTCCTGAAAAAATGCAAAAGGCTCAAATTTTCTGCCCCTCAAAAGAACATCATCCCACTGACGAACTCTAGGAGAAACAGAAACAGTTGATTCATAGTTGGATGATAGGGTTGAGGTGCTCATGGTTAATTCAGAGCAACTTCACTTTGGGCTCTTCTACATGGCAGCGAGAAAGAAATTTTACAGTATTGGAGCCAACAGAAAAAAGACCCAGATTGAAGAATTACCGATTACATGAACTCATGAAACAGCAGCTCTGATCCTAACTCTGCCCCCCTGTTAAGACTCAAATGCCTCTTTACTAGGATTTCATATTCGTGAAGTTGAGCTGTCTAATCCAGTACCTTCATTAAATGATTTTGCCTAGAATTAAGAGACCTAATTTCTCAGTTATCCTATGAGGTGCGGGCTTCTATGGACTTCCTGAACCTACAATAGAAGAGTCACTGGCTTTTGTCCTGAAGAAACCTCAGAGGATAATGCTGTTGCCACTAAATGCTTCCGAGTCTACTTTGTGCCATCTCTCTTATCTGAAAACATATCTTTGGCAGGGTAACAACACAGCCCCACAAATCAGGCACAGATTTAACCAGTGGAATGATGCCCAACCCCACCCCCCCAGCCCCAGTTTCCACCTTTCCCTTCCTATTCCTTTGATCCTATGGAACAGCTCTGTTGGCTAGGAGAATGGATAGTTAAAGGGTAACTTCCTTCCTATATATACTTCTGGTATCTGCTGCCAGATATTTCCCACTGCCAAAGTGTGAAAGACAGTAGCAAGGGACAGACAGCCTCAAGGGGCCAAAAGGAAAAGATTAGTTCTTTGTCCCTAAAATTGATGCAAGTTGCTGAAGGCCGTCTGTATGTATGTCTAATGTCAGCAGAAGCTGAAAACCATCTTTAAAAGTAAATCAACACATGGGACATGGGATCCACTCAGCAGGACAAGGCTGTGTGGATGTTAACATCTGTTCATATCCCCTAAAAGCATTTCTAAAGCACCTATGATGCATGGTGAGCAGGGTATACAAAACAGGATGTATCATATGTAATCTGTCCATTCATGAGCAATATCTGAATTGATTTTGAGAATTGTTGTTTTAACCATTCAGTTGTGTTCAATTCTTGGTGGCTTTATAGGCTAGTGTTCTCTATGCTACCCTGTCAAGCACAGCTTCTTTCAGTTGTTGTATGCTCATCTTTGTATCAGTTTTGATGGTATCAAACCAGTGTTGTTGTTGTTTTTTTGCTTCTACCTTCTTCTTGTTCTACTAACCATTCCTGGCACCATTGGCTTCTTCAATGAATTTGCACACATGGCATGGCCAAAGTAAATAAGATGTAGTCTTGTGATTTTCGTTCTAGTGATGCAGTTTTATATGGTTCAGCACCACTCTGTTGGTTTCTTTGCTATCCATGATATAAATAATCTAAGCCAGCAGGACAATTCAAAGGCATCACTTCTTTGATCAGCCGTTCTTAGTGTCCAACTCTCACACCCATACGTCGGTGTTTTGTTCTTTTATTTTGAGAATAACTCTCTTCTATTCTTGAAGAGGATTTGATTTAACTGAGAGCCCAGGTTGGGAAACCTTTGGCCTTCTAACAATGTCACAGACCTGCAATTTCCAGCATTCTTCATCATCATCAGCCATGCCTGGGGTTGCCTGGAATTGCAGTTTAAAACATCTGGAACAGCTCAGGTATCTTAATGCTCTTGAAGAAAATAGGTCTCTTAACATGTACAAAACTCCCTACCATAAATACAGACAACTAGCTATGAATGATTGATGCGGCTGATATGTACATCTATAAGTATCTCGCTGGTATGAAATTCTGTACATGAAGGCTTCCATAAAATAAAACTCCAGTCTTTGCTTTAAAGCTCATTAATGTTTATTTACCAATACCTTGTTATTTTATTTATTAGGTTTGTCAGTAAGCTCTGCTTTGCATATGCTCATGTTTGCTCATGCATACTTTATGAATATAGAAATTAGTATCTCATTAACTTGATAATTAGGCCAATGATAAACAGCTGTTTGGTTGCCATGTGGGGCAAGAGTTTCTTCTGCAGTTTCATACTTTCTATGGGTTGTTGCTTTTCCCCCTTTTCTTTTTCAGTAATTGCCTTGGTTGGTAATATATTTTTCCTCCTCCATTTCACTATTTAGTCTCTATATAATTATGAATGAATATTCTAGTTTTACTCTTTAAATGGGGAAATGTAGCTTTGTAAGCATGTGTTTTGCATTTCCTTGTAATTTAATTACACACAATAGAAGGATTTATTGGGCTGTGCAAAACCTCCCCACATGTGTGTATACATACATATATACAGTACAATCATACATACATTATGTATGTATGTATGTACTGTATGTATGTATGTATTACACACACACACACTTTAAATACCCTGTTTTTAATTGGATTACTACCTACACTGTTCTATTTTTTGTTCAAATTTGAATGATGTCATTCTATGATTATTAAACACTTTCTGGCTTAGAAATCAGCTTTATCCCCTTTTGACTTACCTCCAGCAAATTCCAGTATCTGAATTCCAATGATCTTCATTCATGTTTGGAGACTGGAAAAAAATCAACAGTGCCAGGACAGATATAAATTGCTCATCAGCTAAATGTAGAGATGGTTTTAATTATTTTTAAAAATGAATGGCAGTAGATAACTGTAAAATAATCCCGCAAAATGAAAGAAAAAAGGAGGTGATTTCAGTCCTCATTAGAACCAAAGTTCTCTTGGATTTTTTTAATACCCAAATAAGAATTCTGACTCACTCTTAGCCCTGTAACTTCAGGCTAATTCTTAGTCTCATTTGCCCTTTCCATTGCAATTAAAGACTATGGAGGAATTAAACTTTTTAATATATATTTATCCAGCTTTACATGTCTGGCTCTGTAAGAAAGCTAGAACAAGAATTGCAAATCTAAATCAGAAATGTTGAATTATAGCCCAGAAGTAGAACTATAATTCATATAATATTGTATTGGAGAATATTGTTTGCAAAATTATGCATGTTAAAGAGAAAACCAAATACATCTATGAAAACACGTCTATACAAAAATATGTAACAATACTATTATTTTTATGAATTTGAAGGTGCAGAAAGTGAAAACTTGAGCAAAACCAAAGTTGAGATTTATCCATCTCTAAACTGCAGTTTTGGGGTATTCTGCTCTACTCGTTTTAACTGCTTTCCTTTAAAATCCCCATTTGTTTGACATAGTCTATTGTTGAAATGGAAACCAGTGACTGTCTTTCCAGACTGTACTGTTCAAGGGGGCATTTAGATCACTTAATATATTGACCTACTCTACATACCCTTTCCATACTCTCCCTATATTTAGATAAGCAGTTGAACAATGCTAATTATAAGCACTGAACTTGAATCATTTATCTGCATCAGGTTGATAGTATTATTTAAAGACAGTAGGATTATACTCTAATTTATGAAGTTTGTACTAGAAAATATTTATTTTGTTCAATGACATGTTGTTGTAGTGCCTGGATTTTGGATATGATTTTTTTTTTAAAAAAAAGACAGCCACAAGCCCAGTGGAAGATATTAGCAAAGGGGAATCTATACCTTCTTTTTTTGAAGTATTACTTATGAAATATTGATCATATCATCTAAGAATACTATTTGTGTCAGTTTGGTCAAGTGCTTAAGGCAGTGATGGCGAACATTTTCGGCACTCCTAACCCAGAATGCACATGCGCCCTGGAGCCCCAGAAATTTGAAGACCGCATGTGTGCGCTGGCCACCTGGTGTTCAGGTTTCTGGAGCTCCAGAATGTCTGAAGAGCAGCTGACCAGCATGAATAAAGCTGATTTCAAACCAAAAGACCAGCTAGTGATGCCACCTCTGGCACACGTGCCAAAAGTTTGCCATCATGGGCTTAAGGTATTCAGGCTAGAAATTGGGAATTTTAATTTAAATCCTGCCTTAGGCACTAATCCATCTGTGAGCCAGTCACTTCCTCTTAGCCCTAAGAAGCAAGAAATGGCAAACTACGTCTGAAAACATTGCCAAGAAAATTGCCCTAATTAAAAGAAACAAAAAAGGTGGGGGGCGGAGGAATTCTAGGGATTTTGTGACAGATCTTAAAATATTCATAGGTTCAGATTTATGGGATAAATTTCCTTTTCTGAATCACTCTCATCTAAAAGGAAGTGTGCAGAGCTCTGGACCCAATATTTTTACAAGAACATTGACATGGTTGGTTAATTGGAGTGTGGATTTTGAGTGATTCTTCAGAGCAGAGAAGAAGAATAGAGTAGAGAAACCTAATGATAATGTCATTCCTCAACATTGTAAAGCTTTCTATCCCTACCTAGGAGGACAAGGGTTGCAGAAGAGAATGTTGTGTGTCAAACCATAAGCAGAAGCATATGGCTGACTTTTTAGGAGTTCAGTTTTGGGATGAGTGATTCTCCCACACTTGTAGGAAAGCCTTAAGAAGTGCAATGCTTGAGGGCATGATTCTCACATATGTCCTATAAACTTCAACATTCAAAGACAAACAACATTTTGGGAAGCCTATTTATTTTCAGGTTAAAATGATTGGGGTGAATCAAAGGTTATTTCATGAGCTGTGTTTCAGAAATGTAGAATTCTGTTGACACGATATGTTGACTCTGGCAGGTAGGAAAACTAACAGGGGACTGGCATGAAATATGATACCCTTTTTTGTTGCCTGGGGTGTGTTGGTTATTGCTTGCTGTAGCATTTTTTATGTCCTCTTTAGAAACAGAAAATATCTTGGTGAGCATTCCCTCGCCAGGACAACACAGCCCCCTTGTTAGTTAAAAATTTACCGAGTTTTTCAACATTCTGTTTTGAAAAATACATATGATCACCCCATGGCGCCTCCTGAAACCCATATCTGAGAGATGAGGGAATCGATTACTGAAAGCTTCAAGATGTGAAGAATCAGGAAAAGCACCTGCATTTTAATCCATTCTCTGTATTGAATGATAGCTGTATTTTCTAAAGCAGAAGCCACAATAATACTGTGTTTTCCCCAAAATAAGACAGGGTCTTATTTTCTTTTTACCCATAAAATACGACTTGGGCCTTGTTATCAGGGGAGGGCTTATTGTTTTGGGGTTGCCGGGTGGTTGCTCTCTTGCGAGCGGGCTCCCAAAGAGCTGGGCACAGCCTCAGGGATGAACGGCTGTGTTGCATTGTCACAGCAGCCATGAAGCGACCATGCTCATGAGCAGCCACCTGACAAACCCTCTTTCAAGCTGGGCACAGCACCGTTCACTGACCTAGGGGTATCGCCAAGCTGCGTGAGGGCCTGTTCGCTGCCGCCTGGTTCTTACGGCTTGGCGCCTTCTAAATGCAAGTGAATGGCACTCTGCATGGCTGGAGAGGGGGGTTCCGTGAGCAGCTGTTCTGCTCCCGCTCGTGTGCTTCCCAGCCTCATGCTGCCCTGGCCCAGCTCTCCCAGCAGAGCCAGAGCACCTCCGTGGTTGCTGCTGTCACTGCCGCTACCATCCCAGCATAGCTTTTTCAATGGCTTCCAAACTGAGTCTTCCGGCAGTGGCCACTCTGGGCATACGCTCTATGGTTGTGGGCCAGCTGCCAGCAGAGTGTACTTCCAGAGCATACAACCATAGAGCGTATGCCCAGAGCAGCCACTGCCGGAAGACTCGGTTTGGAAGCCACCAAAAAAGCCATGCTGGGATGGCGGTGACGGCAGTAGCGGAGGTGCTCTGGCTCTGTGGGGAGAGCTGGGTCAGGACATCATGAGGCTGGGAGGCACAAAGGTTATTTCACGAGCAGGAGCAGAACAGCCCCTCGTGCAACCCCCCTCTCCAGCCGTGCAGAGCACCATTCACTGGCATTTCGAAGGCGCCAAGCCGCGAGAGCCAGGCGGTGGCAAACAGGTGCTCATGCGGCTTGGCAATACCCCTAGGTCAGTGAATGGACTGGAAAGGGGGTTTGCTGGGTGGCTGCTCATGAGCGTGGTCACTTCATGGCTGATGTGCTGCACTGCTGCGACAGTGCAACATAGCTGTTCGCCCCTGAGGCTGTGTCCGGCTCTTTGGGAGCTCGCTCGCTAGAGAGCAGCCGCGCGGCAACCCCCTTCTTCAGCTGGGCACTCACCAACCTATGGTATCCGGAAGGCACTAAGCAACACAATCACCTTCACCCCTGGTTCCCGCGGCTTGGCACTTTCAGGATACCGCTAGGTTGGTGAGCGGCTCTCTGCCTGGCCGGAGGTAGGGGGTTGTCCAGGGAGTTATTTGTGGGGGAGGGCTTATATTTTTGCCCACCAGAAAAACGTGGCAAGGCCTTAGTTTCAGGACAGGTCGTATTTTCAGGGAAACATGGTAGTAGCAGTCAGAAACAGTTTGATAGGGAAGACTGGAATTGAATTTGGGAATTTCCTGCCTGCCATGAGACTCACATACCAATAATTATGTAAATGTGGGCATCGTAGAGGGTGAATGTCTCCAGAATAATTTTCCACAATGCCTGATATTTTTTTTACATTTAAAATAAAAGTTTCTTTGTTTTTTAAGGAAAGCTGGCAGCTGCAAAACAAAATGCAAATTTCCAGCATCCATCTATTTCACTATATCACAAATGGGCCTCATA